>NW_028270167.1:5361303-5974518 GCF_037043375.1 Chiloscyllium plagiosum
CAGCATAGGTACAATTCCTGCTCAGGCTGAAGTGACCATGAAGGATTCTCCTTCTCAAACTCTTTCATGTGAGGTACGGTGATCCTCAGGTTAAACTCACCAACATAGAGTCATAGAGATGTACAGCATGGAAACAGATCCTTCGGTCCAACCTATCCATGCCGACCAGATATCCCAACCCAATCTAGTCCCACCTGCCAGCACCCGGCCCATATCCCTCCAAACCCTTCCTTTTCACATACCCATCCAAATACCTTTTAAATGTTGCAATTGTATCAGCCTCCACTACTTCCTCTGTCAGCTCATTCCATACACGTACCACCCTCTGTGTGAAAAAGTTGCCCCTTAGGCCTCTTTTATATCTTTCCCTTCTCACCCTAAACCTATGCCCTCTAGTTCGGGTCTCCCCGACCCCAGGGAAAAGACTTTGCCTATTTACCCTATCCATGCCCCTCAATTTTGTAAATCTCAGCCTCCGACGCTCCAAGGTAAACAGACCCAGCCTGTTCAGACTCTCCCTATAACTCAAATCCTCCAACCTTAGCAACATCCTTGTAAACCTTTTCTGAACCCTTTCAAGTTTCATAACATCTTTCCAATAGGAAGGAAACTAGAAATGCATGCAATATTCCAACAGTAGCCTAACCAATGTCCTGTACAGCTGCAACATGACCTCCCAACTCCTGTACTCAATACTCTGACCAATAAAAGAAAGCATACCAAATGCCTCCTTCACTATCCTATCTACCTGCGACTCCACTTTCAAGGAGCTATGAACCTGCACTCCAAGGTCTCTTTGTTCAGCAACACTCCCGAGTACCTTACCATTAAGTGTATAAGTCCTGCTAAGATTTGCTTTCCCAAAATGCAGCACCTCACATTCATCGGAATTAAACTCCATCTACCACTTCTCAGCCCATTGGCCCATCTGGTCCAGATCCTGTTGTAATCCGAGGTAACCTTCACACTCCATTACACCTCCAATTTTGGTGTCATCTGCAAACTTACTAACTGTACCTCTTATGCTTGCTTCCAAATCATTTATATAAATGACAAAAAGTAGAGGACCCAGCACCAATCCTTGTGGCACTCCACTGGTCACAGGCCTCCAGTCTGAAAAACAACCCTCCACCACCACCCTCTGTCTTCTACCTTTCAGCCAGTTCTGTATCCAAATGGCTAGTTCTCCCTGTATTCCATGAGATCGATCTCTCTCTCTAATGAGAGAGGCGGCCCTATGTTCTGGTAGGACTTTGGCAAATTTACCTTTTACATACCTGGCATTATATTAGCACTGAAGCTCATATCAATTACTCATTTGCATGGTACGCAGGACATGGTTTTGGATTGACAACAGCATCTTCTGGGCTTACTGCATTGTAGAACCACAGGACAACGAGTTTCACCTACTGTTCAAACTTAAGAAATCTCTCCAGTCTAGGGTAATTGGAGTTAGAGCAGGGCCGAAAGTGATAGATATAAGCTCTTTCATGAACTTTCATGATATACAGCGAGTAACGGTTTGATCATAGCATGTCATCATCCAGTATAATTTTGATGTGCTCTCATGTCAAGTTTGCATGATGAGTAGGTTTAAATTTGCATTTAGACACCCTTTATTAAATAACCTGGATTACACCAAGGGTTATTATTCTGGCAACCAATTCCAATTAAAGATCATCAGTGAATGATCTTTGGGTGGCACAGTGGTTAGCACTGCTGCCTCACAGCGCCAGAGACCCCGGTTCAATTCCCGACTCAGGCGACTGACTGTGTGGAGTTTGCACGTTCTCCCCGTGTCTGCGTGGGTTTCCTCCGGGTGCTTCGGTTTCCTCCCACAGTCCAAAGATGTGCGGGTCAGGTGAATTGGCCATGCTAAATTGCCCGTAGTGTTAGGTTAAAAGGGGTAAATGTAGGGGTATGGGTAGGTTGCGCTTTGGCGGGTCGGTGTGGACTTGTTGGGCCGAAGGGCCCGTTTCCACACTGTAAGTAATCTAATCTAATCTAATCTAATCTAATCTAATCTAATATAATCTAATCGAATCATAGAGCCCCTGCTGTGTGGAAGCAGGCCATTTGACCAAGTTTGCAGTGACCCTGCGAACAGCATCTCCCCAAGACCCACGCCTCCACCCTATCCCCGTAATCCTGCATTACCCATGGGTAATCCACTGAGCTCGCACCTCTCTGGACACTATGAGCAGTTTAGCATGGCCAATTCACCCAATTTAGTACAGCCAAACCATCAGTCAGATGGTTTGTGCCCGAAACGTCGAATCTCCTGTTCCCTGGATGCTGCCTGACCTGCTGTGCTGTTCCAGCAATAAAGTTTCAACTTTGATCTCCAGCATCTGCAGACCTCACTTTCTCCTCGAAGATTTCAACCTACTGCGAATCCTCTTACAAGGATGCCTTCCTTGAAGAAGCTCTCTGCCTCTCTCTACAAAGATCTCAGTGAGTCCCTCTCTCACTGCACACCCCAGGTCATCTCCTCTGCACAGAAGCTCTTCAGCCATATTCTGAAGCAGACTCGTTACCTCTCCGCCTCCACCCTACTCCGACCTATCACCCTCACCTTGACCTCTTTCCACCTATCACATTTCCAACTCCCCTCCTCCAAGTCCCTCCTCCCTACCTTTTATCTTCTCCTGCTGAACACTCTGCTCATTCCTGAAGAAGGGCCTGTGCCCGAAACGTCGAATCTCCTGTTCCCTGGATGCTGCCTGACCTGCTGTGCTGTTCCAGCAATAAAGTTTCAACTTTGATCTCCAGCATCTGCAGACCTCACTTTCTCCTCGAAGATTTCAACCTACTGCGAATCCTCTTACAAGGATGCCTTCCTTGAAGAAGCTCTCTGCCTCTCTCTACAAAGATCTCAGTGAGTCCCTCTCTCACTGCACACCCCAGGTCATCTCCTCTGCACAGAAGCTCTTCAGCCATATTCTGAAGCAGACTCGTTACCTCTCCGCCTCCACCCTACTCCGACCTATCACCCTCACCTTGACCTCTTTCCACCTATCACATTTCCAACTCCCCTCCTCCAAGTCCCTCCTCCCTACCTTTTATCTTCTCCTGCTGAACACTCTCTGCTCATTCCTGAAGAAGGGCCTGTGCCCGAAACGTCGAATCTCCTGTTCCCTGGATGCTGCCTGACCTGCTGTGCTGTTCCAGCAATAAAGTTTCAACTTTGATCTCCAGCATCTGCAGACCTCACTTTCTCCTCGAAACCATCAGTCAGACTCAGGGTCATATTTTATTTCTGCTAAAGGTAGTAAGATAGAGTCAACTGTTCTTGCTGCACCTCCAAGCTTGTAATGCCCTAACCAATCAGCACCCTCTTCTCATTCTGTTTAAAATGTTGACCCTTTCTCAAGTCTATTTCTTAAAGCCTGGTTCTAATGAATTCAAAATAAAAACCTTAAACTTCTTGTCTCCTTAAAGCAATGTTTAAGTTATGTACTATCAAACACAAAATGTGATCTCATAATGAAGGCGTCACTTCATATCAGCAATCAGATGATTAAATTTTATCAGTTTGAGGGCAGAAAGGAAAGTACATCAGAGATATGTAAAAAAGGGCAATTATGAGGATATGAAAACAGAACTAGTTAAAGTGAGACGGCAAATTAAGTTAAAGAATAAGCTCATAGAAATAGAATGGCAGACATTTAAGGGGATATTGCAGAATATACAAAATTGATACATTCCAACAAGTGAGAAAAATACCAAGAGGTTGACTTACTATCAGTGGTCAAAGAGAAATGTTAAAGTCTGTTTTAAACTTAAACAAAACACTGCAAAGAGGTTCTGACATGGTTGTAGTGTCCCTACTTCTAAGTCAGGATACCCAAGTTCAAGTCTTACCTCATTCAGAGGTGTGTAATAACATCACTGAACAGATTGAATAGAAAATATCTATAATTGTGCAAAGACAGGTGACAGGTCAGGAGATTGGACAAAATATAGAAAACGTAAAGAAAAAGTGAAAGGCAGAGAAAACGTACCGAGAAAGGTAGCCCAAAATATGAAAACAAATATTTATAGAAAGTCTTACTATTTAAAAAGAACCAAGTTAACAAAGTAAGCACTGGTTTTATTTTTAAAAAGTGAAGAGAATTAAAAATGGAAAATAAGGAAATGGGAGATAAATCGATTGGCTTTTACATTGGTCTTCACTATAGAGGATACAAGTAACATATGAGATGCAAATCAAGGCAGGAAATGGCAGGCAGGGAGGAACTCAGGAAAATCACAATTAGAAAAGTGGCACTGAGTAAACTGTTAGAGCTGTGGCTGACAAGTGCCAGGGTCCTGAAGAACCTCATCATGGGATCTAACGAGAAATAGCTAGTGAGATATATGATGCATTGGCTTGAAATTTTCCAAACTTCACTTTATTCGGAATAGTGCCATTAAACTGGAAGATGTTAAATGTAAATCTTTTTTAATGCAATGTGGTAGAGGAACAGAAAATACGAAACTACAGACCAGTTGGTCAAAGAGAAGATGTTCTAAAATATTATTAAATAGTGAGACATTCGGATATGTTTATGGTAATTGGCATAGTTTAGTGAAAGGGACTGCAACAGTTTTTTAAACTCATTTGTGGGATAAGGGCACTTCTGGCTGAACCAGCATTTATTGCCGAATAACCACATTGCTGTGGGTCTGAAGTCGGTCAGCCTGACTAAGTAAGGATGGCAGCTTCCTTCCCTTATGGATGTTAGTGAACCAGACAGATTTTTCTGACAATCGGCAATAGTTTCATGGTCATCATTAGATTCTTAATTCCAGATTTTTGTTTTAAACTGAATTCAAATTTCATCTTCATGGCAGAAATCCACCCTAGGTCACCAGAATATTACCTGGGTCTCTGGATTAACAGTTCAGCGATAATACCACAAGACCATCATCTCCCAGAGTTCAAGAAGGCAGAATATCACCACATTTAAGGGCAACTAAGGACAGACAATAAATGCAGACTGACCAATGACACTCACATCCCACAAATGAATAAAATGAAAACATACATAAAATTCCCTTCAGTAAAACAAACAAAAACCATTACCTGTAGCAATAATCAGGCCTGGTGCTGACTCTTTGGAAAGAATGGGCATTCTGCGGAGCTGGAAGTTCAGCAATTGACTGTAACGCTGTGCTAGGTGGAGTGAACATTCTTGGATTAACTGTAAAGAGGAAAAACATAACCTTCTAATAGTTCCAACTTCTAGTTTAAGAAAAGCTAAACCATTATGGTCAGAAATTAAACCTGGGCCCTCAATGCACTGATTTTTAATTGCAATAAGTAATTAAGCCACAGATTTTGGGGGGTGGGGACATTTATTACTTTAAAGGCACTTTATAATGCAAGCTATTGTTGGTCCTATCCACTTCTAGTAATCCCAACTTCAAGTTTAAAAAAAGATGAACTATTACAATCAGAAATGAAAACCTTGGATTCTCTGTGCCCTGAATGTTAACTACATAGGACATTCACCACTTTAAAATGTACAATGTGGTGCGAGTTTTTATTGGTGCCATTCATTAGAGTTTACTAACCTGCTACAACAGCAATAGAGTCAGAGTACGTCTGAGTTTGGACAGATAAAAAGTACGAAAGAGAAAAATCAGTCAAGGCAGCTATCCACTGACATGTTTTCCAAAATATTTTTGTGGAGATAAAGCTTTACTTAAGATTCCTCCCCTCCCATCAATCTCTACCAACAGGCTAATTTTCACTGACAAGGTAACTTCAGTGACAAGATGGAACCATGACCAAAGAACTTTGCATCTTAAAAGAGAAAAGGCAATGACATTACAGCATTACGGTGAGAACTTGCACAGTGCCACTGTCACTACATCAGTGATCCAGAAACTCAGACTCATACGCTGGTTGCACAAGTTCCAATGCTATCAAAGGGGTCGATGGAATGAAAATTCAATTCATAAAAAAATCTGGAATTGAAAGTTAGTCCCAGTGATGGTGACTAAGTCAGTTATCAACAATTGTTGAAAAAAATCCATCAAGTTCAGTCATGTCCTTCTGGGAAGGACATTTGCCATTCTTATCCAATCTTACCCGACAGCGTGCATTTGAAGCCACAGAATGGAGTTAACTCTTACATGCCTCTGAGCAAGTCACCCAGTTCAAAGACAATGGGGGATGAGCAACAAACGCTGGCTTTGTCAGAAACAGCCACATCCCACTATAGAATAAAATTATTAAAAAAAACTTTTTTTTATAAAAAAAGTGCAAATGACGTCTGTGATTTTTTTACTATCCTTACCTCACAGTTGATTTTAACGCCATCACTGCCAAAGGCTGGTGCCCGCAACAGTTCCCAGGTTCCACCTTTATCAAAAGTAATCACTGATCTCATGTTCTCCTCCGTGTAAGACCCATTCATCTGGGTGGCAATGTAGACACCCCGTAGTCCTTCTACACGATGAATGTCTGCAAATGGCTCATTTGCAAAGTATCTGAGAATTTAAGGGAAAACAAAATCTTTAGCAGGCAGTGGTGCTTTTTAGCAGATTAGCTTAGCACTATACATATCAATAAATTATCACTAGAATCTGAGTTTTATAATGAGATGCAAGTAGGAATATCAGACGGAGGACAGAAGTAACTGACAACCCTCATTTCAGCAATCTTTAGTTTTGAACAGACATCATAGGAGTTATAGGTCAGAGGAATGAGAAAAGAAAAATAGTCAGTCAGTTTGGAGTCACATTTTACTTTGATGTGGCCAAAACAAAAGGGACACAAATTAATATTAATTAAAAGGTGCGTGGGAAATATTACACCTGATTTCAGAGGTTCAGCCTTCATGTAAAGACGATCATGGGATAGCTTTCCAGACAAAGTAGTGGACGTGAAAACCCTGAAATCACTGAAAGCCATTAACTGTGCAAGAGGAGGAACTGTTCAACCAAAGACCCTTCCACCGATCACATATCCTCTCCATCACTACACTTCTATCAAGGCATTGCCAGCCTCTGACCTACACTTCTAACCCAATTAAAACTCTACCTTCCCACTTCTAGATTCAGCTACTCCAAGATTCCACATACTTCACTCTCTAAACTTCAGCTCATCCAAAACTCTGCTACACATAACCAATCCTACCTAAATTCCAGTTGTCTATTACCTACGCCCCCGCACTGGCTTCCAGATCTCTTGCAAAACTTCAACATTTCTAATTTGAAATTCCTACTCACATGTTAACCTCCTTCATTAATGAGGGGTGCAGTGGTAATGTCACTAAACTTGAAATCCAGAGGCCCAATCAGTTAGTTTCCTTATCTCAAAAAATATTATTGCCATAGAGGGAGTGTAACAAAGATCAAGAGACTTGTTCCCAGGATGTTGGAATTGACCTTTGCAGAGAGATTGGACAACTGGGCCTATAGTCTTCAGAATTTCAAAAGAATGAGAGATAAAATATTGAAACCTACAAAATATTTAAAAAGGATGGACAAGGTAGATACAGGCAAGATATTTCCCTTGGTTAGGGAATCTAGAACCAGGGGACACAATTCTAAAATAAGGCAGTGTCATTTAAGCCCAAGATTAGGAGAAATTATTTTACTCAGAGGGTTGTGAATCTCTGGAATTCTCTACCTCAAGGAGCTCTGAAAGCTCAGTAAAAGCAGATACATTTTTGATTATTAATGGCAAAAAGGGTGATGGGAAATGTTATGGATGAGACGAAACTTCCTCAAAACACGTCAAGATAGCCTAGATCCTAACCTTTTCTTATTTTAAAAGGCAAGTACCAAGCGTTGTGTTCCAAATGCATTTCGACTGGTCAAAATACCAACCGTGAAGCAAACTACACTGTCGTTAAAGTGTAACAAAAGAAAGAAGAAATTGAAATAACTTAAGACTGTTTGACTACTAAACAGTAATTGTTCTAATATAGTAACATCCCATAAATGTGCCCTTGGCAAAGACAAAAAAATCAAAAGACTCAGGGACAGAACCAGATAGAGATGCACTGCAGCTTCAAAACCGAGCTTCAACATCCCAGCAACTGCTACGGAAAAATACAAACTAAAAATCCTGGTTCTGTGGGAGCTTGACCCCACCTTTTGTTCCCACGTTTTTTTAAACAACCCCAAGGCCTCACAAACTGTTTATTTTATTAACTCTGGAGCATACTGCTCATTACCTCTGCCACAACTATATAAATGCACCTTCTAAAGCCATTGTATCATCACAGAATAAAGTGGGTAAAAAGCATTAAAGTATTCGATGAGCAATGATTGTATAAAATGAATCAGTGGACTGGACAGCCTGAATGGCCTACTCTTGTTCTTATGTTTTAACATTCTGGAAACACTGTTACAAATCCCACCATGGCAGCTGGTGGAACTTAAACTCAATTCATCTGGAACATAAAAGCTAGTCATTACGATTGGGTCAACCAGCATCAGTTTTAGGAACCCAAGTTATACACCAAACTGTTCTTTTGGTGAACAAATCTGCCACCCTTAGATTTCAGACCTACTACAAAATGGTCAGCTTTTAAGTGACATCTGAAATGGCTTTGCAAGGTACTAAGTTCAAGGTCAATGATATCCACATCCAAGAAAGAGAAAAAAAACCCTTAAACCACTTTTAGCCCTATATTCCTTCCTGAACACCATTTCTTAGACTCTGGCTTTGTGCATGCCCGTTTCCCTTGCTTTGCACTGAAATTTTTTCCCTAACCCTCCCTTCTCTTTCTCTCACTTTTTGAAACACAAAGGTTTTGTTTATCCCACCTCCTCCGCTGGTGCAGTACCCATTTTGGTCCAAGCATACCTCAAGCTCCTTGGGGATATTTTTCTACATGAAAGACACTGAAGAAACTGTAACATGTGGTGTCTTTCGATTTGGATAAATCAAGATGAACTGATCTTATGAAGAGGTTTTACAAATTTTCAGCTCACTTGATCTCTTGTTCCCATTACAATCTTAATGTCCACCTGAAAAATCAGGTAGATTTCTGGTGACAGATAAAAAGACTCCATACTTTTTGCTTTTTTCTAAATAAAATGCCAATGATTCACTGCAATTTAATCCAGATTACAAATATCTTCACTAAAACTAACAGATACCATCTTGAAAGGTCATATTGAGACCGTTCAGTGCTTCATGTGTGCACCTGGGGAAAAAGAAATCTCTTGCCAATTTCAATCTGTTGAAAGGAAGGAAAATAAACAGCCTGATAATGCAGTTTATGTTAAGTACTGCATTCAAACCTCTTTCTTTTGAGTATATAAACAATACAGCAAGATTAAGAACACATTTTAACATGGTCTATTCAGGGTCAGTGGGCAGTTTTCAACCTGGGCAGACAAAAGAGACTTTGTTTAACTAAGTAGCGTGATTACTCTTGCAGTAATTCACAGCTCTACCACAATGACTATTCCCCCATTGCATCACACAAATAAAGCAGATTTAACTTCAAGATTTTGCAAACCCTCAACAGAGGGGAGGAGTGTGGTGCACGGACAACCATCTGAAAATTAACTGATATAACTGTGGGTCATTTGACAGCTTGTTTGTTGGCTTTAAAAATTCTGAACTCATCAATAAAACATACATCTCTATTATTTGCTCAGTTTGTGCTTCACTGCTAAAATAGCTCAAGCAAAGCTCTTAGGGGTCCTGCAGTTCACTCAGTTGCAGCAAAGTACATCAGAACTCAAATGAACACAAAAGCCAACTGGTCAAAAAACTGTTATACTTGGATATCGAACAAGATCAAGACTTCATTTTAATATGATCTACTTACAGGTATAAACTTTGGTAGAATGGAAGCTTTAGGGGAAGAATAAAGGAGGCCAGATGCTCCTTAAAATAAATCTAAGTGAGCTAGGAATAGAAATGCACACATTATAGAGCAAGACAGGCTGCAAGGTGATTTTTAAAAATGCAAAACAGCATTGGAGTCTATTGCTACAGAATGAGAATTGAACAGCAGAGATGTTCAATTTGTATAGGGACCTTTAGCTAAGCCACACTGAGTATTTTGTACATTTCTGGTCTTGATATTTTTAAGAAAAGGAAAGAGACACTAGAGACGGTCCAGTGGATGATATCTGAATTCAGAATATAAATAACAGGAAAGACCGAACAAACCTGGGGAACTTTCTTCCAGAACATTGAAGCCTGAGGAGTGACCAAACAGAGATCTTTCAGAGATCATAAATTGTGTCCAAAAGGTAGGAAGACAAAGATTAGTTCTAAAAGCTGGGAAGGTGGGGGGGGGGGGGGGGGGGGGTCTGGTGGTGCAGGACAAAATCTGGGGGCCATAGATAAAAGATAGTTCTTAGTAAATTCAGTGACAACTTGAGGAGAACCTTGTTTATAAGAGTAATCTAATATTTTGAACTTGCTATCAAAAACAAGATAAACAGCAATGATGCATTTAAGGAGAAAACTGGTCGTCAAGTACATGAGGAAGGAATCAAAAGATACACTGATGGGTCAAGAGCCAAACCTAAATACAGGCACGGAACAGATGGATCAAATGGACTCTTCATGCTATACCGTCTGCATAGTTCTCTAGATCCACGCTACAATAAAGAAGTATAGTATTGTCCTTACTACTGTCTGGTTGGAGGAAAGGAAATTATTTGAGGCAAAAGATTCTGATTATCCAGCCCCAGTATAACTATACTTGCTTACAGAGATGGGATAAGTATAGGGGGCATGTTCACCATATAGCAGCATGCCAGTATTCAAAGAGCCTCAAAATGAAAAACAACCACCTTATTAAGATCAAGGATAGCTAGAATTTCCAGATCCATACTTTATAGAAACCATTCCCTGCAGGAGAGGTGTACACAACAAAAAGAATAAAAATAGAGCAGCACATGACCATCCACAAATTTAAAAATAGTTCTACTTCATCAAAATCTGTCCATTCCACATCAATCCACCCAACAGAATTTTCCAACCTTTAAACTAAATCTCAGCAAATGGAGTCGAAAATAAAAAGTCATCATCAAACCTACTATTACCCAGACGTTAATTTAACACTATTATGTTTTACAAAAACAGAAATCGCTGGAAAACTTCAGCTGGTTTGGCAGCAGCTGTGGAGAGAATGTTTACGGTCCAGTGACCTCTCTTCAGGACTGAACAGATCCTTCAGAACAGATTCTTCTAGTGAAGGGTTACTAGATCCCAAACATTACCTGTGCTTTCTCTCCACAGATTCTGCCAGACAAGTTGAATTTTTCCAGCAATTTCTTTTTTGCTTCTGATTTCCAGCATCCATAGTTTTGTACTTTTTTAGCATTTATTACATGCAAACAAACTCCTGCACTACACACAAATACTGACTCAAGTTAAAATGTATTTATGTAATTTTCCCATTATTAACTACACTGGAGTCCTGAAATGTGACGATATCTACATTTAATTACATTGGTGGCAATGCTTTCAATTGCAAGGGCTTGGGCCCTGGAATTCTCGCTCTAAACATTTTTGTCTCACTGTCATCCTGTAATATACTGCTTGGAATCCACCTCTGACTTAACTCTTGATCATCTGACTCTATCACAAGTGGCTCAGTTTCAGACTTGGTTTTATAATAGAATGAACATTTCTTCGCACTGAATAAGTACAAGGTATTGTTATTCTAATCTTGAACTAACTGCAAGGTGTCATAAGAATGTTTACTAGCTCCTTGACCCTTTTCCTGAGAAAATACCCAATATCCACTGCCTACTTCCCTACATGATTTGGTCAGACCAATTAGTTTACTGAAACTAAAATTGTTCATAGCCTTTCACACATTTAATTTCATAATTTCCTTCTTTAAAGCAAGATTTAAGCATTTTAATTATCAGAGGTGTAGTCAAAAATGCACAAGTTTATAATGCAAACTCCATAAAAGCAGCCAAAATTATAAAATTTAAATCGTTGTGCTGGCACATTAAGAGACCTAAGGGGCAACCTTTTCACACAGAGAGTGGTGCATGTATGGAATGAGCTGCCAGAGGAAGTGGTGGAGGCTGGTACAATTACAACATTTAAAAGGCATCTGGATGGGTACATGAATAGGAAGGGTTTGGAGGGATATGGGCTGGGTGCTGGCAGGTGGGACTAGATTGGGTTGGGATATCTGGTCGGCATGGACAAGTTGGACCAAAGGGTCTGTTTCCGTGCTATTCATCTCTATGACTCTACTCTAAGCGAAACCAATGTCATTTACAAAATACTGTGCAAGGACTGTAACAAATACTAATTGGACAAACAGGCAGAAAACTAACCACCAGGATACATGAACATCAACTAGCCACAAAAAGACATGACCCACTCTCACTAGTATCCAAACATACAGATGAGGAAAGACGCCACTTCGACTGGGACAATACATCCATCCTAGGACAAGCCAAACAGAGATACACACAAGAATTCCTAGAAATATGACATTCCAACCAGAACTGTATCAACAAACACATTGAATTGGATCCTATTTACCAACCTCTGAGAAAAAGAACAGAACTGACATCACCAACCCAAGGAAACCTAAACACATAAATAGAAAGTGGGTCACTAACACCAGTGCTTCACCAGACGCTCACTGATGTTACCTAGTATAGTGACAAAACGTCTGAAAATGAACCTTCCAGCTCAGCAAGCAAACTTACATCCAGTATTCAACCTAATTTGTTTTAAGTGGGTTAGGGAGGTGTTGGTGCAAGAGATAATACTTCTATATTGTAACACCATCAATTTGAATTCAATTAATTAGTTATATTTCCATCACCTTGAAAATAGGCTGTTCAAACCATAATAGAACAGGATTGAATTGTGATAGAATATTGCTATTTTAACCAGCATAACACATTTCAAATATAGATGAGACCCTTAGCCAAAATGGCACAATACATCATCATAAGCATTTTTGGGCAACTAAATTCAAACATAAATGTCACATTTTCTTGTTATACGTAAGCTAAAAAGAAAGTTTACTAGTATATGAGAAAAAGAACTGCTCAGTATTCAAAAATTGCTGATAGCACATTGTGCAATCATACTAGAGCAGCTGTGGACAATGTAATTTTAACCAAAGATTTTTAGTGATGTAAGGAGGTGGTATACTTTAGGTCTCATATTCAAATCTGGACAAAGAAAGTGTAAATCATGCAAAATTTGGGCAATCTGAATGCAGGTCTTTGCAGGCAACATCAAGCCCACAGCATGAAATGGACAATCAATAAGAAATCTATGAAATATAGCTCTTACATTTTAGAGACGGGTATGTTGCTCAGCAACATCCCACAAAGTCTAGCATTTTTCCTAATTTGTGTTCGGTTCTCAGATTGGTTGCACACAGACAGCATCAAATAAATAATATTTTTCAGTGAAAATGTGCATATGTAATACATGTTTTGTTTTTATCCTTGCAAGCACAAAGGTTTATATACGTACCTCACAAGAGTTGTACTTCCAGCACCTTCTGGACTGTAATACAGTACATTTGCCAGAGAAAGGGAAAATTTCAGGCCCTCTGCTTCAGAGATATAGAGATTGGTCACATTACTGTTGACATTGACACAAACAAACACCTGATCTTCTGACGCATCAGCCACATAATACTCCTGAGGAATGTACAAAATAAAAATTAGATCAACATTGTTTCTACAAACCAAAAATAATATTTATATTTTATAATTTATACTAAAAGGTTTTATTTATTTATTGCGAGAAATATGCAATAGCAGGTTACAATAGTAAAGTTGGTAAAGATTTCCTAAGAGGTAAGGGCACAGATTAAACTCTTGCATGTTGGCAAACATAAATAGAAGGAAGAAAGAGGTGTGAAACAGATGAAATAAAAATAGAGAATGTAACTCAATTTCTTAACAAAAACAATCCTGCTCAGTTTCACACCTGCTAAGGTTTTTAAGATGGTGCTTCAGTTATGAAACTTTTACTGATCTATTCAGTACAGGTAGCACCGTACTGAACAGCAAGAAGAAAAAAATACCTAGTAACTCAGGACATTAGTGCATCCATGTGTATTATTAACCATAGTGTGCATAGTATTTTTGGAATGGCCTTATGTTTTCAGGCAATTATGTTTCTCAAGTCTGAAACAGATTTTCAGCAAAGGACGCATATTAACTCTTATTATTACATTAGATGCTCATATTCCTCAACACTCACCTCTATATGGTATCGTGTGAGAAAGTGCGCTCGTTTCATGGGTGTCCGATTATATGACACCCATAACTGTACTGTTACTGGGTCACTGCTTCCTAGGAGATGCTACAAAAAGAGAAATAGTGGAATTTCAACTATAACTGTAAGGGAACAGTAATTTACCACCCCCCCACCTTCAAAGAGATTAACTATAGCAACAGTTATTTTCTCACTGTATAGTTTAATTTTTATTTCAAAACAAAGTAAAATTTCTTGATTGAAACATGTAATGTCACTTGAAAAAGAGTACCAAAACTATTTGGCTTCAGGATCTATTTAGCTGCATACTAACAGAATCTTAGAACCTCAAGTATTAACATTTTTGATGCTCTGGTTCAGCATTGTAGCAGTTTTATAGGTTCACAAATTTCAAAACAGGATTAAGCAGTAAACAAGGAATAATCACAAAACAAAAATAAAGCTGCTTGGGCTTGTAAGCCAAATTGCCATTGTTTCCTGTAGCCTACAATCTCTGCAGGAGTCCTTTGTTTTGGAGGGGTGTGGAGGCTCAGTCTTTAGAGGCAGGGTGCGTTTCAGGTTCCCTTCTTTTGCGTCATATTTTCCACTGGGTAGCGGTGCATGGCATAACAGTATTTACTGTACTCTTCTCTATTGAACAGTGCAATGGAGGACACAGTTGGAAAAAAAACAGAATATTCAGTAAATCTGGAACTCAGTGAGACAAGATTCAGTGTGGATTTCAATGGCAGAAGGAGGGAAAAAAATGAAAAGGGTATCATCGTTTTGAAATAAAAAAGAATAAAAATTGCCTGGAAAGACTTGGAGGTCAGGCAACTCCTGTGGAGACAAACAGAATTAATGTTGCAGCTCAATAACCTTTCTTCAGAACTGGAGGGAAAAAAAATGCAGTTGGCGGTGGTGGCCGGGGAGGGCTTGGGGAAAACAAAAAGAGAAGCTCAGTCATATGGTGGAGGCCAGGAGACCTTAATTACCAAACTATTCCGTGGTCCAACAGCTAAAAAATAAACTGGTCATGGTTACACAGTGCAGAAATGAAGGAGGGCAGATGTCGAACAATGTTACAAGACCCCCAAACCACACTGAAGATGTGAAATGTAAAATTAAAATGCTACAATTAGACCCTACTGATGCAAATTACATGGGAGATTTTACAGCACAGTATGTAGCATTCCCACCAGAGCCATAAAATCCAGTTCATGTCAGAGACCAACTTCACACTCAGACAAGCTTAGATTAGGTACTAACAGCGAGATAGTTTCCTGGTCAGCCATTCTTAATGCAAGTGGTACCCCTCAAGCTACAGCCTCTGATGACAAGTTTACAACCTGTTTCAGGCAAAATCGAGTTATGGAAACAGATGCAAGCATGTGCAGTGTCCATCTCATTTGTCATTAGGTGGGAGAAGGGAAACCTACACAATAACTACAATATACCTATCTTACAAAGGTGAAGCATTTGCAATATTTTTCACAAAACTATTTCATCTTGCAACTGATTAAGAATGGCAAGTTTACTCAAACATCAAACAAGCTTGCAATGTCATTAATTAATAATCTGTAGAAGATTGAGCACAGAATCAGTTAAACACCAACTGAAATTAATCACAACTAAACCACCAGGTGGCACTCTAATGACAAAATACTGTACATTAATCAAACCAGCACTGGCTTCATTTCCTAGTAAAGCCAATCTCAATCATGAAAAATAACTGCATCTCAGACTGTGATTGGTGGTTTCATTAGGAATAAAGCAACAAATGAAAAAAATAAGCAGCTTGAAGTATCAATCTGCTCGGAAATAAGATAGTTTGCAGACCAATCTTACAATTGACAGCCACTTTTATCTGAGCTAAAAATCACAACATCAGGTTATAGTCCAACAGGTTTATTTGGAAACACTAGCTTTTGGAGCCCTGTTCCTTCATCAGGTGGCTGTGGAATATAAGTATCATAAGACACAGAATTTATAGCAAAAATGTTTACAGTGTGATGTAACTGAAATTATATATTGAAAAAGACCTGGATTGTTTGCAAGTCTCTCATTTTTTAGAATGAACATGTTGGTTTAAGTTCTTTCATATGTAAGTCACAGAACTTTTTAAAAAGTTCCATTCTCAAGTGAACTTGAACAATTGGTATCATGTCAGCCCAGATAATGCTCTGAAGGTGTGAGCTGCCCTATGTGAGATGGTGTGTGCCACAACGTTCAGACCGATTCTCATCTAAAAATAGATTTAAAGAATCTTACATGGATTCATGCAATTTTTGAGCAAAATAAAATGTAGTTCTGCAAGTACAAATTCACCCCACAAACTTGTGTGCGCGTGCGTGCGTGTGCATGGGATTTATGAGTGTTTATGACACAATGTATATATGTGTGTGACTACAAGTTGTAAAGGGGTATAAGTCTTTGAGAGGGTGCATGTGTGAGCGTATGAGAGAGAGCTTGTGTATGAGAGTGAGCAAGTGTATGAGTCTGTAGAAGTGTGTGCATGTATTAGGAGAGCGTGCACCTGTCTGTGAGTGCACGTCTATCTGTAAGTGAGCGCCTGTCTATGAGTGCGTGTAGTGCAGTGGGGTCACCTGTAGTGTGACATGAACCCAAGATCCCGGTTGAGGCCATCCCCGTGGGTACCGAACTTGGATATCTGCCTGTGCTCGGCCACTTTGCGTTGTTGCCTGTCCCAAAGTCTGTCTTGGAGGATGGTCACCCAAAGGTCCGAGATCAAATGCCCCGGAACGCTGACGTGTTCTCTGACTGGGAGGGAACATTCCTGTCTGTCGATTGTCGTGCAGTGTCCATTCATCCGTTGCCGTAGCCTCTGCTTAGTCTCACCAATGTACAAGGTTGCCTCAGGGCATCCTTGTCTGCATTTTATGAGATAGACAACATTGGCTGAGTCACATGAGTGCCTGCCAGGTACACGGTGCAAGGTGTCCCTATGCATAATGATAGTATCCGTGTTGACACTGATACGTCTCGCAATGTCTACCGTGACAAAGTTGTCCTGAAAGCCAGGCAGCTTGCTATGAACAATGATCTGTTTGAGGTTTGGTGGTTGTTTAAAGGCAAGCAGTGAAGGCATGGGGAAGGTCTTGGCGAGGTGTTCATTCTCATTGATAATGTGTTGCAGGTCACGAAGAACATGGCGTAGTTTTTCAGCTCCTGGGAAGTACTGGACAATGAAGGGTACCCTGTCGGTTGCAGCTAGTGTCTGTCTCCTGAGGAGGTCATTATGATTTCTCACTGTGGCATGTTGGAACTGGCAGTTGATGAGTTGAGCATCGTACCCAGATCTTAAGAGGGCATCACGTTCCTCCTTGTCTGAGCAGATCCGGTGTACGCGTAGGGCTTGTCTATAGGGGATGGCTGTTTTAATTTGTTTCAGGTGGAAGCTGGAGAAGTGTAGCATTGTGAGATTATCCATGGGTTTGTGGTAGAGTGAGGTGCTGGGGTGCCTATCATTGATGGAGATGCATGTGCCCAAGAATGAGACAGATAGTAGAGAGTAGTCCATGGTGAGTTTGATGGTGGGATGAAACTCGTTGATATCACTGAGATAACTACACAGTGACTCCTCGCCATGGGTCCAGAGGAAGAAAATGTCATCAATGTACCTGGTGTATCATGTTGGTTGGAGGTCCTGTACAGAGAAGAAGTCTTTTCAAACCTGTGCATGAAAATGTTGGCATATTGGGGTGCAAATTTGGTCCCCATGGCTGTTCCATGTGTCTGGATGAAAAACTAGTTGTCAAAGGTGAAGTTGTTGTGGTCGAGGATAAAGCGGATGAGTTGTAGGATGGTGCTCGGAGTTTGGCAGTTGTTGGTGTTGAGTACTGAGGCTGTTGTCGCGATGCTGTCATCGTGAGGGATGCTGATGTAGAGTGCTGACACGTCCATTGTGACAAGGAATGTTCCCGGTTTGATTGGTCCATGGGTGCTGAGTTTCTGCAAGAAATCTGTAGTGTCGAAACAGAAGCTTGGGGGTCTCCAACACAATGTGTTTCAAGATGCCTTCAACATAGCTAGAGAGGTTCTCACATAGGGTCCCACTGCCTATACGATGGGACGTCCTGGTGTTGGCTTTGTGCATCTTCGGAAAGCAGTAGAAGTCGCCTATGTGAGAAGTACTTGGGATGAGGGCACGTAGGGAGCTCTGAAGGACTGGATCCAAAGTCCTGATCAATGTCTTTAGCTCACAGGCGCGCTGTTTGGTTGGATCAGCTGGTAGTTGCCTGTAGTGTTCCTAGTTGTCCAGTTGTCGGTACACTTCCTTGCAGTAATCTGTTCTATTCTGAATGACGATGGCTCCTCCTTTATCTGCAGGTTTGAGAACAATGTTGTGATTGGTTTTGAGAGCATGGATGGTGTTGCGTTGTGAACGGGTGATGTTCTGCTCTACCATGTGGGTGTGGCTGATGAATCTGGCATTTATATATTTCTCGACAGTTTGAGCATACCTGCCAAGGAGTAGATTTGCCCAGCGTCGTTTTGGCATTGCACAAAAACAGATGTTGTTAGAAAAGCTCAGCAGGTCTCGCAGCATCTTTGAAGCGAAATCAGAGTTAATGTTTCAGATCCAGCGACCATTCCTCAAAACTGTGGACTTCCTCAGAACTCAGCATGGGGAAATACACTTATTCCCCAATGCACTCTCCATGGTAATGTCTTGATCAAAGACAGTTTTCCAAACAAACAAACAGCAGCCCTTTCTCATGCAACACAAACTGTTGCACCCTTCACAATTTGACATTCTTGCATCAGTCCAAAGCATACAAGATAAAAAATATTCTTTCAATGTCTCCCTTTTCAGCAAAATCAAATTCAGTGCTACCAAGCAATTATTCCTTTCAAGCTTCTTTGCTTAATTCCATCTGTACTTTATTAGAATCAACAGCCTTGGTTCAGTGGTAATGATTAAAGCGGAATAAGAAATTTATAGTTCACTCCAGAGTTGAAAGCACTTTTGAAATATGCTTGGGACCACAAAGTGCCTTATGATATTTTACGTCCGTGAAAGATACTGTTATTATGTTAGTTTGAGGACAACTTCGAAAGTCTATTAGACTGATAGCTAGGGTAAGTACAGCAATTGACTCCAGGAGGATGATTATGCCCCACAGCATTACAGTAGTTAACATATATTTCATTAGCATACAATATCCAATGTTCAGAGGAATAGATAAACATGCTCTGTGACAGAATCAAAACTTTCAGCGAAAGCACTCAGCTACAACAATGATTGTCAATTCTAATGCATACTTTGGAACTACCAAATTAAATTTCATTTTTAAAAATTCACATAAAATTTCAGCACAGATGGGAAGATATTCATCCTTCGAGCAACCATTTCAAAAAATCTGGCATTACTTGACTCAATTCAGCAATAAATTGTGAACATCAAATTGCTCAGTGCAATTAACAGCATTTTAACCTTCATTAGCTATTTTAAGTGCATTACATGAGCATTTTAAGGAGCTTGTTTATATTGAATGAATATAAAAATCAGCTAGAGATTTTATAGCTGTTTATCAAACCCTGTGTGCAAGAGGAATAAACCAACCTTTTTAATTAATGAGTCTTTATTTTTGTCCCAAATTCTACCTGACAGGCTTAGAGTATTACTGGTCTAAGTAGATAATTATGCACTGTAATCAGAATGCAAATTTTAATGTTCTATGCAAGCTGGGAATGAAATGGAATAATATTTCAAGAAACACACAAAGAAAGCTTAGTCCTTAAATCCACCTTCTATCTCTTTTAAATGGGCATGAAAATATATAAGGCTTCTGTTTACTCAAAACTGTTCTGAGTTTGACAGTGCCATATAGAAGGAGAAAGTGAGGACTGCAGATGCTGGAGATCAGAGCTGAAAAATGTGTTGCTGAAAAAGCACAGCAGGTCAGGCAGCATCCAAGGAGCAGGAGAATCGACGTTTCGGGCATTAGCCTGAAGAAGGGTTTATGCTCGAAATATCGATTCTCCTGCTCCTTGAATGCTGCCTGACCTGCTGCGCTTTTCCAGCAACACATTTTTCAGTGCCATATAGAGCCAAACAGTGAAGAGCAGTTAAAGGGTTGCTAGGAGGCTGTTACTGATTGACATAGTGACCTATATATTTACTACAAGTGCTTTTGTTTAAACACTATTGTAAAATACAAACATGCAATCAGCAGCTAAATGTCCTCAATATCTTTTCTCTACTACCTTGCAAACTGAGAAAACAATATGAGGCCCAAACAAAATGGTATGAAATGCTGAACCAGTAATACAGCACTCCCAAGAGTAAATTACTGTGGATTTAATCAGCATAAGATGATAAAAATAATATTTTTGTGCCACTACTCTTGAAAGTTAGTTTTGTACCCACTGCAGTCCTTACTAATTATGAAGGAATATTGACAGCCTTTTGTCAAGTTAGCAGAAATGCAAGTTATGAAGTGAAAGCAGCAATGGTTTCTAACATAAAAAGTCTAAAAAGGAAATGCTAGCAAGTATGTCACGTCCTACAATAAACCACTTCTATAAGTTACATGTGTTTTTATTGCAGCATTGTATTTGCTGTCAACAACTGTATCTGACAAGATAGGCTATGGAACAACATTAAGATGAAAAATCAGCAAGCTCGTACATAAATAAGCTCCAGAGCAGCCAAATGAAAGTTCAGCAAGGGGTTCTCATGAAGTACAGCACATAAACCCTCTCAACTCTGCCAACCCATTATTGTGTATACAGAAAGAAACGAAAGGTGGTCAAGTATAGAAGTATACAGCTGGAAACAAGTGTAAGCAAGAAAGAAAGACAGCAAGAACAACTAAAAGTGTTAAAGCTGCCACAAGACCTCCAGCCAGTCTGTTTCCATGAGGGTCATGTGCTGTAGTGACAGCGTCCCTGCAGCTGGGCCAGAGGGTTTTGATTCTATTCCTATCCTGTCCTGGCATGTCATAACATGTCCAAACAGGTTGATTAAAATAAAAATATGCTGAGCACCACAGCTGAATGGGTTAAACTGCTTGCCTAATAAATAGGAAATCCTCAGTTTAAAATCTCAGTAATTTATTTATCAGAATCTTACAGTACAGTTGCAGTGTTCCTACCTCTGGGCTAGAAAATCCAGGTTTGGTTCCAGCTGCCCAAGATGCATCACGACAATTGATTAGGAAATCGTTTTCTTCTTGTCTGTTCTTTTCTCAAAGCTCTCCAATGCCTGTTTAAAGCTGTTAGTCGATTCTTGTCCATAGTGTCATGGGCATTCAAATCCTACTCATTACAGGTGAGTCTACAGAATGAACATTGGTGTGCTAATGGAGCCTCAATGAATCCACATCCAACACAACAACCAAAAATGCGGTCAGTTTTTAATCGCCAAAACAGAAATTTGACTGATTTCCCCTCCTGTGGGGGGAGTGATATTGAAGCATCTTCAATATCGCCTTATCTGGAATCTGCCAGTTCTGTACAGACCAAGAACTGACCTCAAGAATATCTGTTTTATGCACTCTGCTGACCACTGCCTTTACCTAATGAATGAACTATTGCTTATTTACAGATTTTGATTGAATCTTATTTTTTATATAGTGTGTTTCAGAACAGAATATCAGGCCACATGCAACTCATAACTAAAGAGCAAAACACAAAGTGTAGGTGGTGATCTAAAAATGCTTCATGGTCACAAAGAAACGGAGCAACACAGGAATAACCGAAAACAGGAGGAACAGAATTCTTTCAAAATATCTTTGAAATTCAACTATGAATTGACATCTAATATTTATCTTTGAAATCAGACATTCTAGCATCTCTCAATTTCTGAGTCAAAAAGAAATTCATCAATTGCAAATTACATCTCAGTCCCTTAGTCTTTACTTCTATCCCTCAATATTCAACAAAAAGTTGTTGGCTACAGTATTGAAAATTTCTGACTAATCTGGCATGCAAAACCCCTTAAGGGCGAGTTACACAAAGTTACAAAATGGAAATTGGTAAGCTTTGCATGATCCAGCTCAAATTTAAGATCTGGGATTTCCCCCATGGGAAGCAGTTTTGAATTCTATTACTATTTAAGATGCTTTAACCAGATTGCACCTCAAATGGTATAAATTCAAGAGAATATGAACTAAATTGATGTAGCCTGTCCTTTGTTACTCCTGTAAGATCTGGTATCATTTTGGGTGATCTTTCTCTTGAGATGCAATGTTCAAAGCTGAACAGGCAACAATGGACTATTGGGGACAGGCAATGAATGCTGGCGTAACCAACAACACCTACATCCAAAAATACCTAATTTCATCCAAAATAAAGACATAATCAGAAACAGGAAAGCCACTATTTACAGCTGTGTCAGCAATAAACATCACAATGATGTGCCAAAGTTTGAAGCTTTAATATTAATGCTATGTAGATTGCTTTAAAAAGCCATTTAAACATGCAAAATACATAAAATTTTAATCTCCTCTTTCTGTACTCTTCAACATGCTAAAGCGGATTACAATCAGAGCTGTTAATACTCAGCATAAAATACTATGGGAGTTGGGAGATTTCAAAGTAATAAATTTGATCTCTCCACCTCTTTTTATGTATATCTGTATTAAAGTGTGCAAATTACAAGTATAGAAGTGAAAGGAATTTCAATTGCCAATTTGAGAACCCTTTTAATGCATTAATGTTTAGGCGCTGTATTAACCATGTTGCTTCCAGTTTCCACACCACAGAATGCAAAGTCATTAATTGTAAAGGCTGAAAAACTGGACATTATAAAAAACTCAATTTCAAACAGTCCATTTAAAACTGCTGTCTTCCACAGATGCTATAAAAAAAACCCCGCTTCCCCTGGGGGAAATTGGTAAGCTTTCCACAAAGCGTTGTACTTTGTATAACTCCCCCTTAAGGGGTTTTGCATGCCAGATCAGTGGGAAATTTTCAGTCTTGTAGCCAACAAATTTTTGTTGATCAATGACGGATAGAAGTTCTATGGCCATGGTTCAATCCAGCTATCTTTACCAGCACTGTATTGTACCAGAACTCCAGAATTGCAGGAAATTGGGGAGCGGGAGGGGGAAATCCCTCTACAAGGCAGCTTCTAATCAACAAAAGATGTTCTCCACACCAGGTTTGCACAACAGGTCACAGTCAGAAACTCGAGAAAAGTTTTGTTAACTCTATTTCTCTCTCCAAAGATTCTTCTAATACCTGCTTAGCATTTTCCAGCATTCTGTTTTAACTCTCAGATTCTTTCCTTAGCCACTCACCTGAATAAATAAACCAAATTTGCCAGCTTGGGTCACCACATAAATATTCCTCAGTTACTCAGTTATTGTGAACTCAATTAAACACCACTTGAAGTGATAGTAACTGCAGTAGGCCTACCTACCCATCTTAGTTCTATATTGTGATTTTAGAGTGAGAGCAGAAAAATCACTTGCGAATTTAATTCACAGTTTTAACTTAAAAGTTACCTCTTTCATAAGTTCAGTTTTTACTGAAATGCTCCACGATATGAGGCATGGTACTAAAAAATACACAAAAGTTAAATGCTGTCAGCAAAAGTTAAAATAGACTGCAGCCTGGAATAGTTGGCGCAAATTCCTTTTGATAAACAAGAAAGATCGAGGACATCGTAGCAGGTTGATGCAATCAATTAATGAGCTCAGCAAGGTGAAAAGCTGTATCAACCTGCAACAAGCTATTAACAGAAATTACTTCACATGGCCGTTCATTCATCTGCTTTACAGATAAACATTTTCACATTCCCATCTCTCTATCAGCATCCCAAAGGGACCATTCCCCCCACAACACCCTACTAAACTCCTCAGTTACCCCCGGCACCTTGTCCCACTACCATACACAAATAAAATTTGAAATAACAAGAACTAGAAATGCACAGTTCTCCATAATACTATTTAGATGCTGAATAACGTGCAGTATATTTCCAGAAAGCAGTTTTTCTGTTGTTTTTCCTGTTTGTCAGCATTTGTTATGAGTGTGTTGCTGGAAAAGCACAGCAGCTCAGGCAGCATCTAAGGAGCAGGAGAAGCAACGTTTCAGTTATCAGCCCTTCATCAGGAATGAAGCTCATTCCTGATGAAGAGCTGGTGCCCAAAACATCGATTCTCCTGCTCCTCGGATGCTGCCTGACCTGCTGTGCTTTTTCAGCAACACACTCTTGACTCTGATCTCTGGCATCTGCAGTCCTCCCTTTCTCCAGCATTTGTTATGGTCTTACAACTGAATATCTCTTTCTGCAGTTTGTTAACATTAATTCACTCAAAAAAAAAAATTGCTGAGCATAGCAGATAAAATGGAGGAGAAAAAAAGATCCCATAACATTTGAACTGACTTGCCTTGAACAAAGACAAAGGGGAAGGAAATATCTCAGCTTGAAGGAAAAAAAAAAGACAGATTTGAAATGAGAACAATTCTACACGTAATTGATGCTTTGCTCTCTCTTCTCAAAGATCACATTACTGGAAAATCTTCAATTGCATTTGGAATTGTTCATACTACAGTTAAGCACCAAAACCAAGGGGACACATATGTAGCTCATGGCTGCCTTAAAATCAGACATTGTTCTCTTAACCCACAGAACAAGGCAAATGCAAGGAAACAAAAAGAATAACTGCATACTCTTTGAAACACAATGTGGTTGTACGAATGCTTACATAAACCGCATCTCTGAAACGGTTATATAACACTTATCAGTACTTAGAGCACTGTCAACGAGCATTTTGAATACATGGACTAACACGAAGCACTCACCACTCCAAAAACATCTCATGGATTAACACAGATGTCCAGAAAGGACCACCAATCGCAGAAACAAAAAGTCAAACAACCTCAAACAAGTTCAGACCTTTGAAAGTAAAACACTTAAAATTTTATCACTGGTCTGGTCTCATTTGAAAAAAAAAGAGCAGGTAATTTAAAATCTGGAGAGTCCAAAGTTTGGCACAGTTTCAGTCCTCAGCTTACCAGATTTTCAGCATCAGATCTGTATTTTAATAGTAAAATTTTTCTTATACTTCCCTTTTAAGAGAAAGCTTTGAGAAAGTATATTCACAGGATACTCACCACTTTCTTTGTGGCAAACATGTATTTGTCTTGTAACTGAAAGTCATCTACTCCTTCCAACAGAATCTCACGTTTTTCATCAGTCTGAAAGAAGTCTGTGCTTTTAATGATACTGGAGGAACCCATTGGCTCATGTCGTTCAACATAAACTGTGGTAGACAAGTCATATGGTTCCACACCCCTGGAAAATTAAACACAAAGTATATCTGCAGTTTCCAAATACTGAATTAGTTTGCATGTAGAATTTGGTTTAGTAACTGACAGGTGCAGTGCCACTAAGAAAGACAGTTTTACAAATGAATAACCACATTCTGAAATTCTTCAGGTTAACCCATACTAAATCACCACAAACTACCTGCGCCTCTCTCTCAGCCGGCCACATAGCCTCAGTGAAGACATGGTGGGGAGAGACACATGGTATACCATCATTCTGACAGCCCTGAAAAAGGTAGGGTAAACAAAGTAGACAAAATGTTCAAAGGACTTATTAATACATCTTGCCCCAGTTGCAACTTGTTCTCTGCCAAGAACAGTTACCAGGCTTAAGAGATTCCAAAATGTAAAGTTCTCCAGAAAAGCTATGACTTAATGCAAACTTGGCAAAATATTTTTTAAAAAGGACCACATCAGGCTAACCTACTCCAAAGCAAATTTTCCTTCAACACAGCAATATCATCGGATTCACTGAATGGTCTTTTAGGGACGGGAATCTGCCATCTTTACCTAGCCTGGCCTACATGTGATTCACAGCAATGTAGCCGACTTTGAACTGCCCTTTGGGCAAGTAGGGATGTGCAATAAATGCAGGTCTACCCAGTGATGCCTACATTCCACAAACAAATAAAATGATATATCTACACTAACTGTAGCCTTGCAGCAATGTGATTAAACGCCAGTAACATGCATTTTGGACAATCATTCAAAATAGTTTATGTAAATATGCATACCAGTAGAAAGATTTAACATGCTCTTGAATCAAAATCCAAGTTCGTCCAAAGTCATCTGATTTCCAAAGCTGCAAGATAAAAACATACTTCACATTGGACATGCAACACTCAAATAAGAAAGGATCCTTAACAGATATCCTGAATAAAAATCATGTAGTGCTTACATCCTAAAGATTCAAATTTCAACTTGGCCTTTTGACAGAAATAAAACTGAGGAAGCAGTGAAAAACACTGGGCAACTTAATCACTCCATTCCTACCAATAGCAATTTTAAATTTGTAAGCATCACACATCTCCCAAGCCAAGGCAGTTATCTTTAAGATGATGATTGAGTTCCAATTGACTCAAAGGCACTGTCTTTTTAACTCCAGGGCTGAGAAAGGAGCCATGGTGGCTTTGCAACCAAAAACACTTAGATTCCAGAAAAGGACTCAAAGTAACTTTTCAACTTTATATTTTGGTTTTAGAGGAGGACTGATGTTTCTCTGGGTCCACAACAAAACAGTGTATCTCAGCTACTGCAGACTTTCTTCACCTCTCCCGAATGACTTACTGAAAATTGTACCTGCTGGGCAGACTCCTTGTATCGAATGAGAACATATATTCCTCACTTCAGGGAGGCTACATGGCTTCCTTTTGCTTCCAGAAAAGTATTCAATTTTGTTTTTGAGGAGTCCAATTGCTACACTTACGTATTATATGCTCTTGCTTGCAGGTGAAAGCATTTGTATTAAATTCGACAGAACATCCATCTGTTATAGAATCATAGCATTTTACAGTACAGAAGGAGGCCACTTGACCCAACATGTGTGTACAGCTCCTGTAAGAGCTACCCAGCTAGTCCCATTCCACAGTCCTATCTTCATAGCCCCATACATTTGAATCTTTCAAAGATATATTCATATTCTTTCCACTTCAACAGTACGCCTTTGCTCCTTGAACTCTATTCAACCAAGCTAGCATAGCAATCAACAATCCCATAGGTGCAGGTCCTGGCCAAAAATAACAATACCTGTTTGTTTGGATGAGAACTGTCATAGCCCAGCACAAGATTGAAATCCCGACTATGCATAAGAAGATCAGTAGGACTGAATGGAATTTGGAAGCCTTGAATATCGTTGCAAAAGTTGAAAGTGATCCACAAGTAGTGATTTTTGATATCTGCAAACATGTACTAAGAAAACAGAAACAAAACTCATGAATGTGTGTATTTTTACCTTTCACAAAATAATCATCACAAAGCAAAAATACATTAACTGCATCAATAAGCTATTACAATGTACTTACTGCTACAATTATTACTAGAATGTATTTTTTTATGTTCAAAAATGGCATTTCCACAATATTGAAATGAGCAGTCCATTAGCCATAACACTTCAGGATCAAATTTCATAATGCAATATTGTACTTCCAACATTTAAAATTGTTTCTTTGGCACATTTAGACTAATTATATTTAATTTAAAAGCCACTAGAAGTACAAGAGCTTTTAAATGAGTACTTTTAAAATAAGCTATTCTACAAGATTCTTTTTGCTTCAAGTACACGGGTTTATAAAATCATGAAGGGTATAGATAAGGGTAATGGTAGGTGAGTTTTCTTTAGGCTGGTGGATTTCAAGACTTGGTGGCATGTTTTAAGAAGAGGAGAAAGATTTTGAAAAAGACATGGGGGCTTTTGATTTTTTTTTTACACACACAGAGGGTGGGGTTCGCATGTGGAGTGAACTTCATGAGCAAGTGGTGGTTGCAGGTACAGTTCCAATGTGTAAAAGATATCTGGATAAGTACAAGAAGAGAAAAGTTTTGGAGGGATATGGATCAGGAGCAGGCAGTGGGACTAATTTAGTTTGGGATTTTGTTCAGCATGGACTGGTTAGACCAAAGGGTCTGTTTCCATGCTGTACGACTCGAAGTATTGAAATCTAGACAACTACAAAACACATATGGAGTAGAATAAAAGATAAAAAAAAACATTAATTATGCTGGAAGATATCTCACCAACAATAACTTTTCAATAGCATTTTTGTGACAGTAGTCTCCTCAAAGTACTCAAGCAGAAATACCTCTACAATTACCTGTTTTGGCAGTTTAGATTAGGTTAGATTACTTACAGTGTGGAAACAGGCCCTTCGGCCCAATTAGTCCACACCAACCCTCCGAAAAGCAACCCACCCAGACCCATTCCCCTACATTTACCCCTTTACCTAACACTACGGGTAATTTAGCATGGCCAATTCACCGGACCTGCACATTTTTTGGACTGTGGGAGGAAACCGGAGCACCCGGCGGAAACCCATGCAGACACGGGGAGAAAGTACAAACTCCACACAGACAGTTTGCCTGAGGCGGGAAGTGAACCAGGGCTTCTGGCGCTGAGAGTCAGCAGTGCTAACCACTGTGCCGCCATGATTTTTAAATTGTTAATATGCTATTGATTCTACTGGGTGTTTTGAAAGACCTACAGATTGGACATCTGCATATTGCAACCGTTTTAGCAGGAACTTCTAGATGCAGATAACTTAATTCTTGAATCAACAATAAAACATTCCTCATGTTGAATAGAAAATTATGTAAATATAGGGCTTTTGCCCGAAATGTCGATTTTCCTGCTCCTCGGATGCTGCCTGACCTGCTGCACTTTTCCAGCACCACTCTAATCTAGACTCTGATTTCCAGCATCTGCAGTCCTCACTTTTGTCTATTATGTAAATGTAGCCAACCCAACATCAACGTGATATAAGAATTCAATAGTTCCATTTAAAATTTCAGTTACTAGTTTCTACCAGCTACTATTTTAGATACTATTATACACTGCAGAATATATATAAATGCATCAATATTCATCTTTTACCACTGTTGAACACTTTCAGGCTCCGTTTGAATAACTAGAATACCCACATTTTCATTGCACACAAAATAGTGTGCAAGTAGGTTGTCATGTCACTGTGTAATTTAGGCATTTCAATTAACTGTGCATTAAACTCTTAAAAGATATGAAATTGAAATAAATTTATGGCTTCTTTCAACAATACAAAAGACTCCTCCCACCCCAGTTGTACTGTCTTCAACCCTCTTCCGTCAGAGTTTGACTACATGTATGAACAGATTCAAGAGCAGCTTCTTCCCCACGGTTATCAGACTTTTGAATGAACCTCTCAAATGTTAACATTGATCTCTCTCTCTGCACCTTCTCTGTGGCTGTAACACTGCATTATGCACTCTGTTCTGTTACCTTGCTGCACTTTGTATGGTACAATCTGCCTGTATAGCATGCAAAACACCACTGTTCACTGTGTCTCGATACATGTAATAATAAAACAAACTCAAGTGGCATTCCAGGAGCTACTTAAAATATCAACTAGCAGAATGAAATCCAATCACATGATGTAATTCTGAAACCAACATATGATGAGCATGCACAAATGAGGTAGCTGAGATAAACACCATTTATGAATGACTAGGCATAAATCTATGAAAACTAAAATAAATTCATTACAAAAATAAACTAAACTGGATTAAGGGCTAAAATTTCAACATAGGAGTCTTAGGTCAGGTTGTCACAGTCATACAGCATGAAAACAGACCTTTTGGTCCAACTAGTCTATGCTGACCATGTTCACAAACTAACCTAGTCCCACCTGTCTGTGCTTGGCACATTTCCCTTCTATCCTTTCCTATTCATGTACTTATCCAAATATCTTTTAAATGTAACTGTACCCAAATCCACCACTTCCTCTGGCAGTTCATTCCACATAGTAACCACTCCGTAAAAAGGTTGCCCCTCGTGCCATCTCCTTTTACCTTGAAAAGAAAAGACCCCTCGTTTTGAAGTCCACGCCCACCCACCAACCTTAGGGAAAACAGCTTTGGTATTCACCTTATCTATACCCCTCATGATTTTGTAAACTTCTATAAAGATCACCACTCAACCTCCTACATTCCAGTGAAAACAGTTCCAGTTTATCCAGCATAATTTTATAACTCAAACACTCCATTTCCCAGCAATATCCTAGTAAATCTTTTCTGAACCCTTTAATAATATCCTTCGTATAACAGGATGATCAGAACTGCATACTCAACTCCAGAACAGGTCTCACCAACATCCTGTACAACCTCAATATAACATACTCAAGGTGGTCTGAGCAATGAAGGCAAGCATGCTAAATGCCTTCTTAACCACCCTGAAAATGTGTTGCTGAAGAATGTCGATTCTCCTGTTCCTTGGATGCTGCCTGACCTGCTGCGCTGTTCCAGCAACACATTTTCAGCTCTGATCTCCAGCATCTGCAGACCTCACTTTCTCCTTCTTAACCACCCTGTCTACCTGCGATGCAAATTTAGAAGATTTACATACCTGAACCCTTAGATCACTTTGCTCTAAAACACTACCCAGGGCCCTACCATTAATTGTACAAGTCCTGCCCTTGTTAGTTTTACCAAAATGCAAGACATTCACATTTATCCAAATAAAACTCCATCTACCACTCCACAGTTCATTGATCCAATTGATCAAGATCCTTTTGTAATCTTAGATAACCTTCTTCACTGTCCACTATACTCCCAATGTTTGTGTCATCTACTAACTATGCTTTCTATATTCTCACCTAAATCATTTCTATAAATGACAAAAAAAGTGGACTCAGCACTGATCCCTGTGGAAAACTGCTGGTCACAGGCCTCCAGTCCAAAGAACAATCCCCCACCACCACCCTCTATCTCCTACTGTAAAGCTAATCACATATGTAACATATTAAAAGATCAAGTCATAACTTGCAAACAAAGGTATTTTTACCCAACAGATGTATAAACTATTTATTGGATTTAAGAAAATGTAATAGTCATTTGTTTGGCCAATATCTACCCACTGCTTGTAATGCAGTATTACAGAAGAGTACTATGGTAACCACATTCTCTATTTAAATGTCTGTTTTCAGGGACAACATTACATTTCAAGACCATCCTCTGAGGCTGAATTTACAATTAGCAGCCCCTGACAAGTGAGTGCACATTTCAGATATTAAAAAAAATGAAGAAAGAATATTGCCTCCCAGTTGGTGGCAATTACACAATCAAAGAAAAAGTACAGTGCAGTGCACAACGACACACATTCTCAGCTAAATGCCAAGGGAAATTTCCAATCTCAGCAAGTCCTACAGGAAAGTATTTTGTTCTTCAAGATGAAAGAGTTTCAGGTTTCCCTTTTCCATATTCTAAACAATAGTCCGAGCTGCCTCATGTTCAATCCTCTGAAATAGAGGGCTATGCTAATATAGAACATAGAACAGTACAGCACAGAACAGGCCCTTCAGCCCACAATGTTGTTCCGACCACTGATCCTCATGTATGCACCCTCAAATTTCTGTGACCATATGCATGTCCAGGAGTCTCTTAAATGTCTCCAATGAACCTGCCTCCACAACTGCTGCTGGCAACGCATTCCATGCTCTCACAACTCTGTGTAAAGAACCCGCCTCTGACATCCCCTCTATACTTTCCTCCAACCAGCTTAAAACTATGACCCCTCGTGTTAGTCATTTCTGCCCTGGGAAATAGTCTCTGGCTATCGACTTTATCTATGCCTCTCACTACCTTGTATACCTCAACCAGGTCCCCTCTTCTCCTCCTCTTCTCCAATGAAAAAATGCGAGCTCAGACAACCTCTCAATTATGACAAACATAATTTAATACTAGACACTAAGGTAGCTAAAAACATGGCAATCATAACCACACCTAATCAAAGATTTATATATCTTTAACATTCCCTCAACTCATACAGTAATGCCCTTCTTTATAAAATCTTCAATGGCAGACTATTGTTTAGCTTGAACTTAGTCCAAATAGAGAATGAAATTGAAAGGGAGAAAGAACCAATGTAAAAAGATAGTCACTGAACAGAGGCTAATTCTGATAATGCAGCAGCCCTTTAGCATTGGAGTGAATGTGCTCAAGCATCTATTGTGGTGCTCAAATCCACAACCTTCTAACCCAAAGATCAGCTAGCTAGCAGAAAATGAAAGATACAAGAGAACCTGTAGTAATTAGGAAAAACAGACAACAAAATAAGAAAGCAGAAAAGGCAATGCCACACAGCTAATTAAATTTATCCTGTTTTAATCTATGGATTTTTAAAAAAATTACCCACTATTGAATCTGCAGTTCCAGATAGTTCGCCAATTTGTCTATACACATTCTCCAGTTTCTCACATCAAACTTTGATCACCTTTCCTTTATCTCTTTCTCTTTTCTCTTTCACGTTTTTCTTTTTATTCCAATTTGTGCATTTTTATTTGCACTGGTCATTGTGAGCTCCAATGCTTTCATGGATCAGATCAAGATCAATAGAGTCAAGAAGGTGTAAGGTGCTTTCCTCCAATTCTATGCCTTCCTGATTGTGCAACCAGGACCCAGCATATACCTATATTATATCTTTTAATGCTACTACGTCATAATTTTGCCAGAGGACTTTTTGCCAGATATTTGACAGAAACAGGCCATTCAGTCCAATAGGACCATGCGGTGTTTCTACTTTTCACAAGTTTTTGCATCATGGGTCCATAACAAAATAAACTTGCTCCCTAGTCATCTACTTATCAAGCTAGCCCCTAAATGCATCCACCTTTTCACCTCACAAGGCACTGAGTTTCATTTATCACCACTGAATAATAATTTTAAAAAAGTTTCTCTTGATTTCCTATGAGATTTTAGTGACTAGCTAATAGTTATAGCACATTTAAAAATGGAAACACCTTCGCCACACCTACCCAATCCCTTCATTTAAAATAGCTGCCATCAGGTCACTGTGGCCTTTACTGAAGGTAACAACCCATTAACTGCTGCACTCCAATATCCACTCCCAATTCTTCCCTCCCTTCTATATTACTGTGACTTCCTGCAATTCTTGCACTTTCTGTTGCAGTCCTTCATTCTTGTTTTGCAACCTGTCAACATTCCACAACATTGCAGACAACAAGTCCTGGCAAGATCAATCAGAACTAGCATACAGGAGGGGAGGAATAAACAGTGAGCAGTCGATGAATGAGATGATGAACTAGTGGCAGCAGAAAGCAAGGTTAAAAGCTTTGGCCTAATTTTACTCATGGTAAGGCGGATGATTTGGAAAAGATTCTCTTAGTTTGTAGGAGAGGTGAAGAAGGGGAAAAGGATATTGAGAACCAGCCATGCAATTCAGGTAAATTTAGGACAACTGCAGTAAATGCAAATTAACTCTTAATGCAGCTAAACAACATACATTTCTAGCATTTCACATATTACTTATCACACTGATTAACAACATCAATAGGGTTATCATCTTGCAGCTAGCCCAAGTGTCTTACAAGGAAGTTCACATGTAGGATCCAAAACACAGAATAACAAAGTTTGTGTAAAGATTTGTAACTCAGGTGCCAGATGTTGTAGCTGTAGGTATGTTCGCTGAACTGGGAAGTTGATTTGCAAACGTTTTGTCCCCTGTCTAGGTGATATGTTCAGTGCTGTGGAGCCTCCTGTGAAGCGCTGCTGTACTATCTCTTCTGGAATTTATTTGGTTCTGTTCCTGCTTTCAGTTGCCGGCTCCGGTGACAAGAACCACAAATTTGACTGGGACAACACAACAATCATTGGACAAGCCAAACAGAGGACAGCCAGAGAATTTCGAGAAGCATCGCACTCATCCACAGACTCCATCAACAAGCACATTAACCAAGACCCACTAAACGGGCCACTACAATGAACAACCAGAACCAGCAACCGGAAGCAGCAGGAACAGAACCAAATAAATTCCAGAAGGCATAGTACAGCAGCACTTCACAGGAGGCTCCAAAGCACTGAAGATGTCACCTAGACAGGGGACAAAATGTCTGCAAATCAACTTCCCAGCTCAGCAAACATACCCACAACCATGGCATGGAGTAACAGTCAAGAAGAAATGATACTAAAAGCTATAAGCTTTCTATCAGACAGGGAGGCCGTTCTTAAGAATTTATGGAAATAAATATTAACCCAGGTCTAGAAAACACTTGCAGAGGAATGAAAGGAAGTCATATGATGCAATAACCAAACATCTTACAATTTTATAAGAGCTGTCAATGAAATAGCAAGATATTTCAAATGGTGCCCATCTTCATTTCAAAATAATGGCTCAAAATAGTTGACAATATTACAAGAAATAATCCTTACCCGTTTATTATCTACTGGACTATGGTAAAACTGAGCAATAACGGTTTGGTTTTTTGATCCATCTTCTAGCTTGAACTTCTCATTGATCCTCTTGAAGGTCTTTCCATAATTATATGAAACGTACACCTATGGCAAAGAGGAGTAGAATTACATCAAAAGGTGACAGCACAGAGAAAGGTCACTAGGCAAACTGGTCTATGCTCCAAAGAGTTTCCTCCAAGCCTTCATCATCCAATTCCATCACCACAACCTTCCATTAGTTTCTCCCAGTTTCTTCTTCAAGCATCAATACTATTTGCAACAGCTATTTCCTGGAGGTAGCAAATTCCTCTTTATAGCAACAGATCATCACCATACAAAAGGTCAACTTTCTTTCTCCATAGATGCTACCTGACTTGACCACTTTCAAAATGTTCTGTCTTGATATCAGTTTACTGATATAGCTAGCTTTTTAATAATTACTCTACTTATATACTCAGAGAACTAAAAACTGTAGTTGTACAAGCTAAGCATGAACATTTATACATTTCAGTTAGGGTGTGAATATTGATGGATATGAAGTGTTGCATGTCACTCTGTTTACCCTATTTGCTAGACAGTGAAGTAATGACAGGGAGACAGTGCATATCATTGTTACTCTTCTGAAACGATCAACAATTTCTGGAAACCACACATGTAGACCGATGATCTTCCAGAGAATGCAACGTGCAGACCACCATTACATCCTCCTCCACCAAAAATGCAATTATTATTGTTGAACTAAGAAGAACATCCACCAGTACACTCTCTCCCATTTCCACACCCACCCACCCCCAAGTGGCTTTTACAGCTGAACTAATAAGGTCACATTTTGTAGAAGACTTAAATCAGTGCATTAAAATTCTACATTATTGTTGAATAATCTCACTGACTCTTTGGAGAATGTTGAAAGGAGATTTGATAGAGGTTCAAGGATTCAATCTTGGTTCACTATGAGATGACTGATTTCCCGATTGCTGGACATCTGGAATCCCTCTAACTTTTGCCCATGTTCAAACAAACAGGACAGGAACTAAAAAACAGAAAACACTGGAGAAACTCAGCAGGTGTGGCTCCATCTGTGTAGAGAGAAGCAGAGTTAACATTTTGAGTACAACGTGACCTTCCTTCAGAACCGAACTCAAAACGTTAACTGTTTCTCCACAGATGCCGCCAGACAATTGTTTTTAATTCCAATTTCCAGCACCCAAGGTATTTTGTTCATTTTATTTACTGGAATAGGAACATCGGATTAGAAGAAAGAGCAGGCCATTCTATATGATCACAGGAAAGTGGATTGGAGGTTACAACTAGAGCAGTTATCTGGCACGGAACCAATAAAATCCTTGAATAAATTCAATAACCCAGCTTCCACTGCTCTCTAGGCAAGAGAATTCCACAGATCAACAGCCCTCAGGGAAAAAAAAAATCTTGTTCAGTGTCTCCTTGTTCTATTCCCTTGGACAACAAGAAACATCCTCTCAGAATCCACCTCAAGTCCCCTCAAGATCTTCTATGTTTTCAATAAAAGCACCTTCCAATTCTTCTAAACTCATGTCAACAAAGGAACAACCCTTTTTCCTAAGTCAGGTTATTTATCCCAAGAATGGAAAAATTCACATTAGCCAATGGTGGACATTTGTGGTCTCCTTTCTTTGCTGCTTTGCCATAGATCACAGAAATACAACTCGTTACATATTAAAAATAATGAATTCCAAAAGCTGTTGAGCTTGTAATTCACAACAGGATCATAATGTTGAGACAGTGTGCAATTTTGCAGTACTAACATTATCTGATCAAACTGATATTTAGTTTCTTAACTTAAGCAGTTCTCACACTTCCTACCTCCCAGTGGCAAAGTATGAGTTATTATACTGCCATAATACACCATATCTGCACAGGCAATACAGTGTAAACAACATACCACTCAAACTAACCAATTGCCTGTATCCTTTCTAGCAGGGGATGAAAACAAGTTAAACCACTCAAGTGAAAATAAAAAGGTAGTAATATTCACATTTCCTTCAGAAGTGATCAATCCAGACCAATCTCTACCAGTGAAGTCACAGCACAATCCAGTGCTCTTCAGAATACCACATCGGGCAAGCATATATCATAGCTTAGGTGGAATGGATCGAAGAGAAAGCCTTTTGAATAAGGGGTCTCTATTATGAAATACAGACATCCATTGTACAGTAGGTGAAAAGTGAACTCAGCTAGCATGCTGACCCGCTGTTTTTTCAGTTCACCCTCATAATAAGCAATTCTATAGATTCTTGGCCGATGGTCTGATATTCTGACCAACTTTACTCTCCTCCAATTTAATGGGAATTGACCAGCCTTTTTACATCACCCCATTAAGAGAAGATGCCTTCGAGGAGGAATGTTCTAACTTTCCTAAGTAGAAAAACAAAGTACCCTCGAAAACCCTTAGAAGATGCTGACAGGACAAGCATCAAGCAGCAGCAAGCATCAAGAACCCTTAACATTGCAGTGGATGTTTCAACATTCATCAAGATGATTCACCAAGACTACACAATATCCTTCCCATGCAAAAGCAACATGTCTCAAATCCAGGAAATTCAAGTAAACATTGGAAATACTCAGCAAGTCTGGTAGCATCAAATGGTGTTGACATCTCAGGTTTATGACCTTTCAAAAGGTACAGGAATTAACAAATACAATCAAGACAGCTCCCCCAGATTCCAGAGTCCCATTCACACAAAACCAGTTTGGTTGCATTGTCAGCTAAACAGCAGCATTAGTTAACATGAAACCTGCTTCTGTCCCTGATCTCCAGCAACTGCAGTCCTCACTTTCTCCTGCTTCTGTTTTTGTCTTCTAATTCTAACTGTGATCTGGGAGCAGTTGTGGGTAACTAATTGAAAACCTTGCAACAAGCCTTGTCCCTATTGCTTGTGATTTCCACTAGCTGCTGGCCTACACAGTACAAATTGCACAGCAAGAGAGATTTCACATTACATATTATGCCAGCCTTGACTGATTATTCCTAATTCCCAACCCATATAAGCAATGCATTCCTGTTTCAAATGTGTAAGGCCTATTCCTGTGGCCACATAGGACATGGGATACATTGGAATTCTAGTCAGGACAGAAGTTAATCAGTTCACCAATGACCGTATCCATCTTCCGCAATTACACTGGCCCCACCCCCCATCTTTTCCTTCGCTACATTGATGACTGTATCGGCGCTACCTCGTGCTCCCACGAGGAGGTTGAACAGTTCATCCACTACACTAACACCTTCCACCCCGACCTCAAATTCACCTGGACAGTCTCGGACTCCTCCCTCCCCTTCCTAGACCTTTCTGTTTCTATCTCAGGCGACCGAATCAACACGGACATCTACTACAAACCAACCGACTCCCACAGCTACCTGGACTACACCTCCTCCCATCCTGCCCTCTGTAAAAACGCCATCCCATTCTCCCAATTCCTTCGTCTCCGCCGCATCTGCTCCCAGGAGGACCAGTTCAAAATACGTACAACACAGATGGCCTCCTTCTTCAAGGACCGCAATTTCCCCCCCGACGTGGTCGACGGTGCCCTCCACCGCATCTCCTCCACTTCCCGCTCCCCCGCCCTTGAGCCCAGCCCCTCCAACCGCCACCAGGACAGAACCCCACTGGTCCTCACCTACCACCCCACCAATCTCCATGTACAGCGCATCATCCGCCGTCACTTCCGCCACCTCCAAACAGACCCCAGCACCAAGGATATATTTCCCTCCCCTCCCCTATCAGCTTTCCGTAGAGACCACTCCCTCCGCGACTCCCTTGTCAGATCCACACCCCCCACCGACCCAACCTCCACTCCCGGCACCTTCCCTTGCAACCGCAGGAGGTGCAACACTTGCGCCCACACCTCCCCCCTCACTTCTCTCCAAGGCCCCAAAGGAAACTTCCATATCCGCCACAGATTCACCTGCACCTCCACCCACATCATCTACTGCATCCGCTGCAGCCGGTGTGGCCTCCTCTATATTGGGGAGACAGGCCGCCTACTTGCGGAACGATTCAGAGAGCACCTCTGGGCCACCCGGACGAACCAACCTAACCACCCTGTAGCACAGCATTTCAACTCCCCCTCCCACTCCACCGAGGATATGCAGGTCATTGGACTCATCCACCGCCAAACCACAACAACGCGACGGTCGGAGGAGGAGCGTCTTATCTTCCGACTGGGAACCCTCCAACCGCAGGGGATGAACTTGGACTTCACCAGTTTCTTGATCCCCCCCTCCCCCCACCTTGTCTCAGCCGAATCCCTCCAGCCCGGCACCGCCTTCCTGACCTGCAGTCTTCTTCTTGACCTCTCCGCCTCCATCCTATTCCGACCTATCACCCTCACCTTGACCTCTTTCCACCTATCACATTTCCAACGCCCCTCCTCCAAGTCCCTCCTCCCTACCTTTTATCTTCTCCTGCTGAACACTCTCTGCTCATTCCTGAAGAAGGGCCTGTGCCCGAAACGTCGAATCACCTGTTCCCTGGATGCTGCCTGACCTGCTGTGCTGTTCCAGCAATAAAGTTTCAACAATGACCGTATCACGCCTTCCAAGTTCCACATTCTCTATATTAATCACTTACTCCCCTACTTTTGACCCCTCCAAAAAAAAAATCACAAAACAAATTATATTTAGGCAATGCCTCTAAATTGTTTCGAAACACTTCACAGCCAGAAATGGCACTGCTCTGATGTAGGAAAGCTGCAGCCAATTTGTATGGAACATTTTCTGAAAAACAACAGCAGGTCCTAATTTAACAAAAAAAGGGATAAACATTGAATACAATATCACATGAATGTATCTGCTCTTCAAAATAGTGTCACAGGATCTTCTGCGTCCACCCGAAGGGCAGAAAATTCAAATCTGAAATTGAAACTAAGACTAAAAGAGCAAAGAAAAACACAAGAAACTAAAGAAAAACAAAAACAAAAACAGAAAATGTATGTCTTAATATCCACACACAATCTGGGGGAAGGAAGTCAAGGGGAAGTCTTTTCCAGGGGAGGGCGGGGGGGGTGGAGAGGGCATAGGTTTAGTGTGAGAAAGGAAAGATACAAAAAAGGGACCTAAGGGGCAACTTTTTCACAGAGGGTGGTGTGTGTATGGAATGAGCTGCCAGAGGAAGTGGTGGAGGTTGGTACAATTACAGCATTTAAAAGGCATCTGGATGGGTATGTGAATAGGAAGGGGTTGGAGGGGTATGAGCCAAGTGCTGGCAAATGGGACTAGATTAGGTTAGGCTATCTGGTCGGCATGCACAAGTTGGACCAAAAGGTCTGTTTCTGTGCCGTACATCTTTATGACTGAGGAGAAAAATGAAATTGGTATCTGAAAGTGAAGTCAATCCTAACATTAAAAATGAAAAGTAATATGAGAGTAATTGTTACATTGGTTTTTTTTTAAGGGCGGCATGGTGGCTTAGTGGTTAGCACTGCTGCCTCACAGCACCAGGGTCCCAGGTTCAATTCCAGCCTCGGGCAACTGTGTGTGTGGAGTTTGCACATTCTCCCTGTGTCTGCGTGAGTTTCCTCCGGGTGCTCCGGTTTCCACCCAAAGTCGAAAGATGTGCAGGTCAGGTGAATTGGCCATGGTAAATTGCCCAAAATGTTAGGTGTATTAGTCAGAGGGAAATGGGTCTGGGTGGGTTACTCTTCGGAGGGTCAGTGCGAACTGGTTGGGCCAAAGGGCCTGTTTCCACACTGTAGGGAATCTAATAAAGTGTATAGAAAAAGGATTTTCCCATTTTAGATTACTTGATACACAAGCTAGTTAACACTTGCTCAGCTGTACTATTTTAACAAACAAAAGATTTCCACTGGCTACATAAATGCAAAGTTGTGTTAGTCTTCAAAACGATCTCAAGTTATTAGAAAGACCCAATGGCTATCAAACTCTTTTACAGCAGAGACTTATCTATTCAACCCCATCCAGTGTATGGCAAGAAAGAGAAATAGCACTGAAATTATCACTCATCGCCCAACTCTAAGGAAAATTTTAAAACACATGAAGTACAAAATGGAATGTTTAAAACTAAACTACTTTTGAAACAAAAAAAAAAAGAGTTGCTCATGATAAAAGTTCGGAGTAAAGATGATCATGAGGTGAATATAGAAACTTACCAGGAGGTCAGAATCTAGCTTAAAACAAACTGAACATGGCTATGGTAAAGCCACTTCATGCTGTCATTAATCATGATGAAAATATATAGTCATCTATGACAATTAACTGCACTTTCCTACCAAAATTCTGTTTGCACCTACAAATATATGTCACTTTCTGCACCAACTGCAGCAAAACTAAAATACTAGTGACTAGTTTTAATGGAAGCACCTCTACTTCACTATGTGCACTGCTTTATTGGAAAGTTTTGTTTTCAGATCAGAGCACTTTCAAGATATGGAAATGTGGAAGCAAAGAAGGTTTTTGAAATGTACGCCTGTGGGAAAGTAACTTTTTTGTGCAGTTTCATACATGCATCAGTAGAATAGCCATACCACAAGCTGGCAGTACCTTACTACACCCTCTCCTCACATCCAATTCATTAATAAATCTGCTCTTAGTCAACACAAAGCAATGCAAAGTGTTTTGAATAAAGGGATGGTGGTCTTGGCAAAACCAAATACAGACTTACATGAAGTGGTCAGTGAGAAGTGTACCAGATTTCATTGCATGACGTCTAAGTGGAATTTTAAAATAATTTTCTGAAAACAAATTGATCTAAATTATACCTTCATTCTAAATGACATCTTGGTATCTAACATTGTTTAATAATAGACAAAGAAGGACCTTGGATGATTTATTACATTAAGGAGCTACATAAATACAAAATTGTGAACTTTTATTTAAATCTACATGTTGAATAGCTTGTTGATTAATACAAAAAATATTGCTGAACTTCTTCAAAACTATATCCTTCACTGCAACACTTAATTCAGCGGTTGTTAAAACACCTTGGGAGATTTTGAAATCATACAAGCTGTTATATAAATGCAAAACTTTATTTTCCACTTCATGGGTGAGGCAGTGGAAGTTTAAAAGTCTACATCTGTCATAATACAATTTTAAGGCAAAATTAACCAGCATACAGCTTTAAAACGGAGACAAAGAGTGCATGCACACACAAGAGATCAGGAACATAGACAAGGATTGATTTATTTCCTTGCATCTTTGCGTGAGGTTTATAAAAATACCATTGGGATTATTTAGGGCCCACTGTGACCTTAACCTGGCAAACTATGCTGCAAAAAAAAACAATTACTGTAACTTGGAAACAGAGCCCTAAGGAACGTACATGCAGCAAGGGGATACCTTTGGTGGTTCAGCCTTCAACATCTCTGGAAATGTAAACAAAAGCTTTTGCAGCCATGCAAACAGGCAAGTTGGTCGATTTATTTAAGCATAGAAGTAATAATAAACATATTGTGATTTCTCCAAATCTGCAGTTAGGATTCCCTATGTTTCAGTGATAGTGTGGATGCAAGATGCAGATTAAAGAACCCCCAGGTTTTGCCTTATTTAAAAAAGCATGCTTTATTAACAATTTAATGCTTATGTAAATTAAAATAAAACTTCATTCCTTGAATAACCAAAATTATTTATGCGCATAAGCAGTAAAATCAGACCAGACAACATACTATTGTAAGCCATTTAATTCTGCAAATTGAAAGTGTCAATCAGCTATTTCAATGTTGTGGCTTCTATTTTTTTGTCTGGTCCATGAAAAATTGATTATTCCAAACTATAATAATATAATTTGGTTTAGCATATGGGGAAAATTTTAAGTCTGGTCTGTGCACAGAAAACAGCCAAGTTTGCATGCAATCTTGTACCCCACCTGTTATTTTTTCTCTTGATTAAAAGTAAATGGAGACTAAAATCAGACAAAGCGTGAAAAATAAGATCAGGCAGTCAACCCAATCCAGTCAGTGAATTTCCTCTGGGCAGGTTAGATTGAAACTATTCCCCAGAAATTACTGCCATTAGTTTAGAAAGACAAGCAGAAAATGGAACAGGAATGTGTGACCAAAATTTTACGCTTTATCACATTAATTATCAGCTTAAGTTTTACATATGGAGAGAGGGAGGGAAGAAATCTAATAATGGTATGAAGGGTTACAAACAGCAATTAGGTTTATGAACTAATTATTTTAAACCACAATTTGCAGAAACTGCAATTCGCCCTAGATTTTTGAAAAAATATGACTCAAAATATTTAACTATTGAAGGACAAAAACAATGTCGAATAATCTTCTATATCACCTTTGAAACCTCTCTCTTCAATTCATTTACCGGAGTGTAAGACTGTTCATCAAGTTACAGATAGTCTTCCATTCTACTCCACTTCCAAGAGCCAGTTGAACCCTTGCAAGAAACATGCCTTGGCAATATGACCACTTTAGTATTAACATGGGTAAATCTGCTCAACAGTCACCTACTTCCAGTCAATTAGATTTAAGAGGACAACCAGTCATTTCATTTGCAGTCAACACATACTCTCTCTTCTCTATGCTGCACTGGTATGACCAACATGCAATGCCACAACAAATCCAATGTCATGCAAAGCAGCCTTTCTGAACAAAATCTTCACCTCTGACATTCTGATGATTAGAGAGTTACTTTTAGAGTAATTTTCAGGTCAGTGTTACTCCCATTTAAGCCTCCTAACAAAATGTGAATTTACTGCAGGGCATTTTAAGGCTTTTCATTAGCAAAACAAAGGGGTGTGACCATTATTACCTTGCAGAATGTACCAATGGAAATATTTTCTAATTAACCTGTTCAGAAATGCTATTACGGATCTCAGGAGCAGATAAGAGATGAACCCAGGTCTCCTGGCTCCAAGTAGGGACATTACCATTGTGCCACTACAGCCCGAAAGGGAAACATTACACAAATGAAATACTTGTTGTCTTTACCCTTGTAATATTAAAGTTCAGATCTATGATTCCCAATTTAGACCTCAACTGGGCAAAGCATGCGCACAGCTGAAGATGCAGCACATTATCCAGCTTCAATACTGACCTCAAGAGCTTCAAACCCTTACTATAGATTAGATTAGATACTCTACAGTATAATGCACCTAACACTACGGACAATTTAGCACGGCCAATTCACCTAACCTGCACATCTTTGGACTGTGGGAGGAAACCCTCGTGGACAAGGGGAGAATGTGCAAGCTCCACACAGACAGTCTCCCAAGGCAGGAATTGAACCCGGGTCCCTGATGCGGTGAGGCAGCACTGCTAACCACTGAGCCATCCCACTTTCCCAGAGGCAGGGGTTACTGTATGTATAATTGGTGGAAAATCAGCTGCTGGAAGGTTGGAAGGTCACATTATGACAAGAAAACACATCAGTACAACTTGAGAGGGTGTTGCTGGAAAAGCCCAGCAGGTCAAGCAGCATCCGAAGAGCAGAAGATTCCTGATGAAGGGCTTATGCCCGAAACATTGATTCTCCTCCTCCTTGGGTGCTGCCTGACTTACTGAGCTTTTCTAGCAATAGTCTCAACTCCGACCTCCAGCATCTGCAGTCCTCACTTTCTCCTACATCAGTACAACTCCCCATCAAGTTGAACTTTATCAAAGTATAATACTAGCAGAGCAGTCAGCATCCTGAACGTTAATCTAAATTTTTTCTTACACTAGGCTTCTGAATTACTGTAATAAAGTGGTCAAGTTCCCCAGTTTCCATTTCTTCTGGTCTTAACTAATAACTTATTAGCACATCCTGAATCTTAATTATCTTGAATTTCTCTCAATTGTGCTTCCCACTATGGCATATTATTATTATTTTCACTATTTAACCAACACTGCACAGATGTACCTTTAAATGTATAACATGAACAAACACTTTCGCTCTGTTAATATTACTTTGTCATTGTATGACTAGAGTATTTAGGCTCCATGAAACATCTGCTCAATGTACCACTCAATATTTACACTCAAGTGTAGGAAATCCATGCTCAGTAATTATGAGCCAAGTTAGAAAATAGCATTTTGTGAGCCTGCAGAAATTTAACAAAAGGAAACCAATTACAGTAGTGCCAGCTGAGCAAGAAGCTGGAGTGTGGAGTCAGGTGTGACACTTCAGAGATTTGCTGGGATAAACAAGGATGAATCTTTCTTTTTGATGTTTGTAGTGAAATCGTTCCAATAGTTCATGTCAAGTATAATAAACATATTTCTTTTGTCAGCCTCATGAATATGTTCAGTGATTTATTTTGCAGGACAAAAAGATCAAACAAAAACTTATGGTCTATCAAGCCAGGTTTCACTCCATGATCCAAGCTGTCCAGTCTTACTATCAGTTGGGTTTATAACACTACACTTTATTGGTTGCTGCACGGACGTACTGAGGTCATGAAATCTCCACAGAAGTGATAGTATTTCTTTAAATAGAACTGAAGAAGATTTCTCGCTCTCATTTTCCAGATCATTGATTTGTTTTCACATTATAGAACAGTCATTGGAGAATATTCTGTTATCATAAATTGTGCAGATAGGCGGCTGCCAGTGAGTTAAAAAAAGTGTTTTTTCCCTCATTTCCAAGATATTACCATTACCTATCACATTATGAAGAAAGTGGAATGATTGAGAATGAGACGGCACAGATTTTATACAATTAACAAAGAAGCAATGGAGACATAAGGAGAAACGTTTTGTTGCAGTGAATGGTTAAGATCTGGAATAGGCTGCCTGACAGTGAGTGTGGTGGAACCTGGTTCAAAGCATTCATAAAGGAATGGAATTATTATCTGCAATAAGAGAAGGTGGTGCAGGATCCAGGAAGGTGATTGAGCAGTGGCATTAGGTCAATTGCTTTTTCAGACAACCAACGCAGACACAAAAGGAGCTGAATGGTCTCCTCTGTGCTTGAACATTTTCATGATTCTGTGAAAATTGTCACGCCATACTGGGCACAGCATGCTAGAAATTAAGGCCCCACTACTCCCAGGGTCGTCACAAAAGTATGAAGCTTTTTTCAAAAGTACAGAGAATTCCCCAATTTATGACTTTTAGATCCAAATTAACAAAACAAGGTTCAGCTTTTTTGTATTTAACAAGAATTATTATTTAATACAAATAAATAAATTCTAGCTACAGAAAAATAAATTCTAACCACAGGTATACTCTTATAAACAGTCAACATATAACTCTACTGGTTAAAACATACACATAAGACACTTGGCTGGACATGACTGGCAAACTGGGAAAGCAATTCAATGTCCCTATCTGCAGGGTCATTGAGATGATCCCCTGGCTTGCCTCTCTTTGACAGCTCTTCTCCATGTATTTTCTGCAGCCTGCAGGAGGCACTGAGCAACTGATTCACAACTTATAAAGTCTCTGACATATTGGTTAAAAGCAACAGCGTACAGAAACTGGCGAGGGAAAAAAAAGACAGACACTAGGCAAGAGAAAGGACACCACTTCCCTATTCGACGTCTAAAGGCATTTGGCCTATCTCATTCTCATAAAAGTTATTCAACTACCTGCAAATTAATCTCATGGTTGTTGGCAGACAGAAGGTTTTTGTTAGTAACAACTGGTCATCACAACACAGATTTATCAACTATTTGTCACTGGCTGAATCTCATTTTGTACACACTCCCTGGTGCCAATTTGCACCCCCTCCCCCAAACATCCCCTTGACAGCCCACAGTTGAACAAATAAAAGTGTAAAACAGCACTTACAACAACTGCTGGCAGCTTGATTTAATAAACTGTAGCAATACCTTTCTTAATCCTTGATTTTTAAAGATAGCCCTTTTCCTATTTCAGTCCACAATCAAAAATACAGAATTTTGTTTTTAAAAATTGCTTTACAAGATCTTGTTAAAAGAAATTGGGGCAAGATAGTGACGAAATAAGACAGAGGGACAGATTCCAGATACATGATTTGTCTTGTTAAAAATTGTTTTTCGCAAGCAAACCTGTGAGTTCCTGTAATCCTGTACTATTACATTATTCAGAATTTCACTGCTTATGGAGGGGGGGGGGGGGGGGGGGGGGGGGCAGAAAATAGTAAATAAAACTCAGGACTACAATGCCTGTGGATGATGCTTAGGTTTTCCAGTCTGGCAAAATGAAGTGCAGCAACATAAGCATTATATTTATTTCATTTCAAGGACAGAATAATTATGGAACTTTAACTTTTTGATTGAATAACAGTTCTAAACGTTGTGCTTTGGGAAAATTCATTAAACACTACAGTACATGTTAAATGCCGAGAACTCCCAACTACTGCTGTTTATCCTCAACTTATTTCAATTAAGATTGCCCACATAAAAATATGGACCCACACAGGAAGCTCCCAGTACAGCAATCCACTTATTTCTGACACAGCTTTTCCAAATTCGGCCACAAAGTTATTTCAGTGGCGTTCCAATCTGCCACACATGAAACACAGTATAATATTCAGCTTTCTCTTCATTCAATACCACCCAATTTCACCCCTTTCTTCCTAATTTTATTTTAAAAAGGTCCAATTTTTAAAATTTGAATGTCAGAAATGAATTTAATGCTTCCCAACTCTCTACCTCCAAGTCTCCACAAACGTGTTAATAAGTTGCTACATTTGGCACTATCACGTGGTGCAGTAGAAACTGGGTCAAACTACACTGAGTAGGAACATGCAATTAGCAGTCCTCATCAACTCAACCACATTCAAAAGGACAACACTGGTAAGAATGCTTATTGCCAAGTTTTTAACTGGCACATTGCTGAAAATCGTGATAAGCTAACCTACGTCAACAATGTTAATTAAGCTCCTTTACTAAATTCATACAAATAATTATTCTTTTGGGTCTGTGTTGTAAGCTGTCTACATTAGAGTTGTCTCTCTATGGAATTTAAATGTTTCACATAATCCACTACAGCAGTTTTACTTTGCATTAGTCCTCTCAAGTACAATCAACAGCTTTCAGTAAATTGCTACTTATTTTCTTTCACCTCATTTGACAAGGACAATGGATAAATAAAATTACTTCACACAGAGCAAGATTGCTAATTTCTTCTACATTCATACCTATACATTCTATTTTTACAGCTGTACCATTGTCTACTTGGCATGAAGATTGAATTTCTTCTTGAAGTTTTACTTCCATCAGGTCAAGTCAGAATTATAAAAGCGGTTTAAACTTACAAGATTGTTAGCGGAGGTGCAATGGAAAATACTGGGTTGGTGACTAAGTATTTAAAATATTAAATATATAAACAAAATGTAAACTTCTCTGAAAATTATACACATGGCGTAGCACAATCTTGACCTGATAGTCGAGATGGAGGAATGAATAGGGATTTATACATATGGAGAACATATTGACAGCTAAAACAATTTACAATGCAGAAAACCAATCTACGGCTGTTGAATAGATTTCCAAAGTAGTATTTGATGACAATTTGCAAATTTTTTGAATTATTCTTGTCAAATTACCTGTAATTTGCGACAATCAATTAGAATAATTTATACTATAAAATTGAGCATTTTATGAGACTTTGTTATGCTAACAACGCTGTATAAATGGAAGTTATTATGCAGAAATAAAAATCTGCTCTGGATTTCTGAGGAGATACTTTGACAGACATTTAAAAGTTTTGGAACAAGCCCTAAAAATTGCAACAAAGCACAGTTAGGTAAGGCATCAAGCTGAGAACTGTAACCATCAGAGAGAGTCATAGATATCTACAGCATGTAGAGGCGCCCTTCGGCCCATTGCCAATCCACACTGGTCAAAAACAGCCACCATTTTCCAGCACTTGGCCTATAACCCTGCATGCTTCCATATTGCAAGTGTACTTCAAAATACTTTTTTGATGTCTGATGTTTTCTGCCCTTCCCGCCCTTACAGTTAGTTCCAGATACCCCATTCCCTGGATGAAAAGGTTTTTCCTCACATCCACTCTAACCCTCCTGCACCTTCCCTTGATGGAGGAATCAATAGCTTGGGGGCATAGGTGACAAGGTAGCTCAGTGGTTAGCACTGCTGCTGCACAGCACCAGGGACCTGGGTTTGATTCCTGCCTCGGGCAACTATATGTATGGAGTTTGCACATTCTCCCAGTGTCTGCACGAGTTTCCTCCGGGTGCTCCAGTTTCCTCCCACAATACAAACGACATGAAGGTCATGTGAATTGGCCACGCTCAATTGTCCATAGTGTTAAGTGCATTAGTCAGGGTAGGAAAAGGAGTCTGGGTGGGTTACTCGTCAGAGGGTCAGTATGGACTTGTTGGGCTGAAGGGCCTGTTTCCATACTGTAGGGAATCTAATCTAAATTTAAAGGGTAAAAAGTCTTTTCCTGCCTACCTTGCCTACACCCCATAGAATTTTGCACATCTTAATCATGTCTCCTCTCAGGATCCTTTGCACCGAGGCAAACAATGCCAGTCTGTCCAAGTGAAAATAGCAAATGCTGGACATCACCGCTGGTCAGACACTACCCATGGAGACAGACCCAATCTCTCTTCACAACTAAACATAAATTAAACTCTCCAGCCCAGGCAACATACTGGTACATCTCCTCTAAACCCTCTCCAGTGCGATCACAAACATTCCAGCTGTGGCCTTACCAATGTTTTATGCAGCTCCAGCATAAACTCCCTGTGCTGAAACGTCATTCCTCAGCTAAAAAAAAGTATCCCTTATGCCTTCTTATTTACATTATTTACCTGTCCTGATATCTTGAAGAATCACTGCACGTGTACATTAAGGTTGCTTTGATTCTCAGATCCTACCATTCACCATTATATTCCCTCGATTTGTTGTCCTGCCAAAATGCATCACCTACTTTTATGGACCACGCCAGACCCACTCAAAACATCTCAAGAAAGTAGCCCAAACCGTAACTTTGCTTTTCAGCAGGTATAACGCAGATATTCTAGGAGGGATGCAGTTGGTCAAACCACAGTTTTAAACAAAACAGAATTTATTTACAAGATTACTGAATGAAACACAAAGGAAAGTGAACAGAATAACAAATAACTTAAACCTATCCAAAAACCCGGCAAATTATACCAACTTAATGATGCTGCTTCCGATACTTGCAACAAACCCCACAAACAACCCTTGGCAAAACGCCAGGTCTGACAGGAGTGAAGTCAACTACCAGCATGGGCCTGCTTCATTGGGTCCAGCAGCTTTAAAACACTACTATGTTAAAACCAAACGAAAGCAAATCAAACCAGAGATAAGCTGAGCTGGGAGCACTAGCCACTCCTTTTTCATTGTACAAGAGTTTTGTTTAAAAACTTGAAAGCCTTTTACTGAGGCAGTATCTGTTAGCTATCATCAAACTGGCCCTAAAACCTGTTCAAATCTAGACCTTTTGGAGTCTGTATCTTTTATGAATTCTCTGGAAAAAAAAGCCAAGGACAACATAACCTTGTTAAATGAGCATCATCACAGCAACACTGATCCCTGTGGAAGCCCACTGGACCCAATCTTCCAGTCAGAAATAATTCTCTCAAACATCACCCTCTGCTTCCTAACACTTGACCAATGTGTTGCCAAATTTGCCAAATTTATTTGGATGCCCTGGGCTCTTATGTTTGCTATCAGTCTCCCATGCAGACCCTTATCAAAAGCTTTGCTAAATCAAGTAGATTATCAAAAGCGAACCCTAATCTACGCATCTGGTCACCTCTTTGAAAAATTCAATCAAGGTGGTCGGACAAGACCCCACCCCCACACTGTAAACTTAACAAAAAGTATGTGACTGTCCTTGATTAGTTGCTAATCTCTCTCTAAATGCAGATTAATTCTGTCCCTCAAGGTGCTTCAAATAGTTTCCCCACCAGTGAGGTTAGCCTGATTAGCCTGTAGTTTCTGGTTTATCCCGAGCTCCCTTCTTGAATAATGATATCATATTGGCTGTTCTCTAGCATCTCTCCTGTGACTAGAGAGGAAGTGAAATTTTTGCCTGTCCTAGGTCCTCCCTTGCTACACTGTTGAGAACAGCAGCAGTGCGAAAACAAAAAACAATCTATCCAACCTGGAAGCAACTGCTGAGACATTCATGCACCAAATTAAGTGAATCAATACCACTACACTCAGTTAACCAGATCATTTATGGAAAGAACAAAATTTACCTGAATACAATTAAGTTCTTATTGCTCCAACCTCTGAAAAGAGTAAGGGTTTATAGCACAAGTATCATAATCTTAAGTTAAGAATGAATTGAACTTTTAAAAAAAAATGTACTGCTCAAAGCCTTGCTGGGGTCAGGCCCATCATCATTTATTGTCTCTCACTACTTCCTCTTGAAAAAAGAAGTGATAAGCAATCTTACAGAGTCACAAAGATGTACAGCATGGAAACAGACCGCTCAGTCCAACGCATCCATGCTGACCAGATATCCTATATCTAATCCCAATTGCCAGTATTTGGCCCATATCCTTCTAAACCCTTCCTATTCATATACCCATCCAGATGCCTTCTAAATGTCATAATTGTACCAGCCTCCACCACTTCCTCGGGCAGCTCATTCCATACACACCACCACTTGCTGCATGAAAACATTACCCCTTTAGGTCCCTTTTAAATCTTTCCCTCTCACCTTAAAGCTTTGTCCTCTAGTTCTGGACTCCCCTACCCCTGGGAAAAAGAATTGGTCTATTTACCCTATCCATGTCCCTCATGATTTTAAACCTCTATACGGTCACCCTTCAGTCTCCGACACTCCAGAGAAAACAGCCCCAGCCTGTTCAGCCTCTCCCTATATATAGCTCAAGTCCTCCACCCCTGGCAATATTCTTGTCTTGCTGAGTCACGGCAGGCTGTACTCCATCTCCATATCTAGTACTGCTACTCGTTCCATGCTCTGCATGAAACAAAAACATGATATTCTGTAAAAATCTCAGTTAATATTCCTATTTTGTAAAAGGTCAATCACAGGCTGTAGCATTTCAGGAAAGGCCAGCATCTATTGCCCATCTATCATTGCCATTTATGACTTCAACCCCAAGTAGTTTGCTAGGACAATCCTAAGGGCAGCTAAAAGCAACCACACTGCTATGGGTCTGGAATCAAATATGGACCAGACAGGTCACGGGAAGCAGATTTTTTGCCTGCAAAAGGACACTAACAAACCAGATAGGAATTTACAACAATGTACACACAAAGCATATTTTACATATAAATGCATACAAAAATGCCTTATTTGAAGCTTTAAATCGATTTTACTAAAATTGGGGCAACTTGTTACATTTAACATTGGAACAAATGCCAACAACTGATAAATAATATATTTATCACAGGATAGTTTTGTTTTGTTTTAAAGAATCCAGAAAATCTGCATGAACTTCCACATCTTAAGCGTGGTACTTGGCAACATAAGCCATCTTGATATACATAAGTGACATTTTAAACATTTCACTTACAGCACTAGTGTGAGGTCCCTGCAAAATCGGACTGTCCCGGGCAAGTGCCACGATCACATTGCTCTTTTCTCCAGCCCAGTGAACAACCATTTGATTGTGTGAATCATTGAGGTTCACCTACAATAAAATCATGATGTATCATTAATAGTCAGTCAGTCACTAAAAATACCACAATTAATAATTCACAAAATAAAGCAAATAGAATAGCATTACTTCTTGCAAGGGAAACTGAACCAAAAAACTGGGAGGTTATGCTTCAGTTGTACGTAGTATTGGTCAGGCCACAAATGAAGTAATGTGCACAATAATGGTCTCCTTACTTAAGGATGGATGCAAATGTGTTGGAAGCAGTTCAGAAAAGATTACTGGATTATTACTGAAATAAGCAGATTATCTAATCAAGAAAGAGTAGACAGGCTCAGTTTAAATCTGCTGAGATGAGTTGAGAAGAGATGACTTTATTAAAGTATACAAGATTGTGAAGGGTCTTGACAACGGAATGTAGGTTTCCTCTTCAATGAGGATCTAGAACTAGGGGGTAACTGCTTCAAAAGAAAAAGAAGTTGACCATTTAAAGACAGATAAGGATTTTTCTTTTTCCCCTTTCAGAGGGTCTTTTTAGGAACTTCATTGCTCAAAAATGTGATGGCAACAAGTCCTTGAATATTTCTAAAGAAAGCAATAGATGGATTTTTGATAAGCAACAAGTGAAAACGCAGGAAAATGGAGTAATTAGATCAGCGAAGGTCTTATTGACTAGTGAAGTAGGTTCAACAGGCCAAGCAATCTATTGGGCTTCTATTATGTACACATTTAATGAGGGTCTTAAAAAAATTAAGCAGTTGCATCAGAAGTCCCCTTACAAATATTCAGATGTCAACACCAGCATGCAAACACAAAACAAGGTCAATGGATAGCTTACTTTATAATACTCCAAACCTATTTTCACTACAGAAATTGATGCAATATTTGCCATTTCACATGGAAAATTTATTTTATATTACAGCATTAAAAATGGTCGCACGCTGCATTCAGAAGACAAAACAAAAAAGGCTGTGGAAGACAATGTCTGAGCAACGAAGTCACTATAGCAATGAATGCAAGCATTTTCTGCCCAGAATTCTAACTAGCAAACTGCAATCTTACATAATTGCAAATCACTGATTAAATTAACGGTTAACCAAAGTGAATCTTATTGTTCTGCTCGCAGAAATGTGAAAATCTATTAAAATGCACAGATTGTTCCACCACCTGTCTTTTTCTATTCACCATAAAAACAATTTTGAGACAGCCGAGGGTTATGAAGAGCAGTCAATGCAAGATTTGTTTTTTGTCCTGATTATATTGATATACATCAAATTTGGACTTCTATAATAACCTGGTTAGAGAGAGGGATATTTAGTGTGACATAGGTGAGACTTTCCCCACTCAAGATTTTTTAACGGTGAGGAGAAGGATTAAAATTCAAGACAGCACAAAATTTGAAAAGCTTTGAACATAAGGCTGAAGACATTGAACAGGTACTGCGAGGAATGCAAGCATCGAGTGGATCTAGAAAAAGGAATAACAGGCTTTTCCGGAAGAGCAGACATTTGGTAGCACCCTCACTTTGCAGTCAGAAGCTCATGAATTCAACCCCACTACGCACTCAAGCACATTAGGTCAGGCTGCTGTTTCAGTGAGAGGGACTTTTGCAATGGTAGCCCAAGATCAAAACTTGTGCCATTACACAATTCCATACGTTTTGTTTTATTTCTGGAACATGAACTCTGCAAAACAGGGATGAAGAATTCTGAAAAACTATCTAGTGTTTTCCAAAAGGCACTTCCCCAAGGTCATGAGTAAACTATTACATTTTATTTGTTTCATGCTTTGGAATACTGAAACAACTTTTCATCTTTAAACATGGAAACAAATGTCCATTCAAAATGTGAAATAAAAACCAAAAGAACTGCAGATGCTGTAAATTAGAAACAAAAATCAGAAGTTGCTGGAAAAGCTCAGCAAGTCTGGCAGTATCTGTGGAGAGAGATCAGAGGTTCTGAGGAAGGGTCACTGGTCCTGAAACATTAACTCTGCTCTCTCCATAGATGCTGCCAGACCTGCTGAGCTTTTCCAGTAACTTGTGCCCATTGAAAATGTTGTTTGTCTTCCAATATATTCCCACTCAGGAATAATCTTTAAATGCAAGACAGACATCTTAAAATGCTTTACGAATAGAAGACCATGGATGCACATTTGAACATTCACCATTTGAAATTTACACAAAATAAAATTAAAAATTAGAAATAAATGTTTGTCACATTTCCTCAAAAATGCCTGCCCCCCAAAAAACAGAATTCCTTTTTCAGTGTTGCATTCTTCCCTATGGGATTTTCCTACAGCTGGATTCCTTCCAACAATTGTGTATTAAAAATGTTTCACAGCCCAGTGGCTCAGTGGTTAGCACTGCTGCCTCACAGCGCCAGGGACCCGGGTTTGTTTGCAGCTGTGGGCGACTGTTGTGTGGAGTTTGCACATTGTCACCGTGTCTGCGTGGATTTCCTCCCACGGTCCAAAGATGTGCAGGGCAGGTGAATTGGCCATGCTAAATTGCCCAGAGTGTTCAGGGATATGTAGGTTAGGTGCATTAGTCAGGGGTAAGTGGAGGATAACAGGGTATGGGAATGGGTCTGGTTGGGTTACTGTTCAGAGGATTGGTGTGGACTTGTTGGGCCGAAGGGCCTGTTTCTACACTGTAGGGATTCAATGATTCTAATCCAGAAATCTTTCATATTTAATTCTTGTTCCTCTCTACTTCCTTTGCCTATCCACCCACACCACAATACACATCAGAAAATGTTAAACACGGCCAATATTTTAGATTTTTAGATGAAAATACTTTGACTTCTCCAAGTTAAATTGGCAAACAAGGACCTAGTCGTCATGATGATGGAGGAAGTGACAATCATTAACTAATGCTGGCTGGAAAGCCTACTGAAGCTGCTCTAACGTTTTTAGATCGTTACCCACACTCTGCAGTGAGTGAATAACACAATCCCATTTTTGCTTAATTTCTTCATAGGCTATGGGCACCACTGGCTGGGCCAGCATTTATTGCCCATCCTTAATTACCGAAAGGGGGTTTAAGAGTCAACCATACATTGTTGTGGGACTGGAATCACATATGTACAGGAGGTATAAGATGACAGATTTCCTTCCCTAAAAAGACGTTAGTAACCCAATTGGGTTTTTAAACAACAAAGATCAGCAGCAGTTATGTGGTCAGCATTAGGTTAGCTTTTGTTTATTCTGGACTTTTATTAAATTTAAGTTTTACCATCTGCCTCATTGTTGAATTTGAACCCATGACTCCACAACATTACCCTGGGGCTCTGGATTACGAGTCCAATGTCATTACCACTGCATCACTGCCTCTCCATTTGCTGTTCAAAATTACACAGTGAGAACTGAACTAAGAAAAGAATTACAGGTGGCCTATAAGAACATAAGCAAGCTGTGTACAGCTTTCAGATCTGTAGGATATCTGTAGGATATTCTGTAGGATACACTTTAGACGGCAGTATCATGCTGCTGTGCAGTAAGTTTAAAAATTGAATATTTTGAAAGGTTAATTCTCAGAAAACAGCCAGTGTCTTTGCTTAACTCTGTCAAGTCAGATCCCTAGTAGAAGGCTGTTTGTCCAGTGTTAGGATTAGACTCAACTGTGATACACCCAAATAGCACAATAACCCAATTAACACCTCAGGTTAAAAAAAAGTAAAAACCTCAGGTATCATAAACTATTTTACACAGTCAGTAAAATAATGCACTTCTTCAGGAGAATAAAGATTGGTAGTGGCAGAGCATTAATCGCTTTTGTAAAGTGGCAAGCAATTAGCACATGGCAGGAACCCATTAATAAAAACGATCATTTTTAAAAACTCTGCATTATGATTTCAGCTAAGGGATAAATTTCCAATAGGGCATGAGGAACTGCTCCTTTGGAAAATGCCTCCCACATTTTACAAACAAATACATTTATTTAAAATAAAAAAAATCACTCACTATGCTCATCTTGCTAGCCAAAAATTGTAAAATGAGAATGACACCATAGATAATTCTGGTAGGGCCACCACCTTACATTTAGGAAGCACGTCCATTAGAATTCTGCTTTGATAAGGTAGTGAAAACTCGAATGGCTGGTCGTTAGAACAAACATGCCAATGAAACAAATGCTCCCAATACTGTGCTATTGGGAATTTTAGCTCCCCCATGAAGTAAAGCTGGTTTCCAGTTCAACCTATCCCACTAAAGGAAAAATAAAAGAAAGATAGTAAAACTGCTTCTCAAGGATTTGCTGGCAGTTTAGTTTCAGCGATCCTTCATTGGAAAGAACTCTTGGTTTATATTGTAATGACAAAAACCACAGACTGAATTGGCCTCTTGAGGAATACCATTTCATCAATTTATTGTAGTTAAGTGGTATAGGTTATCGGTACTGAAAACCAATACTCCCAGTGGAGTTTTTAACAATTGGGGAAAAAAAAAAGAGGAGATATTTGAAGATGGAATCTCTCCGAAGTCAGTCACTCGCACAGTTGGACAGCTTTTCTCCCAAATGTTTTACTCCGGGACTTGAAAATGGCTTATTTTGGATTTTGGTGTATTGTATTTTGGAATTTTTAAAAAATGCTAAAAAAGAATGCTAACTAGCAAATCTGGATTCTTCATTTGGGTAAAACACAAAAACTTTTAAACTGAAAAATTACAAGGTACTTTGGGAAGGATAACCAATTCAAAAGCTTATTACTTGAACTCCTTCAGACTATCTCAATTAACAGTTAAAACCATGTAATTTTCAGACTTAAACACTGATTAAAGATAGCTGTCGGGCTAAAACGAAGGAAACTGTAGAAGTTGATCTCAGATGTTATCAAACTGCTTTTGCTTTAGACACTATCAACAGTGAAACATGTGAAAAGCAGCCAATTTACAAGACCAAATTGAAAGAAGATCAAGGTGTTAACAATAGAACTAATCTATCCCAAAGAAAAATAAATTTGTTCAGAGTCTTAAGTTGCATGCATTTCTCTCTTCTCTGTAAACTGTTTGTGTTTTACTGTCAGAACATTTTAAAGCCTCAATTAATCTTCATCTCAATTACTCTGAAGAACATAAGTTCAAAAAAATACTTGTACAAATTCTGATGAAAAAAGTCAGACCTGCTGAGTATTTCCAGCATCTTGTGTTTCAGACTTACAGCATCTGCATTTTACTTTTTATGGAATTGTCTAAATTATTTAGAAGTGCTAATATTGCCAGACCGTAAAATATAAATATCAGTCAACAGGTTAGCTTATTTGTGCGATTATTCACCACTCCAGGAATAGACTTTGATGGTGTATTGTTTGTGAAATTTAAATAGATGATTTTTAAAAATACATTCACAGGATGTGGGGGTTACTGACTAAGCCAGAGGGCCATTGAGAGTCAACTACATTTGCTGTGAGTCCAGAGTCACATGTAGGCCAGACCATGTGAGGGTAGCAGATTTCCTTCCCTGAAGGAGATTAGTGAGTCAGAAGGGGTTTTCAGACAATCGGCAATGGCTTCATGGTCATTAGTAGATTCTTATTACGCTCTATCAAAAAAAAATGGAATTATGAGAATATAACATTGTGATGAAAAAATGCTTATTTGATCCACAAAAAATATGAATCGTAGTCATGACTAAAATGGACATATCAGATTAAAAAGAAGTGAAAACAAAAAAAAACTTTATACTATCTGTAGACTTTAAATTGTTGGTTGATGTCCCAGGCCAATAGTGCATATTAGGATTGCGACGTCTGGCTCTCCATTGAAGGTGAGATTCTTTACCTCAAAATATTGCCCAATGGTTATAAAAGTAGTACCTGCCAAGGTGATTGAATAGAGTAATCTTGCTTTGCTTTGGCTGATTGCTTATGGAGGTTTTGGTTAACTTTTCCAATTTCTTTTCTTCCCTTAAGAGTATCCATGAAACTCACCATTTTTTCATTTCAACATATTTGATTCAGCATCAATTTCTATCAGGATTGGATGATTATATAGTGTATAGCTTAGTGAAAAAAGGTACTGAAACCGTATTGTAATGTTTAAAAGGGGAAAAAAAATCATTACAGAACTTTCTGAAGACAATAACTATAAAATAAACACAGAAAAGTAGTGAATGGAAGTGCAAATCGGAAGGGCTTTGAAAGCAAATGTCAAATTTGATAAATCTACTGTGATTCTTGAAAAAAAAAAGGTAGTGAGCAAAACAATGATATATTGTGTTCTTAGATATTAACAAGACTTTGCTGATGTCACGAAGATTAGAACAGAAAGCAAAAATGGTGGGGGGGAAAAGAGACAGGCTATTATTTGAAGTCTGAGAAATCAATAGGATAATATAAAGCTGCACCAACATGAAAGAAGCTGGTTTGTCAACTCCTTAGAGATCAGAGTTCAGGTTACTATAAGATTACAAAAGGTACAAATTAGAATTTGTTGCAAGGGCAGTATTGTTGACATTTACATACCAGCTCACTTTTTATTTATTCATGAGATGACGGTGTTGTTCCCTAGGCCCGCATTTAATGACCCAAAGGGCAATTAAAGTCAACCATATTGCTGTGGAGTCACATGTAGGCCAGACGAAGTTACGGATGGCAGCTTCCTCCCCTAAAAAGGTATTACTGAATCATAGAATCATAGAGATGTACAGCATGGAAACAGACCTTTCGGTCCAACTTGTCCATGCCGACCAGATATCCCAACCCAATCTAGTCCCAACTGCCAGCACCTGGCCCATATCCCTCCAAACTCTTCCTATTCATATACCCATCCAAATGCCTCTTAAATGTTGCAATTGTACCAGCCTCCACCACTTGAAAAAGTTGCGAAAAAGTTTTTCCCTTAGGTCCCTTTTATATCTCTCCTCTCTCACCCTAAACCTATGCCCTCTAGTTCTGGACTCGCCCACCCCAGGGAAAAGACTCTGTCTATTTATCCTATCCATGACCCTCATAATTTTGTAAACCTCTATAAAGGTCACCCCTCAGCCTCCGACACTCCAGGGAAAACAGCCCCAGCCTGTTCAGCCTCTCCCCATAGCTCAAATCTTCCAAGCCAGGCAACATCCTTGTAAATCTTTTCTGAACCCTTTCAAGTTTCACAACATCTTTCCAATAGGAAGGAGACCAGAATTGTATGCAATATTCCAACAGTGGCCTAACCAATGTCCTGTACAGCCACAAAGTGACCTCCCAACTCCTGTACTTAATATACTGACCAATAAAAGCAAGCATACCAAACGCCTTCTTCACTATCCTATCTACCTGCGACTCCACTTTCAAGAAGCTATGAACCTGCACTCCAAGGTCTCTTTGTTCAGCAACCCTCCCTCGGACCTTACCATTAAGTGTATAAGTCCTGCTAAGATTTCCTTTCCCAAAATGCAGCACCTCGCATTTATCGGAATTAAACTCCATCTGCCACTTCTCGGCCCATCTGGTCAAGATCCTGTAGTAATCTGAGGTAACCTTCTTCGCTGGGAGAAAGTGAGGACTGCAGATGCTGGAGATCAGAGCTTAAAAATGTGTTGCTGGAAAAGCGCAGCAGGTCAGGCAGCATCAAAGGAACAGGAGAATCGACGTTTCGGGCATAAGCCCTTCTTCAGGAATTCCTGAAGAAGGGCTTACGCCCGAAACATCAATTCTCCTGTTCCTTTGATGCTGTCTGACCTTCTGCGCTTTTCCAGCAACACATTTTTATGCTCTAACCTTCTTCGCTGTCCACTACACCTCCAATTTTGGTGTCATCTGCAAACTTACTAACTGTACTTCTTATGCTTGCATCCAAATCATTTATGTAAATAACAAAAAGTAGAGGACTCAGCACCAATCCTTGTGGCACTCCACGGGTCACAGCCCTCCAGTCTGAAAAACAACCCACCACTACTACCCTCTGTCTTCTACCTTTGAGCCAGTTCTGTATCCAAATGGCTAGTTCTCCCTTTATTCCGGGGAACCTTGTAGAACGCCTTACTGAAGTCCATATAGATCACATCTACCCCTTTGCCCTCATCAATCCTCTTTGTTACTTCCTCAAAAAACTCAATCAAGTTTGTGAGACATGACTTCCCATTCACAAAGCCATGTTGACTATCCCTAATCAGTCCTTGCCTTTCCAAATACATGTACATCCTGTCCCTCAGGATTCCCTCCAACAACTTGCCCAACATTGACGTCAGGCTCACTGTTCTATAGTTTCCTGGCTTGTCCTTACTACCCTCCTTAAAAAAAAAGCAGCACCACGTTAGCCAACCTCCAGTCTTCCACACCTTACCTGTGACTATCAATGATACAAATATCTCAGCAAGAGGCCCAGCAATCACTTCTCTTGCTACCGACAGAGTTCTCGGTTACACCGGATCAGGTCCTGGGGATTTATTTACCTTTTCAAGACATCCAGCACTTCCTTCTCTGTAATATGGACATTTTGCAAGGTGTCACCATTTATTTCACTACTTTCTATATCTTCCATATCCTTTTTTCACAGTAAATACTGATGCAAAATACTTGTTTAGTATCTCCCCCATTTTCTGAGGCTCGACACAAAGGCTGCCTTGCTGATCTTTGAGGGGCCCTATTTTCTCCCTAGTTATCCTTTTGTCCGTAATGTATTTGTAAAAGCCGTTGGATTCTCCTTAACTCTATTTGCCAAAGCTATTTCATGTCCCCTTTTTGCCCTCCTGATTTCCCTCTTAGAGTATAATGGCAGTAGGGAGTATACTTAAGGATTCACTCAATCTATCCTGCCTATACCTTACATATGCTTCCTTCTTTTTTTTTAACCAAACCCTCAATTTCTTTAGTCATCCAGCATTCCCTATACCTACCAGCCTTTCCTTTCACCCTGACAGGAATATACTTTCTCTGGATTCTCGTTATCTCATTTCTGAAGGCTTCCCATTTTCCAGCCGTCCCTTTACCTGCAAACATCTGCCCCCAATCAGCTTTCGAAAGTCCTTGCCTAATACCGTCAAAACTGGCCTTTCTTCAATTTAGAACTTCAACTTTTGGATCTGGTCTATCCTTTTCCATCACGATTTCAAATCTAATAGAATTATGGTCGCTGGCCCCAAAGTGCTCCCCCACTGACACCTCAGTCACCTGCCCTGCCTTATTTCCCAAGAGTATGTCAAGTTTTGCATCTTCTCTAGTAGGTACATCCACATGCTGAATCAGAAAATTTTCTTGTACACACTTAAATTCCTCTCCATCTAAACCCTTAATACTATGGCAGTCCCAGCCTATGTTTGGAAAGTTAAAATCCTCTACCATAACCACATACGCTCCTACATACGTCATCATTAGACTGTTAATCTCATATTTTAAAAAAATCAAATTCCCCCGTCTGCTGTATGAACTGTTGCTCATAATAAAGAGGATGTTGACACCAGCCTTCAAACACAGGAAACTTCTGGGCCCATTTGGTCTAATGTGGAAGAGAAACCCACTTTATACTTTAACTAGAAGAAGTCTCTTGTAGATATTTGAAATCAACCTGTTCAGAGATGTCATTACACCTCAGGAGTAGGTGGGTCCTAAACTATAGCCATCTGTTTCAGAGATAGGGAAACAACCACTACCCAACAAGAACCTCAAAAGTCTCTCACAGTTAACGTACAGTTGATGCATGTTAGCAACTACTTAGAGCTTACAGTGAGATAATTGTGACAGAGACAAGATGCTAGGTTCCACTTCTTCAAGATCCTAAGTTAGTCTGATTACAAGTCTATAATGACATCATAATATTATGGCACTCTTTTTAGACTCATATGCAAGAAAACAAAGTTAATTTCTAACATGGACGTTAAATCTTCATCCCTCTTGAAACAGGAATAGAATTACATCCAGAAGTGAGAGTGACAAGTACCAAGTGACAAATAAAAAGGTTGATAAATCCAAAGAAGTGCTGAGAAGCAAGCAAAAGTAAAACTTATATTATTCTGTGACCTAATTTGCTGGTCAAAGGAAATAAGTGCAATAAATGTATCCCAGTTTAAATTGTTGTAGATTTGAAAATCAAACAACTAAGGGAGTAAAAAGACAAGTGTCCATAATCTCAGGAAATTATCAACTCTCGTTTGGTGTACAATTCTCTTCTCCATAAAGAAAATACCAAAGGATAAGTAAAGAAGAACTAAACAGACATTACATAACTTCATGTTTGTTTATAAACTATGACAATGTTTGAATGAGAGTCAAAATCAACACCAGAAAATTAAAGTCCTTTAAAGTACCTACAAATTATTAGGAAATTGATCAGTTTTTAAAATAAAGTGAACCTGTAAATAGACACTAGGTGCAGGAGCAGGCCATTTGGCCGTTCGAGCCAGCACCACCATTCATTATGATCATGGCTGATCATCCTCAATCAGTATCCTGTTCCTGCCTTATCCCCATAACCCTTGATTCCACTATCTTTAAGAGCTCTATCCATCTTTCTTGAAAGTATCCAAAGACTTGGCCTCCACTGCCTTCTGGGGCAGAGCTTTCCACACACCCACCACTCTCTGGGTGAAGAAGTTTCTCCTCAACTCTGTTCTAAATGACCTACCCCTTATTTTTAAACTGTGTCCTCTGGTTCTGGACTCGCCCATCAGCGGAAACATGCTTCCTGCCTCCAAAGTGTTCAATCCTTTAATAATCTTATACGTCTCAATCAGATCCCCTCTCATCCTTCTAAACTCAAGGGTTTACAAGCCCAGTCGCTCCAATTTTTCAACATATGATAGTCCCGCCATTCTGGGAATTGACCTTGTGAACCTACGCCGCACTCCCTCAATAGCCAAAATGTCCTTCCTCAAACTTGGAGACCAAAACTGCACACAGTACTCCAGGTGCAATCTCACTAGGGTCCTGTAGAGGTCCTGCAGAAGGGCCTCTTTGCTCCTATACTCAATTCCTCTTGTTATGAAGGTCAGCATGCCATTAGCTTTCTTCACTGCCTGCTGTACCTGCATGCTTGCTTTCATTGACTCATGTACAAGAACACCTAGATCTCGTTGCACTTCCCCTTTACCTAACTTGACTCCATTTAGATAATAATCTGCCTATAGGGAGATGGGGAAAGCAGGGAAAATGGTCTTGAATCTGAATGAAATATCCACCCTTCTGAGCTTAATTACTTTTCACAAAAGATGTGACTATTACAGAACAGAGATAACAGAGCTAAATCATAGGAAGAGAAAGTAGTGTGCTTTACATCAAACTTTGTTAATGATGACTTCAATTTCTTGTGCTAGATTCTAAATTTAAAATTAAACTCCAATTACGAGTCTTTAATTCCAATTAACAAAAGCTAAAAATTTTGTCAGTAATTATTATAATGCTCTGAAGTAGGACAGGAAACTCTAGAGATTACCTCAAAGTAGCTTTAAACTACCTACAGAGGAGTGTGTTCGGAAAAAAGAACCCAACTAGCTTGGTTGATTGGCTAACTGAATAAAATTACAAAAATAGATCATTTTACAATATGATAGGGCAAGCCATTTTATGATAAAAAGCCAAACTTTAACAACACTAAAGTTACAGATTAGTAAGTACAAAAATGCCTGACCGTATTAACAAATTGACTAGGTCTACAGAAATATGTCAGAAACTTCAGTGAATTCTCATCCAGCCTTCATGCAAGGTTATAAATTTACTCGAGTTAAACTCTCTCTTTTATGTGAACTTGGTCACAGGATTAATCAGTTTTCTATACTTTTATATTGTGAAGGAAAACTAGCTCCTTACTACAATTTTGGAACTAGGTTTAGCTCAGTTGGCTGGATCGTTGGTTTACAGAGCAGTGTGATGCCAACAAAGTGCATTCAATTCCCATCACTGGTTTGAAGTTACCATGAAAGACTTTCCTTCTCAACCTCTTCCCTTGCCAGAGGTCTGATGGCCCTCAGGTTAAATCACCACCAGTCGCTTCTGTCTAATAAGAGAGCAGCCCCTATAGTCGGGTAAGACTATGACAACACAACTACAATTTTGTAATGACAGACACATTAGGGGACAAAACTATTTTTAAATAATAATTTCACTTTTCTTTAGTTTCAAGTTTAAAAATTGGTTTACAAAAGTAATAAAGAAGTTGGATGAAAATAGAACAAGATTAGTTTCTTGTTTCACTGTGCCTCAATTGATATATTTTCTGTTTTGCTGGCAAGACTGTTGTTAACTGAAATTATATAATGTCATCTGTCACAAAAGATACAGCACAGATTACTGATTTTCAAATAGGATGACCTGTTTTTAGTACTTGAACTGAAATGGTTTAAAAATAAAATAAGGAAAAAAAATAGAGATTTAAAAGGACCACTGGTTGGCCACATCATGACACCAAAGACAGTCTGGATCAAAATTAACATTTCATCAGAAGGTACTAAAATCAGGCCTAAGAAAGCCTAATCTCAGATTTTGACATATATTGGAGATGAAAGATATTGCCTATGATCATCAAGCTTGTAAACAGTGAACTGCAGCATTGAAAATTAACAAACCAACTGTATTTTAAAGGAGGCAGTTTTGGCAGAGCATAAGAGATGAACATGTGACTGGAACTAGCTGCCCCACGCCAACACAGAGAAATGTCCAGATATTGAAAACTAAAGAAATCGGCAACATTTGCTATACTGACGATACAAGTCACACAACACCAGGTTTAATCCAACAGGTTTATTTGGAAGCACTAGTATTTGGGGCGCTGCTCCTTCATCAGGTGGTTGTGGAGGTTAAGGTCATGCTCACAGAATTTATAGGCAAAAGTGAGGACTGCAGATAATGGAAATCAGTGTCTAGATTAGAGTGGTGCTGGAAAAGCACAGCAGGCCAGGCAGCATCCAAGGAGCAGGAAAATCGACATTTCAGGCAAAAGCCCTTCATCAGGATGAATGAATGAATTTATAGCTAAAGGAGTCTAGTGTCATGGAGATGTGATACAGTAAACAATAGACAATAGGTGCAGGAGTAGGCCATTCTGCCCTTCGAGCCTGCACCACCATTCAATATGATCATGGCAATCTTAGATTAAAACTTCCATCTTTAATAATGGGTTATGCTGGTTTCTGTTCTTTGATATGTTAGTCCCAGAACTTCTTTTAAATTACATTCTCAAGATAGCTCAGCTTTTTAAACAACAGGTATGAAGTCTATCTGTGTCCCAATGCGACGTCGGACTGATAACCCTTTACAGAGTTTTACATGGATTTATGCAGTTTGAGCAAAATAAAATGTAATTGTGCAAAAACAAATTCACCCTATAAGCTTATATGTGTATGCATGTAGGAGTGACAGACTGAGTGTGCACATGGTAGTGCGTGCGTAAGTTTTTGATTATGTCTTAGTGTGAAGGGGTATGTGCGGGAGGGTGCGTGTGCCGTTGAGAGTGTGGCGGGAGTGTGTGCATATGAGAGAGAACTTGTGTATGAGGGAGGGTTTGCGTGGGTATGTGAGTATGTAGGACTGAGAGAGAGAGACAGCCAGAGAGAGAGAGACAGAGACAGAGACAGAGAGAGAGAGAGAGAGACACACACAGAGTCACCTGAACCCAAGATCCCAGTTGAGATCATTTCCATAAGTACCAAACGTTGCTTTCAGCTTCTGCTCAGCCACACGTCCTCTCTCATATGCACACACATACACGCCCGCACTATCAACGGCATACACACCCTCTCACTCACACTTAACCAAAAAAAAACTTACACACGCACTCACATGCACAGGGCAGAGGTGGGTACTGCAGATACTGGAGATTAGAGTCTAGATTACAGTGGTGCTGGAAAAGCACAGCAGGGTCAGACAGCATCCAAGAAACAGGAAAATCGACTTTTCAGGCAAATGCCCTTCCTGATGAATGGCTTTTGCCCAAAATGTCGATTTTCCTGCTCCTCGGATGCTGTCTGACCTGCTATGTCTTTCCAGCACCACTGTAATCTTGCCTAACTCACATGGACGCAATCTTTTGCTCCTACATACGCACACATATAAGCTTATGGGATGAATTTGTCTTTGCAGAACTATATTCTATTTTGCTCAAAAACTGCATGAATCCATGTAAAACTCCGAAAAACTATTAAGAGGGTATGTCAGTCTGACATAGCATTGGGTCACAGACAGACTTCATTCATACCTGTTGTTTAAAAAGCTGAGCTATCTTGAAAATGTTGTTGAAAAGAAGTTCTGGGATTTACATATCAAAGAACAGAAATCAGCAAATCACATTAGAAAAGATGTAAATTTTAATCCAAGATTGTTTACTATATCACATCTCCACGACACTGGACTCCTTTGGCTATAAATTCTGTGAGCATGATCTTAACCTCCACAACCACCAGCAGTGCTCCAAAAGCTAGTGCTTCCAAATAAACCTGTTGGATTATAACCTGGTGTTGTGTGATTTTTACCTTTGTCCACCCCAGTCCAACACCGGCACCTCTAAGTCCTGAAGATACAAGACATTCATAGAGTTCATAAAAGTCATTCAGGACAGAAACATCAACTGAACAACTGTGGCCTCGGGTCAAAACCGTTTATGCCACAAAGAACACCCTAAGTACTTAAAACTGTATTATTTTATCTTCCTTTTGTACGAGTCACCATTCTTCTAACTTTGTACTGAGATTACAGTGTGTGTAAATAATTGTTCTTCCACTCAAGACAGCTTTGTAAGATGGTTCTTTACAGATCCAATAAACATTGGGTAGATAAACTTTCATTAGAGGGATATAACTGCTTGTTAAAAGACAAAACAAAAAGATTTTTTTTTTAAATTGTTGTGGCTAATGGGCAATGCTGAAGAGGGGAACACATCTCTTCTCACTTGCAGAAACATCAGAACGCAGATCTCATGAAGGCCAAGTTAAAGATTTAGGAGAAAGTGAGGACTGCAGATGCTGGGGATCAGAGCTTAAAAATGTGTTGCTGGAAAAGCGCAGCAGGTCAGGCAGCATCAAAGGAACAGGAAAATTGACATTTCAGGCATAAGGGCTTCTCCTTTGATGCTGCCTGACCTGCTGCGCTTTTCCAGCAACACATTTTTAAGCAAGTTAAAGATTTGCCAAGAACATAAAATATTTCAGAAGTACTTGATCTACCATACATTTCTTTAGATTTCCTTTAGTTGTGAAAGCTGCAATTATATACCTGTACTTTTTTAAATTTAATCTCATCAAAATGCATCAGACAGGACAGCAGCGAGGATGTGCTCCACTTCATCTCAGGATGGAAGGTGGAACACAATCCAGTTACACTTGAAAGAATTAATTTATAAAACTAAGTTTGAAACTATGAAAATAGTTTTGCTTTTGCTTGTGAATTTGGATATCTGACATTTTGACTCAAGAGCTACTCCAGAAATCATAAGAAAACCACCAAATAAATAATTAACAGTTTAAAAATATGTGAAAAGAAAATCAGGAGGATTTGCCGTTGCAGAACCTGCCTCAATAGAATGCTGTAAATTAATCATTCCAGACACGATGCTTTTACTGCTTACTACAAAACATGCATTTGTTCATTGTGAGCAAAATGATTTATTGCACAATTCAATTTAGTGGGCTAACATGGCACATCAAATTAATTTGACATGCAAAAGTAGGATGTTGATGTGCACATTTATTTGAGCAAAGGAAGGAGGAGTTTTTTAAAAATCACTTGCCGATTTATGAAATCAATAGAAATTTTGGAGGGATCCTGTCTATTATGTAGACTTGAAAAATTATTTTTCTGTTCACTTGTTGGAGATTGCATATGATAAATGCAATTGTTGGTGCTCAATTGAAAGAGTTACTGAAGCCAAGGACAGAAAAACAAAAAATAAAATCAATAACAGTTGAGCGACATAAAATGCAGTTCAGCAACATAAAATGCAACTCAGCATTAATAGCATACGTTCACTCACTCATGCTGCCAGATTCAATCAATTGAGTTAGACAAAAAGAAAAAAAATGACACATACTTATTAAGAGGTTATAATTAATTCTCTGTAATTAATTCTTATAAAACAATAAATCCAGACAGCATGAATTTTCTTTCTTAATTCACTCAAAGGACATAGACATCACTGGCAAGGCCCACATTTACTGAATCATTCGCTCTCCATTACACTAAACATTTTATTAAACTTAAATGTGCAAATGAAAAAATCAGAAGTAGTCAAGGAGCACTTGAATTTGAAAGAACTTGACTTCTATGCCATGTAACTAGTTTTCTTCACAATGAAGACAATCCTCATAACTGGTTCCATTTGTAAGCAGACAGAATGACAGAGAACAAAGAAGAGAGAAAGAAAAGCTTTAAAAAATGCAAAAGAAAGAGATCTGACTGAAGTGTGACTGACTAGCCACTCATCACCTACATCTCTAATGGCATTAATTGCTCATCATTCGAAATGGACATAAATTGCTTTGAACAACTCATATTGCTCTTCACAGATGATGAAAAAGGCAAAATACATGTAATGCACACACGCACTCATCTGTGTATTGGCTGGTAAAATTCTAAAGGAAAAACAGAACCAGAGAGTTTTTTTTTTAAAAACTGCTGTATGGGCTTCACTTCTTTGGTTTTGCTTACAATGCAACTGCTAAAATAGTACGTAGAATGGCTGATAATAGATTTCAGCACCCAGAAATTTCAACATCATATGTAGGGATGGTGGAGCAGCTCAAATCACTCAAAATAATTGAAGTTCGCAAAAAAAATAACCTCAACCAAAAATGAGGAACTCCTACAGGGCAGGTCAGAGCAAAAAGGTCATAGCTGCCAACAATATTCAAGTTGGAAAATAAGCACGAGTCCATCAGATTCTTTGCAAGCCAACATAATTAGAATGCACTCCAATGAAGTTAAACTGAAGTATTGCTTGGTACAGCTGGATAAAACTGGGCTTGCATTAAGATGCGTAATGCCATATTCAGGCCAAAAGTGCAAACTTTAGTCAAGGATTGGCAGTTTAGTACTCAAATGGTGGTAGATGTTTTGTTCAGCCGGTATGCACATGAAATGCAAGGAACCTTTTATAAATTAATACACGATTAAAACACTGGCACTTGTGGCCACACAGATTGAGCACTAACTGAAGCAATGCAGATTATTGCTTTTCTTTTCTTTGCTGGATCTGTCAACTTCAGAGACAAACAAATATCAAACATCAGTAATTCAGACCTTTGGGAACATATATCTTTGCTGCTTATTGAGGGCTGTAACAGAACAGTTATATCAGAGCAGCCAACTCAAACCTGTACCCAGAAGTTGCAGTTTGACAGATTGTGCTCCAGAGGTTTCCATGCTGAAAACCCAGCCAAGATTAATTTGGGCTAACTGCTCTATATCTTCACCAATATATATTTTCATTCTTTAATGGGATCTGGTCATTGCTGGCAAGGCCTGCATTAGTTGCTAATTCCCAATTGCCCCATGAACCTCATGGCTTCTTTTCATTTATTCATAGGATGTGGACATCTCTTGCTAGGCCATCATTTATTATCTATCCTTATTTGCCCAAAGGGCAGGTGAAAGTCAACCAAATTTCTGCTATTGGTCTGGGGTCACATGTAAGCCAGACGAGATAAGGATATTAGTAAATTAGATGGGTTTTTAAATGACAATGTTTACATGGCCACCATTCAGTCAACTCTTTATTCCACGTTTTACTGAGTTCAAATTTCACCATCTACTATGGTGGGTTTCAAAATTATGCCGATTGAACTTTGGCCTGGGGTTGTAAATTGCTAGTTCAGTTACATTATCACTCCACTACTACCTTCCTTTGCTAAAGCAGTAGATAGATGGGAATATTCACCATCTTAACTTGGAATAGATCAGCATGACTTCACTGTCACCAGGTCAAAATCCTGGAAATTCCTCCCGAACCACATTATGGATATACCTACATCCCAAAGACTGCAGTCATCCACCATCACCTTCAAAAGCAATTAGGGATGAATAATAAATGTAAGGCCAGCCAGAGAAGCTAACAAAACACAAATGAATTTTGTTCTGAAAATCACTATCACCTTTTCTGGGTGTTCCAGGCAGATACAAAACCTGATCTGGAGGGCAGTCCCACAAAAATGCAGCATCAGAACACAGCTGGCATCCCTGTTAATCATCACTCCAACCACCAACTTGGAATGGTTTGGTTCAATATCCCAATGCCAGATTGCAATATCCAGATTCCAGATTACATACTTGGCTAGAGCTAGGTGACCATAACATTATGTTACCAAGGGGGAAACATGCCAAGGCGCAAAAGAAAGGAATGTGGAAATAGATCCTTGAGGATCCTTGATGACACTGGTGGGAAGAAATTGTTGCTGTAGAAGTTGAAACTTTCTGAGTTCTTGTCTTCAAAACTAAAAATGCTAAAGCTCATTACAAGTTTATACAATTGGCAACCAACCAACTATAAAGGATGCTCAAGATATTATGTAATTATGCATGTGTGAAATTCTATATTGATAGAGAACATAAGTAAATGCATAATTTCAAGGTTACTTTTAAACAAGCAAGTACATCAAAAGGTGGACTGCTACTTGTTATTCATTGAAACTATAAATATACAAGAAAGTTACAAAAACATTCTAACTGCTTTGTTTAATACACAACAACTATGCAGGTAATCTCAAGGGGAATATACAATATATCGTCATTTTGTACAATTTTTAACTGCAACTAAACAGTGAAAAAGTTAACCTGCACTTTCATCGACAATATTGGTTTTCTCAGCACAATGTTAATTTCACATTTTTAACCGATAGGAGCACTGTTAAGGAGATGGTGTGCGAACCTACAGTTTGGTAAACAAGGAGTTTAGAAGTGTTAGTTTTGTTTTAAAAATCTAATCTAGTCTGTAATTGGCAGTAACTGGAAGGAACTGTGTAAGCAGACCAAACATTGACAGCCAAGTGGTTAATGAGCTACTAGTTGATTCTGGTTTATCTCGGCCCAGTTCAGCTAGTTATAAACACAGGCTTGTTTAGTGTAGCCAAGCAAAACAAGTGTAGTTAAGGAAGCTAAGTGTAGACCTGGAATTTAGCAGGGAGCCGGAATAGGTCCTCAGCAAAGAGTCACACAGCATAGAAACAGGCCCTTTCACACATGTCTTTGCCAACCAACAACCACTAAACTATATTGGCCATGTTTACCTTCACATGGTCCAGAATTACTATGCCTCAGCATTTTAACTGCTCATTCAGATGACTTTTAATTGCCAAGCCTTACTGAATTCTTTGAAGATGCGACAAAACACATTGAAGGTAGAGCAGTGGATGTGGAGTAGAGGAAGGTTTGAGATAAGGCTCCCCATGGTAGGCTCATTCAAAAAGTAAGGAGGCATGGGATACAGGGAAATGTGGCTGCCTGGATACAGAATTAGCTGGCCCATAGAAGCCAGAGGATAGTAGTAGATGGAAAGTATTCAAATTGGAGCTCGGTGACCAATGATGTTCCACAGGAATCAGTTCTGGAACTTCTGCTCTTTGTGATTTTTATAAATAACTTGGATGAGAAAGTGGAAGTAGGGGTTAATAAGTTTGCCAATGACATGAAGGTCGGTGGAGTTGTGGATAGTGTGGAGGACTGTTGTACGCTGCAATAGGACAAAGACAGAATGCAGAGCTGGGCTGAGAAATGGAAGATGGAGTTCAACCTGGAAAAATGTGAAGTGATTCATTTTGGAAGGTTGAATTTAAATACACATTACAGGGTTAAAGGCAGGATTCTTGGCAGTGTGGAGGAACAGATGGATCTTGGGGTCCATGTCCATAGATCCCTCAAAGTTGCCACCTAGTTGATAGGATTGCGAAGAAGGCATATGGTGTGTTGCCTTTCATGAGCAGGAAGATTGAGTTGAAGAACTGTGAAGTTATGCTGCAACTCTATAAAGCCCTGGTTAGACCACATTTGGAATATTGTGCTCAGTTCCGGTCACCTCATCATAGGAAGGATGTGGAAGCTTTAGAGAGGGTGCAGAGGAGGTTTACCAGGATGCTGTCTGGACTGGAGGGCATGTCTTATGAAGAAAGTTTGAGGGAGCTAGAACTTCTCTCATTGGAGGGAAGAAGGATGAGAGGTGACTTGATAGGGGTGTAAAGATAATGAGAGGCATAGATAGAGTGAATAGTCAGATTTTCTCCCAGGGCAGAAATGGCTATCACGAGGGGCCATAATTTTAAGATGATTGGAGGAGTGTTTAAAGGAAATGTCAGAGGTAGGTTCTTTACTCAGAGTGGCGAGTGTGTGGAATGCACTGCCAGCTGTGGTCGTAGAGTCAAAGCCATTAGGGACATTTAAGCGACTCTTGGATGGGTACATGATTGATAGTAAAATGTAGGCTATGTGGGTTGGACTGATCTTAGAGTAGGAAGAGAGGTCTGCACAACATCGAGGCTGAAGGCCCTGTTCTGTGCTGTTCTATGTTCTAACATCTCAATTCCATATTTCTACTACCCGCTGGGTAGGAACATGTTTCCTCAGATCTCCTCTAGACCATTTACTCCTCACCTGAAACTTGTGCTTTCTGGTCTTGGACATATCGGAGGAATTTACTGGATTTCTTTGGACAATTAGAACTTAAGAACATAAGAGCAGGAACAGGCCATCCGGCCCTTCGAGCCTGCTCCGCCACTCAATAAGATCATGGCTAATTTTTCATGCACTCAGCTCCACTTGCCCGGAGTTTTCACCATATCCCCTAATTCCTTTATTTTCAAAGTATCTACCTTAGCTTTAAAAGCGATTACTGAAGTAGCATCAACTACTTCACTGGGCAAGGAATTCCATGATTAACAGCCCTCTGGGTGAAGAAGTTCCTTCTCAGTTCAGTTGTAAATCTACTTCCTCTAATCTTGAGGCCATGCCCTCTTGTCCTCATCTCACCTACCAGTGGAAACATTCTATCCATTTCTATTTTATCGATTCCCCTCAATTTTATATGCTTCTAATAGATCCCACTTATTCTTCTAAATTCCCACAAATATAATCCCAGTCTACTCAGTCTCTCCTCATAAGCCAACCTTCTCAACTCCAGAAATCAACCTAGTGGATCTCCTCTGCACCCCCTCCAGTGCCAGTACTTTCTTAAGTAAGGAGGCCAAATCTGCACACAGTACTCCAGGTGTGGCTTCAACAGCACCTCGTACAGTTGTAACGTTACCTCTCTGCTTTTAAACTCAACCCCTTTAGCAATGAAAGGCAAAATTCTATTTTTAAAAAAAATCACACAACACCAGGTTATAGTCCAACAGGTTTATTTGGAAGCACTAGCTTTCAGAGTGCTGCTGCTTCATCAGGTGGTTGTAGAGAATAAGATCGTAAGACAGAATTTATAGCAAAAGTTTAGATTAGATTTAGATTAGATTCCCTACAGCATAGAAACAGGCCCTTCGGCCCAACCAGTCCACACCGACCCTCCAAAGAGTAACCCACCCAGACCTATTTCCCTCTGACTAATTGACCTAACACTATGGGCAATTTAGCATGACCAATTCACCTGACCTGCACATCTTTGGACTGTGGGAGGAGACCAGAGCACCCGGTGGAAACCCAAGCAGACACAGGGTGACTGTGTGGAGTTTGCACAGTCACCCGAGGCTAGAATCGAACCTGGGACCTTGGTACTGTGAGGCAGCAGTGCTAGCCACTGTGCCGCCCTCTGGACGTATGATGTAACTGAAATTATATATTGAAAAAGACCCAGGTCTTACAATCTTATTCTCCACAATCACCTGATGAAGGAGCAGTGCTCCAAAAGCTAGTGCTTCCAATTAAACCTGTTGGACTATAACCTGGTGTGCAATTTTTTAACTTTCTACACCTCAGTCCAACACTGGCACCTCCAAATCAAAAATTCCATTTGCCTTCCTAATTACTTGTTGTACCTGCAGACCAACCCTCTGTGATTTATGTACAAGGACACCCAGGTCCCTCTGCACAGCAGCATGCTGCAACTTTTTACCATTCAAGTAATAATCTATTTTACTGTTATTCCTACCAAAATGGACAACTTCACATTTACTAACATTGTACTCCTGGAAAAGCGGAGGTCAGGCAGCATCCAAGGAGCAGGAGAATCAATGTTTCAGGCATGAGCCCTTCTTCAGGATTCCTAAAGAAGGGCTCATGTCCGAAACGTTGATTCTCCTGCTCCTTGGATGCTGCCTTACCTGCTCCGCTTTTCCAGCAACACATTTTCAGCTCTGATCTCCAGCATCTGCAGTCCTCACTTTCTCCTAACATTGTACTCCATCTGCCAGACCATTGCCCACTCATTCAATGTATCAATGTTCCTCTGCAAAGTTTCACAGCCCTCTTGGGGTAACTTTGCTCTGCCCCTCATCTAAGTGTCATTGGCAAAATTTCACACCGTACACATTGTCCCCAATTCCAAATCATCGATATCAATTGTAAATAATTGTGGTCTTAACACCGATCCCTGAGGCACACGAGTCACTGATTGCCAGCCAGAATAGCACTCATTTATCCCAACTCTTTGCTTCCTGTCAGTCAACCAAACCTCGATCCATGCTAATACTCTACTCCTAACACCATGCATCCTTATCTTACGTGTGCTCTTGCTCGAACCCATGAAAAGGAGCTAGCCATTTATTGTGTATTTGGCAAGTGGTTAAGGTCTCAGTGGTTTAACAGTGTACAAAGTGATGGTAAAGTTCAAGTTAACATATTAAACAAAAACTTAAATAAGTGAATAATAGTTAACTAAAACTCATTGAGGAAAGGTGGTGTCAAGGCAGCAGCATTTGACATCTCATGGAAACCATCATGATCCAGGGCAATAATATCGGCAGCAAGTGTTTGAACTTTATGCAAGTCTGGCTCAGAGCTTGAGAGGGAGACTAAGTACAATTTAATCTTTTAATATTCTCTCTGGACATTAATGTAATGTTAAAGGATTAAACTGTACTGTCTTTCCCCAAGATGCTGAGCATTCTGGAAGTGGATGGGGGCGACATTATCTCACAGACAGCATGTAGGAATGTGGATAACTATCCATGTAATCCACACTATATTTGGGCAGCCATTTACTACTATTCTACTGCTATTATCAAATTAACTCTCATTCAGTCCCTTCCATTCAGAAATGCTTTCATAGCCATCCCCCAGCCAATCAAATTCATTTGCGTAATCATCCCCCGATTCTGAAACATATCACACCTATATTGTCTTGGGGAATCATGGAGACAGGAAATCAGTTGCATAACCATTCCCCAGGATTAAGGCATTTCCATCATCTCAGAGGATGACCTCATCCTCCCATTGTACTTGGGGTAACATGTGGTTTACCTCAAGGGTGGGGGGGTGTGGGGGAGGATGGCCAGAGTTCCTGTGAGCATTACCTACTAACCTGTATAAAAAGAGGGATGTGTTTCCTTTGCTCGGGGCCTCTTTGACCTGATTTCGCACGCCTGTAAAGAGTGTCACAGGGGTCATCTAGCTTGTACAGGCTTTAATAAACCTTAACTGTTTGCAGAAGTTGGTGTGTGCAAATTGCATCTCGCGTGTGAAACCTGACAATGCCAGACACTGTGACACATCACAGTGGGAGAGTTACACAGATTCTTTGTATTCAGAGACAGAGACAGTCAGACCATTTAGGAGAGGGTCATCTGGTCAGTGGTCAAGGGCAGGAGTGCATGGTTACAAGCGATGTAGATAAGGGGACACAGATAGCAGAAATGTCGGCCTGTGCAGTTGTCCAACAAGTTTGAGGTTCTCTGAGCTTGTTCAAATGACTGCAGGATAAATGAGCAAATTGATCATGGCACCATGGTACAGAAAGCCATTCAAATGGGAGCTGGAAAAAGCAACAAAGAATTAGTGATAGTAGAGAATAGTATAGGTAAGTGGATTGATAAAGGTGCCACATCAGAAGTTTATTGTGTAAAAACAAAGCTCACATTGTAGAGGATAGCATTAGCATGGGAAGATAAGTTTGCTGGGTAGCAAAATACAGAACATACAAAAAATGAGTCATCACCTGATTGGCAGAACGTAAGGAGTCTGCAAGGGTTTGTTAGCATGAAGGAGTACAGCACAAAAACAAGGCAGCTTATGGGATCCTCTCCTCTTATTAGGAGAGGAAATGAACACACAAGGACAAAGCTTTGACAAAGGGTCAGACAGACTTGAAACATCAATTCTTTTCTCTCCTTACAGATGCTGCCAGACTTGCTGAGATTTTCCAGCATTTTCTCTTCTGGTTTCAGATTCCAGCATCCGCAGTAATTCACTTTTATACAAGCATAGTGATTGTCCAAAACATTAGGGAGACCACATCTCAAGCACTGTTTGCAGTTTTGGTCTTCTTATTTCAGAAAGGATATAAATGCATTGGGAGGTGATTCAGAAAAAAGTTCACTAGATGGACAACTCAGTCACTCCAGGTTTCTTCAGTGGGAAATGTACAGCCAGGCTAGACAAGTTTCCACCGAAATTAAAAAGAAAACTGTGGAAGGACTTGATGGTAGTAAAAAAAAAAGTAATGAATAGTCTTGACAGGTTGTACATGGAAAAAAAATGCTTCCTCTTCAGGGGACATCCAGAACTAGGGGGCAGTGCTTAAAAATTAGGGGATTACCCTGCCAGGACAGATGAGGAGTATTTTTCTCTGAGGGTTGTGCAACCTTGGTATACTCTCACTCAGAAGGTGGTTTGGCAATGTCATTTGAATATGATGAAATATTCCCCATTTGTCTGGATGAGTGCAGCTCCAACACTGAAGAAGTTCAACACCATCCAGAACAAAGCAGCCCGCTTGATTGGAATCACATCCATAAGGATCCACTCCCTTCACCACCAATGCTCAGCAGCAGAAGTACGTACTGCAGAAATTCACCTAAACACCTGAGACAGCACCTTCCAAACCGAGGTCCACTACTATCTAGAAGGACAAGGACAGCAGATACCCTTCCATGCCACTCACAATCCAAACTGGACATATAGTCACCATAACTTCAGCGTCACGGAGTCAATATCCCAGAACTCTCCCTAAACTGTATAGTGTGATGCAGCGGCTGAAGGAGGCAGTTCATCACCACTTTCTGAAGGGGCAATAAATCATGGCCTAGCCAGTGACACCCACTGCCCATGAATGATTTTATTTTTAAAAATTATCAATATTCAAAATGTTAAAATATACATAAAATTCATATGGTACTTATTGCAGCTATAAAATTCGAATGCTCAACAAAAAAAAGCAACAGAGTCTAAGGCCAACACAATCACAATTTGACCTGAGTCATTACCTGTAAACATCAGCTCACTTTCATCCCACTAGCCAATAAACCAGTCAAGCAGAAGAATGCAGCCACTTAAATCTGCTTTTAATGTTCGTCACATCAAATAGAATTTAACAAAAGTTAGGAGAGGAAAATCAGGAGAGTAGTAGTCATAACTCAGCTTTTACAAAAGCAAAAGCAAAATTCTAAATGCTGGAAATCAGAGATGAAGAAAGAAAAAATGTTAGAAATACTCTGGTCAGGCAGAAGTTGCGAAAAACAAAGTAAACATTCAAGATTGATAACGTTTTTTTTCCCAGCCTGGACAAGGTTAAGAGACAGCAACAGATTTTTAGCAAACATTAAAGCAATGAAATGGGAGAAGCAGAAAAACCAAAAAGAAAAACCTACGATCAGGTGGAAGCCGAAAGAGATTAAAAGGGAAAGAAAAAGGAGGCCATACTGCAAGGCGTAATGGATTTTTTAAAAAATTCACTCATATGATGTGGTTGGACCAGTACTTTTTGCCCCTCCCTATTTGCTCTCGAGACAGTGGTGGTGAGCTACCTTCTTGAACCATTGCAACCCATGTGCTGTGGGTCGATCCACAATGCTATTGGGAGTGAATTCTTGGATTTTGAGCCAGGAAGTGTGAAACAACACAAGTAAAAGAAACAAATAAAAAATTTACTGATCTACAGAAAGTGCAGTGAGCATAGCAGAATCAACAGCTGAATCAACTAAATTGGGAAGATCATGCCCTTGTTAGGCCACAGAGACAGACACCCCAACCAAATTCAGCCTACCACTATGTTGCAAATACAAACAAATTTAAAAACTTCCAAAGAAATCCCTCAAAATTGACCTGAACGGTTCCTAACCAGATTTTTTGAATAGCCAAATCTGGACTTTGCAAATAAGCAATTCCATACTGCTGGTTTATACATTTTAAAAATTCACTTGCTGGATGAGGCTATCACTGGCTAGGCCAGCATTTATTGCTCATCCCTAATTGCCAGGAAGGCAGTTAAGAGTCAGCCATATTATTGTGGGTCTGGAGTCACATGTAGGCTGCCACATTAGGATGGCTGTTTCCATCCTTGAAGGATATTAGTGAACTAGATGGGTTTTCCGACAATCAACAATGGATATATAGTCATCAATAGACTCTTATTCCAGAGATTTCTTTTTCTTGAATTCAAATTCCACCACCAGCCATGCTGAGATTAGAACCTGGGTCCCCAGAATGTTATATCGGTTTCTAGATTAACAGTCCAGCAACAATCCCACTAGGCCATCGCTTCCGCTTTACTTAAATAAATGGCATAACAATGCTTATTAAAACAATAAATTTAAGCGCACAGTTAAACAAAATAATTTAAATTGATTCATGTCATAAATCCTTAAATCATTGTTCTCATCCCAATTAACACAAAAGACAAACAAAGAGTTGAAGGGTAAAAGAACAATAAAACTGGTCACATTACACAAGTTGCTGGTATGATGGTTTCTTAGTTGATTTTCTGAAGATGTCCATCAGGGTTACATTTTCACTTCACTCAGATAAAGGCAGTAATACCTATAACTTAGCTTGCTATTCTCTGAATTTCCAAGAGTTTATAAATGGTGGTTAGGCAGGGAGCTTTCAAATCATCATGCTATAGCATCAAACAACAGATTCCTTTTCAGAGAAAACATTGTCCAAAACCCAGACCACTCCCTGATAAAGTGATCATCTCTTCCACGAGGTCCCCGATACCATTCAACATCTGCCATCTGCTTCAGCAGAAGGTCTTTCCTGGACTTGCTGGAACCAATTTCCAGATACTAACCTTTTTCATACCCATCTTCTGCTTCCCTGGTGACGAACCATCTGCAGAACCTCTTGCTCAGGAACTAACCTATAATTAACTTCCAGGCCTGACCTCATGAATAAACAAACGCTTGATTGGTCTGTTCGCCTTTCAACACAAACTGTTACCCACAGTCCAAAAGTCATATTCAGCTCAGTTCAGAGTTCACAGCTCCAAACCAAACATTGATAAAAGAATGTAGGTTTGCTTGCTGAGCTGGAAGGTTCATTTTTTGACATTTCACCACCATACTAGGTAATATCAGTGAGCCTCCGGATTTTTATGTATGCCCGTTGGCCATACCACCAGTGCTTCATCCAGAGGCTCAATGATATTACCTAGTATGGTAACAAAAAGTCGAAAAACGAACCTTCCAGCTCAGTGAGCAAACCTACATCCAAAACCTCAACCTGAGCTCCAAATCTTCTCAAAACTCACTAAATTGATAAAAGTGCAAAACAAAAAAAAAAGAATCAGCAAGGATTCTAACAATCTGAAATTGTTGAGTGCAAAATTTTGAATTCCAAAAGGTTGCAAGGTGCCTAAACAGCCTAAGAAGCATAATGTGCAATGGCTGTGAACATAAGAAATAGCAGTAGTAGACTATCTGGCCTCTCTAGCCTGTTCTGCCATTTATTAAGTTCATGGCAGATCTTTGTGTCGACTCAGCTCCATTTATTCACCCACAAACCATAACCTGGAATTCCTTTACTGTTCAAAAATCTACCTTTGTCTTAAAAACATTCAACAAAGTAGCCTCAACTGCTTAACTGGCAAAGAATTCTACAGATTCATAACTCTTTGGGTGATGAAGTTTCTCCTTAACTCAGTCCTGAATCTACTTCTCCTTATTTTGAGGCTCGACCCCTAGTTCTAGTTTCACCCGCCGGTGGAAACAATCTCCCTGCCTTTATCTTATTTGTTCCCTTCATAATTTTATATTTTTCTATACGATCTCCCCATATTCTTCTAAATTCCAATCTCTCCTCATAAATTAACCCTCTCAACTCTGGAATCAACCAGTGAACCTCCTCTGCATACTCTCCAGTGCCAATACATTCATTCTCAAACTATACACACTACCCCACAGTGTGGCGTAGCAGCCGATATAGGTGCAGCACAACCTCCCTGTTTTTAAACTCCAAACCTCGAGCAATGAAAGACAATATTCCATTTGCTTTCTTAATTACCTGCTGCACCTGCAAACCATTTTTTTATGATTCATTCACAAGGACACCCAGGTTTCTCTGCACAGCAGCAAGCTACAGTTTTTCACCATTTATATAATACTCCATTTTGCTGGTATTCCTAGCAAAATGGATGATCTCACATTTATCAACATTGTACTCCATTTGACAGACCCTTGCCTGCTCATTTACCCTAAGTATATCCCTCTGTAGACTTTCAGTGCCCTCTGCACACTTTGTTCTACCACTCATGTTAGTGTCATCTGCAAACTTTGACACAATACTTGGCCCCCAACTCCAAATCATTTAATTAGTTGTAAACTGATCCTAGAGGAACACCATTAGCTCATGATCGCCAATCAGATCATTACCCATAGAACACAGAACATTCCAGCACAGTACAGGCCCTTCAGTCCTGGATGTTGCACTGACTTGTGAAACCGATCTGAAGCCCAGCTAACTTACACTATTCCATGATCATCCATATATTTATCCAATGACCATTTAAAATGCCCTTAAAGTTGGCAAGTCTATTACTGTTACAGGCAGGGCATTCGACGCCCCTACCATTCTGAGTAAAGAACCTACCTCTGACATCTGTCCTCGATCTATCACCCCTTAGCTTAAAGCTGTGTCCCCTCATGCTAGCCATTATCATTGAGGGAAAAAGGCTCTCACTGTCCACCCTATCTAATCCTCTGATCATCTCGTATTGTCTCTATTAAAGTCACCCCTTAACCTTCTTCGCGCTAACAAAAACAGCCTCAAGTCCCTTAGCCTTTCCTTATAAGGCCTTCCCTCCATTTAAGGCAACATGCTGGTAAATTTCCTCTGCACCTTTTCCAATGCATCCACTATAATGCGGCAATCAGAGTCGTATGTAATTTTCCACGTGCAGCCGCACCAGAGTTTTGTACAGCTGCAACATGACCACATGGCTCCGAAACTCAATCCCTCTACTAATAAAAGCTAACACAGCATATGCCTTCTTAACAACCCTATCAATCTGGGTGGCAACCTTCAGGGATCTATGCACCCACACTACCAAGAATCTTACCGTTGGCCCAGTACTCTGTATTCCTGTTGCTCCTTAGACTTTTCTACATTAAATTCCATTTGCCACCTCTCAGCCCTGCTCTGCAGCTTGTCTATGTCCCTTTGTAATCTGCAACATCCTTTCACACTGTCCACAACAACACTCACCTTAGTGGCATCCACAAATTTACTAACCCATTCTTCTGCGCCCTCATCCAGGTCATTTATAAAAATGACAAACAGCAGTGGCTCCACAACAGATCCTTGTGGTACACCACTAGTAGGAGGGCTGAAGAAGGGCTTATGCCCGAAACGTCGATTCTCCTGTTCCCTGGATGCTGCCTGACCTGCTGCGCTTTTCCAGCAACACATTTCCAGCTCTACACCACTAGTAACTGAACTACCACTATCCGGTCTTCTTTCAGCTTGTCAATTTCTGATCCAAACCATTAAATCACCCTCAATCCCACGCTTGCATATTTTCTGCAATAGCCTACTGTGGGGAACCTTAACAAACGCTTTACTGAAATCCATACACACATCAACCGCTTTACCCTCATCCACCTGTTTGGTCACCTTCTTAAAAGAACTCAATAAATTTATCCCCACTCTTTGCTTTCTGTTAGTTAACCAATCCTCTGTACTAATACATTACCCATAATGCCATATACCTTTACCTTATGCAGCAGTCTATTGTGCAGTACATGGTCAAATGCCTTCTGAAAGGCAGATACACCACATCCACTGGTTCCCCATTTTCCACTGCACTCATAATGTCCTCAAAGAATTCCAGTAAATTAGTTAAACATGAACCCTTGCTGCATCTATTCAATGGGACAACTTCTACCCAAATGTCTCACTATTTCTTTCTTGATTATAGATTCAAACATTTTCCCCATCACAGAAGTTAAGCTTATGGCCTATAGTTACCCACCTTTTGTTTATTTTCTTTTTTTAAAAAAAAGAAACAGCGGCATCATATTTGCAATTTTCTAATCTGCCAGAACCACCATAGAGACCAGTGAACTTTGGTAAATTACGATAACTAAATCTGAGACTTCTCCCACCATCTCATTTAGTACCCTGGGATGCATTCCATCAGGGCCAGAAGACTTGTCTATTTTTAGCCTCAATAACTTACACAGCACTATCTCTTTAGTGATAATAATTATTTCTAGATCATCACCTGCCATAGCCTCCTTATCAATTATTGGCATGTTATTTGTGCCTTCCATTGTAAAAGACTGGCACAAAATATCTGTTCAATGCCTCAGCCACTTCATTTCCCATTATTAAATTCCCTTCTCATCCTCTAAAGGACCAATGTTTACTTTTCACACCAAGCCACTCTTTCATTTTATATACTTGTACAAACTTTTGTTATCTGTTTTCATATTCTGAGCTAGTTACTTTCAATCTATCTTACCTTTCTTTTAAGCTCTTTGGAGGCTTTCTGTTGACCTTTAAAGATTTCCCAATCCTCTAGTTTCCCATTAATCTTTGCCACTTTGTATGCATTAGCTTTCAATTTCCTTTATTTCCTTACTTATCCATGGATGAATATCCCTTTTCCTACAGTCCTTCTTTTCACTGGGATATATTTTTGCTGAGCACAGTGAAAAACCGTTTTGAAAGTCCTCCATTGTTCCTCAATTGTCCCACTGTAGAGTCTTTACTCCCAGCCTACCTAAGCCAACACCTCCCTCATCCCATTGTAATCTCCTTTGTTTAAGCACAAGCCACTGGTATTGGATTTTACCTTCTCAGCCTCCAACTCTACTTTACATTCAACTATACGGTCGCCTGGATGTAAGTTTGCTCGCTGAGCTAAAAGGTTAGTTTTTCAGATATTTTGTCACCATACTAGGTAATAATAGTGAGCCTCCAGAGAAGCAATTGTCCTGCTTTCTATTTATGTGTTTAGGTTTCCTTGGGTTGGTGATGTCATTTCCTGTTCTCTTTCTCAGAGAGTGGTAGATGAGATCCAAATCGATGTGTTTGTTGATAGAGTCCTAGTTAGAATGCAATGTTTCTAGGAATTCTCACCTTTGTCACCACTAAACGAAACAAATTAGAGGAAACCTTCAAGACCATCAATAATATCCTTACAGGCATAAAATTCACAAAAGAGGAAGAAAACCACAAACTGCTATTCCTAGATTTTACAGTAGAGCAAACAGTCAACGGTGCACTTCAAACCAGCATCTACAGAAAAACAACACATAGACCAAATACTACAGAAGCAATCACCCCAACATCCACAAACGAAGATGCATTAGGTACATTATTTCAATGAGGCACCATACACATTGCAGCACAGAGGAACTACGAAGAGCAGAAGAAAACTATCTATGCACCATATTCAAAAAGAACAGGTACCCAATGAACACAGTCCACCGATTTCTCAGCAACAAACCCAAACAAGCAGACAAAACATGCCCAGAAACCCTAGCCATTCTCCCCTACATCAAAGCCATCTTGGAAATGGCTGTCAGACTATTCAGACCTCTCGGCATCATGGTAACCCACAAACCCACCAACATAAAAACAGCAGCTAATGAACTTGAAAGACCCTACACAAACAACAAGCAAAACTAATGTCATTTTCAAAATAGCTTGCAAGAACTACATTGGACAAAAAAGACAGAAAACTAGCCACGAGGATAGTCAACTAGCCACACAAAAAAAAACATGACCCACTATCACTGGTATGTTTACATACAGATGAGGAAGGACACCACTTTCAGTGAGACCACACATTCATTCCCAGACAAGCCAAACAAAGAGACATGCATGAGAATCCCTAGAAGCATGGCATTTCAATAGGAACTGTATCAACAAACATCAATTTGGATCCCATCTACCACTCTCTGAGAAAAAGAACCGGAAGTCGCATCACCAATCCAAGGAAACCTAAACACATAAATAGAAAGCAGGACATAACACATGCTTCACCAGAGGCTCACTGATGATGTTATCTAGTATGGTGACGAAACATCTGAAAACAAACCTTCCAGCTCAGTGAGCAAACTTACATTCAGAACCTCAACGTGACCTACAAACCTTCTCCAAACTCGCTAATACTGTGATTTCTCCTTCAGAGAGGATCCTTAACTACGAGATCATTAATTATTCCTGTCTCATTACGCAGGACCACATAGAGGATAGCTTGCTCCCTTGTAGGTTTCATTACATGCTATTCAAAGAAACTATAGCAGAGATATTCTATGAACTCCTTCATAAGGCTGCCTTGACCAACTTTGTTTGGACAATCAATATGTAGATTAAAATCCACCATGACAATTGCCATACTGTTTTTACATGTATCAGTTATTTCTTTTATTGCCTGCCCTACCACGATGTTGTTACTTGGTGGCCTATGACTACATCTATCAGTAACTTTTCCCCCTTACTATTTCTAATTTCGACCCACGTAGATTCAACATTTTCCGATAGAACCAGTATTGTCTCTCACTAGTGTCATCCTTAAACATCAAAGCTACACGACCTTCCTTTCTTTTCTGTCTTTCCAGATAGTCTGATACCCCTGAAAAAAGTGCTGAACCTCATTCCATCAAAAAAAGTTCTTAAAGTTCTTTGAAGTTTTTCTGTCAACTCCCACTGGGATGTTAGCAAACTTTAGTTCATTTTTGTATGATTTCAAGTTCTTTTATACTTCTTGTTTTATTCTTCTTTATTATCACAGTGTATCCCAGTGAGGATTATTAAATACAATTAAGAGAAATAGGATTTCAACCATTGCTGCTTATCTTGTCCACTCACTGCACTTGTCCCTGTAGGTCACGTTGCACTGAAGATAATAAAATTACTGAAAATGTCAGAGAGATCAGCAAAACATATGTAGCACTTTCAGTGAGATTAACAGCAAGTGTCATTCTTTCAACAGTAACTTTTGGATCTATGCACAATCTACAGCATACAAAATAGATCATTCTGCCCAAGCAATCCAAGTCCAGGTTGTTACTTTACACAAGCTCTGTCTCTAACTTTCCCCATCCTGAGACCATATCCTTCTATTTAATTTATGCCATTTCTGTACGAAGCCTCTCTATAAAGTCCAAATTTATCAACTGCTGTGTAAAAAAACATTAGTCCTAAAATTTTCATTTCACCCATTTATGGTCACCTTAATAACCCGTAGTTCTAGACTCAACCCCCACAAATAGAAACCAGTTTCTCCATGCTTACCCTATCAAAATTCAATAGAGGTCAGGTTGACAACAAGATGGGCATGGCACAGAGATGAGAGCTTATACTAACACAGGCCCAACTTAGGCCCAATAAAAAAGTAGGTTTCATTAAGGAAACACCAAACTATAAACTCACCAAAAGAAAACTTTAGTTATTTCCTATTCTTCAATTTATTCTGAACCAGTTAAAGAACCGAAACTTTCTCAAAATGCAAAAAAAATGACAATACTCAAAGTAAATTCAGAATTATTGTATTTTAATTATATACCAAAAGTTTAGCACAGATGCAAATTGTGAATTATGTACATTGGTAAACTCAGTCTCCCAGGTTGTACATTTTGCTGTTTATGAAAACATAGAACAGCAATTAAAGAGGCACAAAAGAAAGCAAATGATAAAATAAATCCTCTATACACGGATCTGCAAGTATTAAGAACTAAGTTAGAAACAAATACGCAGATGTGTGTGCGCGTTTCAAGGCATCTCTAGAAGGCTGCATCTCTGAAAGGCCAAGGTGAATGTTCCGCTACCCTGATGCACTTTGTATGCCTGTATAGCACGCAAAACAACACTTTTCGCTGTCTCAGTACATGTGACGACAATAAATCATTGAGTTAAAGACTTTCCATATGACCAGGGTTTCCCTTAAAAAAAACAAACATTCCCCTCTTGAAACTCAGAGGGGTTTTCAAAAGCAACACGCAATCAATTACATATATTGAATGATAAAGTTGGTGACGAATTTGTAGACCTGTGTAGCAGTCCCGTATGCCTGATCATCAACTGTTGACCTTGAATCCAGTATGTGTCAAACAACTGAAAACAATGAGTCACAGTGGAAACATCCCAAAATACATAGGAAATCTGTGAGGAACTACAGCACCAACTATCCAAACAGGCCGTGCCTATATTCTTTGAGTTTAGAACAGTGAGTGGTGATCTCATGGAAACACACAAGAGTTTAAGCGTCTTAATAAGATGGACATGGAGAAATCTTTTCTGTTTGTGGGAAAGACTAGAACTTGGGGTCAGGAGGATGTTAGAAAAAAGATTCTTCCAAAGGGTTGTTGCCTGTGGAATTCTCTTTCCCCAGAAAGAAAGAGGCAGTTGCAATACCAAGCTAGATACACTGAGATAAAATGCTTTCTATGATGCATTTGCAAAAGTTGGCGAGGGTTCTTATAGACATTCCGAATTTCCCTAGCCTCCTGAGGAAGAGATGCCTTCTTGACCATCGCATCAACACAGATGGTCCAGAACAGGTTGTTGGTGACAGTCATGCCTAGGAACTTGGCACTTTCTACCATCTTCAAATCAGCTACATTGATGTAGATACGGGCATGCCCTCCACTCTGCTTCCTGAAATCGATGATCAGCGGTTTGGTTTTGCTGACATCGAGGGAGAGATTGCCATCTTTGCACCATGCCACCAAGCACACTCTCTTTCCTGTATTCTGTCTCATCATTGGCCTCCAATAGTGGCGTAGTCAGCAAACTTACAGATGGAATTCAGATGAAATTTGACCACAGTCATGAGTTACAAGCCCATGCAAGATATTAAGTATCAACTAACCACATACCCAATTAGAAGAATCCAAGACAAGTCTACATATTCAGGTGAAAATAAAACAAAAGTTTTATAAAAATTCAATCATTTCAATCTTTGAGCTCAATATTTCTTGCCGTATCCAAATAACGATGCTGTTTTCTTTACCGTAACTGCTGTGACATACAGGGAAGTGAACTTTGATAACTTCAGTGAGATAGCCACACATCATCTTAATCCATCTCCTCCTCTGGTGTTGTAGATTAGTAAAGTGCATCTTACATTCCTACTGCTTATTGACCATATCCTGCCATATCACTTTCTTTTAAAAAAATTGGATCATGGAATGTTTAGATTAGATTACTTACACAGTGTGGAAACAGGCCCTTCGGCTCAACAAGTCCACACCGACCCTCTGAAAAGCAACCCCTACATTTACCCCTTCACCCAACACTATGGGCAATTTAGCATGGCCAATTCACCTAACGTGCACATCTTTAGACTGTGGGAGGAAACGGCAGTACCCAGAGGAAACCGACGCAGACACGGGGAAAATGTGCAAACTCCACACAGGCAGTTGCCCGAGGCGGGATTTGAACCCGGGTCTCTGGCGCTGTGAGGCAGCAATGCTAACCACTGTGAATGTTGATGTCATTAGTTTGACAACCATTTATTGCCCTTTCTTGACCACACTTGAAGGTGGTGAGCTGCCTTCTACAACTGTCACAGTTCTTGGGGTATAGAAATGCACTTAGAAAGGAAGGGAGAGTTAGAAGATTGCGATCCAACAATGGTAAAAGAATTGTTTCAGTCAGGATGGTGTAGTATTGGAGGGAAACTTGGAAATAGTGGTGCTCCCACCTTCTATTTCTCTTGCCATTCTAAAAGGTGGTAGAGATCTTGGGTTTGGAAACAACTGTCAAAGAAGCCATAAATGAATTATTGCAATGCATCATGAAGTTGGTATGTACTCCAGGTGCTTGGAGTGCTGAAGGGAGCAACTGTTGCAGATGGCATGTGAATTGAGTGAGTTGCTGTGTCCTGGCTAGCATCAAACCAGAGTGATGGAGCTGCCCTCATCCAGGAAAGTGGACAGTATTCCAACACATGCTTTTGGGGAGATAGGAAATAAATTATTCACTTCAGAATCCCCTGCCTCCTGACCTGCTCTTATAGCCAAGTATTAATGACTGGTCCAGTTCCATTCACATAGGAGATGGTGATGTCATTGAGTTTCAAGAGAAGAAGATGCTCATTATCTAACACTTAAGTGACCTCACCTAAATTCCCACTGACTTCAGTTATGTTAGGGCTCCTAAATGTCATGCTTGGTCAAGTATCAAGTACAGTCACTCTTTGATCCAATCCTGAATTCAACGCATTTGACCATGTTTGATTAAGGCTGTAAATTCGATCAGAAGCTCTTTGGCCCTGGAAGAACCCAGACTGAGCGTCACTGAGCAGATTATTGCCTGAGCAAATAGTGCTCGACAGCACTGTCAACAACCCCCTTCTATTGCTGATGATCGAGAATAAACTGAAAAGGGCAATAACTGGCCAGGTTGAATTGGTCCTGTTTTGTGCACAGGACATATATGGGTGTTTTCCATGGTGGTAAGTAGATCCCAGAGGTGTAGCAATACTGGAAAAGCTTCTGGAAAAAAAGTACAATTGCTGAAAGGGTGTCAGGATCCACACCTTCATAGTACCCACAGCCTCCAAATATTCTTTTCTGGATATTATCGACAATACTCGATAAGCTCAAATGTCAGCATCTGTGATGCTGCGGTCTTCAAGAAGAGACAGAGACAGTTCTGAAGGGGACTATATCAGACTTGAAACATTAACTTTTTCTCTACAGATGTTGCCAGGCCTGCTAGGTTTCTCCAGTATTTTCTGTTTTTGCTTCAGATTTTGCTTTTATTTTACAAGGATCACCTATTTTGGACTTCCGGCTGAAGGCAGGTGCAAATGCTTCAACCCTGACTTTTGCACACGTGTTGGGCTCCCCCATCATTGAAGATGGGAATAGAAACATGGAAGATAGGAGCAAGCATATGCCATTTGGCCTTCAAGTCCACTTCACCACTCAATAAGATCATAGCTGATCATCCAACCAGACCATTACTCTCCATTTTTCAAACCCCTCAGCCATAAGAATCATATCTAACTCATCCTTGAAAGCATTCAATATCTTGGCCTAACCATTCTCCATGACAGGATTCCACAAGTTCACCACCCTCGGGGTGAAGACGTTTAGAACATAAGAACGAGAAGCAGAAGGCAATTAAGCCTCTCAACCTTGTCCCCCAATTTGATACAATCATTGCTGATTTCATCTTCATCTCAACTCCACTTTCCTGCCTGATCTCCATAACCCTTTAACCCACGACTGAATTAAAAGTATATTTTCTTCCTTAAAAATGTAATCAATGTCCCAGCATCCACCGTTCTGGGTAGTGGATTCCATAGATACACAACCCTTTGGGGAAGAAATTTCTCATCTGTTTCAAATCTACTTGCTACCCTTCATCCTAAAACTACCACCTCTTGTTCTAGATTGCCCAATGAGGAAACATCGTCTCCATGTCTACTTTATCAATCCCCTTTTGCATGTTATAAATACTTCAAATAGATCTCTTCTCATTGTTCAAAAAAATATAGGCTTAAATTGCTCATACAAACATCTCTGGCATCAAATCTAGTGAATCTAAAGTTTCTCCACAATCTATCCCGTATCCTTAGGCTGTGGCCAGTGTTTCTGGACTTTCTGGTTTTCAGGGCTATCCTTCCTGCATGTATTCTGTACAGTAATGTTAGAATTCAAGTTTCTGAGAGATCTCCCCACCCGTCTCTCTTTTCTAAACTCCAGTCAATGTAGCTCTAAACAATTGAGTCTCTCTTTATATGTCAATGTTGACATCAGTCTGGTAAACCTTTGTTGCATTCCCTCCATAATTTGAACATACTTCCTCAGATACTCTGAGACCAAAACTGCACTCAATACTCCAGTTGCAGTCTCACCATGACCCTAAACAATTATAGCAAAAAAATGGACGGCATGGTGGCTCAGTGGTTAGCACTGCTGCCTCACAGTGCCAGGGTCCTAGGTTTGACTCCCGCCTGCCTGTGTGGAGTTTGCACATTCTCCCAGTGTCTGCGTGTCCTCCGGGTGCTCCGGTTTCCTCCCACAATCCAAAGATGTGCAGGTCAGGTGAATTGGCCATGCTAAATTGCCAACAGTGTTAGGTGCATTAGTCAGGGGTAAATATAGGGTAGGGGAATGGGTTTGGGTGGGTTTCTCTTTGGAGAGGCGGTGTGGATTTGTTGGGCTGAAAGGCCTGTTTCCACTCTGTAGAGAATCTAATCTAATCTAGAATCTAATCCCTGCTCCTGAACTCAAATCTTCTCATTACATACTATTTACCAAAATAGAGTCAGAGATGCACAGTGCAGAAATAGACCCTTCAGTCTAACTTGTCCACGACAGCCAGATATCCTAAATTAATCTAGTCCCATTTGCCAGCACTTGGCCCATATTCCTCTAAACCCTTCCTATGCATAGACCCACCTAGATGCATTTTCAAAGTTGCAATTGTACCAGCCTCCACCACTTCCTCTGGCAGCTCATTCCATACACGCACCACCCTGTGTGAAAATGTTGCTCCTTCAGTCCCTTTTAAATCTTTCCCCTCTCACCTTAAACCTATGCCTTCTAGTATCACTTGCCTTCTCGATTGCATGCCTACTTTCAGTGACTGGTGTACAAACGTTACTGGGTCCTAGTGCACTTCCACCTTTCCAAATGTGTTGCTATTCAGATAATAATCAGCCTTCATGCTTTGTGCTACCAAAGTAGATAATCTAATTTATCCACATTATACTTCAGCTACCGTGCATGTGCTTACCACTCAACGTGTCCAAATTACAATGAAGCATCTCTGCATCCTCCTCACAGCTCACACTCTCACCCAGCTGTATGCCATCTGTGAACTTGGACAGATTACATATAGTTGTCTCATGTGAATCATTAATATATTTTGAGGGGTCCAGGCACTGATGCCTGCAGTACCTCACTTGTCACTGCATGCCACTCAAAATTCCTACTCTTGGCTTCCAACCTGCAAACAGTTCTCTATCCACGTCAGTACACTACCCACAGTTCCAAGCACCATATCCCAAAAATATGGACTCTGGATCACTAGTTTAGTGTCATTACCATTACCTTCCTTATGTATTATTGCCATTATATTGTCTCCCACACATTGAGAAGAACGTATAGAATCATAGAGATGTATAGCACGGAAAAGTAGACTATAGAAAGGCTTTAAAAAGGTGTTGAACTAACTCTTTCAAATTGATATTATATGCATTAAATACTCATGCATTGTGAAGGAAAGTTTATTATTTCCCCATTTAGACACAGCTATTTTATAAAACTGGGGACATAGTTGTACAAGCTGATACACAAATTGGATAAGATAAAATAAAAATGTCAACTTAAGAGGGTTTACGTGAAACTAATACATTTCTGAATCACCATGTAGAATGAAAAGTAAACTTCCCAATTTTCAACTGAGGTTTTCAGTCCAAGTTGGTCATTTTCCGAGATATTCATTACTCTCGAACAGAAGGCCATTCACTCAGTCAACTTCTTCTCCATTAGTATCTGTCCACTTGGCAATTTTCTTGCATTTACTTTGACAACAGGTTGCAGTGTAAATTGATAAAACAAGAGCTTCAAAATTTGTTTTAAAATTATTTTAAAAAATTACTTTGAAATACACACTATCCTAACTTGGATTACATCACCATGGCAAAATGGTGGTAATGGTGACTGGACAGGAAATCAAGGAAGCCCAGACTAACTCTAATACAAAGGCCATAGGTCCAAATACCACCATAGTAAATGGAATTCGGACATGAAAGGTAATGAAACTATCATAGATTGCCATTCATAATGGAAAGAAATCTGCCACACTTATTTGTCTAGCCCACACGTGACTAACTTAACTGCCCTCTGAAAGAGTCCAATAAGACAAGGCATTTAGCACAAGGGAAATTAAATTCAGACAACAAATGATGGCCTTGCCAGTGACATCTACATCCATGAATGAATTTTTTTCCCCCAATTATAAAATGATTGGGCACTGAAATAAAGGGTTTTCTGGTTATTAGAGATATAAAACTTGGCCATGCAGCAAGACAGTTTGGATTCTAATTTTGTAATATATGCATTAATTTAAAAAATAAAAGTCAAATGAGCTAAAACATCTTGTTTTTTTTATTTGAAAAAATTGAAAACAGGCAAAATTGATTATTTCAGGGCACAGGTCTCAAGCTTTGGACACAGATCTAGCTGGTTATAAAACAATGGTGAAGTCACCATTGTCCCAGGGGATTAGCAGGTTGCTCCCTCATTAGTGAGAGCGAGAGCACTAGAGAGAGAATGAACAAATAAGCAAATGAAAAAGAGGGAATGTAGATGACTGGTGGTGATTTAACTCAAGGGTCACTACCCATCAGGGTGAGGGGTGAGGTTGAGAAGGGGAGATGAAGTAGTAATTTTGGATTTCAGCTATTCAACAACTAATCAAGCAGCAGTTTGAGTTTCAAGCAGACATCTTTCAATTTTATGGTGCAAGCTGCAATTTCATTATGGTAAAAATTAAAAATCACAACACCAGGTTATAGTCGAACTGGTTTATTTGGAAGTACAAGTTTTCAGAGCGTTGCTCCTTCATCAGGAAGCTAGTTCATTATGGTAGACCAGGAGACTGGTTTGTACATGCTAGGAGTACAGGCCACATTAGACTAAACTTAGATTAATTGCAGAAGAGTTCAAATGTTCCCAACATTCAAAAGGCATTAGAGCTACATGGACTACTATTCATTTAGTATCAAAGTACGTGGCATCAATCCATATGCACGATTGCTTCCAGGATCTGTTTGGTTCCTGGTTCCAAATTTACAGTGAAAAATCGGCATCAAAGCAAAAGAGAGAGCTTAATTACCCAAAGGGAAATTCTGCATAAACATTCCCTGATCCTCAGAAAAAGGTAATTAAATAGAATGCCAGATTTCCACATTGTAATTAATGGAGCTTGGTTATTTGTTTAATACAAATTTATGAAAAGAAACAAAATAGCTGATCTTGTTCAAAAGATCCATAACTGAATAGTACAATTTATTCTGTTTCCTAGTCATAAATGAAGTCTCCACTTTTCTTTTACAATGTGGATCATCTGGTCCTGTGATTAAGGTCCAAGCAAAATATCCTGTTCACATTCTTGGATGGCCTTATATGAGATCAATTCATCCACCTTTATCTTCTTTATCTGATTATTCCTAATGTGCAACAACTGACAAACATAATTAGTTTCCTACAACAATTCTTTAAATCTCTGAGGTGAAAGATATGAAAGGGACCTAAGGGTCAACTTTTTCATGCAGAGGAATGGTGCGTTTATGGAATGAGCTGCCAGAGGAAGTGGTGGAGGCTGTGACAATTGCAACATTTAAAAGGCATCTGGATGGCTATTTGAATAAGAAGGATTTAGAGGGAGATCGGCCAAATGCTGACAACATGGGACTGGATTAGGTTAGGATAAATGGTCAGCATGGATGAGTTGGACCGAAGGGTCTGTTTCCATGTTGTGCATCTCTATGATTCTATGCTGGAAACACTCAGTAGGTCTGGCAGTGTCTGTGGACAGTAAAAAAGGTTAACATTTCAAGTCCAGTGATGATTAGAACACATTTTCCATTTGGGCACTTTACAGTCTCTAAGACTCAATATTGATTTCTCCAACTTCACAGCCGGACTGGATGATGACAGTTCTCCATTTTTTCTTCCATTCTTTCCCCATCCAACACAAACACAGCCTTGTCTTGTTCATGTTTTGCTTACTTTGCTCATAGTAGAGAGCACCCTTCTTTCCCTTTCACTGCAATTTTATATCACCCTTTCTCTTTGCCTCTCCATCATTTGCTCCCTTTGCCCCTCTCTGCCTCTAATTTTCAGTTCTAAAGGCAGAGTCATACTTGACATTGAACTGCTTCTCTCTCCACAGATACTATCAAACCTGTTGAGTTTTTGAGTCCTGTGTTTCTAACAGTCTAACTCCCTTTTTAAATATAAAATCAACTGACTCGACCTCTACAACACTCAACCAGTGCATTCCAGATTCTGACTAGCTGCTGTGAGAAAAGACTTTTTTCTCATATAGCTGGGGTTTAGTCTTAATCTTGAAGCACTGGATACATCTGCAATTCACAGAACAATAGGCTTGATACAAAGACAAGAGAAAGACAAATAGCTTGGCCAAGTTTAGAATACAAAACTAAAATGAAACCAGACATCTTCCTTTTTATTATGACTCAAAATCTGAAATACAGACACACCAAAACCAGGGTGTTCCAATATTTAAATGGAACATGTTTATAAGGAAAGGTGAAATCCATTTTGAAGAATTAAAATCAGAATGTTGTTTCTTTGATTTATGGTGCATGTGTAGTTTTCCCATCCAGCAATTTTCTTCCTTATCTCATGAAGCTACCTACAATCAAGGTCTTGCTCCACTGGTCTCAAACTTTGATAATCTTGACCGAAAGTTAGATCACGAGAATAAGAAGGTTACTGAGGACATAAGGAACAGGAGTCTGCCATTCAGTCAGTGGAGTCTGCCATTCAGTCAGTAAAGCCTGCATCAACAATATTGCAGAAGAACACGTTAGATTCAACACTTCTTCACCTTTTGCGGCCATCCATAACTCTTTACGCCATTGAGAGATTTCTGGTTAGTAATCTTTACTTTAAACACACCCTTGAGTAGAGAATTCCAATGACTCTTAATTTTCAAATTGAAAATGGATAAGAAAAACAAAAACCTGGCTGATCTTTATCTTTTCATAGCCGAGAGGCACTCACTCATGAAAAATGCTAAGGCCCAAAGGGTGCCCAAATTCAGTTCAACTTGCGCAGAGCAAACCAAGTATATACCTAACAATAATTTTACTGGTGCCAACCTCTTTCTGACAATTTAAAAGTTCCAGCTATAGAACATGAGTTAATTGTGTAGAGTTTACTGACTAACCTACTGGTAATTAATTTTTAAATGCTTGGATTAATATTTTCCCCAGCTATTTCTTTAAGCCCCATGACACAAGATTCCTTTACAGTTTAACTGTTTCATTATTGCAAAACAAACATAAAAAAGGCTCTTAATTTATTATTTTCTACTTTTTAAAAATTTAAAGTATTTTTCTAATCAACCTGTTCAGAGATGTTATTACACACCTCTGGAGCAGGTAGAATTTGAACCCAGGCCTCCCAGTCCAGGGATAGGGACATGACCACTGCACCATAAGAACCCTTCTAAATTTTCTACTGTCACCTGTTTTTATAAATTTATATCAGTTGAGAGGCAGAACAAAATGAACTGGACATCTTTAGATTCTCATCAACAGCCCCTAGTTGTGAAGCAATTAAAAGTGCAGTGATCATAACAGATTTTAATTTAATCCCAAAATGTTGCATCCTGAAGTGGAATAGAACATGCCTTGAATCCTAGTCAAGATTAGGCTGGATATCCTTAAAGGGTTATCTATGAAAACTGACAAGATATCTTTCCTGTTCACCATCGCTTGCCCAGCCCCAATTCTGAATGGCCGTCATTTTGAAACATAGATGTTGCATCTTTCAACGCCAGTCTCTTTGAAAATTCAATTGCTCCAAATTTCTGCAACCTACAATGCCGACTCACACTACTTACCACTTACTCAAGAATACTTATATTGGCACTCTTGTCAATATAGAATACAAGTTATTCATTTTTAAAATATTCCTCAATGGCCTCAATCTACTCCAATAGCCTGCTCCAGCCTTACATCTCACTGTTTAGATTAGAGTGGTGCTGGAAAAGCACAGCAGTTCAGGCAGCATCCGAAAAGCAGTAAAATCGACGTTTCGGGCAAAAGCCCTTCATCAGGAATACAGGCAGAGTGCCTAAAGGGTGGAAAGATAAATGAGAGGAGAGTATATCTCACTGTTGGTTGACATAGTCGATACTGAAAGTGTGGCTCCTGAAAATCAAATCACTACAAATACAGTACAAAAATTTACAAAGTACAAACCTGTGTTGTAGGATTCCCCTTTCCACCACTACCATATCCCCACCTCACGGGAGTACCATCAACTCTTCCGAACTCCTTTCCTTGTCTTTCTTGTCTATGTTTCCCATTAAAATATGCTCACTCAAAAAAAATTTCATCTCCAACCAAGCATATGGTCCTAACTCTGTGGAAGGAAGAGATTGGAAAATCCCCACAGGAGTTGCAGAATAAAAATACCCTGTAAATGCATGCCGCAATTATTCATTATTTATTTACTATAAAATACTCAACATCAAAACTGAAATTACTCCACAGAGGCCAGTAGCCCATCACCAAGTCACCTTTTATTTACATGGGGAGTTCTCGACACTGACCCAGCTCCCTCAGAGTCAACTCTGACACTCCTGTTCACATTTATCAGCCAGGGCTCCCTGATTGGATTAGGACAGTTAATCTGGTCCAACAATGATTTTGTTATAATCACTACAAAAATATGTATTTAAAGCATTTAGACTCAAACTGTCTCATACATAAAAGGATATCACCACAAGCAGCTTTTAACTAATTTTAAGTTTTCATAAGTGTGTAATTGCTTTAAAATGTAACTTCAAAAATCACTGCAACAACTACGGCAACTTCAAAACCAGAATTTCACCATTTTTTCACAAGTTCAATAAAATTGCTGAAAATAATTTTAACATTACAAGCATGCAGGTGTTGTTTGCACAAGGTAGTGCATGGAAGAAACAAACAAAAATCAAGATAGCAAGAAAATAATTTTAAAAATTTCCCCCCCACCCATCCCAAACATATTTTATGAGACTAAATGGAGAAGTCAGTGGAGAATGTGGTGAAACATGGACTTCTGTCCCAATTCTTTCAGCTGTGAGGCAGCTCCTGGTTCACTGAAAGAGATGCAACTTAGACCAGGATTTCAGCAAACTGAACTGTTATCCATTCTTGACCTAGTACAGAAACGTTTAGAATGCAGACAGACATTCAAAGGCAAGAAAAAAAACAGAATTTTAAAAACAATATATGTTCATTAAAACTTTAATTGTTTGGAGCCGAAATTGTTGCTTAAGAGGATTAGGGATCATCATTTCAAAATTGGGTCAGAGATCAAGGTGAACTCTGTTTTTATGTGGTACACAATCGTCCTCTTTTCATAATATTATGCAATTGCACAGATTTATAACCTAGCAGCGTTGTCCAAAGCATTTCACACCATTAGAGAAAAGAAGATGGGATACAAAGTGAAGATGGTAAATGTCAGAAAGTTTTTGAAAAAAAAAGGAGGTACAGCAAGATGCGTTTAGGGAGAGAATTGCAGAGTATGTTTGAAAGCTCTGCCACCTCCAAATGCCAATCCTGGTCTCAGCCCAAGATGAGAATAAACAGGAGTTACAATTTAGTATTGAGAAAGGTGTGGGCAAGCATTTAAGAGCTGGTATGGTGAGGTCACATTGGTTTAAAACTGTATTTATCTAACACTTATGAAATAATTCTGCAGTAAATTACAGGGCTGCATTTAACCAATGAAAACACTTGTGAAAAAGCAGTTAAGTAAATAAACCTTAACCCCTACAATTTTCTTAAATAGATGACAAAATTGATACAACAGAAGGTCATTTGACCCATTTTGTATCCACCAGCCAACAAGGTGTCATAAAGTCAGAGAGATGTACAGCATGGAAACAGACGCTTCGGTCCAACCCGTCCATGCCAACCAGCTATCCCAACCTAAACTAGTCCCACCTGCCAGCACCCGGCCCATATCCCTTCAAATCCTTCCTATTCATTTACACATCCAAATGCCTTTAAAATGTTATAATTGTGTTAACCTCCACCACTTCCTCTGGCAACTCATCCCACACATGTACCGCCCTCTGTGTGAAAAAGTTGCCCCTTAGGTCTCTTTTATATCTTTCCCCTCTTACCCTAAACTTACGCCTTCTAGTTTTGGACTCCTCGACTCCAGGGAAAAGACTTTGTTTATCCTATCCATGCCCCTCAATTTTGTAAACCTCTAAGGTCACCCCTCAACCTCCGACACTCCAGGGAAAACAGCCCCAGCCTGTTCAACCTCTCCTGATAGCTCAAATCCTCTAACCCTGGCAACATCCTTGTAAATCTTTTCTGAACCCTTTCAAGTTTCACAACATCTTTCCGATAGGAAGGAGACCAGAACTGCTCGCAATATTCCAACAGTGGCCTAACCAATGTCCTGTACAGCTGCAACATGACCTCCCAACTCCTGTACTCAATATTCTGACCAATAAAAGAATGTATACCAAACACCTTTTTCACTATCCTATCTACCTGTGACTCCACTTTCAAGGAGCTATGAACCTGCACTCCAAGGTCTCTTTGTTCAGCAACACTCTCTAAGACCTTACCATTAAGTGTATAAATCCTGCTAAGATTTGCTTTCCCAAAATGCAGCACCTCGCATTTATCTGAATTAAACTCCATCTGCCACTCCTCAGCCCATTGGCCCATCTGGTTCAGATCCTGTTGTAATCTGAGGTAACCCTCTTCACTGTCCACTACACCTCCAATTTTGGTGTCATCTGCAAACTTGCTAACTGTACCTCTTATGCTCACATCCAAATCATTTATGTAAATGACAAAGTAGAGAACTCAGCACCAATCCTTGTGGCACTCCACTGGTCACAGGCCACCAGTCTGAAAAACAACCCTCCACCACCCTCTGTCTTCTACCTTTGAGCCAGTTCTGTATCCAAATGGCTATTTCTCCCTTTATTCCATGAGATCTAACCTTGCTAATCAGTCTCCCATGGGGAACCTTGTCGAACGCCTTACTGAAGTCCATATAGATCACATCTACTGATCTGCCCTCATCAATCTCCTTTGTTACTTCTTCAAAAAACTCAATCAAGTTTGAGAGACATGATTTCCCATTCACAAAGCCATGTTGACTATCCCTAATCAGTCCTTGCCTTTCCAAATACATGTACATCCTGTCCCTCAGGATTCCCTCCAACAACTTGCCCACCACTGAGGTCAGGCTCACCGGTCTGTAGTTCCCTGGCTAGTCTTTACTGCCCTTCTTAAACAGCAGTACCACATTTGCCAACCTCCAGTCTTCCGGCATCTCATCTGTGACTATCAATGATACAAATATCTCAGCAAGAGTCCCAACAATCACTTCTCTAGCTTCCCACAGACTTCTCGGGTACACCTGATCAGGTCCTGGGGATTTATCCACCTTTAACCATTTCAAGACATCCAGCACTTCCTCCTCTGTAATCTGGACATTTTGCAAGATGTCACCATCTATTTCCCTACAGTCTATATCTTGCATATCCTTTTCCACAGTAAATACAGATGCAAAATATTCATTTAGTATCTCCCTCATTTTCTGAGGCTACCTTGCTGTTCTTTGAGGGGCCCTATTCTCTCCCTAGTTACCCTTTTGTCCTTAATATATTTGTAAAAACCCTTTGGATTCTCCTTAATTCTATTTGCCCTCCTGATTTCCCTCTTAAGTATACTCCTACTTCCTTTATACTCTTCTAAGGATTCACTCGATCTATCCTGTCTGTACCCGACATATGCTTCCTTCTTTTTCTTAACCAAACCCTCAATTTCTTTAGTCATCCAGCATTCCGTATACCTGCCAGCCTTTCCTTTCACCCTGACAGGAATATACTTTCTCTGGATTCTTGTTATCTCATTTCTGACAGCTTCCCATTTTCCAGCCGTCCCTTTATCTGCGAACATCTGCCTCCAATCAACTTTCGAAAGTTTAGATTACTTACAGTATGGAAACAGGTCCTTCGGCCCAACAAGTCCACACCGACCCACCAAAGCGCAACCCACCCATACCCCTACATTTACCCCTTCACCTAACACTACAGGCAATTTAGCATGGCCAATTCACCTGACCTGCACATCTTTGGACTGTGGGAGGAAACCGGAGCACCCGGAGGAAACCCACGCAGACACAGGGGAGAACGTGCAAACTCCACACAGTCAGTCGCCCGAGGCGGGAATTGAACCCGGGTCTCTGGCGCTGAGGCAGCAGTGCTAATCACTGTGCCACCGTGCCGCCCAATACCTTTCTTATTTCTCAGCTCCACCCAAATAACTTCCGTGGATGTATTTCCGGGAATATCCTCCCTCAGCACAGCTGTAATGCTATCCCTTATCAAAAATGCCACTTCCCCCTCCTCTCTTGCCTCCCTTTCTATCCTTCCTGTAGCGTTTGTATCCTGGAACATTAAGCTGCCAGTCCTGCCCATCCCTGAGCCATGGGTAAATGTACTTATCTTAAATCTTTACGAAATGAGATTTTTAAATATCAAATTTTCTTTCAATATCCTAAGTTGGATTTAAGTGTAAAATAAACATGCTTCAACTTTCACAGATGTTAAGTTAAATTCATAACAAATGCACATTTAGCATAATAAGCAGACAATCCAAATCATGACATCAGCTGTTTGACAGACAGCCCTCTTACCCAAAATGAGGTTTCAGGGCAAAAACACTGCTTTATTCTGGGAAAGACATTACGTCACAGCCCATCCAAAAGAGGAAATGTTGAAATGTGTTGTGTACCAACAAACTATCAACTACATCAGAAAACGTCTCAAACCTACAAGGCATTTCTTCAACTTGAAATAAACTTAACTAAAATTTCTTATTTTTCAGGTCACTCAAAATATAACCAATAAAAAACAAAACATGGTAACAAGTTATTCACCCCACCATAGGATCTAAATTTTTAAAAATTCACAGCATACAAACCATTCAGCACAACTGTCTGTGCTCCCTCAACCAAGACTTTTTCTGTAAGTGAAAGGAAGGACACGTCTCTTATTTTCGCGACAAAATAAAACGATATCCTGCAATGACACCCATCCGCCCCAACACATTTCTAAACCAAAAACACACAAACCCAGGTATATCCGCATAAACAGATGAATATCACTTCAGTAAAAACACAACGCTCAAGCATCACCTTACATTTTAACAACAAAACATTACACTTGCTGTCTACAATACTGGTTTATCCCAATATTTGCACAAATGAAAAGGTTATCCTCCAAGCACAATCGGTGCATTCAAAACGGAGTGATCATTTAGTAAACAGTATTAGTTGAAATTGAAACGAGGTGATAATTTAGTAAACAGCAGATTGGAACGAGCAATTTAAAGGGGGGTTGACACCTGAAAGAGTTAAAAAAAACAAAATTACATTGTGTTAAAAAGCAAGGTGAACGAGTAATTTTAGAGAAAAGCTGTCGGTAACTTCCGCCTGTGATCATCAAGTTAAGCATTTGCAGGAATACGATTAGTATGATTTACGTGGGAATGTGTAATAGATTCTTTCTGAAAAGGACTGAAAATGTGTAGGCAGTTGGTGACAAGTGTGTGATGGGTCGGGTGGGTGTTTATTTTGGTGCTGGGTCTGCTGTCCTCTACCTGTCCGAAGACTTGCAGCTGCTCCTTTCCGTCGATGCTCCTGCGCCACCGGTGCCGGTGGTTCAGCGCCCTCAGGTTGCTCCGGCTGTCGCCGAGATCCGGCAGCACCGTGCCCGCACCTCCATGCTTGGAGCCGGCCGCCACGGTGAAGAAGCCGCGCTCCTGAGGGTCGCCGGCCCCGGCGCCGCCGCCGAAGTGCAGCGTCTGCGAGGTGAAGAAGGGCCGCCGGGCCGCGCCGAGGGCCAGCAGCAGCTGCAGGAGGCTCCAAACACACTGCACTCTAACACCTCCCGCCGCCATCTTAACGCCGCTGGTGATCACTGCTGGATTGTTTTTTCTCTCTCTGACGGATGATTTACTTCTCTCTCTCTGGCTGCCCCCGCCCCTTTAATTACCCGACACTGGCCATTTTTGGGGAAAAGAGGCGGGGAGTCTTGGTTGAGGCGGAACGGAGGGCGGACTGAAAGAACAGAAATTGCTGGAGAGGCTTGGCGGGATCTGTGGGACTGAGAGAGAAAGAAAATAAAACCAGCGTTAACGTTTGAAGTTTGGTAATGGCCTTACTTCGGAATTCAACAGCAGGGTGTGAAGGCAGTCAGTCAAAAAAAAAACAGCGAGGCGAGCTGGAGGAGCAACATCTCATCTTTCTCTCTAATTTTCAGGACTCTAATATCATTTTAGAGCAAGAACACCTCATAGAAGAATATAGAACAGTACAGGCCCTCGATGTTGTGCCGACTTTTTATCCTAGTACGATCAAATTAACCTACATACCCTTCAACTATCATCCATGTGCCTATCTAGGAGTTGCTTAAATGTCCCTGATGTATCTGACTTGCCCTATTACAAACATCCTCAGTGCATACAGGACCCTGCCCCCAACTTGGCTCCCCAGAACACATTTCTCTGTTATGCTAATTCCAGCATACAGACCACTTGTCAGCTGTGTCAAACCGGTTCTGAAGCAGGTGAAAACCTGGCCGGCAGGAGCCATTTCTGCTCTTCAAGACGGTTTTGAGCACATTGACAGGCATGTGTTTAAGGAGGTGACAGCCGATGGCGACTCCACCAATTTAGTTATGCAACATTGATAGTTTGCTACATTAGCAAGTGCATTGACGACATCGCTCCATGTAAGACCATCACTTCTTGCCCTAACCAGAAGCCGTGGAAGTGTGTGCTGTTGACAATCCGCGATTCTACCTTCAGAGTAGATGATAAGGCGGCCCTAACAACAGCGAGGGCCAATCTGTCCCAGGCCATCAAAGAGGCATAGCACGCATACACACAGAATACGCCGTCTTTTTCAGGACAATGGTGATATGTGGAACATGTGGAAGGGTGTTCAGGCTACCACCAACCACAGAACAGCATCGCCTGCTTGTGCTGATGATGTCTCCCTCCCAGATGAGTTGAACAATTTCTGTGCACGATTTGAGACATGGAATGACATGCATTGAGGAAGACCATCTCCCTCCCAATGACCAGGTATTATCTTACCATTGCTGATGTGAGGAAACGCTATGCAGAATCAACCCATATAAGGCTGCTGGACCAGATAACATTCCTGGCAGAGTGCACAGAGGATGCTCAGACGTGCTGGCAGATGTTCTCACGGACATCTTTAACATCTCCCTGAGCTGTGCCATAGTTCCAGTGTTTCAAGACTGCTGCTGTCATCCCCGTGCTGAAGAGGTTTTCAGTGTCCTGCCTCGACAACTATTGCCCTGTTGCGTTAACACCCTTCATCATGAAGTGTTTTGAGAGGCTTGTGTTGAGGCATATTAAGACCCTGCTGCTCCCCTCTGCTGGACACCCTGCAGTTCACGTATTGTCCCAACTACTCAACAGATGATGCCATCTCCACCACCCTCCATCTGGCCCTCACCCACCTGGACAAGAAGGATATCTAAATCAGATTACTGTTCATAGACCTCAGTTCTGCATTTGATACTATCATTCCTCAGCACCTGATTGATTAGATTTTTAGATTAGATTACTTACAGTGTGGAAACAGGCCCTTTGGCCCAACAGGTCCACACCAACCCTCCGAAGAGCAACCCACACAGACCCATTCCCCTACATTTACCCCTTCACCTAACATTACAGGCAATTTAGCATGGCCAATTCACCTAATCTGCACATCTTTGAACTGTGGGAGGAAACCAGAGCATTCGGAGGGGACTCACGCAGACACGGGGAGAATGTGCAAACTCCACACAGACAGTTACCCGAGGCAGGAATTGAACCCAGGTCTCTGGCAAAGTGAGGCAGCAGTGCTAACCACTGTGCCGCCCCAAAAGCCTACTGCACCTGGTATTCCCAGGCCGTCTCCCATCCAAGTACTAACCAGGCCTGAGTCTACTCAGCTTCCAAGATCAGGCATTTTCAGACTAGTATGACCATAGGCAAATGGAAAGCTGAGTCTGCTGGACTTGAATACCTCCCTCTGTAACTGGATCCTGGACTTCTTGACTGGCAGTCCTCAGTCAGTCTGGATTGGGAACAGCATTTCCACCACCATCACACTGAGCACGGGGTCCCCCAGGGCTGTGTGATCAGTACACTGCTGTCCACCCTGCTGACACACGACTGTGCAACGATGCACAGCTCGAATTATATCATTAAGTTGATGACACAACGGTAGTGGGTCTCATTAGCAGGAACAACGAGTCAGCAAACAGAGAGGAGGTGCAATGGCTAACAGACTGGTGCGGAGCCAACAACCTGTCTCTGACTGTGGACAAAATGAAAGAGTTGGTTGTTGACTTTGGGAAGACATGGAGCGATCACTCTCCGTTGGACATCAATGGCTTTCCCCGTGGAGATTGTGAAGAGCACTAAATTTCTTGGTGTCCACCTGGCGGAGAATCTCACCTGGTCCCTCAACACCAGCTCCGTAGCCAAGAAAGCCCAGCAGCGTCTCTACTTTGTGTGTAGATTGAGGAAATCCCACCCCCATCCTCACCACATTTTACAGAGGGTTAATTGAGAGTATCCTGACCAACTGCATCACTGCCTTGTTTGGAATTGCACTCTCTCAGATTGTAAGATCCTACGATAGTGAGGACAGCTGAAAAGATCATCAGGGTCTCTCCTCACCACACACTGCATCCACAAGGCTAACAGCATTGTGGACGACCCACACATCATTCAAATTCCTCTCCCTCCTACCATCTGGCAGAAGATACCGAAACAGTCGATCTTTCACAGCCAGACTGCAATAGTTTCTTCCCCCAAGCCATTAGGCTCCTCAACACTGTATGATCACACACTACTGCATTGCAATTTTCAGACAACTTTTTGAATTGCTGCTAAAATAATGTTTTATTAATGATCATTCATTGTTACAATGTAATTTGTCCACCACTGTGCATTTTGTCTTGTCTCATCAGGAATTACTGTGCTGTCTTGCACTTTATGCTGCCCTGTGTATGACTGTTCTCTTATGTATTCTGTGTGTTCATGTAACACCTAGGTCCTGGAGGAACATTCTTGTTTTTATTGTAGCAGCTGTGTGCGGTAGAAACAACAAATAAAGCTACTGTACTTTACTCAACTCTGACTTAACTACCACCGCTGGCAATGCATTCCATGCACCCATCACTCTCTGTGTAAAGAACCTAACTCTGACATCTCCCTTTAAACCTTCCTCCAATCACCTTAAAATTATGCCCCCTTGGAATTTCCATTTCTGCCCTGGGGAAACATCTCTGACTATTCACTCTATCTATGCCTCTCATTATCTTTAAATCCCTATCTAGTCACCTCTCATCCTTCTTCACTCCAAAGAGAAAAGCCCTAGCTCCCTCAAACTTTCTTAATTAGACATGACCTCCAGTCCAGGCAGCATCCTGGTAAAGTTCCTCTGCACCCATAAGTTGAAGAAGATCAATGTTAGGTTTAGGGAATACGTTGCAGAGCTATATCGGTCAGAGGGGGGCAAACACGGTACATTGGGAATGCAGTCCTTTTTTGAAAATCTGGAGCTCCCCAATATAAACACGGAGCAGGCTTCCCTATTGAATGCGCCTATAACGGTACAGGAAGTGCAGGAAGCAATAAACTTCCACATCCTTCCTATAATGAGGTGACCAGAACTGAACACAATATTTCAAGTATAGTCTAACCAGGGTTCTATCGAGCTGCAGCATAACCTCGTGGCTCTTAAACTCAATCCCCCTGCTAATGAAAGCCAACACATCATACATCTTCTTAACAATCCTATCAACTTGTGTGGCAACTTTGAGGGATCTATGGACATGAACACCAAGATCCCTCTGTTCTACCACACTGCCAAGAATCCTGCCTTTAACCCTGTATTCTGTATTAAAATTCGACCTTCCAAAGTGAATCACTTCATACTTTTCCAGGTTGAACTCCATTTGCCAATTATCAATCCAGTTCTGCATCCTGTCAATGTCCCGTTGCAACCTACAACTATCTACCACTCCACCAACCTTTGTGTCATTGGCAAACTTACTAAGCCACCCTTCCACTTCCTCATCCAAGTCATTTATAAAACTTCCTGCCATAATATGGATTGTTTTCAGCACGGCCAAAGCATTTTCACCCACTCATGGCCCTCATCATCACTATCATACTTCTTGCAGAAACTCAGCAGGTCTGGAAGCATTTGTGGGGAGAGAAAAACAGAGTTAACATTTTTAGTCCAGTGACTCTTCAAGAACAAAAACAGAAATTGCTGGAGAAACTCAGCAGGTCTGTTAACACTGTGGGTGGCACGGTGGCACAGTGGTTAGCACTGCTGCCTCACAGCGCCAGAGACCCAGGTTCAATTCCCGACTCAGGCGACTGACTGTGTGGAGTTTGCACATTCTCCCCGTGTCTGCGTGGGTTTCCTCCGGGTGCTCCGGTTTCCTCCCACAGTCCAAAGATGTGCAGGTCAGGTGAATTGACCATGCTAAGTTGCCCGTAGTGTTAGGTAAAAGGGGTAAATGTAGGGGAATGGGTGGGTTGTGCTTTGGCGGGTCGGTGTGGACTTGTTGGGCCGAAGAGCCTGTTTCCACACCGTAAGTAATCTAACCTATGGAGAGAAAAGCAGAATTAATGTTTGAATTCAGTGACCCTTCTTCAGAACTCAACGTTAACTGTTTCTCTCCTCACAGATGTGGCCAGACCTGCTGAGTTGCTCCAGCAATTTATTTTTTTACATAGAACATAGAACCGTACAGCACAGAACAGGCCCTTCAGCCCACAATGTTGTGTCGACCATTGATCCTCATGTAAGATAAACCTAATGTACGAACCCTCAAATTTCTGTGACCATATGCATGTCCAGCAGTCTCTTAAATATCCCCAATGACCTCACTTCCACAACTGCTACTGGCAACGCATTCCATGCTCTCACAACTCTGTGTAAAGAATCCCCTCTATACTTTCCGCCAAACAGCTTAAAACTATGACCCCTCGTGTAAACAAGTTCTGCCCTGGTAAAAAGTCTCTGGCTATCAACTCTATCTATGCCTCTCATTATCTTGTACACCTCAATTAGGTCCCCTCTCTTCCTTCTATTTTCCAATGAAAAAAGTCCGAGCTCAGTCAACCTCTCTTCGTAAAATAAGCCCTTCATTCCAGGCAGCATCCTGGTAAACCTCCTCTGAACCCTCTCCAAAGCATCCACTTTTTCCTATAATAGGGTGACCAGAACTGGACACAGTATTCCAAGTGTAGTCTAACCAAAGTTTTATAGAGCTGCAACAAGATTTCACGGCTCTTTTGATCCAGATGTCCAGTATCTGCAGCTTTTTGGGTTATTTCAGTCTTCTCTACTTACCCAGCTTACTTTCTCAATTACCTTGTCTTATTAACTACTAGACCATGGGCCTGGTGACCAGGCATGAGGCCCCTTAATTTGCTGCTGGAACGAAAGTCCCCACTCTTCCGTGCCATTTTGCCTCCACCAACACCTTCGCAGGACCTTGCCAATGCAGACACCAACAATGCCACTAGGCACTGCACCAGTCCAAACTCGATTCCACTGCCGCAGCCATGAGTCTGCTTTGGGCCCACCTTGCCAATGATGCAGGGTCTCATAGTGGGCCCAAACTTGCCTCTGCTGCAGCAGCCATGAGTCAGTGCTAGGACCACCTCATCAACAGAGAAGGCTCCAGGAACCCAAACCTGCCTCTGACGCTGGCGTGGTGTCCATACTGCACCTACTCAAGTCTGCGCTGAGCTCTTCAACAAGAGGTAAGTGAAATATAAGAGAATAAAAATGAGAAAAGACAGAAAAAGAAGAAACAAAAAGAAGACAGAACAGACAAGCCCTGTGCTTAGAAGCCCGACTTCACAACCATCCAGCAAGAAGTACTATTCTATATTTCTATGCACTTGCGATGCCAAGGCATACAAGGCTATGGGTTGATTGCTAATAAATGGAATTAGAATAGTTAGGAGGCTGATTTTGATGAAGGGTAGATGCAATGGGCTGAGGGACCTTTTACCGTTACACACAAAAAGATAAATGCTGGGGAAACTCAGCAGGTCTGGTGACATCTGTGGAGTGGAAGTAGAGTGAACATTTAGTGTCCAGTGACCCTTCTTCAGAACAGCCTTTTTCTGTAGATGTCAACCAATTGTCTCTATATAATCCAATCCAACCCAACCCAACCCAACCGGCCCTCACACGACCCCCCTCTGCTTCTCACCAAAACCTTCCCTTCCCCAATCCCCTCAGCCAACCTCTACTCCCTCCCACTTTCTCCATCAAACCCTCCCCTCAAACTCCTTTCCCCTCACTCCTCCCCATCATACCCACTTTCATCAATCCCTCCCTCCTACATGAAACTCACTGTCTCCCCTAATCAAATCTCCCCCACTCTCATCAATCCCTCCCTCCATATCAAACCCTCTCTTCACTCCCTTCCCGAATCAAATGTCCCCCTCACACCCACTCTCACCAATTCCTAATTCCATGTCAAACTCTCTCCCCAATTAAACCTGCCCCTACAACCCCTCCCTCTCCCATTATACCCACTCTCATCAGTCCACTTCTCTCACTCTCCCCCAATTACACCTTCCCCTATACACTCCCTCCTTCCATATCAAACTCTCTCTCCCAATTAAACCTGCCCCTACAACCCCTCCCTCTCCCATTATACCCACTCTCATCAGTCCACTTCTCTCACTCTCCCCCAATTACACCTTCCCCTATACACTCCCTCCTTCCATATCAAACTCTCTCTCCCCAATTAAACCTGCCCCTACAACCCCTCCCTCTCCCATTATACCCACTCTCATCAGTCCACTTCTCTCACTCTCCCCCAATTACACCTTCCCCTATACACTCCATCCTTCCATATCAAACTCTCTCTCCCAATTAAACCTGCCCCTACAACCCCTCCCCCGTCATTGCCACACCCAATCCCCATCAGCCCCTCCTCCAATCAAACCGCTGTGATTTGGTTAGAAGGCTCTCAAAAGTGGTATGGGCGGGACCCCAAGCCGACGGCCAATCCCCGAGTGGATTAAGCTGTCAATCTCCAGGCCCGCTGTCAGTGCAGGCGGCAGCCGTAACGTTCACAGGCGTCTCGAGCCCAGCCGCGGGAAGGGCAATGCTTGCGGTTCAGCCAATCCGCTTGGAGAGTGCGGGGTAAGGGCGGGCTACCAACTGTCAATCCACCAACGATTCCTCAGAGTGTGCAGTGGGATGGGCAGATGGAGGGGAAGGGGTGATGTTAATGTCCCCGCTTCCCTCCCTTGATTACAGCACCGTGTGAGAGAGCAACACTTGTTGTATGCCTCTGCATCTCTCAAATTTGCAACTCCTTGTTTCACCAATTGACTCACTGACTGCTTTCCCCGGAATCAAATGGAACTCATCGCAGGAATTGGCCCCTCGAACCCATTCCAGAACATAAGGGCTGAACTGAACTTTGAGCCAACTCCATTTCCTCAAACTGCTTTGGGCGAGAAAAAAAATCTTTTTTTATTATATAATATTATTAATCGACCTGTTCGGACATGTCATGGTACACCTCTGTGGCAGGTGGGTCTTGGACCCGAATGTTCAAAAGATTATAATATCAATTTTTAAAATTAACGATTATCATTAAATAGAGTTCCACTCTTATTATCCTTTATGGCAAAAAGACTTTCCTTATTTCACTCCTGAAAGGTAAATGTGAGGTGCTGCATTTTGGAAAGGCAAATCAGCGCAGGACTTAGACACTTAATGGTAAGGTCCTGGGGAGGGTTGCTGAACAAAGGGACTTTGGAGTGAAGGTTGACAGTTCCTTGAAAATGGAATCACAGATAGATAGGGTAGTGAAGAAAGTAATCGGTAAGTTTACTTTTATTGCCCACTGCAATGATAAAGGAGTTGAGAGATGTACAGGGCATTGGCTATGCCACCTCAATTCTGGTCTCTCTGCTATAAGAAGGATGTTGTGAAACTTGAAAGGGTTCAGAAAAGACTTATAAGCACGTTGCCAGGCTTGGACAGTTTGAGCTATAAGGAGGGGCTGAATAGACTGGGACTATTTTCCCTGGAGTGTCGGAGGCTGAGTGTTGACCTTATGGAGGTTTATAAAATCATGAGGGCCTTGACAGGTAACTAAGCAAAGTCTTTTTGCCAAGGTGGGGAGTCCAAAACTAGAAAGCATTGGTTTAAAGTGAGAGGGGAAAGATTTAAAAGGGATCTAAGTGGCCAGTTTTTCAGAGGGTGGTCTGTGTATGGAATGAACTGCCAGAGGAAGTGGTGGAGTCTGGTACAATTACAACATTGAAAAAGCATCTGGATGGGTAGATGAATAGGAAGGGGTTAGACAGATATGGGCCAAATACTGGCAAGTGGGACTAGATTTATTTAGGATATTTGGTTGGCATGGACAAGTTAGACCAAATGGTCTATTTCTGTGCTGTATATCTCTATGACTTTAAATAGGCTGAATTCCATCACTGCTGGAGGAATTATTTTTTAATGATAAAACCCTAATTGAGTCCAAATATTCACAGTTTCCACACAAGTTGAACAGGGTAAATAGGGAATTAAGATAAATCAGGAGATAAATCAGCAAATGCTGGAGAGTCAGAGTCGATAAAGTGTGGCGCTGAAAAAAGCACAAAAGGTCAGGCAGCATCCGAGGAAAAGGAGAGTCAATGTTTTGGGTAGGGCTCTTTATTGAGTCTTGATGAAGAGTCCTGCCTGAAATGTCGATTCTCCTACTCCTCGGATGCTGCCTGACCTGCTGTGCTTTTTCCAGCACCATACTTTATCAAGTTAAGATAAATCAACCAATCTGCTTGTATGTGACATAAAATTGAAGTGCTGTCTGCCTGATCTGGTGGATGTTAACGATCACACAGATTTGCCATAAATCTTGCCTCAGAACTATCTTCAAAACTAGGTTGTTTTGCCACTTGGTTTGGGGCGTGTGGGTTTCTGAAGTGACTTGCATGTCCTTGTTCATGACTCATTAAAAACTACTGTGCAGGTTCAGTAAGCAGTCAGGAAGACAAATGGTTGTTGGCCTTCATCATAATGACATTTGGGTACAATGCAGGTAGAGATATCTTGCTGCCATCATACAGCTATAATGAAATCTCACCCAGAGTATTCTGTACAATTTTGGTCCCCTCATCTAGGGAAATTTTTAACCTAGTGTTGTGTAATTTTTAGCTTGGTCCACCCCAGTCCCACACCGGGCACCTCTGCAGTCTCCTCAATCTCTCCTCATAAGACAGTCTTGCCATCCCAGGGATTAATCTGCTGAACATTTGTTCACTTCTTCAGTGGCAAGTATATCTCTCTCTCCCTATTTGAGATGGAGGTGCCAGTGTGCCATTTGAATTACATTGAATGATCTACTGTCACTTACATCTTGCAGTGAAATACAGTGAATAGCTTCAACTGTCGCTAAAAGAGGAGCACTGCTGGTGTATAATTCCATTACCCAGTATTTCTCCCTCTGCCATCATATCCCTATCTGACAAAAATCTTCAGTACTTACTGTGGAAAAGGACATGGAAGATATAGAATGCAGGGAAATAGATGGTGCCATCTTGGAAAAAATGTCCATATTACAGAAGAGGAAGTGATGGAAGTCTTGAAATGCATAAAGATGGATAAATCCCCAGGACCTGATCAGGTGTACCCTAGAACTCTGTGTGAGGCTAAGGAAGTGATGTAAAAGTTGAAGTTCTAAATTGGAGAAAGGCCAATTTTGACGGTATTAGGCAAGAATTTTCGAAAGCTGATTGGAGGCAGATATTCGCAGGTAAAGGGACGGCTGGAAAATGGGAAGCTGTCAGAAATGAGATAAAAAGAATCCAGAGAAAGTATATTCCTGTCAGGGTGAAAGGAAAGGCTGGCAGGTATACGGAATGCTGGATGACTAAAGAAATTGAGGGTTTGGTTTAGGAAAAGAAGGAAGCATATGTCAGGTATAGACAGGATAGATCAAGTGAATCCTTAGAAGAGTATAAAGGAAGTAGGAGTATACTTAAGAGGGAAACCAGGAGGGCAAATAGAATTAAGGAGAATCCAAAGGGTTTTTACAAATATATTAAGGACAAAAGGGTAACTAGGGAGAGAATAGGGCCCCTCAAAGAACAGCAAGGTAGCCTTTGTATGGAGCTGCAGAAAATGGGCGAGATACTAAATGAATATTTTTCATCTGTATTTACTGTGGAAAAGGATATGGAAGATATAGACTGTAGGGAAATAGATGGTGACATCTTGCAAAATGTCCAGATTAAAGAGGAGGAAGTGCTGGATGTCTTGAAACAGTTAAAGGTAGATAAATCCCCAGGACCTGATCAGGTGGACCCAAGAACTCTGTGAGAAGCTAGAGACGTGATTGCTGGGCCTCTTGCTGAGATATTTGTATCATCGATAGTCACAGGTGAGGTGCCGGAAGACTGGAGGTTGGCAAATGTGGTGCCACTGTTTAAGAAGGATGTTAAAGACAAACCAGGGAACTACAGACCGGTGAGCCTGACCTCGGTGGTGGGCAAGTTGTTGGAGGGAATCCTGAGGGACAGGATGTACATGTATTTGGAAAGACAGGGACTGATTAGGGATAGTAAACATGGCTTTGTGTGTGGGAAATCATGTCTCACAAACTTGATTGAGCTTTTTGAAAAAGTAACAAAGAAGATTGATGAGGGCAGAGCAGTAGATGTGATCTATATGGACTTCAGTAAGGCGTTCGACAAGGTTCCCCATGGGAGACTGATTAGCAAGGTTAGATCTCATGGAATACAGGGAGAACTAACCATTTGGATACAGAACTGGCTCAAAGGTAGAAGACAGAGGGTGGTGGAGGGTTGTTTTTCAGACTGGAGGCCTGTGACCAGTGGAGTGCCACAAGGATCGGTGCTGGGTCCTCCAGTTTTTGTCATTTACATAAATGATTTGGATGTGAGCATAAGAGGTACAGTTAGCAAGTTTGTAGATGACACCAAATTTGGAGGTGTAGTGGACAGCGAAGAAGGTTACCTCAGATTACAACAGGATCTTGATCAGATGGGTCTATGGGCTGAGAAGTAGCAGATGGAGTTTAATTCAGATAAATGCAAGGTGCTGCATTTTGGGAAAGCAAATCTTAGCAGGACTTATACACTTAATGGTAAGGTCCTCAGGAGTGTTGCTGAACAAAGAGATCTTGGTGTACAGGTTCATAGCTCCTTGGTGTACAGGTTCATAGTCGCAGGAAAATAAGATAGTGAAGAAGGCGTTTAGAATCATAGAGATGTCATAGGAGTTGGGAGGTCATGTTGCGGCTGTACAGGACGTTGATTAGGCCACTGTTGGAGTATTATGTGCAATTCTGGTTCCTTCCTATCGGAAAGATGTTGTGAAACTTGAAAGGAGTAGGAAAGGATTTACAAGGATGTTGCCAGGGTTGGAGGATTTGAGCTATAGGGAGAGGCTGAATAGACTGGGGCTGTTTTCCCTGAAGCATTGGAGGCTGAGGGGTGACCTTATAGAGGTTTATAAAATCATGAGGGGCATGAATAGGATAAATAGACAAAGTCTTTACACTGGGGTGGCGGAATCCAGAACTAGAGGGCATAGGTTTACGGTGAGAAGAGAAAGATATAAAAGAGACCTAAGGGGCAACGTTTTCAGGCAGAAGGTGGTACGTGTACGGAATGAGCTGCCAGAGGAAGTGGTGGAGGTTAGTACAATTGCAACATTTAAAAGGCATTTGGATGGGTATATGAATAGGACCAGGTGCTGGTAGGTGGGACTAGATTGGGTTGGGATATCTGGTCTGCATGGACAGGTTAGACCGAAGGGTCTGTTTCTGTGCTGTACATCTCTATGACTCTGTGACTCTATGACTCAATTGTGAAACAATCAACTGGACCAGCATTCATAGCCACTCAAGGAAGTTTTTGATTTTGCACTTTAGCCAATACAATAAGTCAATGTAATTTGTTACTTGAAATGTAGTTTGAGACATTAAGAGAATTACATGACACTATTAGATGCCTGGCCTTTCTTTCTTATGGTTAGATAACAACAAGGTTATGTTTGAAAAATATACAAGTTGCAAAAGTAAGGAAGGGCAGGTAAAGGTGCAGATTTGAAGTGTTGGGAGAATATATTGGAGTCAGAAATACAAATGATTTTGAAATTGTGATCAAAGTTGGAGATTTGTTTTCCTTCTATCAGAATAGAGATAAAAAGAGAAGAGATTTAAAAGGAAGTGGTACAGCTGAAATTATTTTGGGATAAAAGAAGCCTTAAAAGAGAAAAAGGATTGAAAGTTTAAAAAGCTGAGAATAAGAAATTAATACTTCAGTCATCATTTTGAAAAAGAAAATTTCAAGAACAGTAAGGTGAATTTGATAAAGCTATCCTTTCAGGAAAACATCTCAATTCTGATTAATTTCGTATCACTAAACTAATATTGTGTTGTCTTTTTTGAAAATTAATCTTGTTCAGAATCTTTATAGCTTTTCACTTCTATGTGATAATATTGTTTTAAAATCCATGGGGCAAAAGGAAATAAAACAAACAGTATATTTTTCAATGATGTGGAAATTATAATTACCAGATAATTCCCATGTTGATTATTTATTTTCTACAGGATTGCTGAGAGCATCTGCTCCTGGAGATTGTGGTGTTTAGGGCATAAGAGTAACAGGTGCTGCTCTTGTTACACGTCAGCCAATTCAAACCAAAAACAGCTTCTCTTCCCTGCTGGATTGTTGTGATACTTGCCTACTTCTATATTTAAATGGTGAGCAATAATTCTAAACTTAGGCAGATTTTTAATATAAATACGAATAAGTAGAATTTGAATCCAAATTTCTATTAAAAGCGTTCTGGAATAGTTCTCAAGACAGCATTTGCCACTATATCCCAGGTTTATTTGTTGAATTAGTGAAAATCAGTAGAGCTAGCATTCGAATGGTACAGTTGGCCTCAGCTGCCTGAGCTGGGACAAATCAGCAGGTGTCTGACTGAGGATTTGTATTCAGTGGCTCTAGGAGGAACATGCATGTGCCTGAATATCAATTGGTTAGGATCATATAAGACTATGATTCATGTGAATAATAGGCACTTGGTGAAATAATTGAATGTGCCTAGTACACACAGGTTGCACCATAGAATGAATAAGTACCTTCAGTAGAAAAGGGAAAGGTTTGGAATCTGTCACAAGGATCCTGATAAGAAACTAGGAGAAAGTGAGGACTGCAGATGCTGGAGATCAGAGTTTGAGACTGTGGTGCTGGAAAGGCACAGCAGGTCAGGCAGCATCCGAGGAGTAGGAGAATCAATGTTCAGATGCTGTCTAACCTGCTGTGCTTTTCCAGCACCACACTCCTGATAAAATAATAGAAGCATTGTGTTACTTAGAAACATTCAGCTGATGAACAACTAGTGAACAACAAATTGCACCTGTATTCCCACCAATCTTTCAGATTATTTACAATAATACAATGCAAGTAACAAATGTTTACATGTTTTCATCTTTGTAATTGCCTAATCATGCTGTTTCATGCACATTTCTTACACAGAAAATGTTAATACCGGTCTGTTTCACTAAATGAAACCCCATGCCCAATTCCTCAATTCCCACAAATGATTTCTTAGTGATCATTTCTAAATTGGAAGTGGTTGTGTAAAATCTGTTCCCAAGAATGGCCACTTGGGCAAGGTACTGAGTGGTGGGCAGTATCTGAGAATTGACCGATAATCAAAGCCAGCACCTTCAGATAAGGAATGGAAAAAATACATCATTATACTTTTGTAATGATTCAATTTTATTATATGTAATTTAATCCTCTTGGTGTATACTTTTTAATATTATTTGAATAATAGATGCAAAGGTCAAACAGAGTGATTTGATGTTTGTATAAGTAAGATTGCAGAAGATATAATCCAACTTGCTAGTTTAATTGTTGTGCAACTTAGTAATTAATTCAGTCTGTTTTTGTCTCTAGTTGTATACGGAATGCTAGAGGAAATGGTAGAAGCAGGTACAATTACAACATTTAAAAGACATTTGGACAGGTACATGGATAGGAAAGGTTTAGAGGAATTTGGACCAAATGCAGGCAAATGGGACTTATTTAGTTAGAGAAATCTGATTGACATGGATGAGTTGGGCCGAAAGCCCTGTTTCCATGCTGTATATCTGTATGACTCTATGACTTTGGATGCTCTTAAATCTCCACTGCAGAGCTGTTCACAATAGGCAATAGCAGTATTTTTAAAGAGACTTAAAAGTGATGATGCATATTCATTACTATATCCAGCCTATAGAGACTTAAGTGCCTGTTCAAAATGTAAAATTTAGGACACTGATGGACCTTTTTTTTGGTTTTTCCTTTTCCACTCCTCTGATCCAGGTTATCCAATTTCAATCCCAGTCTTCCTCCAATCCAAAGTCTATTTCATCAGCTTCTTCATTAATCATCTATTTAATCAAAGGTTATACATTCAAGTTTCACTACACTTAATTTTAGGCTATCATTTCACAACATTGCCAAGGAAGCACTGCATCAGCACAAATATTGTCTGTCAAACAAGGTATTAACTTTAAATTCAGTTCCTACGTACAAAGAGCAGTTTTATTCTTCTGAGATCCTTGCTAATGTGTATCTCTGAACTAGCACCACCAAAACATTAACATAATCATTTATCTATTTGCTACTTTTGGGACCAAACTGTACGCATATTATTTATACTGTATTTACCTACATAATGTTTTGATCACAGCTGATGTTACTACTGGACAAGTCAGATCCCAGGCTTATTTTGTCAAAAGTAAATGTGATGGACTTTCACTGACCCACATGCATGCAATGCTGCAAATTTGGTTTTAAAAATAAAATTGAATATTATTATAAAAAAGACATGAAGGTGAGATAGAACAAACCAAACTATTTACATATAACACAGCTTGAAAGATTTCAAAAAACACGCAGAACAAAATCGCATCCAACCCAACCACATAATTTTACAGTATTCAAATACCAGAGAGAGTTCCCTTCTTTATCACATCTAAGAATTGATTTAATTTTTTCTTTCAATTCCTGGTCTTCAGAATTTGTTAGTCTTTTCCTTGACTCAACTGACCTTAAACTTTTTTAGCATCAAACAACCATTTAATAGCTCTAACCAAGCATTTCCGGTCTCGCATTTTCAAACTAATACTCTTACACTAGGGTACCCTATTTTCTAAATGTTCTGGTCTAACTCCTTTCTCCAGGAAAAGTTGTTCTTACATCTAATCCCAACCAGGTCTTTTGCAATCTAAAATCTTCACAATCTATGGGCTTTTCCTGAGCAAAAAAATCAATTTTCAGTCATTCTAAACCAAAAGCAAGCTGATGCCTTTCAGTGTTTGTTTTCTTTGATCATAAAACTCTCACAATGCACACAAATAGACATTATCACTCCAGGAGAGCCCGAATCACTTGCTCTCTGATACATCCTGGTTTGAAATGATGACTGTAGAAAGAATCAAGTTGATTATTAAGTCCCCTTAAACAATCCCCTTAGACCAAAAACACACCTGCTCCTGGTTCAAAATCTACAGGATTCCACAATAAATGATAATACTATACATAAATGACATACCTTGAATCACAATAATAGCAATTCACTACATCTCAGAAATAGTTCTTTTACTGTGAAATACTTTGGGATATCCTGAAAAAGGGCTATATAAAATGAAGTTCCTTCTATGTTTCAGTCTAGAAACTTTATACAGTCAGTATTTTAAACTGCTTAGTTAATGAACCTGTACTATACCTTTTATCAAATTTGCTCAATACAATCCCTGGTATATGCAACTGCAATTACTGTGCTGCAGGTTTTCAATGAAGTCATGAAATTTACTTCACAAGGTTATAAAGAAGGGGTACCAGCATTAAAAAAGAAAAATTTCTGGTCCTGGGTTGTTTACATGTGCTGACGCAAATTAAAAGCTTCATGCGACAACAATGGGTCTGCTCCATTCAAGAGACTCATTTCATATGTGTCTTTTTCCTGTAGCAATATGCTTTACCCTGTGTGATAATTACAGTTATAATGAACCTAAAGTCAAAGTATAACTTGAAACAACCGAGTAGATATCTACTCTTGGATTTAAAGAAGTAATGGCAATAGCTGTCCCATACAAAAAATAGTTTTCAATGATGTGCACATTTTCTGAAAGGAAAAGTGTTCAACTTTGTTGATATTTTGTGGAGTATTTTTATGTTTTCTCTCCTTTCTCTTGAAGCACCCACTCTTATTAAAGTAGTGTTTTGCATATCTTCAGTTATCGTCTATTATATCATTCTAGTAACCATTGTTTAGGTATGAAACTGCACTGAGCATTGCCAGTTTATTTCATTATGATACAGAGATCTGGATAAGAATACTTGATTCTCCTAACAGTAGACCATGTATCAACTCTCCGTATTGTTTTGTAGCCATGATGTGGAGGAGCTGGTGTTGGACTGGGGTGGACAAAGTTAAAAATCACACAACACCAGGTTATAGTCCAACAGGTTTATTTGGAAGCACTAGCTTTCAGAGCACTGTTCCTTCATCAGATGGTTGTGAAGCAGGACCATAAGACACAGAATTTAGAGCAAAAGATTACAGTATTATGGAACTGAAATGTTATATTGAATAAACCTAGATTGTTCAATATATCCTTTCAGTTCCAAGACACTGTAATCTTTTGCTATAAATTCTATCTCTTATGGTCCTGCTTCACAACCACCTGATGGAGGAGCAGTGCCCTGAAAGCTAGTGCTCCCAAATAAACCTGTTGGAATATAATCTGGCGTTGTGTGATTTTTAACTTACTATTTCGTAGGATTCAGGATCAATGTAACTTATTTTGGTAAAGATTGGCCTTAGATTATCCTCCCGTGACCATTACGAAGGTTTTGTTCGAAAGACTGCATCAAAATCTCTTTCCATAAAAAATTAACTGATACCACCCAAATTGTTGACACCAAATTGTTCTTTTGCTGGTACATGCCCTTAACAAAATACTTTTGCTTTGTAAGGGGAATGTATCACAAAATTTTAAAAATCAATGTACGGTACATCTCCAATGTGATCTCCACCAGCCTTTATTCTATATTCACTGATTCCCTCATTACCAAGAAGGGATGTAATTACATTCTCAAGCTTTAGAAGGTCTATTTGACACAATATCAAAATTAGACAGAAGAAATGTAAAAAGTGCTAGGAATGCCAGTTGATCCTTCATCCAGTATATACATACCTTGCTGTTTGTGCATGCCCAGGCACATGTGTTACTGCCAAACTGAAAAAAAAAGCTATTTGTATTTGACTTAACATACACTTGTAATAAATGCTAAGAACAGTGCTTTACCAAAGTGGCCAAATTGCCTTCTGTACAAACTCCATATTCTCCCTAAACTTTGTGTTTAGACAATTCATATTGTTGCAGAAGTCTGAATCATAATGCATATGTTTTAGAATGTAACTTATTTTTAGGAATTAGCTCTAGAGACATTGGGTATCTGGTTGACAGACTGGTAAGATCAATTCTGATGTAAATGCAGCTCAAATAATCCTAGATATATTAGACTTAAAAGTGAATTTGTTTTGATGTGCAAGGTCAGAGTGATCATGAAAAGCCCTTAACATGAAATGGTCAATCCCTAAGCTTATAATGAACTAGGCTGTTTGGAGAAAGATTCCATAGACATAAGACATAGGGACAGGAGTCTCCCATTCAGCCCAACAAGTTTACTCCATTATTTAATAAGATCATAGCTGATCTGATAATCCTCAACTCCACTTTCTGGCCTTTTCCCCATAACTTTTGATTCCCTTACAGATTAAATATTATCCATCCCAGCCTTGAATATTTGAATGACCCAGCTTTAACAACCATCTGTGGCAAAGAATTCCACAGATTTGCAATCCACTGAGAGGAGAAATTCCTCCTTAACTCTGTCTTAAACGTGTGATCCCTTATTCTTGAGATAATGCTTTATGTCCTGGAGTCTCTCACAAGGGGAAGCACACAGTATGTACCTTGTCAGGCTCCTGAGAATCTTATGTTTCAAAAACATCATGTCTCATTCTTTTAAATTCCAATGAGTACTGGCACTACATTCTCACCTCTCTTGATCTGAAAATCCCTGCAAACCTGGGATCAACCTAGTATACCCTTTTAGCATCTACCCTGTCAAGTGTTGAAGAATCTTATATGTTTCAATAACATCGCCTTTCAATCTTCTATGATCCAAATACAAGCCCAATCCATTCAATCTTTCCTCATGAGACAGTCCCTCCATAACTGGTATCAGCCTAGTGAACTTTCTCTGGACTTTTTCCAATGCTATTATATATGTTCTTAAATAGGGGTTCCAAAGCTGTCCATGTAAACAGTAGCTCAGTAGTTAACACTGCTACGTCACAGTGCCAGGGACCTGGGTTCAGTCCCAGACAACTCAGGCAACTATCCATTTGGAGTTTCCACATTCTTCCCATGCCTGCTTCGGTATCCTCCGGGTGCTCCTTTTTCCTGCCTCAGTCTAACCATATGCAGATTAGGTGGATTGGCCATGCCAAATTGCCCACAGTATCCAGAGATATGCAGGCTAGATGGATCAGTCATGGGAAATGCAGGGTTACAGGAATAGGGCAGGGGTTTGGTTTGGGTGGGATGCATTTTGGAGGGTTAGTGTGGACTCGATGGACAAATGGCTTGCTTCCATACTGTAGGGATTGTATGATTCTGTATGGCTGCAGAATCAAAGAGTTGCATTTAACACAAAATAAAATTTTTGCATTTTTTTGTTTGAACCATTCCAAGGCATACCATAATGCCTAAAATGGTAATTCAAGGTGGAGCCTTGATTAGAATGTTCCTTTATTTAGCTTTTCTTTGTATTTACTGTCTAAAGCAAACAGTATAATTTGGAATTAGACAGGATTTGGCCTTGTGTAGGCTGCAATTCAATGAGTTTAAAGAGCCAAAGAAAATAAATGCTGGTGAAGTATGCCTGCATTTCAAGCAAAGAAAATATTCATTGCATCCTTCACTACATGGAATATGAGTATGTCTCGATCTAAGCTTGGATTTTGTGAACAAAAAATAACTGAAAGGTTTGTGCTAGTTGGCAGCTAATGGAAGAAATTTACAATGGTGTTTACAGATCCTTGTTGCAGAAAGCAGCCTGTAAAGTTAGTTTAGAAAGCTGTGGAAGCTAGTTGAGTATCTGCGAACAATCCAAACAAAGAACTGAGTCATTCACAATTAAGAAAAGATAGAAAACTGTGCGACCAAAATACAACGGAAGGACTACCTCGGAAGATAGTTGGAACACTGAGGAGAATTAAACTGCATTCCAGAGGGCTGTGAAATATCTTTAGATTGGTCCAAAGAAAGTGAAAGCTTTTAGAAAGATTCAAAAGCAACATAGCTCATTAGCAACCTTGGCAAAATGGCATAACAACTCATTGTCAAGGGGAAGAAGATGTGCCAGACAAAAATTAAGAAGGTGGAAACCATGAACTTGCTGGCAGATGACGAATCAACTATTCACCCAAGCCACATTTGATGGCTTTTGAAATAGAGATATTTCCGCATGAGATATGACAATGAGATGGTTGGTATTTTGCCTGCTTTTCTATACTATGCTCAAAACTTTGCAATGTAGTAAGGCAGTAGAATCAGGTTTGAGATTGAGGGACAGCATGGTGGCTCAGCGGTTAGCACTGCTGGCTCACAGCACCAGGGACCTGGGTTCGATTCCCACTTGGATGACTGTCTGTACGGAGTTTGCAGTTTCTTCCTATGTCTGTGTTTGTTTCCTCTGGGTACTGCGGTTTCCTCCCACAATCCAAAGACGTGCAGGTTAGGTGAATTAGCCATGCTAAATTGCCCACAGTGTTCAGGGATGTGTAGGTTAGGTGCATTAGTCTGTGGTAAATGTAGAGTAGTAGGGGAATGGGTCTGGATGGGTTACTCTTCAGAGGGTCAGTGTGGACGTGTTGGGCCAAAGAGCCTGTTTCCACACTGTAGGGATTCTATGATGATTAATCAATATCAATACCCATTGGTGCCAGGCAAATGTAAAAGTGCCTTCAAATACATTTAGTGGCATCGTTAATCACCAATTCGCTTTTACTTGCGAACTCTGGTATGCTTTATTTCATGCAAAATTGGGCTATTTCTCAACAGCGATCTAGCATAAAATGTACTTGTACCTTCAGATGTATCTGTGTGACGAGGTCCAAGAGAATCGGAGACTCCAGATTGATGTTTACCTGTGTGAGACCTCAGTCCCTATTTATTATTGTAAGAGTGTTGTTGGTGGTCACAAGACACATTCTATAAATGGATCTACAGGGCATTCTTTTGTCCAGCTCTTCTTACAAATCCATCAAAAGCAGGATTCAATTTGGAATGTTCATTGCCGTCAGCAATGGTGCTGGAAGCAGAAAAGAAATTAAAACAAATAGCACAAAAGCTCACTTGACCTTAAAACTGCTTAATATCTTTTGTACAGAGCTTAAATTTACGTTTGAATATAGGGCAGTGCTATGCAACCCCAGATGGCCAATCTGTGTCAGCCAAAATATTACTATTGAAATTAATGTGAGGCAAATAACAGTTGCAGTTCTTAATGTGCAAATGTCACAGCAAATTCAAACAAAAACAGATGCATGAGTAAATACAGAAATCAAAAACTTTCTGTTCAAGATGCATTGTTTTGCCACTAGCTTTGCAAAATCAAACTCACCATCTGGCTCCCAATTCAAATATATTGAGCAGTGTGAAGTTCCTGTAGATATTAAGTGAACTCACCACAGAAAGTTGTGTCAGGCCATTCCAAGTTTATGTACCCTTTTGCTGATTGTATAAGTGATATGTTGACCTCATTAGACACTGAAAATGAACAAATACAAGTATGGAAACTCATTCCTTCAGGTTTTAATTGTTAGAGATTATTAATAAAGTAAAAATAAAATGTTATTTTTACCTTTTCTTTTAGTCTCTTTTTTTCTCTCTGTGGACCAATTTTTCTTTCCCTCTTTATTTTTCTTTCTGTACCTGTGTGATAATATATTCAACATTCTAATTCACATTTCCTCACATTTCTTATTCTATTATTTCCATAATTCTCCAACCTAATTTACCTCAGAGCTACTTAGTTGCTTTTCCTAGATTCCTGTATGCCATTTCCATCTATCATGTTCAGCAGTTTGCCACATAAAATATCACGATAATTGCACAGACAAGGAAAACCTAACAAATGCCAACCACAGCTCATTGACCAACTGCTTAAACTTTGTGGCATGGTGATGAAGAAAGACAGTTGCAGAATGTAGCATTCTTTGTCTGTCTGTTAAGGGTTGTTTGAGACACAAGAATCAGCCATAATAAAATTGTAACATTAGCATTCAAAGGGTATCACAGCCAAAGCTAATATGTTTTCATCTCACATCTATGCTCACTTTTTCAGTAGTAATTATTAGATAGCATTCTATAAAGTGTGGTCCTATTTCTAGTAGAAAGCCAGCCAAAGCCAATGAGATGCCTGATGGATGGGAGGTCCAACAGGCTTTCTCACTTTGGTAATCCACAGGTTTTCCTCTTGAAACTCTTGAGCAGGAAATTCTTGGCCAATACTTTTATCATCCCGCCCAGCCGTGCAATTTAGCATGACTGATTCATGAGGATCTATATTATTTAGAGAAGAGGAAAGCAAGGGACAATGCCAGGGTTTTAGTGAGGTTTTCAGGGTACATTATGGTAGCATAATGGGTATGAAATTGAAGTGGTACCTCAGGGGTTATAACTTGATGAAAACCTTGCAATTTCCATATTCATATGAAGGACAAGGGCAGCAGATGTATGGGAACACCACCATCTTTAAGTTCCCCTCCAAACTACTCACCACGCTAACATAGGAATATATTACCGTTCCTTGACTGATGCAGGGTCAAAATCCTGGAAAATCCTCCCTCGTAGCATTGTGGGTCAACCCACAGCAGGCGGACTGCAGCAGTTCAAGAAGGCAGCTCACTACCATCTTCTCAAGGGCAACTAGGGATGAGCAATAAATGCTGGCCCAGCCAATGACACTCACCTCAAAAAAAAGTTGAATTAATGTGCCCGCTTATCACATCCTTAATAATAAATCCTAGCATTATCATGCTATCATACTCATGCTGTGATGAATTAATTTCAAATTTTATGTATGTGTATCCTGTAATTACTAACTGCAGTGTCCTACTTTTGTTTGTACCATTTATATCAATTGTTCCAGCAGGACTTCTGTCTGGGGTTGTAATTCTGATAGAAAGTTGAAAATTAATACAGTAAATTTGTTAACTTGTGAGAAGCCACCTTGGGAAAAGCCTTGAAGGCTGTTGATTTATCAATTGAAGCTCAATTAGTTTGCTATTGTCCTCAGAAAAGGTGTCTTTCATCCTGCATATAACTCCTTTCTAATATTAAAAGATCAATTCCTAATGTCACCTGTAAAGTTTGGACTCATTTGGATTATGAGGAAATAGTAAAGATGGCATTCTAAAAATAAGAGACCAAAAAGCCTTAAGTGCCTGCATCATTCAAACCAAACTTATGATCATGATCTCAGTCCATTTCGGCTTTGTTCAGCCAAAACCTGGTAAAAATTAACTAGGCGAAAGTGGGTACTGCAGAGAGTGGGTACTGAAGGGCTTTTGCCCGAAACATCGATTTTCCTGCTCCTCAGATGCTGTCTGACCTGCTGTGCTTTTCCAGGACCTCTCTAATCTTGATCCCAGGTCTGGTCAAGCTATCCTCAGTGAACCTCATCTTCGACATAAACAACATGGATGAAAGCAGGGGTAATGTAATGTTTTGGCAACATATTATAGAAAACTGACAGCAACATTCCATTTATAGGCTATACCCCTGACCATACCTTTAGCATCGAATGAAGATAGGCAAAGACAAGTATTTTCAAATGAAGTGGGGCAGAGGAGAGATGATTGGATGTAAACCAAAGAATTAACTTATTTTTCCTTTTCTAAACAACTTTTATTTGTTCATTTCCAATAATTCTTTGATATTATTATTTTGTTATGACATGGGGTAAACCCCCTCTGCTAATTTAAACAGCAACAGAGAAAGGATTTACCCCATGTAATCTGTTAAAATTTGAGAGGCCAAGACCTATCCCAAAGCTCACCATTTAAAGTAAAAATTAACAACTTTTTTTTTAAGTCTAACAGAGAATAATTAACTAACAACTATTTACAACTCCTTTCTCTAACCTATCTTTTACTTTCCCTCTACAATACTAGTCCAATAAAACCTCCCAATTAAGATTTACCAAAACATTCAAATTTCAAAACCAGCCAGCTGTTGAATCTTCTGTTTGCATCTTGCACTGTCTTCTTTTCTTCTTCTTAGGGATTTCTGTTTCACAGGTCAATAATAGATAAAGATACCTTTAAGAGAGCTATTCTCCGGGCAATCTGCAAATGTTGGTGGCTTGGCAGTTCGCCTCCCTAACTGTTTAATTTCCTGCGGTCTTATACCCCAAAGCATTGGATCGTTTCATTGGTCTTTAATATTGTCAATATCCTAAGTTCAAACTTGATTTGGAGGTTGGTGTTTTGGGGTATAATTTAAACTGATTGGCTGAATTTGAATTCATTTTTGTCTCCAGGCAACCCAGCTAGCTGTTCTAAACAAAAAGTTACATTATAAATTCTTCAGCACTCTGTGTGCTTCTCTAGGTACTTGCTAGCTTTCAACTTTCTTAAAGGTACAGTATCCTTTACACCTTCATAACAATTTATACCATTTTTCTCGTATATAAGCTGACTTTTGAAGACCACTTTGTTAGGCTGAAATTAGGGGCTCGACTTAAACAAAGAAAATTTACAGCCCAGGAACAGACCTTCGGCCTTCCAAGCCTGAACCGATCCAAATGTACTGTCTAAACCTGTCGGTCACTTCCTAAGCATTTGTATCCCTCTGCTCTCCACCTACTCATGCATCTGTCCAGACACATCTTAAATGAATCTACCGTGCCTGCCTCTACCACCTCTGCTGGCAACATGTTCCAAATGCCCGCCACCCTCTGTGTGAAGTACTTGCCACTTGTATCCCCTTTAAACTTCCCACCTCTCACCTTGAAAGCATGACCTCTCGTTATTGAATCCTTCACCCTGGGAAAAAGCTTGTCTCTATCCACCCTGTCTATATCCTTCATGATTTTGGAAACCTCAATCAGGTTCCCCCTCAATCTCCTTTTTTCTAGTGAAAACATAAACCTAACCTACTCAACCTCTCTTCATAGTTAGCATCTTCCATACCAGGCAACATCCTCGTACACCTTCTCTGGACTCTCTCCAAAGCATCCACATCCTTTTGGTAATGTGGCAACCAGAACTGTACACAGTATTCTAAATGTGACCAAACCAATGTCTTGTACAATTTTAACATGACTTGCCAGCCCTTATACTCAATACCTTGTCCAATGAAGGCAAGCATACTATATGCCTTCTTGACCACTCTATCCACCTGTGCAGCAACCTTCAGGGTGCAATGGACCTGCACTCCCAGATCTCTCTGCCCATCAACTTTTCCCAAGGCTCTTCCATTCATTGTATAATTCGCTCTAGAGGTATTGTTTTCAAAGGGATGAAATTCATGCTTGGCATGAGTCAAAAAATAGACAAACAAGAGCCAGATCTCTATATAACATAATAAACAACAAAGGAAAAAAAATTATGAGCATTATTAAATATTTATCTGCAAAATACTGTCTCCATTCTGCCTGCTATGGTAGAACAGTACTATCATGTCATATTCCAGTTACCTGTACCGTAAAATGCATGTAGGTCTACACACATATACCAAAAGTTAATAGACAGACCAGCAGGTGGGAGAAAGTGAGGACTGCAGATGTGATTCAGAGTTGAAGATTGTGGTGCTGGAAAAGCATAGCTGGTCAGGCAGCATCTGAGGAGCAGGAGAGTCCATGTTTCGGGCATAAGCACATACCAGCAGGTGGTCAGGCCATCTACCAGGGGTATTTGTACAACACACAATTCATGAAATAACAACAGAGGAACAATAAAAATAAAAAGAAAGTTTGGTAGTATATTATTAAAATAAGAGTGCATGAGACTGTTAATAATATACAATAAATACTTTGCATAAAAAAAACTGACATTCACAGCAAAACACTTTTCTCACTGTATATCACAAATACTATGAGATAGCTGCTTAAAACAAAAGTTACTGGTGCATGCAAAAGTCCATTAGAATCCTTCAAATTCATTGTCCTCATCGGTTGCACCATTGAATAATTCATTCCAGTCGCCTGGGTCAAGCATATCATCGTATGGATCATTTATTTACTTCTGCATTCTCAAGGGGATCATCAATTAATTATCATCACTTCCATCTGACCATAAATAGTCATCGTCCATACCATCTAAAGTATTAGAAATTCCACATTTTTTGAAGGCTTTCAGAATAATTTCAGTTTTCATCTCCTTCCAGGACTCAACAATCCGCTCACATACAGTTGCAAGTAATGGAGCACACGTGTTGCCATCCTTTATGAAGCTTGTTTTGTCCTTCTTGCATCCAAGTGACCAATTTCTTCTGTACTAAAAGGTTAATTGAGCCTAGCTGCACCAGGCTCATAAGGCCTCCAGGAATCATTGCAATGGCAGTATTGTTGGCTCGAATTTCAGTGATAACACTTTTCACTCTGTGTGATCTGAACATATCCCAAATCAGTAAGCTTTTTTCCTGTCTAAGTCCACCTGGTCGCATATTCCAGACCTTCCTAATCCAAGTCTTGCAAAATACCTTCATCCATTCACCCTTTTTCATGGATGAGGACAACAATGCCTTTCGGAAATGTCTGTTTGGGCAGGGTTTTCAGCTTAAAAATCATCGTCGGCTTTAACCTTGTTCCATCTGCGGTACAACCAAGTACCACAGTAAATCAACTCCTTTCATGGCCAGTAGTCCTAACTAAAACTGTTTCTGCTCCAGTTTTGTCCACAGTTCTGTTCCATGGCATATCAAGGTTCATTGGAGTTTCATCCATATTGCCGATGCATGAGAGCTTGAACCCGGTTTTTTTTCGGCTTCTGATTACAAAGTGACAGAACTCTATTAACTTTTCATTAAGTTCTGCGGGTAGATGTTGAGCAATCTTGCTTTTCTATCTAAGCACTGAATCATATCTTTTCATAAGCCTACTGCACCTTCCAGCACTGGCTTTGAAATCACTGAATCCATCTTTTTTTGCTTCATTTTTGGCGTGTATTCTGATGCATTGTCGAGTCACTGTGCTTTCATTCTGACGACATTGAATTATCCAGTAAGCATCTTTTCTTCTAGTTGTGGCCACTGGTTCAGCTTTCCTCGGTTGGCATACTTCTATTTTGACATAGCATTTAACTGTGTGGCTTTTTTCCTCCAATCTCAGACAAGATTTTCAGAAACACAGAACACCCTTGCAGCTATGCTATTGTTGCTTTTCTCCGCAACTTCAATAACTTTTAGTTTAAACTCTGCTGTTTACTTGTTTCTTCGTGATGCCATTTTGTCTTACAGTACGTTCAGTGCACAACCGTATGTGACACCTACTTTTAAGAAACTGAGGCAACAGCAGGAAGACAAGGCTGCCATAAGATTCTGTAGAGTGTTTGCATGCACGGGTTAAATATATGTATGTAATATATACTGTATATATTTATGTAATATTTGTTATACAGTATATGTAGTTATCAACATTCAGTTTAATGATTTGAAAATCGCATTGTGCAAATATATACTGCTGCATGTAACATGTGATGACTATTTAATCAAAAGTATGTATTTAAATCAAAAGTGGACAAATCATGTCCTTTAAGGGTGCTTATATGGTTAGGAAGAGACCCCTGAAATATTGGGGTCGACCTATACACAAGGTATATGAAAAAATACTAGACCATGGGTGGCACAATGGTTAGCACTGCTGCCTCACAGCGCCAGAGAGCCGGGTTCAATTCCCGCCTCAGGCGACTGACTGTGTGGAGTTTGCACATTCTCCCCGTGTCTGCTTGGGTTTCCTCCGGGTGCTCCGGTTTCCTCTCACAGTCACAAAAATGTGCAGGTTAGGTGAATTGGCCATGCTAAATTGTCCGTAGTGTTAGGTGAAGGGGTAAATGTATCGGTCTGGGTGGGTTATGCTTTGGCGGGTTGGTGTGGACTTGTTGGGCCAAAGGGCCTGTTTCCACACAGTAAGTAATCTAATCTAATTTTGACCCAAAACAAGGAGTGAACTTATACACATGGTCAACATAGACACAAGTATGTAGGGTATTTCAATTCCCTGTGGCATTTTTGAAGCATAGGAATAGAGCTCATTGGAATATAGGCATTTTTCTGCTGTACAGGATAAGAAGATGCAGAACAAGCTTGAGCTACCACTGACAGGTGCAATTACCATTTACAATGTGATAAGTTTGCTTAGGCAGTTTCATTATATTTGTGGATGCAAAAATCTGTAATGAAAAAGTTGACATAAAATGGTCCAACAGAACAAAGCCATGTGCAAGTGTAAAGGTAGTATGATAATTCTAGGATTTATTTAGTGGGCGGGACGGTGGCACAGTGGTTAGCACTGTTACCTCACAGTACCAGAGACCTGGGTTCAATTCCCACCTCAGGCGACTGACTATGTGGAGTTTGCACATTCTCCCCGTGTCTGCGTGGGTTTCCTCCGGGTGCTCTGGTTTCCTCCCACAATCCAAAAAATGTGCAGGTTAGGCGAATTGGCCATGCTAAATTGCCTGTAGTGTTAGGTGAAGGGGTAAATGTAGGGGAATGGGTCTGGGTGGGTTGCGGGTTGGTGTGGACTTGTTGGGCCGAAGGGCCTGTTTCCACACTGTAAGTAATCTAATCTAATCTAATCTATTATTAGGGCTGTGGTGAGAGGAAATTTAGAATATCACAACAAAAATACACAGGAACATCATGTTACATTGGTAAGGACATGTTAGAGTACTGTTTAAAGTTCTGGTCACCATACTATAGGAAAGGTTGAAAACTGGAAAGGGTGCAAACAAGATTTAGAAAGATGTTACCGAGACTGCAAAGTTTGAATTATAAGGAAAGGCTGATACTTTTTCCCTGCAGCACGGGAGGTTGAGGGGTGACCTTAAAGAGGGGCATAGATAAGGTGAATAGCAAAGGTCTTTTTACACGGACAGGCGAGTCCAAAACTAGATGGCATAGGTTTAAGGTCAGAGGGGAAATATTTAAAAGGAACCTGAAGGGTAACATTTTCACACCGGGTGGTGCATATATGGAACAAACTACCAGAAGAAGTGGTAGAGGTGGGTGCAATTACAATATTTAAAATATATTTGGACAGGCACATGGATAAGAAAGGTTCAGAGGGTTATGAGCCAAATGTGCAAATGGGACTAGTTCAGTTTAGAAAACCTGGTCAGGATGGACGAGAGTTGGACAAAAGGGCCTGCTTCTGTGCTGTATACCTCTATTACAGTGAGAATCAAGGCAGAGCTATTAATGGTTGACATCTGTTAAAATGTTTTAGGAATTGTGATTAGCAAGGTGGATATTGGGGAAAACCATGATTATAGTGTATTTGAAAGATGTTATCTGAGGGGTATTTACACAGAATTGAACCAATAAGATTGCACATAATACAGAGTAAGAAAACATGCTTTTTTAAAAAATTGACAGGCTGTAACCATCACAGTGATCAGAAATCGGACCTGAACTATTTACAATCTACATCAAAAACTTTAATAAAGGAACCAAATGTAAAATAGCCAAGTTTACTATTTTAAACAATTGGGAAAAGTTGGATGCAAATAGGCTGCAGGGGATAAAGATGTAGGTTAAACGAGTGGGAAAGAACTTTGAAAGTAATGCAGAGAAATGCAAAGTTACCCACCTTGGTTGGAAAAATAGAAAAGCAAAATATATTTGAAACGACAGATGAATGGGAAATGTTTGCAAAGGGACATGTGTCCTTGTAAACTAACACACATATGCAGCAATTTGGAAGGCTCGTGTTTTGTTAGTCTTTATTATAAAATTTGAATACAGGAGTAAAGTATTACTATAACTGTATAGAGTTGAGAGTGTGATGCTGGAAAAGCACAGCAGGTCAGGCAGCATCCAAGGAGCAGGAGAATCGATGTTTCGGGCATAAGCCCTTCATCATGAATGCCTGGTGAAAGGCTTATGCTTCATTCCTGGTGAAGGGCTTATGCCTGAAATGTCGATTCTCCTGCTTCTTGGATGCTGCCTGACATGCTGTGCCCTTCCAGCACCACACTCTCGACTCTGATCTCCAGCATCTGCAGTCCTCACTTGCCCCTATAATTGCATAGAGCCTTGATCAGACCATACCTGTAGTACACGGAGTGCTGATTTGGTTTACATAACTGGAGATAGATATAGAGATACTAGCCTTGATGGAGGTTGAGAAAACAGGTTTCTGGAATGAGGAGTATTTTTAAGGCAGAGGTTGATTGGATTGAACCTATATTACCTAGAATTAAAAAGGTTTGATGGTTTATACACAGGGATGATGTTTCCAATTGCAGAGAATTGCAGAATAAGCAATTGGCCATGCTACCTATGTGGACACAGACAAGGCTTTTCCAGTTGGGGAGAGTTTCCAGAAGGAAACCCTGTTGCCTCCCAAGATGAAAAAGCCTGCAAGATTCTCTGACAATCAGGCAACTGATCAGTTTATACCAAAAGTAGGACCCCAGACCGGGAAGTCAGACCAATCTAAAGCTACTGGTCAATAGAGGCTGGCAGTTCCAAACTTGGCAGTGCCATAGCTGATCACTGAACCCCTAGGATGGAGCATTACAAACTGGAAAGATAAGTATTAGTACAGGGTATAGACTTCTGCGTGAGGATTATGAGGTAAGAGGCCCAGGAATGCTAGAAGCAAAGGCAAGGGTCTGCTCTCAGCAAACCTTCAGCTCCCAAAATCAGGTCCAATTATTCATTTTAAACAAATTAGTGCAGATCGAGAGATTCCCACTCCCAAAAAAATGATAGCCTGCCCACATGGAAAACCAGTCTAATAGGCTGACTATTTCTTGTTCTGCCTGTAATTGCACTCAAGGTGGGATGACGCTGTTGAGTAGGCCTTAATTGACCACTTAGGGCCTCAATTGGTGCTTAATTAGGGCAAGGTCTGGCAGGCAACAAGGTTCTGGCCCTCCATCACCCAACTAATTAACTTTACTACCACCTCCAGACTTGCTGCCTTCAAGCCTGGTGGTTGAGACACCCAAAATCTTCCTTGTCAAGATATTGCACCTGCATCTTAATCAATTGAGCTGTACTCCACAAACATTTTTAAAGGCAGATTGTTTTCAAATAAAAGTGCTACAGGGTGAGTGCTAACATTTTCCACAGTTACCACTGATGATAGATATAACATTGAGGAGGAATACCTTTTTCATTAGGACTATGGAGTTGACATTCATGTCATACCAAGACTTGCCACAGTGTGGCAAAAGTAAATTCAATTTCACATTACAGAGGATGGTGATGCTATCTTGTGGAGGAAAAGGGGAAGTGCAACCATCTGTTTTTTACATAATCACCTCCATTACTTCCGCTTTCCCCTTAATTATTACTTTTCAGTTATAGGGTGACTCTTTTCTAGGGGTGTATACAGTTTGTGCAAGAAATAAAGAGCACGTCTGGAATCAATGTATTCAATTTATATGATTTATATATTTGTCTAAGATTTATTTTCAAATAGGAGCTGAAGTGAATGGTCTAAAGAAAGTACAGTTAAAATGGAATAGAGATCATTCCCAGACTGTTCTTGGACCAATAAATGCTGGTTCCTCTTTCGCTATCATTACTGGTATTGTCTCCTGTGTTCTAATGAGTAGAAGGTTTACCCAATTTGAAGAGCACATGACATAAGTCTTGGCAACCATTATACAAAAACAATTTTAAAAAGCGGTTAAACTGCAACTATCACCTGCATCAAGTGGATGACATTTAGTATCTGCTTACTTTTGGTATCTCATTGGCAATACCGTTGTGAAAGATTCTAATTTTAAAACTTTTCTGTAAGAGCAAGCATAGTGATTGATTCTCATGGTTGTTAGCAGTGCCTTAGTGGATTATAAAGGTGTGCACCATGAATCCTCAGCAACCATGTTTAAAGTTCAAATCTGTATTACATCAATTTACTGATACAATTAGATATTTGAATAGTGATTCAGAATTTGTACAGCATGAGATGATAGAAAATTGTTTTACAAATTCACAACATTTAAAATAAGGCAAATCAACAGATAAAAAACAAATGCAAACTGTCTGGCATAATGGAGGTTGATTCTCAAAAATGTAGGGCCACATGTTATCAAGCTAAAGTTTATATAGACTTGATGTTAAAATGTCAGTCTGTAGTATGTTTTTATTTAATTATTATTTATACTAGCCTTCCATTCTTAAAAGCATAATGTACAGTATTATATCTCAGATCTAAAACATTGTACACACATACCTTTCACAAAATAACACTGCCCAAAGGCGCATTTACATTCTGTCACAATAATAAATGTATTGTTTTGTTTTAAAAAATGTTCCTCCTCTCCTATGTACGTTGGTTAGCGTGGAGTATAACTTGATGAGAAGTGTTCTTTTGATATGATGCCAAACAATGAGTGTTAACAGGTTATACTGGTCATCGTGAGCATTAGAATCAATTCCCATTCTCAGCCAATACATTCCAATAAGTGTAACTGGACTACACATGATCTGTGCTGTTAGTATAAAGCCATTAAGGATAGTTATGGTGCCCTATACTTTCATCTTGAAGTAACATCCTTCCCAATCTGTTTGGATCATCATCATAATCTGAGCTTTTATCCATTAATCTGATGAAGAACTGGCAAAATATGATGTTGTTGTTCTACTGGCTGACAGAATGAAATCAACAGAAAGGTGGAAGATAGTATTGTTGCTGTTCTTCTGACTACAAAAGATGCACTGTCCAGGACAGACTGCAGAGAACTATTATGTCAGGAACAAAATGCAGAACCTCTAAGTTTATATTGTATAAATTATGCTTCAAAGTGCTAACTATTCCTCAAATTTTCCATGAAGTGATTTAGACAAAATCGGTCTACACTTCAACACGGTACATTGCAGTGTTTCTTCTGCACCGCTGCCATGACCATATATGATAAATTGCAACCATAGATGCCCAGTATGCAAACAAGGCCAGTGATCCATAGAGTGCGTAGTATTTATACAATGGCTGTTCAGCATGGATCCAAGATCTTTCAGTCTCTGTGAATACAGTCTCAATTAAACCCACAAGGAGGATGAACCCCCAAATAAAGAGTGGAAGCAATGGGATGTAGTTTTTGACTTTTTCTTTGCGTCCAGATGTTCCCCAGCTGGTATTGGTAATGGTAAGAAGTGAAAAGCATTTAATTGGCAGCAGCCCACTCAGATAGATGATAGGATACAGAGATATTAACATCATCACCATACCCCCATTCAAGCATGCAGCATTGAATGCTTTGACCAGTGCAATGCAATGAAAGGAGAGGAGCACCCAGAGGATATCCCAGAGACACCGATGATAGAATATCTTGACAATGGCCACAATCAAGAAGAATGGCAACATTCCCATAACTACAGACTCATATGTCATCCACAGACTTTGTTTATGCCACCAGAGAGAACTGTAGAACCATTCTATGAAGAAAGACTTGGACCATCGTATTTGTTGATTGAGCCAGCGCAGATATTGAGCTGGGGTTTCTGTGTAGCACCAAGCTTTGGGTGTATACCTGTTGGAAATGAGTATGAGTTTTCATTAATTAACTTCCTTTACTTGTGTATTTGGTTTTAATTTTACAGTAATCACAGTTATGAGGCCTGTTGTGTGGGGATTGGGAGAATGAGCTCAGGCACTTGCAGGTCGTTGTATCAAACTGCCACCGGGCAAAATAAAAATATCAATGGACAAATCACCCAGAATTGAGCTAGGCACTGAACGTGACAAAGACACATCCAGTCAAACTTCAATGCCCTCTTCACTAACATCTGGAAGCTTGCACCAAAATTGGGAAATCTGTCCCAGGGACTATTCAAACATAGTCACTCGGAAAATCATTCAATCTCCCTGACTTTTCCATCACCACCTATAAATATATTCTAAGGGTAACAAAGGCAGAGAAGTAACTCTGGGTGGGGACTCTATTTGGACTGTATCACAGCAAGAAGCAATGTCTTCCAGCTAGAAGGAAAGAAAATTAGGGAAATCGAATCATGTAAAAAAATGCATTTTTAAAAATGTTGTCCAGGAAACTGTTATTTGTAGAAATAGCAGGTCTTTTTACAACATAATTGTTAAATTGAAAAAAACTGATCAGAAAATAGATTCACATCTTACTTGGTGGAGTAACCCAGACTAAGCACCCTGTTAGTCAGGTGACGATCGTCCCCAAACGTACACCGGATTCCCAAGAATCTCTGATTATACCAGGGCTCTAGTAACTGTTGAAGCACGTTATTCCTGTACATCCCTAAAACAGAATGTCATTGTCAGAACTGAAAACAGATAATGGACTTAGTCTGGTCAAACATTTCAGTATGTATTGATGGATGGTTCTCAAACCAGGATAGAGTTAAAATTAAGGAAGTTAGACATAAGGTAATTCTGCTGAGCTATTCAGAAAGCCAGACTGGGTAGCAAAGCTAAACAACTGCTCTCTAATGGTTTACCAATACCTCAGGGGTTAGTTCCCCATCTGAACTTTTGTCCCTTGCTTTACTTATTAAGCTCTGATATGGTTCCTCTTTCCTGCTTTCTCATGGTGTTGAAATTAAGACTTATCATACCAGACCAGACCCCCTCAAAACATTTTAAGAAGGTAGCTTAAACCATACCTTTTTCTTATTTTAAAGACAAATGTAAAGTGTCTGTTCCTGATGCAATGCGACTGGTCAAACTACTCGATGTTAATCAAAACAATTTATTTAAACACTGTAGTTAAAATACAACCAAAGAAAGAAGAATTTAGAACAACTTAACTCTACTGGAAACTTAACAGGGTAATTATGCAGTAACTATTACAATGTAGTAACATCTCACAAACACACTACTGGCAAAAAAAGAAAATTCAAAAACAGATTCTCCCATGCAACTCATCAATCCTGGAGTAAAAGAAATCAACAGAAAACTCAGACAGTAGTAGCCAGGAGGCATTCACTGAAGCTTCTAATTCTGTTGAGACCCCAATAGCTTCTGATGCTACTGGAAAACCAAAACCCAGAAATCCTAATCTGTGAGAGCTGACCACATCCGTTCAGTCTGTTAAAAAAAAATCTAAGGCCTCCCAGGCTATTTACTTAAGTGATCAAGAGCTAGCCAGCTCAACACCTCTGCCTTGCAAACTCTCTCCAAAAAAAAAAGAACAGGGCAAATAACCTCTTAAAGTGATAGCATCATCACATTTAAAACCATCAAATGCGTAACTTCCCTCATCTTTTTTTTTCTATACTACAAATGGCTGACTTTTAAAACCCAAACATGATGTTATTGTTGTGACCTCTATTCTCTTTGACTCTTAATCAGCCTTAGCATTTGCTGGAAAATTGTTCTTTGCCCTGGTTGTCTAAACGGTAAAGGCTATGACCTGGGCTTTCTCTCCAGCATTGGGAAGATATAAAAGAGATTATTTTTAAAACTATCTTGAATGGCATCCTCCAAAAGAACCTGATTTGTTCACATTCCTTACCTAAAGGTCCACTGATACAGGACACACAGTCAAAATAAGACTGGCAGGCTCGTTCTATATTGAACGTGATCCAGTAACACAGGCTGCTAATGAAGCTAACAAATGAGTCGGTAACATTGAGTACTCGGACTTCCCCTCCAACTGCTCCATAGTTTTCCTTTGAATCTAAGACTTTAACAAGTTCCATGGTTGCACGTGAGTCAAGTTTTGTATCAGAATCGCAGACCTAAAATGTGGACAATTACACAATCCATAGATGAAGATGCACAATTAATAGCTAAAGATAAATAATCTATTGATAAAATACATGAGCTCATTTGATAAATTCACTCTACTAGCAGGGATCATCATGTATAAGCAGGGAATATCTGTATTTCAAGCACACTGTTTTCATAATTTTATAATAATTATTGCTAGTGTCCCCAGTATTCATTGCTGGTAAGCCAAGATCCCATAGGGCTCATAAAAGTTTCCCTGCATTATGTTAATCATTCATTCAACTATATCTGGGCAGTTGTCCCCAGTACTACACTGAACTTAGCTAGATAAATAATACTGGACCATTCTTAAAATAATCTGTATATCCAACTTTAGTATTATTGCAAAGGCTGTCTTCAGATATAGGGTGTAGGTTTGCTCGCTGAGCTGTAGGTTTAATATTCAGACATTTCATTACCTGGCTTTGTCCATGGGTTGTACTGGGTCTTTTAAGTTTGTTAGTTTTTGTTTGAGAGTGTTGGTGGGTTTGTATGCTACTAGGATTCCGAGGGGTCTTAGTAGTCTGGCTGTCATTTCTGAAACTTCTTTGATGTATGGTAAGGTGGTTAGGGTTTCTGGCTGTGTTTGGTCTGCTTGTCGTGGTTTGTTCGAGGAATCTGCGGACTGTATTTTTTGCGTATCCATTTTTCTTGAATACGTTGTATAGGTGGCTCTCCTCTGTTTTCCGAAGTTCGTCTGTGCTGCACACACTCTATCTATCAACCCCTCAGAAAATGAACAGGAAATGACATCACCACAAACCCCAGGAACCCCATCCAGGACAAACATATAAATAGAAAGCAGGAGACAATAGCTTCGCTTCACTTGGAGGTCGCCACTGATGATGTTACCTAGCCAGGTAATGAAACGTCTGGATATCAAACCTACAGCTCAGCGAGCAAACCTACACCCTAAACCTCAACCTGAGCTACAAACCTTCACAAACCTTGTCTTCAGATATATGGAATGATCTAGTTATATCAGTATTCTAAACATTGGTATTTGATACACAAAGTGTTCATCAACCAAAAATACATTGCAGATGTGAGAATTGAAAGGACTAAACATGAGGGTGAATGGTGTATAGTCCATCATCTAGTTCATTGTGCATTAATTCTCACAGTACAACTCCAACAATAAAACCAGACATGTTCCAAACATCATCCAGGTTTTGCTACATTTGGACATGGATTGCTTCAGTATCTGAGGACTCACAAATAGTGCTGAGCATTGTGCAATTTTATTGCAAACATTCCTATTTCTGACCTTATGATGAATCAAAGATCATTGATGAAGCAGCTGAAGATAGTTGGACCTAAGAGACTACACTGAGGAATTCCTGCATAGATGTCTTGGAGCTGAGATAACTAACTACTATCTTCCTTTGCGCGTAGTGTGACTCTAACCAGCAGAGAGTTTTCTCCCTGGAGTCTTCCTAGAGTTCCTTGATGCCACACAGTCAAAAGTAGCCTTGATGTCAATGGCTATCACTCTCATCTCACCTCACCTCACCTCTGATCCAGCATTTTTATCCATACTTGAACCAAGGCTGTACTAAGGACAGGAGCTAAGTGGTTCTGATGACCCAAAGTGAGTGTCAATGAGCAAGTTATTGCTGAGCAGTTGCTGCTTGATAGCACTGTTGATCATGCATAGAATGATGGGACAGTAATTGATCAGATTGAATTTGTCCAGATTTGTGTGTACAGAATATAACAGGATAATTTTCTAAAATCTGAAAGAATTGCAGATGCTGGAAATCAGAAATATAAACAGAAATTGCTGGAAAAACTCAGCAGGTCTGGCAGCATCTGTGGAGAGAAGGCAGAGTTAACATGTCAGGTCCAGTGACCCTTCAGAAACTTTTTTCATTGTCAGGTAAATATTACTGTTATTGCTGTACTGGAACAGTTAAGATAGGGGCATGGCAAGTTCTGGAGCCTAAGTCTTCAGCATTGTTGCTGGAATGTTGTCAGGATCCACAGCTCTGCAGTGCTTTCAGTCAATTGTTGATATCATATGGAGTGAATTGAATTGGCTGAATACTGGTATCTTGATACTGGGGGGGGATTGATACAGGATTGGAAAAAGAAAAAAGGAAGGTTATGGCAAATACTGACGGCTATGGGAGTACAGAATGTGCAAGGGGAAACTTTAAAAGGAAATTTGGAGAGGAAAAGCAGGGCATGAATAATGGAAAGTAAACCAAAGGAAAATCTTGTTATTTTACAAATACATTATGAGTAAAAGAATAACTAGGGAAAGACAAGGATCCATTAAGCAATACAGTGGTAATTTGCACATGGAGCCAGAAGATGTAGGAGGTTTCTAAATGAATACTTTGTGTCAGTATTCACCAATTAAAGGGATGATGTGGGTATAGAATTCAGGGAGAAGACCTCTTATAAACTGAAAGAAACTGTCATAGATAGAGAGGATGTTCTGAGTTGTCTAGCAAACATAAAAGTAAGTAAATCTCCAGGGACGGAAGAAATATTTCCCAGGCTGCTGAGTGAGGCAAAGGAGAAAGTAGCAGGGGCGTTAGCAATAATTTTCAATTGCATTAAATTGAATTGGATCATTTATTGTCACATGTATTCAATATAAAATACCGTGAAAAGTGTGTACCGTCACCATTAAGAGGCACCATTCACATTAACTTAAAATAAAAAATAAAGAAAGATAACTTAAGAGAGTCCAACTTTTCCTTTGCTGCTACAGTCCCACTCCAGGCTTCCCAGCCCATACCTCTCCGGGCTTCCTAGCCCATGCTGCCGCCAGAATCTCTCTTTGGGTTATACCAGCCCACGCCATGCCGACACTAGCATCCCTGCTCCAGGCTACATCAGCCCACATCATGCCATCACAAGGGGCCCACTCCTCGCAGAAGAAGGAGTCCCACTCCAGGCTTCACAGGCCGGTTGTCACACTGCTTCTCTGAACACAGGAGAGGTTCCAGAGAAATGGAGGAGAGCCAATATGGTACCGGTATTCAAGAAGGGAGCAAAGGACAAACCAGGAAAATACAGGCCAATTAGTCTAACCTCTGGTGTGGAAACTGCTGGAAGCAATTTTGAGGGACAGAGTTAATCTGCAGTTGGAGAGACAGGGATCAATTAAGAACAAACAGTACTGTTTTGATATGGGGAGATCACATCTAACCAACTTGATTGAATTTTCAGAATTCACATCCATCTGGACTTCAGCAAGGCTTTTAATACGTTGCCACAGGGGAAACTGATCGTGAAAGTAAAAGCCCATGGGAAACCAGGAAATTTGGTTACGTTGATCCAGAAGTGGCAAGGTGATTGTCAAGGGGTGATTTTTATCTGGAAGCTTGTCGCAATGGGGTCCCACAGGGGTCAGTGTTGGGTCCCTTGCTGATACTAAATTAATATTTCACATTAGATGAACAAGGCAATGGGCCAAGTGCTGGAAAATAGGATTGACCAGCATAGACTTGATGGGCTTTTTCTGTGTTGTAGACCTCTATGACTATGTGATTGGAAGTGTGTGAATGTTACACCATTATTCAAAAAGTGGGTAAAGAATAGGTAATAATTATGACCTCTGTGGTGATCAAATTACTGGAAAAGATACTGAGACATAGGACTAACTGTTACTTAGAGAGATGTGGATTATCAGGAATAGTCAATATAGTCTTTTTAAGAGAAGGTAATGTCTTTTTAACTTAATTGAATTATGTGAGGAAGTAGCAAGGAGGATTAATGAGTTGTAGAACAATAGATGTTGTCTACATGTATTTTAGTAAGGCATTTGACAAGGTCCCAAATGGCAGACTGTTAGGAAAAATTAAAACCTATGCAATACAGGGAATGTGGAGAGTTGGACAAAATTAGCTCAGTGACAGGATACTGAGGATAGTTGTCAATGGCTGTTTTGCAAATAGAAGGCAGTTTCCAGTGGTGTTCCACAGAGCTCAGTTTTGAGTTTGATCTGATTTTATTTGATTTATTTTTGTCACGTATCTAGGTACAGTGAAAAGTTTTGTTTTGCGTGCAGTTCAGGCAGATCATACCATACAGCTGCAGAAAAGGTGCACAAAGAGCGAGGTCAATATTAATTTTGAAATTTGAGAGGTCCATTCATAGATCTAATAATAGCAGGGAAGAAGCAGTTTTTGACTCTGTTGGTACATGTGTTTAAGCTCTTGTATCTTCTGCCCAACATAAGAGGTTGGGAGAGATTGTAACCAGGATTATAATTATGTTGGCTGCCTTTCCAAAGTAGCAGGAAGTGTAGATGGAGTCAATGAATAGAAGGTTGGCTTGCATGATTGACTGTACAGAACAACCCTCTGTAGTTTCTTACAGTCCCAGGCAGAGCATTTTGCATACCAAGCCATGATGCATCTATGAAAATTGGTAAAAGTCTTTGTGGACATGCCAAATTTCCTTAGCCTTCTGAGGAAGTTGAGGCTTTGTTGTACTTTCTTGACTGTTGCATCAATTTGAGCAAGCCAGGGCAGATTGTTGGTCCCAGTCACTCCTTTGAACTTGATGCTGTTGACCATCTCCACTTCAGCTCCATTGATGTAGATAGTGGTGTACCCTCCAGCTTGCTTCCTGAAGTCAATGACTGACTCTTTCATTTTGCTGACATTGAGGGAAAAATTGTTTCTTTACACCACACCACCAAGTACTCTATCTCTTTCCTGTATTCTGTTGTGTAACTGTTTGACATCCGGTCGATAACATTGGTGTCATCAGCGAACTTGTAGATGGAGTTAGATTGAAATTTGGCTACACCGTCATGAGTGTACAGAGAATATAATAAGGAGCTGAGTATTCAGCATTGCAGGACGCCAGTGTTAAGGATTGTCTTGGAACAAGTGCTGTTACCTATTCTCACTGATTGCATCTGTGGGTCAGGAAGTCAAGGATTCACTTGCAGAGGGTGGAGCAGAGACCTAGATGGCAAAGTTTGGAGATTAGTTTGGTTGGAATTATAGTGTTGAATGCAGAGCTGTGGTTAATGAGCAAGTATCCTTGTTATCCAGATGCTCCAGGGATGAGTATAGGGCCAGGGAGATGGCATCTGCTGTAGACTTCACTGTTTGTGACATATATTAATATGATTTGAAATTAAATGTAAGAGCTATGTTTGGGAAATTTGCAGATGGGACAATAGTCTGGATTGTTGATAGTGAAGAGGTCAACTGCAGAATGATGGTTTCGTTGAATGGGAACAAACAGAATTCAAACCGGCAAACGACAAAGCACTTGGACGGACAAACAAAGCAAGGGAATCCATATGAAAAGGGAGGGTATTGAGAGAGATAGTGGAGGTGAGAGATCCTGGAGTGCATGTCCAAGGTCACTGAAGGAGATGCTCTCATTGGATAGAGTATTGAAAGCAAGACCAGGGATATAGCAAACAGCAAATAACAGAACTAAGTCACCCCACAACCAAAGGATCAGATCTAATCTCTACAGACCTGCCATATGCAGTCATGAATGATGGTGGACAATTAAACAACTCCCTGGAGCAGGAGGCTCTACAAATATCCCTATCCTCGAGGATGGAAAAGCCCAGCACATCAGTGCAAAAGACAAGGTTAAAGCTTTTGCAGCAATCTTTAGCCAGAAGTGCCAAGTGGATGATCCATCTTGACCTCCTCCAGTGATTCCACAATCAGATACCAGTCTTCAGTCATTTCAATCCAGTCCACATAATATCAAGAAATGGTTGGAGACTCTGGATACTGCAAAGGCTATGGGCCCTGACAACATTCTGGCAATAGTATTGAAGACATGCTCCAGAACTTACTGCTCCCCTAGCCAAGCTCTTCCAGTACAGTTACAATGCTGGCATCTATCCAACAATGTGGAACATTGCCCAGGTATACCCTGTACATAAAAAGCAGGACAAATCCAAACCAGCCAAATACCACCCCATCAGTCTACTCTTAATCATCAGTAAAGTGAAGGAAAGTGTCATCACCAGCACTATCGAGCAACACTTGCTCAGCAATAACCTGCTCAGTGATGCCCAGTTTGGGTTCCGCTAGGGTCACTCAGCTCCTTATTACAATCTTGGATCAAACATGGATAAAAGAGCTGAACTCCAGAGGTGAGGTAAGAGTGACAGCCCTTGACATCAAGGCTGCGTTTGACCAATTGTGGCATCAAGGAGCCCGAGCAAAACTGGAATCAATGGGTATCAGCGGCAAACTCTCCGGTGATCAGAGTCATACCTGGCACATAGGAAGATGGTTGTAGTTGTTGGAGGTCAGTCACTTCAGCTTCAGGACATCTCTGCAGGAATTCCTTAAGGTAGTATCCTAGGCCCAACCATCTTCAGCTGCTTCATCAATGAGCTTCCTGCCATCATAAGGTCAGAAGTGGGGATGTTCACCGACAATTGCAGAATGTTCAGCACCATTCGTGACTCTTTAGATACTGAAGCAGTCCCTGTTCAAATGCAACAAGATCTGGATATCATCCATACTTAGGCTGACAAGTGCCAAGTAACATTGCACCACAGAAATGCTAGGGCTATGACCATGATGAATAAGAGACAATCTAATCACTGCCCCATGGCAGTCAATGGTATTACCATCACCGATTCCCTTGCTATCAACATCCTGGAGGTTATCATTGATCAGAAACTCAACTGAACTCACCACATAAACACAGTGACAACAAGAGCAGGTCAGAGGCTAGGAATACTGCAAGCAGTAACTCACCTTCTGACTTCCCAAAGGCTATCCACCATCTTCAAGGCAGAAGTCAGGAGTGTTTTGGAATACTCCATACTTTCCTAGATGAGTACAGCTCCAACAACACTCAAGAAGCTTGACACCATCCAGAACAAAGCAGCCTGCTTGATTAGCACCACATCCTCAAGCATCCACTCCCTCCACCACCGATGCTCAGTAGCAGCAGTATTCACTATCTACAAGCACTGCAGAAATTTATCAAAGATCCTCAGGCAAACCCATGACCAACTCCATCTAGAAGGACGAGGACAGCAGATACTTGGGAATACCACCACCAAGTTCTCTCCAAGCCATTCACCATCCTGACTTGGAAATATTTTGTCATTACATCACTGTTGCTGGATCAAAATCTTGGAATTCCCTCTCTAAGGGCATTGTGGGTCAACACAAAGCACATGAATTACAGCAGTTCAAGAAGGCAGCTTCCCACCACCTTCTCAAGGGCAAATATGAATGGGCAATAAATGCTGGCCAGCCAGTGATGCCCACATCCCACAAATTAATTTTTAAAAATTATGTAAGACACTGGTTAGGCCACAGCTGGAGTTTTGTGTACAGTTTCAGTCAACATATTACTGCTGTAGAGATAGAACAGAGGAGATTTACAATAATGGTTTGCTAGGGTTTGAAAATTGTAGCAATGTCAAAAGATTGGATAGGCTAGAGTTGTTTTTCTGAGAACAGAGGATGCTGAGGGGTGATTTAATTGCGGTATAAAATATAATGAGGGGTTTGGGTAGAGTTGACAGGGAAGACTTGTTTCCCTGAGCAGAAAGGTCAATTAGTGGGGGCACAGATCTCAGATGACTGGTAGAAGGACTAGAGGAAACTTGAGGAAAAATCTTTTCATCCAGTGACGGGTGTCTAGAATTTCCTATGGTTGAGGTGGAAATCATTAATTAATTAATTTAAAAGGAATCTGGATCTGCACGTGAAGCATTGTAACTTGCCAAACTACAGATAAGCCCGCTGGTCCAAACGACACAATGAGCTAAATGGTTTCTTTCTGCATTGTAATTTTCCTATGGGCTTATATGAAAACTGTCATGCTGGGATGGGACTCTTGAAAACAAACCAAAAAACAAATCAGAGCCTTGATTCTTCCATCCAGAACTTGTACATTGAGTACAGTTTGTATTTTTGTAAAATTATAACATCAAGCTGATAACTTTCTGCTTTCTTAAACTTCAGCAATTGCACAAATGTCTGTTCATTGTATATAAAAAAAAAGCATCCAAACTGTGGAACTAGAGTGGTATCTTTGATCTGGATTTTATTTACTTTAAATAGAACTTTGTTTCCAGCACTGATTTTCATTTTTTTCCCCTCTCTTGCCTTGTTTCCTATAAGGCCTTTGATTTGATGTGTTGTCATTGTGGAACTCGTCACTAGGGGGTGAGCCAGAGCAGCAGAAGCCAACTCAGTATTTGCGGACAATCTTTGCACTCCTTGCATTTAATACCTTTTCGTTGGTATCTCAGCCAAAACAGTGATAGGTTGTCCCTATATGAACTTTGAACCCAATACTTTCAGTTTATGGGCCAATATGCATACCATAACATAGTTGCTAAGTTATTGAACCAATAACCAAGAGGAGGATTTAAATAAATCTGGAAATAATCCTGGAAATAATCATTAAGTCCACTCTGGAATTACCTAGCAAGCTGCTCAGTTGCATCAGTATTCCATTAGCAGCTCAAGACGTAAGCTAACCACTATCATGTCAAGAAAGCCATGGATGGGAAAAAAAATCAGCTTTATCAGTAATTACCACATCCTGAGAACACATTTTAAAAATCTATGCTTTAGAGTTCTCTGGGGAAGTTGAGATCATAGATTCTCAACCACTGGAAGTGACCAGAAACTGAAGACAAGGAACAGTGTAGGTCAGACAGAAATTCAATTCAACTTTTAACTTCATAGTGCTGGAACAAACTGACATTTATTTGATGCAGAAGATTGACTCTCACCTGTATAAAGGCTAAATTAGAGACATACCTGTATATAATCCACCAAATTCCCAATAGCTTTGAAGGCTGTATACATTACTTCTCTTTTTCCTCCCCGTTTCTGCATGATGCAAACAAAATGTTTGTTCCTGATTAGTGACTCCACATCTAATCTCTCTGGATTTCCAATACATGACTCCCCATAAAACAAATTGACAGGGTCTCTGTATGGTCGCTTGTTGTTATCCTCCTCTTTATTCTGAATAACTCTATTAAAGTTTCTTGAGTGATAATTGCCTTCCCACACATACGTCCCAATATCTTCCTTGCAGAAAACCTCCTTGAACATGTCCATCATGTATTGGTCTTCTTTTGAGTTCCCATCAATAACCATGATGATTCTCAGCTCGTGACTTGGATACTCAATGTTCTTCACAGAGTTAAGGCACTGTGTCAAGTACAAAGGGTCTTCCTGATAAGCAGGTATGATTATGGCTACCGACTTGGCGCTACTGCGATGCAAGACATTATCTTTTGTTGTGCTGCACTCAAATAAGGCAAAGACTGTTTGAAGGAAGAGGTGGATAATGATCAGAGAGCCACAAACCCCAAGCGAAATGAGTTTATAACCATTTAAGAGGAGCTGGAATCCTGCCAGATATGCCCACGACATACCTAGAAATAACAGCAGAGCAAAGACCATGGTACAAGTTCTATGACTTACTGAAACCAGAGTATCTTTGTTAACCATGGCTGGAAAAGATCATAGTTGGCCAAGTCTCAGTTGACTGTGGAATGAAAGAGACACAAAACCAAAAACTTTGTCAACATGCATCAGTATGCTGATTCTATTTCTCTTATTCTATTCATCCCATTATTCTTGATTATTGTTATAATCTCCTTATAGCAATGTTTAAGTTCTGTATTACCAGGCATTTTTACATACAACATAAATTAATACAAACCTTAATATAGAAAAATCTCAAAACTCTGAACAGAACTGCAAATTAGAAAAAAATCCCTGGATCAGAAAATGAAGAGTGATCATAAAGCCTTGTCAGTGATTGTTAAAGCCAAAGAAGTGGGTGGAGAGGCATGAGGAGTGAAGAGTGAGGAGAGAGAACTCCAGAGGTTGGGATTTAGACAACCGATGACAGAATCTGTAATATGTTAGGATGAAGATAAACACAGAATAAGGAATTTTAAAGTGAATCATTGGGCAACAGGAAACTGACATGGATCAGAAAGGCTAGAGGTGATGGGAACATACACAAGGACAAGGTAAGGATTAAGGATGTATAATAAGGATAATCGTGTATCAGAAAATAAACCAATGGGTTTCAATATACTCTCTACAACTGTCCCTTTGTTTTAGTCCCCATCCTTGTCACAAAGCATGATCGCCACTGTCTTAGTTATTCTGCCATTGGACAAAGACTTTGCTCCACCAGGACCGTTTGATAATTTGTGTGTAATGGCCACTCCACGTAAGACTTACCATCACAGAGGCATCTTTTACTCCTACAAATGTAATTTGGGACCTGGAAAATCATGACCCTCATGGACAGCCCCAGCAGTGAAAGACCTGAATGTTGAATGGCAATTACAAACTGGGAACTCTGGTGCTATGATATTGATGTCACTGTCCAAAGTGAAACATTGTGATAGGAGAAGCTCAGTTCAAAGAACAAGATGGCAGATATGTTTGAGGAAGAATGTCAATTCCATGAGGTTAGTTTTATGATTAAAAAATAAACTAGTTGACCATTTTAGTGAGGATCCCTGGTGAGAAAACAAGTACCTCATTACTCTTTGTCTCACCCAAACCTAGAAGCTGTGCACCTCAGTCATCAGAGCATACATCCTGTAGTGATTAGGACCAGATGGACCTCAGTGACTCCAAAGTTCCTGATTGACCCAGGTTAACAACCCCAGTCAAGAACCTCATAGTCAACAAGGTCCCACCTGGTCCCAATCACCTCATATCCCAACCCTGGAAACACCAGATAAGACCAAAGAGGAATCTGACTCCTACTGTGATCAGTTATTGATCCCCGTCCCAAAGGGAGTTGAAGTGATTTGAATGTCAGAGTTGGGAAGGACACAAACCTCTGGAAACTTGTGATTGGTAAGGAAGGTAAGCCCTAATGGAGTCCTCCTCCTGATGAACTGTCTGGAGAATGGTCTGATCAAAATGAAGACACTACTACATCAAAGACAAATCCCCATGGCAGCACCCTTGCTTCAGACATTGGTACTACCTGTCTAGATCATTGTCCATACAAGAGACCACAAGATATTCACATCACCCATGCCATCACAAAAGCTGACAACTGCTAGACCGACCTTCACCTTATCTAATAAACCATCTCCAGCCGGGTCCAAAAAATGGCACCTGCAGCAAAGCATCATTGCTCCAGGAAATTCAAAATTCGATGTTGATGCACACAAGGTCTCTGTGAACAGATACCTACTCACTCATACCTCTCAGCCAACCTGACAATGCTCAGCAAATGGGAACCTCAATGTCCATAGACCATAAGACCATAAGACATAGGAGTGGAAGTAAGGCCATTCGGCCCATCGAGTCCACTCCGCCATTCAATCATGGCTGATGCGTATTTCAGCTCCACTTACCAGCATTCTCCCCGTAGCCCTTAATTCCTCTAGACAACAAGAATCTATCAATCTCGGCCTTGAAGACATTTAGCGTCCCAGCTTCCACTGCACTCCGTGGCAATGAATTCCACAGGCCCACCACTCTCTGGCTGAAGAAATGTCTCCGCATTTCTGTTCTGAAATGACCCCCTCTAATTCTAAGGCTGTGTCCACGGGTCCTAGTCTACTCGTCTAACGGAAACAATTTCCTAGCATCCACCTTTTCCAAGCCATGTATTATTTTGTACGTCTCTATTAAGTCTCCCCTTAATCTTCTAAACTCCAACGAATACAATCCCAGTATCCTCAGCCGTTCCTCATATGTTAGACCTGTCATTCCAGGGATCATCCGTGTGAATCTCCGCTGGACACATTCCAGTGCCAGTATGTCCTTCCTGAGGTGTGGGGACCAAAACTGGACACAGTACTCCAAATGGGGCCTAACCAGAGCTTTATAAAGTCTTAGTAGTACATCTCTGCTTTTATATTCCAACCCTCTTGAGATAAGAGACAACATTGCATTCGCTTTCTTAATCACGGACTCAACCTGCATGTTTACCTTTAGAGAATCCTCGACTAGCACTCCCAGATCCCTTTGTGCTTTGGCTTTATTAATTTTCTCACCATTTAGAAAGTAGTCTATGCTTTTATTCTTTTTGCCAAAGTGCAAGACCTCGCACTTGCTCACGTTAAATTCCATCAGCCATTTCCTGGACCACTCTCCCATCTTCCGGCTAGGAACCCTCCAACCACAAGGGATGAACTCGGATTTCACCAGTTTCCTCATTTCCCCTCCCCCCAGCCTGTCTCAGTCAAATCCATCAAATTCAGCACCGCCTTCCTAACCTGCAATCTTCTTCCCGACCTCTCCGCCCCCACCCCAGTCTGACCTATCCCCCTCACCTTGACCTCTTTCCACCTATCACATTTCCGACGCCCCTCCCCCAAGTCCCTCCTCCCTATCTTTTATCTTAGCCTGCTGGAGACGTGGTCGACGATGCTCTCCACCGCATCTCTTCCACTTCCCGATCCTCCGCCCTTGAACCCCGCCCCTCCAACCGCCACCAGGACAGAACCCCACTGGTCCTCACCTACCACCCCACTAACCTCCATGTACAGCGCATCATCCGCCGCCATTTCCGCCACCTCCAAACGGACCCCACCACCAAGGATATATTTCCCTCCCCTCCCCTATCAGCATTCCGTAAAGACCACTCCCTCCGTGACTCCCTCGTCAGATCCACACCCCCCACCAACCCAACCTCCACTCCCGGCACCTTCCCCTGCAACCGCAGGAGGTGCAAGACTTGCGCCCACACCTCCCCCCTCACCTCCCTCCAAGGCCCCAAAGGAAACTTCCATATCCGCCACAGATTCACCTGTACCTCCACACATATCATCTATTGCATCCTTTGCACCCGATGTGGCCTCCTCTATATTGGGGAGACGGGCCGCCTACTTGCGGACCGTTTCAGGGAACACCTCTGGGACACCCGGACCAACCAACCCAACCACCCTGTAGCTCAACATTTCAATTCCCCCTCCCACTCCACCAAGGATATGCAGGTCTTTGGACTCCTCCGTCGTCAGACCACAGCGAAATGACGGTTGGAGGAAGAACGCCTCATCTTCCGGCTAGGAACCCTCCAATCACAAGGGATGAACTCGGATTTCACCAGTTTCCTCATTTCCCCTCCCCCCAGCCTGTCTCAGTCAAATCCATCAAATTCAGCACCGCCTTCCTAACCTGCAATCTTCTTCCCGACCTCTCCGCCCCCACCCCAGTCTGACCTATCACCCTCACCTTGACCTCTTTCCACCTATCACATTTCCGACGCCCCTCCCCCAAGTCCCTCCTCCCTATCTTTTATCTTAGCCTGCTGGACCAACTTTCCTCATTCCTGAAGAAGGGCTAATGCCCGAAACATCGATTCTCCTGTTCCCTAGATGCTGCCTGACCTGCTGCACTTTTCCAGCAACACATTTCCACTCTCCCAACCTGTCTAGATCCTTCTGTAGCCTCCCCACTTCCTCAGTACTACCTGCCTGTCCACCTAACTTCGTATCATCGGCAAACTTCGCTAGAATGCCCCCGGTTCCCTCATCCAAATCATTAATATATAATGCGAACAGCTGTGGCCCCAGCACCGAACCCTGCGGGACACCGCTCGTCACCGGCTGCCATTCTGAAAAAGAACCTTTTATCCCAACTCTCTGCCTTCTGTTAGACAGCCAATCCTCAATCCATCCCAGCAGCTCACCTCGAACACCATGGGCCCTCACCTTGCTCAGCAGCCTCCTGTGTGGCACCTTATCAAAGGCCTTTTGAAAGTCTAGATAGACCACATCCATTGGGTTTCCCTGGTCTAACCTACTTGTTACCTCTTCAAAAAATTCCAACAGGTTTGTCAGGCGTGACCTCCCTTTACTAAATTCATGTTGACTTGTTCTAATCAGACTCTGCTCTTCCAAGAATTTAGAAACCTCATCCTTAATGATGGATTCTAGAATTTTACCAACAACCGAGGTTAAGCTGATTGGCCTATAATTTTCCATCTTTTGCCTTGATCCTTTCTTGAACAAGGGGGTTACAACAGCCATCTTCCAATCATCCGGGACCTTTCCTGACTCCAGTGACTCTTGAAAGATCTCAACCAATGCCTCTGCTATTTCCTCAGCCACCTCTCTCAGAACTCTAGGGTGTATCCCATCAGGGCCAGGAGATTTATCAATTTTAAGACTTTTTAACTTTTCTAGCACTATCTCTTTCGTAATGGCAACCATACTCAACTCAGCCCCGTGACACCCTTTAATTTTTGGGATATTACTCATGTCTTCCACTGTGAAAACTGACGCAAAGTACTTGTTAAGTTCTCCTGCTATTTCCTTATCTCCCATCACTCGGCTTCCTGCATCAGTTTGAAGTGGCCCAATGTCTACTTTTGCCTGTCGTTTGTTTCTTATGTACTGAAAGAAACTTTTACTATTATTTCTAATATTACTGGCTAGCCTACCTTCATATTTGATCCTCTCCTTTCTTATTACACTCTTTGTTATCCTCTGTTTGCTTTTGTATCCTTCCCAATCTTCTGATTTCCCACTGTTCTTAGCCACTTTATAGGATCTCTCTTTTTCTTTAATACATTTCCTGACTTCCTTTGTCAGCCAAGGTTGTCTAATCCCTCCCCGGTTAATCTTTCTTTTCTTGGGAATGAACCTCTGTACAGTGTCCTCAATTATACCTACAAACTCCTGCCATTTTTGCTCTACTGTCTTCCCGGTTAGCCTCTGCTTCCAGTCTATTTTAGTCAGTTCCTCTCTCATGCCCTCATAATTACCTTTATTCAACTGTAACACCATTACATCCGATTTTGCCTTCTCCCTTTCAAACTCCAGACTGAACTCTACCATATTATGGTCGCTACTTCCTAAGGGTTCCCTTACTTTAAGATCTTTTATAGAGTCTGGTTCATTGCAAAGCACTAAGTCCAGAATAGCCTGCTCTCTTGTGGGCTCCATGACAAGCTGTTCCAAAAAGCCATCCTGTAAGCATTCCATGAATTCCCTTTCTTTAGATCCACTAGCAACATTATTTACCCAGTCCACCTGCATATTGAAGTCTCCCAAGATCAATGTAACCTTGCCTTTCTGACATGCCTTCTCTATTTCCCGATACATGTTGCGTCCCTGGTCCTGACCACTGTTAGGAGGTCTATACACAACTCCAATTATGTTTTTTTTGCCTTTGTGGTTCCTCAATTCCACCCACACAGACTCCACATCATCCGACGCCATAGATTTAATTTTGTTCTTAACTAACAAGGCAACCCCACCCCCTCTGCCCACCTCTCTGTCTTTTCGATAAGTTGAAAAACCATGGAGGTTTAACTGCCAGTCCTGACCCCCCTGTAACCAAGTCTCTGTGATGCCTACTACATCATAATCATTCACTATTATCCACAGCACCAGGTCTGTTCTTAAATCTGTCACATACAACACATTCAAAAAGACTGTATGTTTCTCTATAAGGAAACATCAAGACCAATTTCACTACGATGACTGGGAGATCCAGGAACTGCAGAGCTCGAAGGAAAGAAATCAGGTCTATACAGAAAATCAAGACTACAGTCAAACAAAAAAAAAACTTGTGACCTAAGGAACAAATGGTGGACAGAAAGAGTGCAGGAAATTCAGCAACTAGCTGAGCCCTGTGATATGCACAGATTCTTCAGTGCAGTCAAGACTATCTGCAGATCAACCACCAAGGATCTACTGTGCTGAGAGCTAAGGATGGAGCTATGCTCACCGAACACAGAGAAACACTGTGTGTTCATTGGAAGGAGCACTTCGTGGATCTCCTTAACCAAAGCTCAGCCCTTGATAAAGGTGACCTACACCACATCCCACAGATTGCCACCCATCACCATGAGCATAATATTAGCCTGACACAAGTTGAACAAGCAATCTCCAGCTGAGAGCGAACAAGGATGCCAGCACAGACAGAATCTCTACTGAAATTCTGAAGTATGGCACAGGAGTTCTCTTGGTACGAATACATGCCTCATTTCTCTAGTCTAGAATGTGGAGAGCATGGCACTGTAACATTGACCATCTTTAAGAAAGGAAGTAAAACTAATTGTGCTAACTTCAGAGACATCTCACTGCTGACCAAGGAAATCCATTGGAAAAATCCTCTTCAGTTACGTTCTCCAGTGGCTCCCATCAGAATCAAATTGCGAATGCTGTCTCTCAAGATGTACAAGGGCTGTACAATAGAACTGCACAATAAGACAAGTCCATCAAAATGCAGAAAGCAGCAGCAAGACATGGCCTTCTTTGACCTCATGCAGTGCTTCTCCGGTAAGAGAGAAATTTCTGAAGCAATCTCCTCAAATTTAACAGTCCACAAAAACGTGTCACTAATTTCACCTGCCACATGACAACATGTAAGCTATGATCCTCATCAACTAATTCACCACTGATCCAATCTGTGGCAAAATGGGTCAAGCTAGGTTGTCATTACACAAATGCTGTTCTCCATCTTCTTAATCACAATACTTCTACTGGAATGGAGCTTCAGAACAAGGGAGAAACCTTTCAATTCTCACCCTGACCCTACCACCCAGTCCAGAAGCAAGACCATCCCACTGTCTGTCATCATATTGCAGTATGAATACACATTCAGAGGCTGAGCTCTAAGCCATTGTCCATGTATTCACAAAGCTATATGAGAGTTTGAGGTTAAGGCTAAGTGTCTGTAAAAACAAAGTTCCTCTCCCAGCCTGTTCCTGCTGTGCAACATGGGAAGGCAATGACACAGTAATATTGTCACCGGACTGGTGATCTAGGCTAATATAAAACAAAGAACTGCAGATGCTGAAGATCTGAAACAAAAACAGGAATTGTGAAAGAAACTCAGCAGATCTGTACAGAAGCCACTTTTATAATACTGCATTCAGTTGTGGTCGCTCTGCTGTTGGAAGGATGTTGTTAAACTTGAAAGAGTTCAAAAAGGGTTCAAGGATGTTGTCAGAATTGAGGGTTTGAGCTACTGGGAGATGTTGAATAGGTTGGGTCTTTCTTCCCTGAAGGGTTGGAGGCTGAGGAATGACCTTACAGAGGTTTATAAAAATCATAAGGGGCATGGATAGGGTAAATTGCCAAGGTCTTTTTTTCTTGGATAAGGGAGTCCAAAACTAGAGGGCATAGCTTTAAAGTAAGAGGAGAAAAATTTTAAAGGGACCTGAGGGGCAACATTTTAATGCAAACGGTGGTGCATGTACACAACAAGCTGCCAGTGGAAGTGGTTGGAGACATGTACAATTACAGTATTTACAAGGCATCTGGATGGGTACATGAATAGGAAGGATTTAGAGGGATACAAGCAAATGCTGGCAAATGGGACTCAGTCAGATTGGATGTCTGGTTGACGTGGACAAGTTGGACCAAAGGGTCTGTTTCTGTGCTGAATACCTATGATTCTGTGATTATCTGGCAGCATCTGTAAAGAGAAGGCAGTGCTAATGTTTCAAGTCCAGTGACCCTTCTTCAGAACTCATAGTAGTTAAGAAAAGATTGGCTATATGGTGATGACAGGGGTTCAGGGGGAAAGGAGTGAATGGATAGGTAGAGATGGAGCCCAGAGGGAGAGAAAGTTAAGAAAGAGATAATGGTATGGCAGGAAGGAGAAAAGCTGATAATGGGGGCAATGAATAGGTGAAAATGGGTTGGTTGTGCTGAAAGCAACTCAGGTCATGACAGGGCCTTGGGTGTGGGGTGGGTAAAGGACATGGAAGGAAGTATTTGGGCTCTAAAATTATTGAACTCGATACTGAGTCCTGATTCCGCAGGATCCATAACTGGGGAATAAGATGCTGTTCTTCTAGCTTGCACTGAGCCTTGCTGGAGCATTGCAACAAGCCTGAGACAGAAATGTCTGCTAGGGAACATGATGATATGTTGAACTGGTAGGCAACTGCAAGCCCATGTTGAAGTGGGTATCCAGGCTAATGTTTTGGGGACATGGGTGTGACAGATGGTGAAATTTGAACTTAAAAAATTAACCTAATGGTAACATTGAAATCAATTGTTGTAAATACCTATCTGATTCACTAATAAATAAAAGTAAAATAATGCAGATGCTGGAAACCTGAAATAAAAACAAAGTGCTGAAGAAACTCAACAGGTCTGGCAGCATCTGAGAGAGAAACAGAGTTAACCTCTTGAGTCTAGTATGACTCCTCTTCAGAATTGAAAGGAGTTGGAAAATTGTGAACCTTTGCAATATTTAGACAGGAAGCACACCCAAAATTTCCCACCTATTTTCAATTGAAATGTTGGAAGGGACACCATAAGAAATTGAACATTTTAAAATGGTCAATCCTCTAATCTTAACAGAATAAATCGGTGACCATGAAAAAAAAGCTGCACAAACTAAATGAGATATGACAAAACCTTAATGTTATTTTTTTAAAAGGCAATCTAGTAACTATTCTCTGTAGTCTCATCCATTTCTGGACTAACAGTTTAAATGATATTACCTGCAGTTATTGCTCTCTGACGTAGTGACAGTTGGGTGCGTGTGCATGTACCCGAATTTCGCTCCTGATTGAATCAAGCCGCAGACGCGCGCACTGTTGGTGACGGAAGCGTGCATGTTGGGAAGGGTCCACTCCAATCCTTAATCAGCAGAGTTTGTTAGTATGAAAATTTAGTGGATTACCTAAAACACTCATCCATGTTTAAAATGAGTAATTTTCCAGACTTTAAAATTGCGTTATATTCAGCATTATAAAGCATACCTTGAGCTTTCAGGAAACGGAAGGGCAACCAAAGCTATACTCAATCCCAAATATACTTTCCAACCAACATGACTGCCGAATGATCGCCAGTGGGAACCTCTGTTAATTATCTATTCCCCTCCTTGTATATGCTTTACCAAGTCCTCACCAGTCTAGATTTTTTTGATACTGAATGTCTGAAGCTAAGTCAGCTATGGCTTAGTGTTTAGTACTCTTACTTTAGTCATAATATCATGGCATCACGTTCCACTAGAGAGACCACATAATCTAGGTTGAGAGATTGTTGTGCAGTTGTAGGTGTTGACCTTTACGTGTGAGATTAAATCTAGGCCCCATCTACCCGGTAAAGGTGGATGTAGAAGATTGCATGGCATGTTTAAGGATAACAGTGGAATTCTTCCCAGTGTCTTTCACCAAAACTTATTTCTTATTAATATGACTACATAATTGTATATCAGAAAACAGCTACAGTAGAGATCTTTCAGCCTGTTGTGTCTTTGCTAACTCTTAGCAATAGCAATTCATTTAGTTGCATTCCCTGCCTTTTCCCATAGCTCTGAAAATTTCTTTTCAGTTAGATATCCAATTCTCTTGTTTTATTATTAATTTTAAATTTAGCTTATTGTTGTTGATTGGAGCTAGCTGTGGACAAATTGGCTGCCATGGTTTCTACATTGTAACTCTGACCATCTTTCAAAAGTACTTCAGTACATGACTTGATTGCTAGTTGGTGATCTCCTGAAATTGTACACTGTAAATCCTTCTCTTTTGGTATAATCCTTCTTAACTGGTGAGGAAAAGACTCTCAGCAATAAATATGTTCAGCTTTGGGACAATGCTTAATGTATTGTAATACTCAATAGAAAAGGTTTCATACAAGTTAAGGCACTTTAATGTTGTGTGAAGATTGCCTGTCTGCCACTGTTAATTTACTACTATAAATTGTCTCCATCAGAACCAGCATCAACAATGGATCTGTTCCCAGCGTTAATTCATTGTGGTGTCACCCAGCTCATGGACCTCCCCACACAACTCAGGTTTGGAAGGAAACAATTCATAACTCTCCTATTGGCTGATTTTCAAGAGCTCAGTATGAAATTTTCTGACACCCAACATTATATTTGAACGAAATTCCAACAATAACTCAGTCTAACTTTCTTGCCTATTTATTAATTCCTTGATAGAGCAGTGACTCACAATGATTACACACTCACTATACCAAGTAAACAGTTGAAACAACCTGAAAATATACACCAAAGAAATGGTGATATTTAACGCTAATGAAACATTTATTTTGCAACATAATTTACACAGTAGGAAGCAGTAAATAATTGTCGAGGCAGACAATTGTAACAAAAAAATTGCACATTCTTGAAAACACTTCTGAATATATAAAATGGAACAATAATTTAAATACATAAAGCATTTGTTAGAAGAACAAGAGACTTGACATTTGAATTGAGGTGTGCCTGTTAGAGCTAAAACAAATTACTACTAAATGACATGCCAAAAACTAGCGTTTCCCCCTACCACCCCACCATATAATCATGAAAGCACCAGGCTTTTTTTAATAGAGTGTGTATATTTAATTTAATATATTCTTTTTTAATTTATTTATAGTCTGCTTATGTATATTGCCTACAAATAAGAGAAAAGTAGGGACCACAAGATCCAAGACACAACCAGGGTCAACTTGAGACTCACAATTCTGACACAAAACTAATGTGGAAAACATATACTGTAAGGTTTACATTGTTAAAGAAGAAATGCAATCTAATGCTTGATTGATGTGAACTGAACACATTTCTGCTGGAAATGCTATTTTACAAGGCTTTACGTTTATTTTTAAGCCAATTTTATTTGTTTCTTTGGCTCTGGTTTATTCAACTTCTCAATCTTTGACCAAATGTAAGGTGCGAGTTGGCCCTGACAGCTGTGCTAGAGCAGCTGGTGCAGTTGCAACCCAACAATTAATTTCTTTGACTGGGGACCAATCTCCAAAATATGGCTCAGCTCATCCAGTAGATGACAATCTTTGGAAGTTTTATTTTGCAAAAGGTGCAAACTTTTCCTTTAACTTGATCTTTTGACAACTAAGAGGTCAGGTGGTGAACCCTCGCCAAGCTGTAGACAATGTCATTTTACAAGAATTGGTAAGGCTTATTCTCATCCCATGGTGACACAGTTGGGATTGGATTCCAACAGGCACATCCCGGTCCCACTCCTACATGGTAGCAAGTGTCATTGTTCCATCAAAAGTTAAGCAGATTTAAGTAATAGGCAAAGCTAATTAACCCTTGGAATTTGGTTGGGAATTTTTGTGGTGTTTTGATTGGTCTTCGACATACCCCATTTTCAAAACAATAAAGGAGATGAAGTTCGCCTTGAACTTGATTGTTCCAGAAATAAAGATGTTTAGTTAAGTAGTTTTAAATACCATTTATTCTCATCTACTTGAATTGGATAGTTAGATATTTTTTGTTTAATAAAACCAAGCTCCAATAATTTAAAACAGACTTTTCTGCAGAAAGTATTAATATCAGAATAATCCTGCTGACAGAGTTGGTACGTCATTGTAGTGCTTAGCAAAAACATGAAATAATAATGCATGCCTAGTTTGTAGACAACAGCAATGCAAGTGATCACATTCACCTAGATGGTAGATGCAGAAATTGCAATGCTGTAAAACAGAATGCATGAGAATGCAATGAGGGAGTGAGTTTTAAAATGGAGAGAAATTGAAAGAAAATAGAAGATAGTCAGATAAACAATGAGTGAAAAAGCTGCACAAAGGTGGACAGACTAACAGCATATCCCCTCAAAAATGAAATAGTTGTTACAATCCTTGAGTGAGCAACAGTGTAAATACATCAATTGCTATTTAAGTTTTTTCCTAAAAATTAGATTATTTAAGTTTCTAGTTATAGGCATAATGAAGAAGAATTTACAGGCGATCAGTTTTGTGTCAAGCAATATTTAGTTAAATATAAACCAAGGGCCCATAATGCAGTACAATGCAAATATTAAAGATGAAAGAAGAAGGTACAAAACCAGGAAGGTGTGGTTAATTGACCCCAAGCTTGTAAAGACCTGGGGATTATAGGAAGAATGGAAAAGATTGATGTCATTGTGGTATGACTTCAAAGATGTTCAAAATCAGAGAGGAACTGGGGAGAAAAGAGATATATAGGTTTTCCAGCTGAAAGCTAGGATGTCCAAATCCTCCTGAATCTAACCAGCAAGATCATTTTGTCACAAAAAACAGGAATTGCTGAAGAAACTCAGCAGGTCTGGCAGCATCTGCGTGGAGAAAGCAGAGTTAATATTTCGAGTCCAGTGGCCCTTCTTCAGAACACATGACACATCAACTATGCTTTTTCTCTACAGATATTGCCAGAACTGCTGAGGTTCTCCAACAATATCTATTCTTGATTCAGATTTCCAGTATCTGGAATTCTTTGTTTTATTTTAGTCAGAACTTGTTTATAACTGCTTAAGAGGCCATGTTTAATTGTACAAACAAGTTGTTCAGTCATGAATGGACATCCTTTGAAATGTTGTGCCCTTCAGTTGATTCTCCCTCCCACTGAAGAATGCCTTCCACAAGCTAATGTAATGCTTGATAGCAGACCATTTATAAGAGGATCCACTCTGTCATTCATGGAAAATTCTGAAGGTGAAACTGAACTTGGGTGAGGAGAAAATATTGTTGGCACCACATTTTCCACTAATTGCCTACCCTCTGCAATGTTTATTTTCATTAAAACAAATGGAACTGGATAGCAAACCACAATGCTCAACTGGCAGGAAAAGCAATACTATTGATTTTGTGTACCACCCAAGCTAAATTTCACTCGCCTCAGTCTTTTCATAAAACATGAGGTTTTTTTAATATATTTATGCTCTTAAAATGCAAAGTAAATAGGATCCATCTAAAGAAAAAAATGTTTAGTTGAGTGGACTTGGATGTTTTTGTACAATGAATTGTTTAGGAACTTTGGATGCTCTATTTGTTCTTCAACCGATGACAACAGAAAGGAAATGCAACAAAAAAAAATGACCATCAGAATTTCATCAATTCCCAGGCTATTGCTAATCTTTGAATTAATCTCAAGGATGAAACCATGACCCATGAGGAACCCTCTCCATATTTATAATTGTATTCTGTTACTGGGTACGAGTGGGCCTGTTGGAGTCTGTAGTTCTCACTGTTTTGTCTGGACTTGTGATAATTTAGCAAACAAAGTTGTACTGAACTTGCAGTAGAAAGCAAAAGCAAGGTATCACAATGTGCTGAAAGAATTGATTTTGCATATCAGTTCATTGCTTAGAATGTGTCAACATGGAGTTGAATAAATAAATGAATGACCACAAAGAAATGCCAAAATTATGCAAATGGAAACAAGACAAAAATATTAATAACCATTTGGTGAAGGTCAACTTTTTGTGATGGGATGGGTTAACTGCGCTGTGATTTTCTAATGCTGCATGGTTTTCTTTTTAATTAGTACTCTTCATTTGGTTCAGTGATACAACTCTGTAAGACTTAATCTGATGTCTGTACAGAGCTTTTCAAATTACAGATGACTGCGTTTTACACTGCACATTAATTTCAATAAACACTCAACAGGATGACCAATGTTATTTCACATAGAATTGTAACACTTAGAATGAGAAAATTTTTGAACAACCTCCTCCCTCCCTCAGCCTCACCTCTTCGATGCTGGCTAGATTGGAGGAAGAAAGACATTGGAACATAAGAAATTGTAAATTACCTTGCCAGGTGGAAGGCCAAGGATTGAGCGCATCATCACATTTAAACCCTGTCCAATACCACTGTTACCTTCAATTTATTGTAAATATTGTCTTAGTCATCTGAAAGCACAACCACCAATGAATTAAAGTAAGGGATACTTGATTGGTCAAAATTGGAAGAGTGGCGATATCTCTGAGGGTTTTTGGGACTACAAGTCATTGGAGAGATAGTAGATTTGGAGGAAATGGTTTAAAAAAAGGCTGAAACTTTTTTTTTAAATCAAGGGGTTGCTTAAGTGGGACCTAATGTAGTTCATCCAGCAGAGCAGTGAGAAAGACATGGTAGGAGTTAAGACACAGTCAACAGAGTTTTGATTATCTCAAGATTATGAAATGTAGAATGTTGGAGGCCGACCAGCAGTGCATTAAAATGGTCAAGTCTAGAGACAGTAAAGAGATGGATAAGGGTTTCACAACAGATATGCTGATACAGGTGTGGAGTTGGGAAATGTTACAATGGTAGGAAGTGGGTGGTTTTACTGATTGTGTGGTTGTGTTTGGAGGTTCATCAAAGTTACAGTGCCTTCCCTCCTCTAGGTATTGACCTATTGCTGGATTATAATTGCAGTTATCTACCTATATCTTCCTCTCATCCATTGTGTTCATGTTAGTGTTTTACCAGTATGGCAATAAATTGTTCAACTTCTTGTGCATCATAATGACTTAAGTCTAGACAGGATCCTTAATAAATTTCATATCCTCAAGGGGCAAGATATAGCTACTCATCCCCACTATAGCTCAGTTAACATCAAATGTTACAAAACTGGTCAAATAAACAAACCTGGGATTTCCATGGTCTGTGTGAAACAGCAACTTACTAGACAATATTTATCTAACTACTGAAGGAGAAGCAGTTAGAATTTCTGAAAGCATATTCTGCTTGTCCATTCCTGAATCTTCAATTCCTCAGCCACAAACATATCTCCCCTACACAAGTAGCTCATTAAGTATAACTTGAAGTAGACAGGCTCTACTGAGAGAATTTCAACTGCAAATTGACACAAATAAAGGATATCACAACCTTGGAAGCTATAAATGTCCAGCCCACACCCTAAAAGCCTAGTGTCACCTGAACAAGATAGAAGGATCGCTCAACATTTATAAATCATGGTACCAAATTCTCCATGCCACTGACATTTGTTTGCCTTTCTGCATTAAAGTTATGCCCTAGGAATTGTGATTGAATGATTTGTTATTATCACATGTTATTTTAATGCTTGCTTGAGAGAGAAGACGTGCAAAAATGCATTACACCACTTCAAGAGATTCAATCAAGTCTTGTTTTGGGTTTAACTATCTCCTTAGAGAATGTGATGTTAAGGGACAAAATAGTGGGCAACAGTTTAATATTCTTCATGCTGCTGAAATGATTGTGCAGATACCACCTCACAAATAAAATAAAACAAATCATAGGACATAGAACATAGAACAATACAGCACAGAACAAGCCCTTTGGCCTTCGATGTTGCGCCGACCTGTGAACTATTCTCAGCTCGTCTCCCTACACTATCCCATCATCATCATCATCAAATCATAGAATCATACAATTCCTACAGTATGGAAGTAGGCCATTTGGCTAATCAAGTCCACACTGACCCTCCAAAGAGCACCCCACACACCCTAATTATATCCGTAACCCTGCATTTTCCATGGCTAACCACCTAGCCTACACACCTCTGGACACTATGGGCAATTTAGTGTGGCCAATCCATCTAACTTGCACATCTTTGGACCGTGGGAGGAATCCCATGCTGATACAGGGAGAATGTGCAAACTCCAAACAGACAGTCACCTGAGGCTGGAATTGAACCCAGGTCCCTGGCGGTCTGAGGCATCAGTGCACGTGGCAGTGCTTTGTTCCCAAATTATCCAAATATCCACATGCAACAGCTTAACATTCCATCTGTGAAAAATTATCAAATAAACGCCCAGTTTAGGTTTGAGAATCAAAATGATTGTCCAGAAATTTCAAAGCGGTACTCATTTCTCTCTAGCCCCCCTTTACCCATAAAACCAAAACAAAATCACTTTTGCTATTTTAACCCTTATAGTGCTACTTAAGAAACTCACAGAACAATCTTCTAGGGGAGGACATAGGCAATATCTAAAATAAAAATAACAAGGGGATAGTTTTTACCATTCTTCCCCCCCCCCCCCCACCATTACCAGGCGATGTAATGTTAGTACTTGAAAACCCAGTGTGAAACTTATCTTTCTCTTCATCCCATTTAAACAATTTGGATGGAAATTGAGCTGTTACTATAATAGAGATAATAGAGGGCTGCTTTACAACAATCACACATTATTAAAGACAAAAATTACCTTCCTTTTTCAGATGAAGAACAAATCAGGCTGGAAATCTCTACCCTGAGGAAAATAAAGCTATTCATTAGAAATTAAGATTGGTCAGAAAAGGTTCTGACATATTATAAAGGTTCTCAGCTATGACATGCCTTTCTTAAAATTATACATGTGAAGCACAGTGCAAGGAAGATGAATGTGTTCACATTGAAGAGTTCTGCTGAATGAAGGGAGAAGGATCAAGCCTACATTTGAGTAATGGAATAAGGAATTAACTATGAAGGAGGCTCAGATGCATGACTCCATATTTCTGAGGCTTCCTTTAGTCATACTTCACCCTTAATATGTGATCTCAGTTAGAACATTTGAACTAATTCCCAATCCTGCACTCACAGTACAGAATCCTGCTTGCATGGAACATCAATGGTAGAATTAAAGGCAATCAATGTTGTAGCTAGTCTCTAAGCCACATTGCATTTGAGAGTAAGCTACCTGTTCCAAATCAAAAATTAAAAATTCTCTGCTGCCAGAACATTTCACATGATTGTGTTTCCAGGACAATCATTAAAGCAGATTAGTCTAACATTACATGCAATAAATAGGATCTCTTAATTGTAATCTAGTAACTAAGGGTGAAAGTTCACTATACCTTAAGTATCTGATTATGAACTTGATTTCGGTAATATCTCATGAGCCATTCCTTTGGCTTAAATTCATAAAATACTTCGTTATTTGGCTTCAGTTGAATCAGCAAGGAAGAGAACAAAAATCACTTGACTGTCCCAAGAATCTGAGATAAGTAAAATCTCATGAATCCATATACATGAAGCAGGAATCCCAGTCAGCGTTGTTCCATGAAATGCATTAAGTCATCCATTGTTGCTTCTGAAGCCATCTGCATAGAATCCTATGCTGCAATTATGACTCTTATACACCACAGGCTTCAGTAAAACCGTGTCACACATCTTTCAAAAATATATTGTAGACCTACAGCAACCACAAGATCCCTCAACTACGTTTACATTTTAAAATATTCACAAAAGTTCCATTCAAACTAGACCTCAGAACTTTGTCATGTTTATATCTAAATATATTTGGCACCAAATAATATAAATCATTCATAATATAATTAAATGAATGAAAAACATTCCTGTCAAAACACAAAAGTATTGTACAGGCATATAAGACAATTAATTAATTAAAACTACAGGGCCTCAGATGGTTGTTGAATCACACATTATACTGAGTGTGGCAGTGGAATGAACCTGCTGTACAAGTATGTGGGAAAGAGATGAAGTAGTTAGTGGAAGCACATGCTATTAATGGCTCTATCTTCCAGTGATGGATGGGCTTCTCTTCTTTTATTTCAGTCCTGGTATAAGATGTCCCTCCAGCTAAAACTGTGATTGGGACCATGTGTGAGTGGTAGGATTGGTGGATCTACCAGTTGCCATATACCCGCATCTTCTAATTCTTCACAGGCGCAGAAACCCAAATACGGGATCTGTGGGAAGGAAAGAAAACATAAATCATAAATTCATTCAGTACAGGAAAAGGCCATTCAGTCCATCATACCTATGCTGGCTCTTCAAAAGAGCCATTCAGTTCCACTGCTGTAAGAACTATTTGGACCAAAAAGACTAATCTGAAACCCATCTTCATATCACATTCTTTCTCCAGAAACATATCTTTTAAACGCAATTACTCAATTCTACAGTAATTGGATGCATTTTCCTGATTGCTTCCAATTCTATAAAAGAATGACTTTTGCACTTTGGGTGAAAAGGTTCGAGCTGATCTCTTATTTTATAATGTGATTCACTTTTAACTGTCCTCTGAAATGCCTACAGTTCAAGGCCAACTAAGGACAGGCAACAAATGCAGCCTTGCTGGTGATATTCACATTCCATGCGAAAATAAAAAATACATTTTGATAGTGGAATCAAATAACACATAGGAAAAACATTTAGTCTGTTATGCCAGTGCCAAGTATTTTGAAGAGCTACTCATTCCTGTTCTCTTTTCTCATAGCATGGCATTTTTTTTTTTCAAAACATATATTGTGCCCAGTTCCTTTGTGGAAGCTGCTATTGAATCCATTCCCACCAACCTTTGAAGCATGGAATGCTGAGTCTTAACAGTTGTAACATAATTTTTTGAAAATTTATTTTGCTTCTCTATAATCCTAACTCCAATGTAAATTGTTCCAAATAATTTGTTACTGTCTTTTCTCATTCTCAATTCATATATTAATTTGTGCAATATGAACTGATGCATTAGAAATTATACTAAATTAGCCGAAACACAAGTTACAACAGAAAACTTAATGGAGGGAAATCGGCTGTGAATCATTGAATTTCTTTTGATTATCTTTAAAACAACTTAAGGCATGATGGCTCATTGGTTAGCACTGCTGTGTCATAGGACTGGGGAGCTGGGTTCGATTCCACCCTTGATCGACTGTCTGTGTGGTGTTTGCACATTCTGTGGGTTTCCTCTCGCAGTCCAAAGACGTGGTTAGGTGGACTGGCTGTGCTAAATTGCCCATACTGTTCAGGGATGTCTTGGTTAGGTGGATTAGCCATGGAAAATACACAGGGTGATACAGTGCAAACTCAATGGGTTGAATGGCCTGCTTCTACACTGTAGGGATTCCATGATTCTGTGAACTGATTTACAGATAAGGAAAGGCCCAATCATGTTTCCCCTTCCTAGAACTCTATTACTCCAGTCAACTAAGATTTCAAACTGTTCCTTTCCCTTTCCCTCCTGGGTGATTACTCTGCCAGATAATTCCAGTTACCACTCTGCATGGAGGGAATACACTTTGAAATTTCTTTTCTTCTAATGTAATCAGTATTAACTGTGCTTTTCTGCTGCCCAGGGACCCCGTTCAACTCATGAAATGACTTCAATGTTCCCATTTGTTAGCCCACTCCTTCAATGTTTACCTAAGTGTAGGTGAGCTGCCAGTAGGCCCAAGGCTTTTGATCTGTCCAGAGTTGGTCTGCTCCCCATTTCCAGCTTTCTCATTTGGCCAGTGGAGTCAAAACAAGACATGGCAGTTGAAACTTGCAAAGCCTCAAACTGCCTCCTCCCTTCATATCGCTAAAATCACCACCCTACCTCACCCAGCATATACTCACTTCTAGTTAACATCAACACCCTTCATCACCTCCAGGTACGCATGTTTATGAAAAAAGATTCAGAAGTACTGTCACCAAATCTGTTAAATGCAGTGTTGAGATTTTCTACATGTCAGGCACTGAGCAAAGAGGTATTAGATGTGTAAATAATTAATTCCTTTGCTTCGTTGCAGTAGGTCTGACCTGATCTGACAGTTAGGAGAAAGTGAGGACTGCAGATGCTGGAGATTAGAGCTGAAAAATGTGTTGCAGGAATCTGAAGAAGGGCTTATGCTCAAAACGTCAATTCTCCTGCTCCTTGGATGCTGCCTGATCTGACAGTTGCAGAGATTAATTTAAAAGAAGTAAATCCTGAAAACAGAGTATTGCTAACCTTACAAAGTTTCAGTTTTCAATAGCGTGCGTGACTGTAGGTGAAAAACAGTCATTTCACTTCTAAATTATTTTCAAAGCCATCAAATGATTGGGAACAAATTAGGACCAAGACAATGACAAAAACCTTCACTGTCATAAACTGGTTAGGATTTGGAATGTGCTACCCAAGAGTATACTGGAGGTTCATTTGAGGTATTCAAGTGGAAATTGGATCATTATCTAAAAAGGAGGAATGTGCAGGGTTGTGGGGAGATTATTGGGGAGTGGCTTTAGGTAAAATGTTTCTTCAGAGCACATACACAGCAGACACAATGGCCTCCTTCTGACCTTTAACCATTCTATGGTCATAGTTGAAAACATATTTCCCATTCCCACCCCACAGTAGTACTCTCTGTTTCAGTGAGAGGACACACAACACACTGACCTTTCGAACCACTTGAACAAAGTCCTTGGAATTGCGTGCAGAAAGACCCTGGAGCTGCCGAGTGCAAGCCTCAAGGGAGGAGGCATGTGCTACAATCAGGACACTGGTACCTAAAAGGCAAAAAGAAGCCAACAATCATTTCAGTTCACAATTCAGCTTGAGGAAGATAACTTGCATTCATCTAATGTAGTGCCTTTGACAGCCTCAGATGTCTCAAGTTGTTTTACAATTGATGAAGTGCTTTTAAAATTTAACTGCTATTGGAATGCAAGAAGTATAGCTGCCATTTATGCACTAGCAAACTCACACAAACAAAATGTGATAAGAAACAGATATCCTTATCAAACAGGTTCTTGACTGAAAAAGGACTCCCTGATAGAAAGGCTTCCTTAGAGGAGCCAATGCAAGTTAAAAGCAACAAAAAAGAGCATCTTATTAACGAGTAGGGGCACATACAAAAGGGTATCTGGTGGGATTAGAAAGGGTCTCTCAGTGCATTTGGACAAGATTGGCTGAGTGGCCCCATTCTGTGCTGTTTCATTTCTATGGTTCTAAGACACCCCTTGAGCCTGTTCCATCATTCACTCAGCATTCAATATTTTCTAATCAGCCTACTCAGAGATGTTATGACACACTTCTGCAACAGGTGGGACTTGAACCCAGGCCTCCTGTTTGTGCACAACCACTGCACAACAAGAGCCCTAATCAGCATCAGTATTACCATTAAGAATGACACCCAGCAGCTGATTTGCAAACAAAATCTCACAAATAGCACCATGATAAGGAGCAGCCAAGTCTTGCAGTTACCTTTGACTTTACATTCAGCCAGGATATCCCTCATCACCTGGCAACTCCTGCTAATGTATGTCTCGTAGGATTCTGAAATACCCAGTTTGCTCACCGGAAAATGTGGCCTGCAGTGTACAAAAACACAATCATAATATACTCAATGACACTGCATCCAAAGCCCTTGTGGGGAATTAACTCTAAGTATTCATAAGACATTTCTCCTTATCCAATCTTTCCAAATAATCACATGGAACTCAAACGTGGTTAGACACAATACAAACTGTAGAATAGTAACTTTAACCTCAAGTATGTCCCACTAATAGTGGTTCAGATTCTAAGTGCCCTAGCATGCAAATATAAACCAAATAACCTCCTCCTTCGCTGTGTCATTCAATGGTTTTATAGACGTACCCACATAGTCTCAAAGGATTTGAGTACTTCCCATAGAATGATTCATGACCAAACAATTTAATCCATTCAAAGGGGAAGTGTCTCATTTAAACATTAGTGTTTAGTGAGCACTTCCTGTGCCAATTCCTACCTGTAGGTCGTATCAGTTCCCAGGTTTGCTGCTGCAAGCTCCTCTGTTGACATCCATGCAGGCAAGGTATTTCCAGAGACCCACTTAGTCCACTCGAACAGCCCAGGCTCCACCCGAAGTTTTATCTTGTTTTCCTGCTGAAGTCCTGTAAACAAATTGAAGATACAGTGACACAGGACAAAGATTGATGAAGTGTTGTTTGTGAAGTGGAGCAGAGAATCAAAATCAACTGAAAATTCAGAGATATGCTTATGCTTTGAACAGATTAGTATAATAAAATAAAACAAAGAACTGTAAATGCTGGAGACATGAAACATAAACAGAAAATCCTGGAGAAACTCAAGCAGGTCTGGCAGCAACTGTAGAGAGAAAAACAGATAAGATATTGAGTCCAGTAATGCCCTTCATCATTTCTGACAAAGTATCACTGGACTCAAAACATTAACTCTTCTCTCTACAGGCGATACCCTTCATGTTCAATTAAAGGAGACTCTTCAAATTAGGGGTACATAAACCATGGGCTTGCAATCATAAAACTTTATCAACATTACTCCTGAAGGTGCTGAATCTTCCTGTAATACACTAACATGCCTAGGAGTACAGTTCCACACACACTGACTCTCCTTGGGTACAGTTCCACATACACACCAACCTCCCCTCGGCCATGGAGGAGATGGCGGAGCCTTTGGCCTTGATCTTTGAGTCGTCATTGTCTACAGAGGACTGGAGAATTGCAAATGTTGTGCCCTTGTTCAAGAAGGCAGTAGACATGGCCCAGGTAATTATAGACGAATGAGCCTTAGATCTGTTGTAGAAAAAGTTTTGTAAAGGATTATAAGAGATAGGATTTATAATCATCTACCAAGCAATAATATGATTGGAAATAGTTAACGTGGTTTTGTCAAGGGCAGTTCATGTATCACAAGTATTACTGAATTTTTTTTTTAAGGTGACCAAGCAGGTAGGGTAGGTTGATGTGGTGTTCATGGACTCCAGTAAAGTGTTTGATAAAGTTCCACTTGGTAGGCCTTTGGAGAAAATGCGGAGGCAAGGAATTGAGGGTGTTTTAGAAGTTTGGATTAGAAACTGTCTTTCTGTAAGAAGACAGCAAGTAGTGGTTGATGGAAAATATTCAGCCTGAAGTCCGGCTACTAGTGGTGTGCCACAAAGATCTGTTTTGGGACCACTGCTGTTGTTATTTTTATAAATGACTTGGATGCAGGCATAGGTGAATGGGCTAGTAAGTTTGCAGATGACACTAAAGTCAGTGGAGTTGTGGACAGTGTGGAAGAATGTTGCAGGGGGACTTGGATAAACTGCAGAATTGGGCTGAGAGGTGGCAAATGGAGTCCAATGCAGATAAATGTGAGGTGATTCACGATGGAAGAATAACAGGAAGGGAGAATACTGGGTCAATGGAAAGATTCTTGGTAGCGTGGATGTGCAGAGGGATCTTGGTGTTCATGTACATAGATCCCTGAAAGTTGCCACCCAGGTTGATAGTGCTGTTAAGAAGGCATATGGTGTGTTAGGTTTTATTGGTAGAGGGATTGAATTCGGGAGATGTGATGTCATGCTGCAACTGTACAAAATTCTAGTGGGGCTTCACTTGGAATATTGTGTACAGTTCTGGTTGCCCCATTACAGGAAGGATGTGGAAGCATTGAAAAGCTTGCAAAGGAGATTTACAAGGATGTTTCCTGGTCTGAAGGGAAGGTCCCATGAGGAAAGGCTGAGGGACTTAGGTCTGTTCTCATTGAAGAAGGTTAAGAGGGGATTTAATAGAGACATACATGATCAGAGGATTGAGAGAGTGGACAGTGAGAGTCTTTTTCCTAGGATGACGACGTTGGGTTGTATGAGGGGGCATAGCTGCAAATTGAGGGGTGATAGATTTAAAATAGATATCAGAGACAGGTTCTTTACTCAGAGAGAGTTGTAAGGGCATGGAATGTCCTGCCTGCCAATGTAGTTAACTCAGCCACATTAAGGGCATTTAAACAGTCCTTCGATAAGCATATGGATGATGATGGGATAGCGTAGGGGGATGGGCTTAGATTAGTCCACAGGTTGGTGCAACATCTAGGGCCGAACAGCCTGATCTGCACTGTACTGTTCTATGTACAATTTCTCACACACACACACACACAAACCAACTCTCCCTGACAGACAGTTTCACACGCACCAACTCTCCCTGGGGTACAGTTCTACATACACTGACTTTCTCTGGAGTACAGTTCCATATGCTGACTGTCCCTGGGATACAGTTTCATATACAGACCAACTCTCCCTGTGGTGCAGTTCCACATAGGCATTTACTCTCCCTGGGGTACAGTTCCACACAAACACCAACTCTCCCTGGGTTTGAGTATCTGTGCTCAAGAGGCCTGTGGATATGTTTCAAGCAGTTCTGTTGAAAAGTCAGGAGTGGGATGCAAAACAGATGCACCAAAGCCAATAAGTATGGGAAGACAATTTAAGGGTGCAAGGGCATTGAGTCTGAAGACTTGGTCATAGTGAAAAAGAGAATTGAAAATCAGGTGAATTCATAAATTCTAATGCAGAAGAGCAGAAAGTTTCATTTTCTTCTTTATATCAAGAGAAATGTGGAGAGTCTGTACAGGGGGAGGCAACGATAGGTTTTGTGAACATAGGAGGGTGTTACATTACCTTTCAGTATGTTGAATGCTGTCTGCACGCAGCGTAGTGATGGTGAGCAATATACGTAATCAATGCTCGATTTACTCTCCAGTAAAGCCTCACCTGCAAGTTAATAACATCCAACAATCAGATTCATCTAAGATCAACTCTGAATAGGAATTCTGGATTAGTGGTGCTGGGAGAGCACAGCAGTTCAGGCAGGAAGCCTTTTCTTGGGTTTCCTCTACTTTCGCCTCATTACCCTGAACTGGAGTGGTTTGTAATGGAACTTCCCCATTAATGGGATGTAAGTGCAGTTGTGGTACTTAACCATAGCATCACAATGCTGTCTCTTCATTAGCCAGGTCAGCACTGAATTAGCCAATTTCAGCTAATGTTGTACATTTAGTTGTTCCATTTTTGGGCTGTTTGTGACTTCTTGGAGCTACCTGTTTGCTCCTATAATGACTGAGGGTATAGGTGATCAATCTGCCTCAGACTGCACAAAGTGCACCAGAAATCTGATACTTACAGTTCAGGTAATTAAGTCAAATTTGCATTTAAAACCAAGAGACAACATAATTTGTTCTTATTCTCTTGTGGGACGTGGAAATCACTGGCTGGTCAGCATTTATTGCTTGTCCACAGTTGCCCTTGAGAAGGTGTCGATGAGCTGCCTTCTTGAACTGGTGCAGTCCTAATGTTGTAGGTAGACCTACAGTGAAGGAAGGAATTGCAGGATTTTGACCCAGCAACATTGAAGGAACAGCGACATATTTCCAAGTTAGAATGTGTAGTGGCTTGGAGGGGATTAATTGGTACAATTTTAAAGAGCATGTAGGAACCAAGGGATCTGGGAGTGTATGTACTTAAATCTTTGAAAATGACAGGACATATTGAAAAAGAGTTAGAGAAAAGGCTTTACAAACTAAGGAAGTTTCCTAAACACTTCATAAAGCACAGGTTAGACCACAATTGGAATAGTTTGTCTAATTCTGCTGAAGTTCAGGAAGGGTGCCAGGCCTTAGAAACGGTATAGAGGAGAATAATACCAAGGATGTAGAACTTAATAATAAAGCCCTGAGTAGTGTTGCCAAACAAAGAGACCTTGGAGTGTAGATGCATAGTTCCTTGAAAGTGGAGACGCAAACATACAAGGCAGTGAAAAAGGCGTTTGATATACTTACCTTTATTGGTCAGTGCATTGAGTATAGGAGTTAGGAGGTCATGTTGCAGCTGTACAGGACACTGCACTCAATTCTGTGACCCCTGCTATAGGAAAGATGTTGTGAAACTTGAAAGGGTTCAGAAAAGATTTAGAGGAATGTTGTCAAGAATGGAGGGTTTGAGCTATAGGGTTAGCACTGCTGCCTCACAGCATTAGGGATCTGGATTCAATTCCAGCCTCGGGCAACTGTCTGTGTGGAGTTTGCACATTCTCCCCATATTTACATGCGTTTCCTCTGGGTACTCTGGCTTCCTCCCACAATCCAAACATGTGCAGGTTAGGTGAATTGGCCATGCTAAATTGCCCCAGAGAGTGTCCAGAGATGTGTATGTTAGGTGTATTAGTGAGGTGTAAATGTAGAGTAATAGGGTAGGGGAATGGGTCTGGGTGAGTTACTCTTCTGATGGTTGGTGTGGACCTGTTAGGCCAAATGGTCTGTTTCCACACTGTAGGGATTCTATGATGTTATGAAAGACTGAATGGGGCAAGGACAATTTTTGCTGGAGCGCCAGAGGCTGAGGGGTGACCTGATTGAAGTTTATAAAATCATGACAGGCATGGTTAAGATGAATAGTCAAGGTCATTTCACCAGGGTAGGAGAGTCCAAAACTAGAGGGCATAGATTTAAGATGAGAGGGGCAAGATTTAGAAGAGATCGGAGGGGCAACGTTTAACGCAGAGGGTGGGGCATGTATGGAATGAACTGTCAGAGGAAGTGATGAAGGCTGATGCAGTTACATTTAAAAGGTATCTGCAAAGGTGCATGAATAGGAAGGAATGGTTTAGAGTGATATGGGCCAAATGCTAGCAAATGGGACTAGATTAATTTAAGATATCTGGTTTGCATGGACAAGTTGGACTGAAGGGTCTGTTTCCATGCTGTACATCTCTATAACTCGATGACTCTAAGTTTTAGTAAGTTCCAAGAGAACAGAGATGAAGTAGAGGTATTCAAGGGAAGATGATGGTATAGTGGTATTGTCATTTTGCCTTGTAATCCAGATCCCACTGTGACATATTGAAATTTGATTCAATAATAAACTGAAATTAAAAGCTTGACCAATGGCACACATGTAACCATTTTTGTAAAAACCCATCTGGTTCCCTAATATCATTTAAGGAATTAAATTTGCCTTCCTTACCTTGTCTGGTCTACATATGACTCCTGACTCACAGTGATGTGGTTGACTATTAACTGACCCGTGAAGTGGCCTAGAGACCCACTAAGCTAGAGAGAGACTGGAGGTGAAAGCCTCGCCAGCGGTGCCCACATCTCATAAAGCAAAAAAAAAAAATCAAAATCATGAGAGGTTTGGAGAGAGGAGTTATATGACACAGAATGTGCTACCTAAAAGTGCGAGAGATTCAGAACCAATAGTAACTGTCAACTGAGAGTTTTGCAATGTGCTAGTTATTGCCTTAAGGAAGGAGGATAATAAGATTGATAAAGGTCCACAGCCTACAAGACTGACACTTTTTTCAGTTTCTGGCGTTTGGGTACAAAGTGGATACTCATCAACAATGTATCATAATAACTCCATCAGTCACTCATGTTTGTGCAAAGCTTTGCCATCAACTGTCCTATCACAGTTATGCAGATGTCACTGAAATAACTCCACGAAGGCCAGTATTCCACCACCAAGTCACCCTTTATTTACATGTGCATAATACATAATGCTAATCTAACTAGCCCAGAGCAGAACCCCTGACTCCTGTTTATATCTGTCAGCCAGGACTCCCTGATTGGGACAGGTTAATAACCCCAATCAGGGAACTCAGATTCTATGAGATCCACCTGCCCGACATTGCTCCAGTCACGTGGAACATTTCGAATCATTTGTGCCACTGCAACCCCAGTAAGAGGTAACAGGCAACACAATTGTGAAGCTGCATTTATATAGCACTTTTCACATAACAAAAAGCCTTGATGCACTCCGCAGGGGCGTTAACAAACAAAGGTTTGGATAAATATTGGATTACTTAAGTAATACTGGGAAAGGAAAATTTTTCAGATCTATCTAAAGTGCAGTGACTAATTTGAGACTAATTAGTTACAATATTGCAATATAACCAGGGCAGACATGATGAACAGAATTGCCTTCTTCTGTGCTGTATGATTCTATGATGTTAAATTATTAAACTGGCTGTGATGGGTATTGATTAAATAATTCAAGAAGCAGGAAGATGACTCAGCATTTGTAAAATATGAAGAGACCATGTCTCTGAACCTATTGATCATCAAGGCTTGCCTATGAATTTACCGCCCTCCTGTTCCTCAAAATTTAAAAAAAAAGAGATTGAATTGAAACATTTAGACCAATTCTTTTGGGATCTTTCACAGCTAGAGCCCAACCAATTCAGACCATCATACCTGTACCTGGTCTCTGAAAGATCTATCAATTAGACCCATGCATTGACACTGATATGTAATCTAACAGACAAGTCTATTATTTTGTTCACCTCTCATGACATGTGAAGTCACTGTCACAGATAGAGTATTAAACAATTTATTCATGAAGATGGGCCACTCATTTTATTTAAAATCAATTAAAATCATAAATCTTTCACAAGCTCCCAAAAGATAGGATGCATCAGCATTTCCGATGAGAATCATTACAGTTATAAAATACCCCAAAGGAATCACTTTTCCCATTTTAGTTGTCCTGAGAGTAAGTAGGCAATAAAGTCTTTTTCTCTCAATCGTTAAAATCACTGCATCATCCTTGGTTGAAATCTGATTAAGAGCACTGACTGCATCTGTTCTGTCATTGTCTTCTTTGAAACAGAGAAGGCTAAGAGAGATAATTGAGGTATATAAAGTTATGAGGGGGCAAGATGGAGTTAAAAAAAGCACAGAGACAAAAAAACAGGAGGCACAGATTTAAAGTAACTGCCAGAAGAATTAGATGGAAGTGGAGGAGAATTGTTTTCATTCTGAGGCAAATATATCTATCTCTAAATACAGGAACCAAAACTGAATGGGATCAGAGTAAGGCTCAGTGCAATTGAAGCATAATTTCTTTCTCTTTGTAACACAACTGCCTAGAGGTAAAAGTAATGGGGGCAGAGAATAACATTTCTAGACTTGCTCTGTTGTTGCATCACCAAGAAGTTAAAATGGCATAGGAGAGCTAATATGATTAGGGACAATGAGCAAACCATTAAACAAACAACACTAATATGTTAAAAATGGTTCACAAGTGTTGACAAAATTAACTCACCGACAAGCCTGGCCTGTGCACAGCCGAACACAGTGATGGGAGCATCTTTCTCATAGTCCCGGTATCCACCATTTCTCTGAGGTAGAATCGGTGGCATATTCAAATTGGACCGTATGTAATTACCTATTTCAAAAGTAAATGTCAGCAAAATAACTCTTCACAGCTGTGAACAATATCCCTGCAGCTAAATCAGAACTTGCACACTCGTAACTCTGAGGGGAAATTAGTGCTATGTTAACCATAGACCCAGAGTCATAGAATCATACAGCATTAAAACAGACTCTTCAATCCAACTCATCCATGCCTACCAGATTTCCCAAACTAAATTAGTCCCATGTGCCTGCAGTTGGCCCATATCCCTATCATTGCCCCTCGGATCCATTTTAATCTTTCTCCTCTCACCTTAAAACTATCCCCTCTAGTTTTGAACTCCTTAGGGTCCTGCTCTTTCATTAGAGGGAGAGAAAGAGAGAGACAATTAGCAGTGGTTTAACCTGAGTGTCAGCACACGTCAGGTAAGGGTGAGGTTGAGAAAGAGAAACCTTCGTGAACCTTAACTTGCACAGAAATTGAACCAATGCTGTTGGCGTCATTGTATATCACCAACCAGCTGACTGAGCTTACCAACCCCCACATTAACCATGAATCAACAGCTGCAAGTCAGAGTCCTCAGTGAGTAACACTGTTAGTTAACAAAACAAAGAAGAAACATTGAATGTGCTGGATATTGCCTTAAGGAAGAAGGAGGTTTAATAAGATCCAATAACATTCATGAAGATCGACAGTCTAAAAGCCAACTGACAGCATTTCAGTCCCCTGGCCTTTGGGTACAAAGTTGACAGTCATCAACAATGTATTAAAGGAACTCCATCAATCACTCATGTTTGCGCAAAACCTTGCCATCAGCTGTCCTATCACAGCTATGCCGATGTCACATGGTAAATTTTCATTTGTGCCATTGCAACTCCAGCAAGGGGTAACAGGTAGCACAATAGTGAACCTGCATTTATATAGCACCTTTCACATAATAAGCAGTGTCAATGTACTCCACAGGGACATTACCAAACAAGATTTTGCACAAATCCAATCAGGAAATATTAGTCAGATGGCCAAAAGCTGGGTCACAGATAGATTTTAAGAAGAATCCCTGACCCTAGGCAACTGAAGGCATGGCTGCTAGTCGTAAATAGATGGCAATCAGCAGAAGGGCAGCCTCAAAAGGTTATGTAGATTATCTTGAGCAATCAGATTGATCCATTTGCATCTCTCATGTGTTTCAATTTATAGTGACAGTAAGGCTGTAAAGAAAAATAACGTATGCCCCAGTATCTGAGGGAATGAAGAAAATTAGTCAACATTTCCATTGCTGATTGTAACCCAAAAACACCCATCGTAAAATGTGCACATGAACACTAAGCAGGTATGGATTTATGATCAGCAGGCATGTTCACAATGGCTTAATAACTTGCCTGAGTACTCATGCCACATGAAGAGTCACTTGTGGAACTGTTTCCCTGGAAAGAAAAACTCTTGCACTTTCATACGCCTTTCACAACCTCAGGATGTTCCAAAATGCTTGAACAATCAGTCAAGCACTTTGTAAGTGTGGTCTCAGTTGGAATGTAAAAATAAACAGCCAATCTGTGCACAGCAAGCTCCCACAAATAGCAATTTACTAATGACTAAATAATCTGTCTGAGATATATTAGCTAAGGGTTTTATTTTGATGGCGCATTCAGAAAACTTCCCAATTTTTTTCAAATAATACCCTGTGATCTTTTGTGTCCAATTGAAAGAGCAGGCCAGGACTTTGTTTAATATCTCGGCAAAAGATGACACGTCTCACAATGCAGTACTTTTGATACTACACTGAGGTGTGTCAGCCTGACTCAAGTCAAAAGGAGTGGAGAAAATGGAATGACTGGAGAAATGAAAGGGGTTTGACTGTCCATGCTGGCATAGCACAAGGACAGGACAGACCTTTTGCATCGAAGCACTGAGTCAGCCAGTGTTTTCCAAAAACCACATCCATCCTCTCCCCATGTCGGCAGACATACAGATCCCGCTTTTGCAGACAGGACCGGGAGTTTTTGGACACCATCTGTGACAGACAAAACACATTACCATTTCTCAATGACAGTTCAAGACAACCAGCAATTCAATTAAAAAATACAGCAGGAATGCAAAAGCTTTTCTGACCTTCTTTGCTGCAGGAAATAATGTGATTTTTATCTGGGTCCCCTTTCACACAAAGATATTTCAGTGATCTGCTTGTGGATTGACCCAGTTAAAGATGACACACATGAATTAAAAAGTATAGTTTGGCCTCCACATTCTGCCCCAGATTCCAATTTGACCTAAATGCAATTTCCCAACAGATCTGGAGTGAAATGCTTTGTGAATTTTTTCAGCTTTCCCACTGTGATATGCTCTGGTTTGTGAAGAGACAGGTAATGCCACCTGTTAGTTTTCTGTCATTTGTGCCAGAGCTTTGCCGAGAAGGTGAATAGTTAAAAATGGGCAATGGGGAGGCTATTAAAAAACACAAAGGATTTAGAAACTTTGCATCTAGATCCAATGAACACTGTCAGTAAGAATTTTAGTGGACAGTTGAACTTGTTCTGGCCACTGGCCTGTGGGAATGAGCAAAATAGCCAGAGTGGGCCTCTCATGGGTGAAGGAGAGTGAATTTGCCTTAATGGTTTGATTGACATACTTGCAAAATGAGCCTGATTCTTCCTCCTGGAGTTGGAGGTAAACTCCTATCCCTCCTTGCACCCTCATCCACTCATCTCTCAGTGCCTCTCACCTTCCCAAAATGTCGAACGTTCATTCCACAGATTTCATGTTATTGATCCTGGGCCCCTGTGGGACTTTGAATAGGGGAGAGGGCGGTTGAGCAGGGGCATCTGACAATGTGCAATCGAGACATATCTGTATTCATTGCTGGTTTTCTGTTGTTTTTCATTAATGTTTGCTTTCAAATGGCAGCATTGTTCTTTTGGAAGCTGACTTAGATCGGTAGTGGGGTGGTTCTAGAAGTGCATTATTACTTCCACACAACAGCCCCTCATGGAAATTATGTGAAGATGCTCTGATAAGGGGAAAAGAATTTGGCCCATATTGTCCAGCAGAGGGTGTACCGTGCACATTTTGTATCAAAGAATTGGGGAGGTCAAAAGTTCTTCGTTTTGACCCAATTCTTCTTACAAATGTTAAGGTTGAATTCCAGTTGGTCTGAAAACACTAGGAAGATGCAGAAGAGATTTATTAGAATGGCACCAGGGATGAAGGGAGTAGCTGGTGTTTTTTTTACTTAGAGCAGAGAACAGTCAGATGGCTCAATACCAGAGATTTAAGTATTTGACAAAAGAAACAAGATCAAGAGGTTTTTTTTAAATTCTTGAATGATGATCTGAAAGCAGATTTAACAAGTAACTTTGAAAAGGGAGTTAAAAAAAAGACTGGAAGGGAATATATTATCATGTTTGTGGAGAGAAAGCAAAGGCATGGGATTAACTTGATAACCTTGTCCAAGAGTCCATAGGCATGATGAGCTGAATGGTTTCCTTCTTTGATTCTGCATTTCCCCTGCCTGATTTATGAGGATCAATTTCCTTCCCTCAACATCTGATTTGTTCAAAGTGTGTAACTGCCACTTTGATTCAGAATTGTATCTCATGGGGATCTTCCCCAACACCAAGATTTCACATTCACTCTTTAGAATGGAGCTTACTGGCATTGGTTGACAGATGACATTGGTTGGCAATGACAGAGCCTCGCCCGGTCCCTGCTCCTCCTGGCATCTCCTTCGAAAAACCCTGTCGCATAGACTGGCACCAGCAGAGGCAGTCGCAGTTAAAAATGAATTAGAGCTAAGCAAACAAAAAGGGAGAGATGATAAGTGTCACCAGATAGCTAAGTCAAAGCACAATAATGTAGCACCTCTCAAAGTGCAGGAACATCACTGACACAAGAAGATATGTTATCAAAGTGTAAACATTAACGAGTTACCAACAAAGCCATTAAGAATATAAAGATTCTTGGCTAACAAAGAGTCTAAAGATATCAGGGATAGACAGGAATGTGGTGTTAAAATCACAATCAGATCAGCCATGATCTTATTGAATGGTGGAACAGGCTAGAGGGGCCAAATTGCCTAATATGAGCAGAACTACAAACATACAAATTAAGAGCAGGTTCACAAAACCATGTTAACCCTGCTTGATTATCTTGAATTTTTCCAAGATGTCCTGCTGTAACATCTTTAGTGATAGTTTCTAACATTTGCTGTTCGTCTCCCTTTTTGAATAAATGAGTTGCATTCTCTAGTTTCCAATCTAATAGAACCTTCTCTGAATCAAGGAAGCTTTGGAAAATTATAACCATGTATCAACATGGAATACAGGAAGAACCAGCCATTTGGATACAAAACTGGCTCAAAGATAGAAAACAGAAGAAGGTGGTGGTGGAGGATTGTTTTCAGACTGGAGACCTGTGACCGGTGATGTGCCACAAGGATCAGTGCTGGGTCCACTACTTTTCATCATTTATATAAATGATTTGGATGTGAGCACAAGAGGTATAGTTAGTAAATTTGAAGATGATACCAAAATTGGAGGTGTAATGGACAGCGAAGACGGTTACCTCAGATTACAATGGGATCTTGATCAGATGGGCCAATGGGCTGAGAGGTGACAGATGGAGTTTAATTCAGATAAATGCGAGGTGCAGCATTTTGGGAAAGCAAATCTTAACAGGACTTATACACTTAATGGTAAGGTCCTAGGGAGGGTTTCTGAACAAAGAGACCTTGGAGTGCAGGTTCATAGCTCCTTGAAAGTAGAGTAGGATCATGAAGAAGGCGTTTGGTATGCTTTCCTTTATTGATCAGAGTATTGAGTACAGGAGTTGAAAGGTTATGTTGCGCTGCACAGGACATTGATTAGGCCACTTTTGGAATATTGTGTGCAATTTTGATTCTCCCTCCTATAGGAAGGATGTTGTGAAACTTGAAAGGGTTCAGAAAAGATTTACAAGGATGTTGGAGGATTTGAGCTATAGGGAGAGATTCAATATGTTGGGGCTGTTTTCCCTGGAGCATTGGAGGCTTAGGGGTGACCATATAGAGATTTATAAAATCATGAGGGGCATGGATAGGATAAGTGGACAAAGTCTCTTCCCTGCGCTGGGGGGAGTCCAGAACAAAAGAGCATAGGTTTAGGGTGAAAGTGGAAAGATAGAAGAGATACCCATGGGGCAACTTTTTCACGCAGAGGGTGGTGCGTGTGTGGAATGAGCTGCCAGAGGAAGTGGTGGAGGCTAGTACAATTGCAACATTTAAAAGGCATTTGGATGGGTATATGAATAAGAAGGTTTTGGAGGGATATGGGCCAGGTGCTGGCAGGTAGGACTAGATTGGGTTGGAATATCTGATCGACATGGACGAGTTGGACCGAAGGATCTGATTCCGTGCTGTACATCTCTATAACTCTATCTATAACTATCTCACTAGCCATTTCTTTTGAGATTCTAGGACCTGGATCAGCATTTGTGTTTTCAGTTCAGATTCCAGCATCTGCAGTAATTTGCTCCTTCAACAATTTGCTTAGTAACACTTCCCTGATGAGTGTAATTTTCTGGAATGCCTCCCCTTCCCTCTTATTTAGTTTGGCTGAGATTTTATTTATACTTCTTTTGTTAACCCATTTTTAAAAATCATCAACATAAATTCTTTACATCTATTATTATATTATCACTAGCTTTCTCTTGTATGCTAGTTTCTTTTAGTCATTCTTTGCTGCTTTTTATATTCTGTCCAATCTTCTGACCTACCACCATCTTCGCACAATTATATGCTTGTTCTTTAAGTTTGATACTATCTTTAACTTTTCTTGCTAAAGCACAGTAATTTTTTTCTTTGTAGTTGCATTGTAATTATGCTGTATATTCTGAAATATCCCCTTCAATGTCTGGGACTGTATCTCTATTGGACAATCTACAGGCCATTTGCCCCGCTGGATTCTGCTCCGCCCTTCAACAAGATCATATCTGATCTCCTATCTCAACTCCTCTTCTCCCATGCTATGCCAGTGTTCTTCAATTACCTTTGTTCCCAAAAAGCTATTGATCAGTGTCTTGAATGTACTTCAATATTTTCAGGTATGTAAAAAGTAAAGAAAACTACAATTTGGAAAGCACAATAAATTGGGAAGGGACTTTGTACAAAAGGTCCTGGAATCATCTACCCTTTTGTATCAAGAGAATGTTCTCCCTCAAGTATTAAAACTTCAAAAATATAATCAATTCTCACCATATAATAAAGACAGACAGACTTTATTTCTCAAGCACCTTTCAGGGAATTGGGATATTCAAAGTATTTTACAGCTAAGGAAGTCCCTTTTGCAATATAGTCATTGCTATAACATAGAAGATGCAGCCAATTTATACAAATACAATAATGGGATCATGACCAGGTAATTTGCTGGAATAAGTTTAGCTATGCCAGGACTCTAAGAGATCATCCCAAGAATAGCATAGCAAAGGAAGAAGTGATGTTACAAAGCGTCTAAACCTGTCAAAAATAAATACAACCTCCTAAACTTAAGGTTACCATATTATCTGATGAATTATTGTTTTTAAAACTCAAGCACCAACATTTCCTGACTTTTCAGCTCATCTTCAGCTGAATCCCTCATCATCGACTTGACCATTACAATTCACTCCTGACTGCTCTTCCACATTCTACCCTCTATAAACTGGAGATCATCCAAAACGTGCTTCCAGTGTCTTTATTTGCAGCACATTCTAATTCCCTATAACTCTTGTGCATGTCAAATTATGCTCATTCTTGTTCAAGCCCTTGTTTTCAGATCTCTCCAAGGCTTCAATTTTCCATCTCTCTGTAATGCCCTCCAGCTCTACAACCCTCAAACATATCTGCAGTTCTCTAATTCCAGCTTCTTATGCATTCCCATTTCAATGGCTCCATTATTAGTGGCCATGAATTGAGTTGCCTAGACCCAAGCAAGTTAAAGGTGCCATAAAGATAAAAGTCATGTGTATTGTTGACTCTAATTCATTGTTCTTTCTTCCCCATTTAGATCACTTAAGCTACTCTTGACGTTGTTTGTAGAAGGTAGTTTTGACCCAGCAACAATGAAAGAATGAAGATGATTCCAAATCAAGAATGAGAGTGGCTTGGAGGGGAACATGCAGGTGGGTGTTTTTCCATGTACCTTTTGCTCTTGTTCTCCTAGATGGTAGTGGTTATGGGTTTAGAAGGTTTTCATTCTCCTCCTGATGCCTGTACCACGGCAATATTACATCATCATTATTCTTTGCAACACAGTCAGCAATACGTCACTTACCCATGGAAGACCCATGTATCAGATTCATCCGCTTTGGCTATGTAGTTCTCTGGAAGTAGCCCTGAGCAGCCCGTTGCTAGGGAGGTACCATATATCCAGCCCTCACTCGTGCTGCTCTGTTCAATTGGGGACATGAATATAAAATCGCCCTGCACCAATTCCAACTCATCGTCATTCTGGGGTGTGTATGGGTACATCACTCGCAGAGTCTAATAAAGAACATACAGGAAAATGGAATCAAAACAGGTTATAAATGTTGTAGGTCAAGCCAACAAGCCATGAAGAACCCATCCACACAAAAAAATTAAAAATAATTGTTTATATTTTATCCAAAGCACAACCAAGATAAACCCATTATCTCTTTCATCACCTAAAAGTTGCATACTCAGGTGCACAAGTCCCAGCCACAAGGGAGATGGTTGGGTAATTCTCCTGTCAATCATACTTGGAGGCAATATTTGGAGTGTGGTTATATGTTAGAACTTTTTACAGACAGATCAGTTAACAACAAACTCCAGATTATTGTCCAATTAAAAATAACCTGTTGGCTTGATTGTTGTATTCAGCAATGAAATCAGTTTACTGAAGGTGGAACAATAACTCCTTCTGGTTCTGTAATACGAATTTATATTGTGAGAGTGTGGTACAGTGGCACTACATTACCAATCAAGAACACAAAGATAATGCTTTGAGGACATTGGTTCAGATCCCACTTCTAATAGTGGAATTTAAGTCCAAAAAGCTGGTCTTCATAATGATGACCATAAACAACCACCTAGTTCACTAATGTCAATCTGCCATGCTTACCCAATATGATCTACATGTTACTCCAGACCCAACGCAATGTGGTTAACATTTACTTGCCCTCTGAAATCGCCTAGCAAACAATGCAGTTTAAAAGCAATTAAGAATGGACAACAAATGCTCATTCTGCAGCACCCACATCCTGTGAAAGAATTGAAGAAATTAAATATGGCTCCTTTGTTTATATCATCCCCACTCTTCAGCATATCATGTAGCAGGAACATAGGAAGAGCCTATTCTATCATTTTATTATATATTTGTTGATGTGGACATTTCTGGTTAGGGCAGCATTTATCGTCCATCCAAGAGATTAGTTAAGAGTCAACCACAGTGTGTGGGTCTGGACACCTGTCAGCCAGATGGATTTCTTTCCCAAAAGACACTGGGGGACCAGTTGTCAGTGGTTAAATGGTCATCATTAGGCTAGCTTTATAATCCATATTTTAAAACTTTTATTGAATGCAACTTTCACCATGGTGCGATTTGAACCCATGCCTTCAGAATATTAGCCTATAGAGTTCTGTATTACTACCCCACTGACTGTACCACTTAATCACAACATCTCCTTAATTCAAAAAGTCCATAGCTGATCTGTATCTAAACCCCACCTACATTTTCTATAATGGTCCAGTCATGTCAACTAAAACGTTATCAAGCATGTTCAATTGATGTTGTGGTTATAGACATAGAAAAATACAGCGCAGTACAGGCCTTTTGGCCCTCGATGTTGCGCCGATCCAAGCCCACCTAACCTACACTAGCCCACTATCCTCCATATGCCTATCCAATGCCCGTTTAAATGCCCATAAAGAGGGAGAGTCCACCACTGCTACTGGCAGGGCATTCCATGAACTCACGACTCGCTGAGTAAAGAATCTACCCCTAACATCTGTCCTATACCTAACACCCCTTAATTTAAAGCTATGCCCCCTCGTAATAGCTGACTCCATACGTGGAAAAAGGTTCTCATGGTCAACCCTATCTAAACCCCTAATCATCTTGTACACCTCTATCAAGTCACCCCTAAACCTTCTTTTCTCCAATGAAAACAGCCCCAAGTGCCTCAACCTTTCCTCATACGATCTTCCTACCATACCAGGAAACATCCTGGTAAACCTCCTCTGCACCCGTTCCAGTGCCTCCACATCCTTCCTATAGTATGGCGACCAAAACTGCACACAATACTCCAGATGTGGCCGCACCAGAGTCTTATACAACTGCAACATGACCTCAGGACTCCGGAACTCAATTCCTCTACCAATAAAAGCCAGTACGCCATATGCCTTCTTCACCGCAGTATTTACCTGGGCGGCAACTTTCAGAGATCTGTGTACATGGACACCAAGATCCCTCTGCTCATCCACACTACCAAGTATCCGACCATTAGCCCAGTACCCCGTCTTTTTGTTACTCTTACCAAAGTGAATCACCTCACACTTACCTACATTGAACTCCATTTGCCACCTTTCTGCCCAGCTCTGCAACTTATCTATATCCCGCTGTAACCTGACACATCCTTCCTCACTGTCAACAACTCCACCGACTTTCGTATCATCCGCAAACTTGCTCACCCAACCTTCTATCCCCTCCTCCAGCTCATTTATAAAAATGACAAACAGCAATGGTCCCAAAACAGATCCTTGCGGAACACCGCTAGTAACTGCACTCCACGATGAACCTTTACCATCAACTACTACCCTCTGTCTTCTTCCAGCCAGTCAATTCCTAATCCAAACCTCCAACTCACCCTCAATGCCATACCTCCGGTTTTGTTTGCCGAGCTGCGAATTTGTGTTGCAGACATTTCGTCCCCTGTCTAGGTGACATCCTCAGTGCTTGGGAGCCTCCTGTGAAGCGCTTCTGTGATCTTTCCTCCGGCATTTGTAGTGGTTTGAATCTGCCGCTTCCGGTTGTCAGTTCCAGCTGTCCGCTGCAGTGGTCGGTATATTGGGTCCAGGTCGATGTACTTATTGATTGAATCTGTGGATGAGTGCCATGCCTCTAGGAATTCCCTGGCTGTTCTCTGTTTGGCTTGTCCTATAATAGTAGTGTTGTCCCAGTTGAATTCATGTTGCTTGTCATCTGTGTGTGTGGCTACTAAGGATAGCTGGTCGTGTCGTTTCGTGGCTAGTTGGTGTTCATGGATGCGGATCGTTAGCTGTCTTCCTGTTTGTCCTATGTAGTGTTTTATGCAGTCCTTGCATGGGAACCCATCAACAAAGACGGCATACTCAAACTACTGGACTTGTGCCTCACAACACATTTCACATTCAACAACAATCCCATGCAAGGACTGTACAAAACACTACATAGGACAAACGGGACGACAGCTAACGATCCGCATCCATGAAAACCAACTAGCCACGAAACGACACGACCAGCTATCCTGAGTAGCCACACACACAGATGACAAGCAACATGAATTCGACTGGGACAACACTACTATTATAGGACAAGCCAAACAGAGAACAGCCAGGGAATTCTGAGAGGCATGGCACTCATCCACAGATTCAATCAATAAGCACATCGACCTGGACCCAATATACCGACCACTGCAGCGGACAGCTGGAAACTGACAACCGGAAGTGGCAGATTCAAATCACTACAAATGCCGGAGGAAAGATCACAGAAGCGCTTCACAGGAAGCTCCCAAGCACTGAGGATGTCACCTAGACAGGGGACGAAACGTCTGCAACATAAATTCCCAGCTCGGCAAACAGAACCACAACAACGAGCACCCGAGCTACAAATCTTCTCACAAACTTTGAATGTTTAATTGATTTTGCAGCATCAAATGCTTTTTTTGAAGGGGGGGCAGTGGGAAAGCATTCCACAAGTCCACCACCCCTTATGTAAAAATGTTCTTCCTGACATCACTCCAAGCTTTAATTCCAATGTTAAGACTTTTTGTTCAGGATTTTCCAAACAGAGATTACAGTTTCTCTCTATCCTAGTTATTGAATCATTTAGTCATTCTGAACCATCTTAATCAGATCACCCCTTAACCTTCAATAAAGAGTAACTATAAGCTTGCACTTGCCTATACTCAGACTCTTCTGTGTAAGATTATTTACCTCATGGTTAGCAAATCGAATATCACGGGAATAAAGAGCAGCTACCCAATCACAGCCCAACTTCAGGTCTACAATGCGAGCTAATTTCTCCAGTGTGGCCAGGTGATTGGGCTGGAAATGATAGGCAAGCGTGACATGAAGCTGCTTCTTGTGGGGTTCCACTTGCACATCTACAAAAGAATGATGGAGAAAGAGAGACAAAGAGAATAAAGAGGAAGAAAAAGCACAAATGTTAATTAATGGACGAGCAAACCAGAAATAATTTTTATAGGAACAGGAGGAAGCCATTCAGCTCCTTCAGCCTATCTCACCACAGAACAAAATCATGGCTGATCTATCTCATAACCATATTCACTTGCCTTGGTTTCATATCACCTAATGTCCTTGACTAGCCAACAGTGTATCTGTAGATGCACTTAGCAGGTCAGATATAAGAGGCCAAGAGTAAGAGGTCCATGGGAAATACAGAAATACAAAGAGAAAAAAAATTCCAAGAACTTGTATTTTATAACACCTTTCACAATCCCAGGACATGCCAACACACTTACAGCTAATGAAGTATTTTGGATGTGTTGTCAGTGTTGTAGTGTTGTAATATGGAAAATGCAACAAATGTTCTGTGTACAGGAAGATCTCACAGTCAATGTGATGGTGATCAGATTATCTGTTTTTAATTATATTGATCACAGGTTAAATTCAATCCTCAGAACACTGCAGAAAGCTCCCCTGCTCGCCTTCAAAATAATTTATATTTACCTCTCAGTATTGGATTTGGAATTTCACCCTGGCTTCTGAAGTCAAATCTCTGAAACAAGACTTCTTAAAAAAACTCATTTGTGGGATGTGAGTGTCATTGGTAACACCAGTATTTGTTCTCCACCCTGACTTGGACCTACAACCCTCTGACACAGAAGTGAATATGTTGCCCACTGAGCTCTGGTTGACAGTGCTATGATTGTGGTGAATATGGACGATTAATATTCAATTCCAATTGCCTGATTGTAATAATTGAGATGGCCTAGACTCAAGCGATTTTTAAAATAAACAAATTGTGACCTAAAATGGCTACTGTGATTAGCTGACCATAGATTGAGGCAAGTTCAGGGAATATATATTGAACAAACTAAACCAGATATGTTAAAATTACAATTTTGTCCAAAAACAATAAAGCCAGACAATTAAAAAAATTTTCATGCATAATAATCTCTCATATTGGGAAATGAAAGGTTGCCTATGGTATATTCAGCTTGGAAAAAAACAGTAGAACTCAACTTGGGAATATACAAACAGACCATATTTCAGAAGCTTGTTTACCACAGCCGAAAGAAAGGGAAATATGGATTTATAACAACAGAACATGGAAGGTTTGTTCTCTCTCTTCCTTTTGCTTTCTCTCACCATCTGAATTCAGTGTCCATTATAAAGGTCACTTGTAAAAATAATCAATCATTCACTGTGGCAGCGCGGTGGCTCAGTGGTTAGCACTGCTGCTTCACAGTGCCAGGGACCCAGGTTCAATTCGAGCCTCGGGCCACTGTCTGTGTGGAGTTTGTACATTCTCCCCATGTCTGCATGGGTTTCCTCCTACAATCCAAAGATGTGCAGGTTAGGTGAATTAGTCTGAGGTAAATGTATAGTAACAGGACAGGGGAATGGATCTGGGTGGGTTACTCTTCAGAGGGTCAGTGTGGATTGTTGGGCTGAAGGGCCTGTTTCCACACTGTAGAATTCTATTCTATGAACTCCAGAATTCTACAAATCTCACTATTGCCGAGGAAGCAAGACAATAGCTAAACAGTGCTGAACTTAGCTTTCACAATCAGGACTCAAGGGCCCTACAAAGAACAAACTGAATTTGTTTTCATCTTCTTGTTTGTCCTACATACCTTCCCCACACCTTTTTTTAAAACTCATTACATGTGTTTGTGTATTTATTTTGATGTTGCATTTTATTATTACTTTCTTTCCAGGTTAGTAGGTAACAAAATCCCTCTTTTGTTCACTCAAGAAAATCTTAGTACTTGGCTTCTTCATATTCTAGCAAACTACTCTTGAACTGCACGTTAAAACAAAACTCGTTGTAACCGATCAAAAGGAGGGTTAAAAAGAGAGGAGCGAATTTGCCCTTCCTCAGCTGGTTGTAAAAACAGCAAAAGTACTTTTGTATGCTGCTCAAGTCCAATTTCACTTTCATAGTCTTTGGTAACACAATGTTTAACGGGCAGATTTCCCACCTGCTTTACTTGCAGCTTCTGATGCAAAATCTGCAGCAAATTTCTTGATGATTTCTGCGCTCTGCTCCTCCACAAAGAGGCCAATAAAGTTTGATGAAGTGTATAGCTCCAGGGGAAGGGGAAGAGGAAAGGTCTCTTTCCAGCGACTCACTGTGTTCTGCAAAGCTTCACAGAGACCATCTACTTTACTGTCCTCACACTGAAACAGGAACAACAGCAACCAGTGTCAGTCTATTTACTATCAGATCCTGGGCATTGAGCACTAAATACCCACTCCCCTCCACAACTACTCCTGCACTGTTATAAAACCCAGTGACACATTACACTCACACTGCTATGGAACCCAGTGACACATTACACTCACTGCCATTGAACCCAGTGAACACACCTCATACCACAGACATTTTATGCTTTTAATAGTTACATTTTCTGCTTTATTCACAATAGTGTTTCCAATGCCGACATGGATTATGGCACTATCATACAATACTGAGCCCAAAAGACCATGGTCCAAAAGACCATAGGTCAGTGCCTGGGCTGTGCTGAAATGCCCAAGTCAAAGAAGCTGGGGTATTATAACCAGCTTCCACATTCCTAGCTAGCATTGGGAGAGGTGAAAGCAAAATCAGTCACAAAGACCTCAAATAGTGATCATATGTGGAGGTGATTGCTATGTATGACACCAAATAACCTGCTCAATTTCAAACATGGGGCACACAAACTTTACATCACGGGGCAGTTGGTGCCTCTGGAAATCTGCAACCCAACATGAGCTAGACAAGTGAGAAAAAATAACTTTCACTCCCTCCGCTCAATGACAAATTACCTATTTTCAGCACAGGCACGGGGTGGACTGAATGACCTTCTGCTGAACTATTTGACCCTGCACTTTAACACCTAACCCTCCTCAGAAACTGGCTCTGAAAACCCAAATCACTCACCATGAAGAATTGGCAAAGGGTGATGTGAGGGAAGATGTTGTGCGCCTTGTTTTTGCCACACACTTGCCGTGACTGATGCCAGTACTCAAAAAGCTTGTTGGCCAAAGGTCCAGTGGGACGCAGGTAAAGAACATATTCTCGAGGAAGAGGGTCATCCAGGAAGGGGTCATCCACATGTGAAAACAGCCTAGTGTGAAGGAAAATGGTAGAAAAGAAGTTGAAAAGAGTTTTCTTACATAAGAGATGGCATATTGCAACTGTCACTTTAATGCACAGCCATGCCACACTACTTTAAACAATCAGTTGTCAGATTCACACACAGACTTAGAAGAAAAATCAATGTGGTGCTCTTCAGTCAATTCTCAGCCAGGACTGACTCACCACATCCTCCCCCTCCAAACAAAATCAATTGTTGTACTAGAACAGAAAAGAATGAAAACCATTAGCTGGGGGAAGGACTGTGGAGAAACAAACTTCCTGGTTGTACACAAGCACTGGGGAATTCATGGAGCAGTCAATCAATTTGGCAACAGTCTGTCTCAACATATCTTCCTGTTTCAGTGTGTAAAACACAAGACAATCAATCATGTGGTAATCCTCTTTACAGGAGCCTCAGTAAGTGCGAAGATTGCTTTCAAATTTTCATAAATCCTGTCCTTGGCTAAAGAAAACTGAATCAGAGTTGTTCATCTCCATCCACAATATTTCGATCTTTTGTGTGCCCTGAGTCATCAATTATGCCGGTATGAGTGAGAGTGATTACTGCACAGTCCTTGTGGAGACAAAGTCCCACCTTCAGATTGAGAATACCCTCCATAGTGTTGTATTGCACTATCACCATGCTAAATGGGACACGCTTCAAACAGATTTAGCAACTTAAGTCTGGGCATTCATAAAGGACTGTTGGTCATCAACAGCAACAGAGTATATTTTTCAGTATTGTATACAATCGTAGCATATCCCCACCCAATCATTACCATCAAGTCAGGGGATCAACCCTGGTTCAATGGAAAAAGCAGGAGGGCAGGACCAGCACCAGGCATACCCAACCATGAAATATCAACCTGGTGATGCTACCAAACAGCATGTCAAACAGCATAAACAGCAAGTGGTAGACAGAGCCAAGCAATTCTACAACCAATGGGTCAGATCTAAGCTCTGCAGTCCTGCTACAGCTGGTCATGAATGGTGGTGTAGAATTAAACAACTCACTGGAGGAAGAGGTGGCTCCACAAATATCCCCAACCTCAACGTTGGAAGAACCCAGCATATCAATGCAAAAGATAAGGCTGAAGAATTTGCCAGAAATGCTAAGCGGATGATTCCATTTTGGTCTCCTCCAGTAGTTCATAAATACATGTTTTCTGCCAATTCAATTCACTCCAGATGATTTCAAGAAAAATTGGAGGCATTGGATACTGCAAACACTAAGAGCCCTGACAACATTCCAGCAATAGTACTGAAGACTTGTGCTCCAGAACATACCACTTCTGTAGCCAAGCTCTACCAGTACAGTTACAACACTGACACCTCCCCAACAATGTGGAAAATTGTCCAGGTATGTCCTGTACACAAAAAGCAGGACAAATCCAACCCAGCCAATTACAGCTTCAACAGTAAAGTGATGGAAGTTGTCATTAATAGTATTTCCAGGCAGCACCTGTTCAGCAATAACCTGCTAATCCTCCTGGTGATCAATGCGAGACCCCAGGCTGTGACTAGGCCCAGAAACCTGCATCAGTGGTTCCAAAGAACTTTATGGAGAGAAGACTTAGACTTTAAGATCTGGACATTCTACTTACTTTTTGGGTTTCTTTTATTCCTGCTGTTTTGTTTTAAATCCTGGTTTTGTCATCAAGTTGGCACCGGAGAATGGTGACTTTGTACACTTTTCACTATACTCATATATTCTTATACGCCGCATGTGTCTCCGCCCCCACGCCGATCTCCGTCACCACATCTAACCCCGCCCCCAAGACGATCTCCGTCACCACACCTAACCCCGCCCCTTCGCCGATCTCCGACAGCATGCCTAACCCCGCCCCCACGCCGATTCCGTCACCACGTCTAACCCCGCCCCTTCGCCGATCTCCATCACCACGCCCAACCCCGCCCCCACGCCGATCTCCGTCCCCGCCCCCAGGCCTAACCCCGCCCCCACACCCAACTCCAGCACCACACCAGGTCCTAGCTCCCAGCCCTGCCGTGTTTTCAACATCCACCCAGACCTACCCCTCTCTGAGGATGAAAGATCAGTCCTCAGCAGAGGCCTCACCTTCATTCCCCTACGCTCTCGGATTAACGAGTTCAACACGCGGCGTGACATCGAACAATTCTTCCACCGCCTTCGCCTCCGTGCCTACTTCTTCAACCAAGACTCTCGCCCACCCTCTGACGACCCCTTCTCACGCCTCCAACACACCCCATCCACCTGGACACCCCATGCTGGCCTACTACCTGCCCTCGACGTCTTCATAGTCAACTGCCGCCGCGATATTAACCGCCACCTGAACTCCCCCACCCCTCTCACGCACTCCAACCTCTCACCCTCGGAACGTGCAGCCCTCCACTCCCTCCGTTGCAACCCCAACCTCACTATCAAATCAGCAGACAAGGGAGGCGCGGTAGTAGTTTGGCGCACCGACCTTTACACCGCTGAGGCCAAACGCCAGCTCGCAGATACCTCCTCCTACTGCCCCCTTGACCATGACCCCACCTCCCACCACCAAACCATCATCTCCCAGACCATCCATAACCTCATCACCTCGGGGGATCTCCAATCCACCGCCTCCAACCTCATAGTCCCACAACCCCGCACCGCCCGCTTCTACCTCCTGCCCAAAATCCACAACCCTGACTGCCCCGGCCGACCCATTGTCTCAGCCTGCTCCTGCCCCACCGAACTCATCTCTGCATACCTCGACACGGTCCTGTCCCCCTTAGTCCAAGAACTCCCCACCTACATTCGGGACACCACCCACGCCCTCCACCTCCATGATTTTCGCTTCCCCGGTCCCCAACGCCTGATCTTCACCATGGACATCCAGTCCCTGTACACCTCCATCCCCCATCACGAAGGACTCAAAGCCCTCCGCTTCTTCCTTTCACGCCGTACCGACCAGTACCCTTCCACTGACACCCTCCTTCGACTGACTGAACTGGTCCTCACCCTGAACAACTTCTCTTTTCAATCCTCCCACTTCCTCCAAACCAAAGGAGTAGCCATGGGCACCCGCATGGGCCCCAGCTATGCCTGCCTCTTCGTAGGATATGTGGAACAGTCCATCTTCCGCAACTACACTGGCCCCGCCCCCCACCTTTTCCTCCGCTTCATCGATGACTGTATCGGCGCCGCCTCGTGCTCCCACGAGGAGGTTGAACAGTTCATCCACTTCACCAACACCTTCCACCCCGACCTCAAATTCACCTGGACAGTCTCAGATTCCTCCCTCCCCTTCCTCGACCTTTCTATTTCTATCTCAGGCGACCGAATCAACACGGACATCTACTACAAACCGACCGACTCCCACAGCTACCTGGACTACACCTTCTCCCACCCTGCCCCCTGTAAAAACGCCAAACCCATTCTCCCAATTCCTTCGTCTCCGCCGCATCTGCTCCCAGGAGGACCAGTTCCAAAAACGTACAACCCAGATGGCCTCCTTTTTCGAGGACCGCAATTTCCCCCCCGACGTAGTCGACGATGCCCTCCACCACATCTCTTCCACTTCCCGCTCCTCCGCCCTTGAGCCCCGCCCCTCCAACCGCCACCAGGACAGAACCCGAACCCCACTGGTCCTCACCTACCACCCCACCAATCTCCATATACAGCGTATCATCCGCCGTCATTTCCGCCACCTCCAAACAGACGCCACCACCCAAGGATATATTTCCCTCCCTTCCCCTATCAGCATTCCGTAAAGACCACTCCCTCCTTGACTCCCTCGTCAGATCCACACCCCCCAAAAACCCAACCTCCACTCCCGGCACCTTCCCCTGCAACCGCATGAGGTGCAAGACTTGCGCCCACACCTCCCCCCTCACCTCCATCCAAGGCCCCAAAGGAAACTTCCATATCCGCCACAAATTCACCTGCACCTCCTCACACATCATCTATTGCATCCTCTGCACCCGATGTGGCCTCCTCTATATTGGGGAGACAGGCCGCCTACTTGCGGAGCATTTCAGAGAGCACCTCTGGGACACCCGGACCAACCAACCCAACCACCCTGTGGCTCAACACTTCAACTCCCCCTCCCACTCCACCAAGGATATGCAGGTCTTTGGACTTCTCCATCGCCAGACTACAACAACACGACAGTTGGAGGAAGAGCGCCTCATCTTCCGCCTAGGAACCCTCCAACCACAAGGGATGAACTCAGATTTCACCAGTTTCCTCATTTCCCCTCCCCCCACCTTGTCTCAGTCAAATCCATCGAACTCAGCACCGCCTTCCTAACCTGCAATCTTCTTCCTGACCTCTCCGCCCCCACCCCAGTCTGACCTATCACCCTCACCTTGACCTCTTTCCACCTATCACATTTCCGACGCCCCTCCCCCAAGTCCCTCCTCCCTACCTTTTATCTTAGCCTGCTGGACACACTTTCCTCATTCCTGAAGAAGGGCTTAAGCCCGAAACGTCGATTCTCCTGTTCCCTGTATGCTGTCTGACCTGCTGCGCTGTTCCAGCAACACATTTTCAGCTCTGATCTCCAGCATCTGCAGACCTCACTTTCTCCTCATATATTCTTATACTTGAGCAAAGTGATGATAAAATCAAAATCTAATTCTAATTCCAGTTTGGGTTCCTACAGAACCACACAGCTCCTGACCTGATTGCAGTTTAGTTAAACATCGACAAAAGAGCTGAATTCCAGGGATAAGGCAAGAGTGACAGCCTTTGACATCAAGGCCGCATTTGACAATGTGACATCAAAGGGCTCTAGCAAAACTGGAATCAATGGGTATTAGAGGGAAACACTCCAGTGGTTGGAGTCATACCTGGCACATAGGAAGATGGTTGCAGTTGTTGGTAGTTAATCATCCCAGCTCCAGGACACCACTTCAGGAGTTCCTCAGGCTAGGTGTCCCAGGCCTAACCATCTTCAGCTGCTTCATCAATGCCATTTCTTTCATCATAAGGTCAGAAGTGGGGATATTTGCTGATGATTGTACAATGTTCAGTGCCATACATGACTCATCAGATACTGAAGCAGTCCACAGTCAAAGGCAACAAGATCTAGACAATATCTAGGCTTGGGCTGAAAAGTGGAAAGTAACATTCGCACCACACAAATGACAGGTAATAGCCCATAAGAGAAAATCTAACTACCGCTCCTTGACATTCAATGGTGTTACCATCACTTAATCCCCTACTATCAACGTCCTTAGGGTTACCATTGACAAGAAACTCAACTGGACTCGCCATATAAATACAGTGGCTACAAAAGCAGGTCAGAAGCTCGGAAGACTGCAACAATAACTCACCTCCTGACCCCCCTCCCAAAACAAAATCTACAATGCACAAGACATCAGTGTGATGGAATATTCCCCACTTGCCTGGATGGGTGGACATCAACAGCACTCAATAAGCTTGACACCAGCCAGGACAAAACAGCCTACTTGATGAGCAAAGATGATACAAAAAAGAGTCAAAAGATGGATTTAGAAGTTTAAATATGTGGGCAAAAAATTGACATGAAATATAATGTAGGAAAATGTGACGTTATCGGCTTTAGAAGAAAATTAGAAGAGCAGAATATTAGTTAAATGGGGAAAGACTGCAGATAGCTGCAGCACAGAGGGGTTTGGGGCTGTCATGTATGAATTGCAAAAAAAAGCATTCAGTTTCAGCAGGTAATAGGGAAGGCAATTGGCATTATTGGGCTTTATTTCAAAGAGAATGGAATGTAAAGGGTACGGAAGACACGTTAAAACTATCAAGGCACGATGCAGACCACACCTGGAATACTGCAAACAGTTTTGGTCTTTTTATCTAAGGAAAGATATATTGACATCAGAGGAGAAGTTGAGGAGCTTGGGATCGTATTCACTGGACTTCAGAAAAATGAGAGGAGACCTTATTGAAACATACAGGATTCTCAGGAGGCTTGGCAGGGTGGATGCAAAAAGGTTATCACATATTGTTGGAGAGTCTACGACCAGAGGGCAGAGGGCACATTCTCAGAATAAGGGGTCACCCACTTAAGGCAGAGATGAGGAGAAATTTCTTCTATTGAGGGTATTCAATCTGTGGAATTCTTTACTGCAATGGACTGTAGATGCTAGACCATTTTGTTTATTCAAGGCCAAGATGGACAGACTTTCTTTTATCTGTGAACAAATCAGAGGTAATGGGGGAAAGGCAGGAAAGTGGAGTTGAGGATTATCAGATCAACCTTGATTTTGTTGGTTAGCGAAGCAAACTCAATGGGCCAAATGGCCTACTTTTCTTCCTACGTCCTCTCGTCTTATAGCCATGATTTAAAAGAATGGTAAAATAGGTTGAATGGAGCTGCAGGTCTCTCTCTAGTTCTATGTTGGACTGTAGGCAGTATTCCAAGTTGCAATGATGGTTATTAAAAATCAAGAATATACAGTGGGAAGCAAGGCAAGCTGGAGGTTTTAATTGTGTAAAATGTCCAAAACTATGTTTTGTCATGGCACAGTGAAGAAGGTTGCAAGTAAGTTCTCAGAACTTTATAAAAGCAGGTCAAACTTCCCAACAACAGGAATTAGGAAGCTCTTTTGCATACCTTGCTTGCTCGTTAAAAGGCCAGCTCACCAGAATTAAATTATTTTCCCAATTAAGTTCTCTGCAATGCATACTTTCCAATTGCCAATTGCTTAGAAGAACCATACAGCATTCTATTGGTGGACATTAGGGTTAGTAGCCACTGCTTTGTCTCCTTTGGAGAGCATTCATCAATACCATGTCATAACTGATAGGTAAAAGGTACAAATTTGTCTGGACAAGGAAGACCAGCTGACCTGGGAAGGGTAGAAAGGTCAGATTGTTTAGCTGCAGGTATCCACTCTGAGAATCCGAGCGATGTTCCTGGCTTATAGGCAGTTTATACCTGTCCTGCTGTCCTTTAAATGTGATGCTAGGATCTCCAATTCTGTATGGTAACTGTGGGGCATTGATTTCCTGATACGCTCACCACAAGATTGACTGTGCTCTCATGGGTGCACATGTAATGATCTGAGAACCCCCTAATCATGCAAGAAAAGCTAACTTGTCTCCTGGAAGTGACACATACTTCCAATCTGCCGACAAATGTGGACTGTTGAATGAAAGATTCTGACCATAGTGTGGAACGGGAGTCACATGGAGTCAAGCAAATTGTGTTTGGAATATTCAGTCCACTTCCCTGAAGGGCATCGGTGAGTCAGTTGTGTGTGTTGACAATTTAGCAGATTTTCATAGTCTGCTGATGCCTAACTAGATACTATAAGATTTAAATATGCATTTCCATAATGAATTGAAATTTTCAACTTTAAATTATTGGTCATTACAATAAGTGAAAGATCACCTCACCTCGTTGAGCAAGGACTTAAACAATCACCTTGTTAAATTATCCTTCTATGTTTCTTGGATCCAATAATCCAACCATTGCTGGTCGCTCTTGACCAATTCCATTGTTCAATGGATTCACCAGCAGGGTGGTCATGGGAAATTAAAAAACTGAAATTAATTAATCTGAGCTTGCACATAAGAAACATCTAAAAATGTTGGATTGCCAAGTATAAAACTCAAACTGGTTTATTTTAGGGAAGAAAACCATGTAGAAAGCATTTGATTAATACCTTTGTCATGGTCATTTGGTAGCAAACTTAAGTCTGCTGTTCTCTTTGAAGAGAACATAGCTCATGGTCACCTTATGAAAACTTTTGAATAGACAAAACTGTAAAGTCGAGGGTATTCATCTGAGGTGTTGGGAGAGACTAGTCACCCTACCCACTCTCCTTGTCCACCCATATCTGTGCTGAATAACTGGAGAAGGGAGTGGGGAGAAGGGGTTGCAGGTGTGTGTGTGTGCGCACACGCGTGCCATGTTTCATTTCAGCCCCGTAGACTAGGGACCTTAAAGCATCTCTGGGGTCTCAAGAATATGTAAATGCAGAAATCCAAATTTGGGATTGGCTATGATAAAGTTCTGTTCATATTCAAAGAACATGCTGACACTCTGGATTTATAGAAACATAGAAAATAGGTGCAGGAGTGGGCCATTCAGCCCTTTGAGCCTCCACCACTATTCAATATGATCACGTTGATTATGCAATCTCAGTATCGCATTCCCACCCTCTCCCCGTAACCCTTGATCCCTTTAGCTGCAAGGGCCACGTCTAGCTCCCTCTTGAATATATCTAATGAAGTGACCCCAACAGCTTTTTGTGGGAAGGAATTCCACAGGTTCACAACTTTCTGAGTGAAGAAATTCTTCCTCATCTTAGTCCTGAATGGTTTACCCCTTATTCTTAGACTGTGACACTTTGTTCTGGACTTCCCCAACATTAGAAATATCCATCCTGCATCTCGTCTGTCCAGTCCCATGCGGATTTTATATGTTTCTATTAGATCCCCCCTCATTCTTCTAAATTCCAGCGAATACAAGCCCAGTCAATGCAACCTTTCCTCATATGTCAGTCCTACCATCCTGGAAATCAGTCTGGTGAACTTTCGCTGGACTCCCTCAATAGCAAGAATGTTCTTCCTCAGACTAGGAGCCCAAAATTTCACATAATACTCAAGGTGTGGCTTCACCAAGGCCCTATATAACTGCGGCAAAGCATCCTTACTCTGACACTCAAATCCTCTCGCTATGAAGGACAGCATGCCATTAGCTCTCCTCACTGCCTGCTGCACCTGTTCTACCATGGCAAAAAAATTAAAAAATCTAAATAATCTTTTCCTAAGCTGCCACCATTTATCCAAAAGGTTGACAAGAGGTGAAAAGTTGCCACCTCCCACAGAATCAGAACTGAAGAATAATCCATAACAGAAAAAGATGGTGGGCGCAGTGCTAATGTCATTGTGTCAAAGTCCTAGCATTCCCTTCCTAACAGCAATCTGGATGTCCCTAAAACTCAAGGACTACAGTGGTTCAAGAAAGCAACTTACTAACATCTTCTCCAGGGCAATGAGGAATGAGTAACAAATGCTGGTCTGGTTAAGAAGAGCACATCACATGAAAGAATGAAGAGAAATAAAAGCTTTTGACAGAAGAGCAGGAAATTGTTGGTGATAAAGGAATAACTTAGGAAAGTCACATCACTTTGAACATTCATCTCCCAAAGTTACTGTCTGCTTTAAGATCAATACAATAACATTGACAATTTTATTTTTCCCCAAAAAAAGACATGATTGAGGTAGTGGTCTCACACAGTCTCAGGTTTAATTCATTGATTTATTTGCAGGATTTTGATCGGGATTTTTGTGTGAGCTTTTGACAGAAAGTCTAATTAATAAAGGCTGAAGGTGAAAGTGTCTACTTGTAGAATCTAAGAACACATTACTTAAGTAGATTTTACACTAAGTCATTAACGTAAAGCACTGTAATAGCCAGACGACAAAGCGATTCAGCACACACAGAACAGATGAAAGTTTTCTTTTTTTAAAAAGCCTTTCTTGGCAAAAATGTTCTACTCTGCATTTTCTTTTACACAGCACCTGCCACCTTAGAGAGAACACACACAGGGCTAACCACACTAGCCACATCCTGTGAGTAGAGATGCAGTAATTGTAGACAGTTAAGGGATCCCCTGAGCACAAAACTGAAGTCGGCAAAGCAGGAAACACTCAGTAGCTTGGGTTGGCCTGGTTAGTGCTGCTACATTGCCTCAAATCGATAGTGGTATTAGCAAGGGTTATACCTAGAAATGTATTATGCAATAGCACCAGAAATGATTTGTTTCTTCTCTCCTTCCCTCAATTTAGATTTTTGAATTTTTTTGCCATCTTCTTCCATGCTAATTAGCCTCTTTTTTTTGGTGCAGCTCATATTTCTAATATAGTTTCAGTTAAGGGCAAAATTTAACACACCTCATTCAATTTTAGATTAGATTAGATTCCCTACAGTGTGGAAACAGGCCCTTCAGCCCAATAGGCCCACACCGACACTCCGAAGAGTAACCTACCCAGACCCATTTCCCTCTGATTAATGCACCTAACACTATGGGCAATTTAGCATAGCCAATTCACCTGACCTGCACACCTTTGGACTGTGAGAGGAAACCCAAGCAGACACAGGGAGGACGTGCAAACTCCACACAGACAGACAGTCACCCAAGTGCTAAACACTGAGCCACCGTGTTGCCTAAAGACATTTCTTAGTTTTTACAGGTCTATTGTCCACAACCTCCAAAGACCTGAGCAATGCTGCCTCTAGACAATGTACTCAGACCCATCTTCAGTAGAAAGTAAAACATGGGTGTAATGCTGGGTCTATTTTTATCTGTGGCTTGTATCCAGTTAGAGTAACTGCTATCTCATAACAATGTGTATGTAAGTGTGCCTTTTATATACTTGGCCCTGAAACCCTTCAGAGAGCTTTAGTGAGTGTTTCCAAAACACAGTGCCCAAGGAAAATAGGTCAGAAAGATTTAGGTTCAGGCCTCACTATAGAAAGCTCCAGATAGAAGAGTATTGGTTTCACATCCAATGAAAGTATTTGTTCCAGTGGTTGTGTATAGATAACTGGCCACCTTTTGTGCTATATCATTCTACATTTAACATTAAAATCTATAAAGAGACATGTCTAGTTACCAGGAATTCTTGGTGTTTTCTTACAACTGTAGAGTAGATTACCCTTCATGACTCTAATCGTGCCCCAATATCCCCCTTTTTTGGAAAAAAGGGAATTCCAGATTTCTGCCACTGCCCATGTGTGGAAAAAGTGCTTTCTGACTTTTCTGTTGACCTGGCTCCAAGTTTAAGATCTTGTCACCCAGTTCTAGGTTCCCTCGCCATTGGAAATAGTTTTTCCATAGCCACGCAATCTAATTCCCTAAATGTGGTGATACCATTTGTTCATTATTGAGTGGTGATATAGGATTATACCTTTCCCCTTTTCCGGAGAACCTTTAGTTGGAGTTCATGCGGAGTTTTTGGTCAGGGGAACCCAAGTGAACAAGAAGGGAGTCCACTTCCATAATGTTCAATTCACCTTAAATCTAGGTTTGCAATAAGAGTGCAAGTACCATCATTTGACTCTAGAAATTAATAAATTACAGAAAGGTACTATCATATCACAGTACAAGTTAAAGCTGCAAGAAAAAAACAACCAGCTGCATTTGTAGATATTAATCTCATACCAACCAATCACAAGCTGCCTGGACACTCTTCCCGCCTGTGGATGCTAACGCCTTTAGTCTGGAAGAAAAAGACGAAAGAGAATTGTTAACACACTGGGTATTTGCAGAAATCGAGAGAATTCATCCATCAGTTACTGGCACATTGCAGTCCATGCAGATTCCACCTGGACAAAAGCAAATGGTTACTGAATACTGATTCTATTCCTTAGTTAAGCAGCACTGGAACAGATCATCAAACGGCAAGCAGAATGGTCCAATTCCTGACACAGTCAGTCAGTGCTGAAACATTCAGTCCTATTACAAGCATGAAGAAAATAACTTCAAAAAGCTTGTGTTTAAAATAGTATCCAGCTCTTCCTCACAGCAGGAACTGAACTTCCTGATGAATTTTAACATCGATCCTGCAATATTTCAGAATAGATAGAAAGCACACCTAGAATGCAGTGAATCTTTTGTGTCATTCTGTGCTAGAAAGAAATGATCAGTGGTCCAGGTTAATATATTACCCACTGAACCTTGGTGAGAGTGGAGACTGCAGGTCCAGTATCTGCAAGTGGATCAAACAAAACATACCCCAGCTTTCTCCCATCGATTTTCTCAAAGTTACTTACTTTATCCTCCTATTAAATGAGTAATCTTTTACTGTATTGGGCAGTGCTTTGTATTGGAGAAAACATTAGATAAATATTGTTTAATTATCTTTGCAGCTTCCTTTCACCCATGTCACAGACTACTAACAAACCCACAAATGTCTTTCTCAACAACATCCCATCCCATTCTCCTACTAAGTATAGCTGTTCATGAGCAAAGAACCATCACCTGTAGATTATAGAGATTTTTTAGAGACAATGTAGGACCTCAACACATCCCAAAACATTTTACTGCCAATTAAACACCTTTAAAAATAAGTACATTTTCTAATAAGGTAAAAATAGCAGGCAATTTGACACAGCAAGATCCAACAATCAGGACTGTTTAGACAACCACATCCATCTGTTTTGAGAGGTATTAGTTGAGGGATGTATATTGGCCAGGTCACCTGGGAGAATTGTGTTGCTCATCTTCAAAATAGTGCTATGTAATCTTTTAAGACCACCCATGTTTAAAATCACACCCAAAGATTGCACAGTGTTGCACTCCCTCGGTTTTGTGCAGAATCCAGACCCTCAAAGTCCAAGGCAAGAAAACAAATGAACTCGACAGAAGAAAGGCTGACAGAGCAGAGGAAAATAAACACAGTAAATGCTGAATTAACCAGGAGTCAGGCAACATCAGTGGTGACAGAGGCATAATTAACATTTCAGTTTGATAGCTATTCAGGTAATAATCTGCCTTCCTGTATTTGCTACCAAAGTGGATACCCTCATATTTGTCCACATTCTACTGCATCCTTCATGCATTTGGCCTCACATTCAGCTTGTCCAAATCACACAAACATCCTCATCGCAGCTTACCCTCCCACCCACCTTTGTGTAATCTACAAATTTGGAGATATTACATTTAGTTCCCTCATCAAAATCATTAATAAATATTCTGAATAGCTGGGGATCCAGCACTGATCCTTGCTGTATCCCACTATTCACTGCCTGCCATTCAGAAAATTTTATTTCTACCCTTAAGTTTCCTGTCTTCCAACCAATTTCCTATCCATCTCGATACACTACCCCCAATCCTGCGTGCTTTAATTTTACACACTGATCTTTAAGTGGGACTTTGTCTAAAGCCTTTTGAAAGTCCAAATAAGCCAGCACTGGATTCCTTTCATCAACTCTTACATCCTTGAAGAATTACAGAAGATTTGTCAAGCATGTATTCCTTTTGTAAGTCAGTGAAGATTCTGTCTGATCCTGTCACTGGTTTCCAAATGCTGAGTTATTAATCTTTTTATAATAGACCCTTAAAATTTCCCCAATATGCATCAGATTAAATGGTCTGCAATTCCTAGTTTTCTCCTTGCCTCCCTTCTTAAATAGAGGGGTAGAGGGGTTAGATTAGCAAGCCCCTCCAATCTGTTGAAACTGTTCCAAAGTCTGGAGAATCTTGGAAATTGACAATCAATGCATCCAATATTTCTAGACTGACTTCCTTAAGTACTCTGGGATATAGTTATCAGGCCCTGAGGATTCATTGGATTCACTCGATCCCATCAATTTCCTAACACCATTTCCCTGCTAATGCTGATTTCCTTCAGTTTCTCCTTCTCATTAATTCCTGTACTCCTCAACATTTCTTGTTTGTCATTTGTGACCTCCTTTGTGAACACAGAATCAAAGAATGTATTTAGTTGGTCAGCCATTTCTTTGTTTTCCTATTATAAATTTCCCTGTTTTTGACTGTAAGAGACCTACATTTGTGTTCATCAATACTCTCCTCTTCACATAGCTATAGTGTACTATCAATCTATATGTTCATTGCCATCTTACTCTCAAAACTCTATTTTCCCTTTCTTTACCAAAACCTATGTCTTCTTTTGCTGAATTCTAAACTATCTGGACTCCTCAGGTCTGTTATTTTCTCATGCCAAGTTGTAAGGCTCTTTGTTGGATCTAACTTCATGCCAATTTTTATACCTCTTTGTTGGATCTAATACTATCTCTAATTTTCCTTGTAAGTCACAGTTTGATCAATTTTCTGAACAATTATCCCAGTTCACCCATGCGCTCTTTGAATATTTGCCATTCCCTTTCCACCACCATCCCTTTGAATAACATTCCCCCAATCTTTTTTGCTAACTCATACCATCACAGTTTCTTCCTTTTAGATTCAGGAGCCTACTCTCAGACTCAACTATGTCTTGTCTCACTAAATTTGATTGAGGTTTTTGAAGAAGTGACGAGGATGATTGATGAAAGTAGGGTAGTGGATGTTGTCTACGTGGACTTTACTAAATTATTTGACAGGCTGGTAAGCTGGTCTAGAATATTAGGTCACACAGGATCAACAGTGAGTTGTTAAGTTGAATACAAAATTGGATTGGGCATAGAAGACAGAGGGTAGTTCTCGAGGTGGTCTGACTGGTGGTCTATAATCAGTGATGTCCACAAGGATCAATGCTGGGACCTCTGTGTTTATAATATATATATATATAAATGATTTGGATGAAAATGTAGGTGTTCTGATTAGTAAGTTTGCAGGCAACACAAAAGTTGATGGAGTTGTGGATAATGAGGAAGGTTATCAAAGAACACAGCAAGATATAGCTCAGCTGAGAAGATGGGCAGAGAAAAGGCAGCTGGAGTTTAATCCAGACAAACATGAGGTAACGTATTTTGGAAAGTGAAATGCAAGAGGAAAGAATACTGTAAACGGCTAGAACTTAGGAGCATTGACATACAGAGAGATGTTGGGGTACACGTCTATATCTCCCGCAAAGTGGCAACAAGTGTATAAGGTGGTCAAAAACGCATGTGGTATGCTTACCGTCATAAGTTGGAACAATGAATATAAAAGTTGACAAGTCAGGTTGCAGCAATATAAAGCTTTAGTTAGTCCACATTTGGTGTGTCATTTGCTATTCTGGTCACCACATTATAGGAAGTATGTGGAGGTTTTGGAGAGGGTGCAAAAAAAATGTTTATTAGTATGTTGCTTGGGTTGGGGTATACTGTATTAGCTATAAGGAGCGGTTGGATAAACTTGGATTGTTTTCACTAGAGTGTTAGAGGTGGAGGGGCAACCTAATAGATGTATATAAAATTATGAGAGGCATGGATAGTGTGGATAGTCAGTATCTTTTCCCCAGGGTGGAAATGTCAAATAATAGGGGGCATAGGTTTAAGGTGAGAGGGATAAAGTTTAAAGGAGATGCGTGAGGCAAGTTGTTTTTTTTATAAAAAGGGCGATAGGTGCCTAAAACACTCCCAGGGGAGGTGGAAGAAGCAGATATGATAGCAATTTTTAAGGGACATTTAGATAGACACATGAACAGGCAGGGAATCAAGGGATATGGTCGATATGTAGGCAGATGGGATTAGTTTAGAATGGTATCATGGTCAGTGAAGACATAGGGTCAAAGAGAGGTAAGCACAGAAACAGACCCTTCGGTTCAACCCATCCATGCCGATCAGATATCCTAAATTAATCTAGTCCCATTTGCCTGCACTTGGCCCATAGCCCTCTAAACCCTTCCTATTCATATACCTATCCAGATGCCTTTTAAATGTTGTAGTTGTACCAGTCTCTACCATTTCCTCTGGCAGTTCATTCCATACACGCACGACCCTCTGCGTGAAAACGTTGCCTCTTAGGAGCCTTTTAAATCTTTTCCCTCTCACCTTAAACCTATGCTGTCTAGTTCTGGACTCCCCCATCTCAAGGAAAAGACCCTGTCTATTTAGCTCATCCATGCCCCTCATGATTTTATAAACTTTTGTGAGGTCACCCCTCAGCGTCCGATGCTTCCGAGAAAATAGCCCCACCCCATTAAACCTCTCCCTATGGCTCAAATGCTCCAACCGTGGCAACATCCTTGTAAATCAGCCGACGAGCTTGTGGTTGTGTTGTACTGTTCTATGTTCTCCATTTCTACCCATTGTTGGTTTGATAATGATCATTTACCAGAAACCCCATGTGGAACTTTGTGCTGCTCCCAAGAGCAGGAACAGAGGTGGGCAGAAAAACTTAATTTTGCAGGAGGCCAAAATTCAGAATCCTTACAGCTGAATGAGTATTTGCAATCAAGTTCTCTGAACTTTAAAAGGCAGATTAGTTTCCCAACAGTAAATGTCAAGAGGTCCTTTTGCATATATTTGCATAACGTGCATGCTTACTGAAAAATCATCTCACTCATCATCTAAGTTCCCTGTCCTAATATGTTTGTCGCAAATAGGTAACATATGCTTTCCCATATATGCATGCCAGCTAGGTACTTGACTCACTGGACAATAGAGGGAGTAACTGCTGCTTTATCCTATTTGGGAAGCATTCATCCATGCCATGCCATGATTGTGATTGAGTAGTGAAGAAGTTGCATTGGGCATGAAAGATAAGTGAGACTAGAGGGTAATGTGCACTAGTCAGGGAGACTGAAATTGGCTGGCTAGCTGACTGGGGAAAAGTGTGTAGAATGTTTATTGCCCATTCCAAAAGCCAGTGTGACACTCCTAGTTTGCAGAAAGTGAGTGAAGGGCAGCAGGACATTTGACCCCAAAAGGTACTAGCGAGGGGGAAGGATTTACTTACGAAGACACATGTAATGAGAGGAGAATCATGTGACTGCATTAGAGGAGCTGGCCTATTCCAAGAGCAAATGATGGCCACTTGCAGTCAAAACCAAGCATCAACTCTATAATGTAGGATCCCACTCACCCACTGTTTGTCTCCACAGATACTGTCTGATTTAGTGAGTATTTCCAGCATTTTTAAAAAAATTCATTCACAGGATGAGGGTGTCGCTCGCTAGGCTTATTCTAACAGGATTCAAACCTAGGTCTCCAGAGCATTACCTAGGTTTCTGGATTAACGGTCCAGCAATAATACCGCTAAGCCATTGCCTCTCTAACTTTTATTTCGGACCCCCAGGACTTGGAGTATTTTGCATTTGTGAAGGTAAGAGAAAAGAGTTTTTAATAAAGTCACGTAAAGTAGAGCAGAATTGCAACAAAGTAAAGCAAAGGGGTCTGTATGAAGATCCTATAATATCCATCTCTGTCATTAGATGCTACAAAGATAATAATGATAGGACTCTAGTCAGCAGCATTAGCATAGTTCAATCAAGCTGTGAGCAATCAGACCAATCATAAAATCCAATTCAATTAGCCTGTCACATTACAGGGAGTGCAAAGACCAAAGCACAGTCAGGCCTAATTATGGACTTATTATGTTAGAAAGAACACCCACTGTGTAATTTTCATCCATTACCTGTGACCTACATTGATTTTTGATATGGTTAAGCCTTAATTTTAAAATCTTATTCTTATGCTCAAAGCCATCCAAAGCATCATCCCTCCTTCCCTATGTAATATCCTCCAACCCTTAACAATTTACAGATTGCTGTGCTCCTCCCATTTTGTCCTCATGAACTTCAGCTCTTTTAAACACTGTACGATCGGCAGCTATGCTTGGGGCCTAAATACCCTCCCTAAATCTCTTTACCTCTATCTCCTTAAAATTTACCTTAAAACCCACCTACCTCTTTGACCACGGTTTTGGACTCTTAACCAATAATCTCATGACTCATTTTGTTTTTGACCAATTATGCTGCTGGCAATAGCATGAAAATGTCTTTTGGTGCTCCTCAACAGTGCCACACACTACTCCAACTTCCCTAATTGTAGAACAGCAGCTAAGATTAGTAGTTTAATTTTTCCACAAACACTTTCCAGTTACTTAGGCCTATGCTAACTAAATTTGGGTGGGGCCTGTGGTTGCACATTCTGTTTTTGGAAAATAAAAATTCTCTATTGTTTGAATAAGACCACTGGAAGCAAGGCAGGAAACAGAGTGGTTTTTTTTAAAGGCAGGAAGTTGTGGTATCAGAGTCAGAGGTAATTATGAAATTCTCTGTTGGGATTTTGTTACCCATTTAAAACATTTAAGTGTATAAGTATTTTTCCAATAGTCAGCTTTAAGAACTAAAATTACTGTCACAGTAAAACCCACGCACCTGTCTGAAATCCACAGCACCTGCTGGTACACACTTCGCACTCTACAAATTAACGCCAGCTCTGCTTCTTGATGGCTCACCTCATGGGTGATAAGTATCATTAATCACAATCTGATAACTGATCTGAGCAGTAAAGTCCAACACTAAACCATCTATGGAAACGTTGGGCAACCCTCAACTGCTTAACGTCAAGCTGGGAAGATGTGGCTACTTGCTCCACAAATGGAACAGGAGGAACAGCTCGAATTGTGACTGTGATCATCAAAGTCAGACCATCACCCACACACTGAACTCCTGCTCTGAAAGAACCAATTCTAGAGGCCTCACAGCCATTCACACTGCATCACCTTAAGTCATACAGTCATGTTGCATGGAAACAGAACCTTTGCTCCAACTAGTCCACACCAAACATGTTCCCAAATTAACTTTGTCCCACCTGTCTGTTCTTGACCTATATTCCTCCAAAACCTTTCCTATTCATGAATCTATCCAAATGTCTTTAAAACATTATAATTGTACCTACATCCACCACTTTCCCTGGCAGTCCATTCCACAAATGATCCACTCTCTCTAAAAAAGTTACTTTGTGTCCTTTTTAAAGCTTTCTCCTATCACCTGAAAAATATGACCCCTAGTTTTGAACTACACCACCCTATGAAAAAAGACCCTCATCGTGCACCTCATCTGTGGCTCTTATTAATCTATAAACCTCAATAAGATCATCCCTTAACCTCCTACACTCCAGTGAAAAAAGTCCTAGTCTTTCCAGTTTATTTTTCTATCTCAAGCCCTCAATTCCTGGCAATTTCCTGGTAAATCTTTTCTGAACCTTCTCCAATTTAATAATATCCTTTCTATAACAGGGCAACCAGAAATGCACGCAGTACTCTAAAAGAGGCCTCTCCAAAGTACTGTACAACCCCAACATGACATCTCAACTGATATACTCAGAAGTCTAGGCAATGAAGGCAAGCATGCTAAACACCTTCTTAACCAACCAATCTCTCTACCTATGATGCAAATTTCAAAGAATTATATACCTGAACCCCTAGGTCTCTCTGTTCTACAACACTACCCAGGGCCGTCCCATCTATTGTATAAGTTATGTCCTTGTTTGTATTACCAAAATGTAATACCTCATATTTATCCAAATTAAACTTCATCTGCCACTACTCAGCCCATTGACCTAATTGATCAAGATCTCTTTATAACCTTAAATAACCTTCACTGCCCATTATACCACCAATTTTGATGTCATCTGCAAACTTAGCATGCTTCCTATATTCTCGTCCAAATCATTTATATAAATGACAAACAAAAGTCGACCCAGCACTAATCCCTGTGTAACTACACTGATCACAAGCCTCCAATCCAAAAAGAACTCTCCCCCACTACCCTCAGTCTCCTACTATAAAGCAAATTTTGTATCCAATTGGCAAGCTCACCCTGAATGCCATGTGATCTAACTTTATTAATTAGTCTATCATGTGGAACTTTGTCAAAGGCGTTACTAAACTCCAAGTAAACAACATCTACCAATCTGCCCTCATCAGTCGTTTTGGTTACTTCATTAAAAAACTCAAATCAAATTTTCCTTGCACAAAACTATGCTGACTAACCCTAATTAATCCTTGCCTCTTCAAATGCATGTAAATCCTATCCTTCAGAATCACCTCCAACAACTTAACCCCATCAATGACAAACTCACAGGTCTGTAGTTTCCAGTCTTCTCTTCACAACCTTTCTTAAATAATAGCACAACATTAATGACTCCCAGTCCTCTGGTACCTCACCTGTGTTTATTGATGATACAAATATTTCTGCTAGGGACCCTGCAGCTTCCTCCCTAATTTCCCACAATGTCCTGGGATACTTTTGATGTCGATGAATGGATTATTAACCCCTATCAAACTATATTTTCCCCAGTGAAGTGCAAATCAAAATTCTCATCGAGTATCTCTACACCTTGTACACAATAGAAATCTTCGAGGAGAAAGTGAGGTCTGCAGATGCTGGAGATCAAAGTTGAAACTTTATTGCTGGAACAGCACAGCAGGTCAGGCAGCATCCAGGGAACAGGAGATTCGACGTTTCGGGCACAGGCCCTTCTTCAGGAATGAGCAGAGAGTGTTCAGCAGGAGAAGATAAAAGGTAGGGAGGAGGGACTTGGAGGAGGGGCGTTGGAAATGTGATAGGTGGAAAGAGGTCAAGGTGAGGGTGATAGGTCGGAGTAGGATGGAGGCGGAGAGGTCAAGAAGACGACTGCAGGTCAGGAAGGCGGTGCCGGGCTGGAGGGATCCGGCTGAGACAAGGTGGGGGGAGGGGGGGTGAAGAAACTGGTGAAGTCCAAGTTCATCCCCTGCGGTTGGAGGGTTCCCAGTCGGAAGATAAGACGCTCCTCCTCCGACCGTCGGGTTGTTGTGGTTTGGCGGTGGATGAGTCCAATGACCTGCATATCCTCGGTGAAGTGGGAGGGGGAGTTGAAATGCTGTGCTACAGTTTGGTTGGGTTGGTTCGTCCGGGTGGCCCAGAGGTGCTCTCTGAATCGCTCCGCAAGTAGGCGGCCTGTTTCCCCAATATAGAGGAGGCCACACCGGCTGCAGCGGATGCAGTAGATGATGTGGGTGGAGGTGCAGGTGAATCTGTGGCGGATATGGAAGTTTCCTTTGGGGCCTTGGAGAGAAGTGAGGGGGGAGGTGTGGGCGCAAGTGTTGCACCTCCTGCGGTTGCAAGGGAAGGTGCTGGGAGTGGAGGTTGGGTCGGTGGGGGGTGTGGATCTGACAAGGGAGTCGCGGAGGGAGTGGTCTCTACGGAAAGCTGATAGGGGAGGGGAGGGAAATATATCCTTGGTGCTGGGGTCTGTTTGGAGGTGGCGGAAGTGACGGCGGATGATGCGCTGTACATGGAGATTGGTGGGGTGGTAGGTGAGGACCAGTGGGGTTCTGTCCTGGTGGCGGTTGGAGGGGCGGGGCTCAAGGGCGGAGGAGCGGGAAGTGGAGGAGATGCGGTGGAGGGCACCGTCGACCACGTCGGGGAGGAAATTGTGGTCCTTGAAGAAGGAGGCCATCTGTGTTGTACGTATTTTGAACTGGTCCTCCTGGGAGCAGATGCGGCGGAAACGAAGGAATTGGGAGAATGGGATGGCGTTTTTACAGGGGGCAGGATGGGAGGATGTGTAGTCCAGGTAGCTGTGGGAGTCGGTTGGTTTGTAGTAGATGTCCGTGTTGATTCGGTCGCCTGAGATAGAAACAGAGAGGTCTAGGAAGGGGAGGGAGGAGTCCGAGAATGTCCAGGTGAATTTGAGGTTGGGGTGGAAGGTGTTAGTGTAGTGGATGAACTGTTCAACCTCCTCGTGGGAGCACGAGGTAGCGCCGATACAGTCATCAATGTAGCGAAGGAAAAGATGGGGGGTGGGGCCAGTGTAGTTGCGGAAGATGGATTGTTCCACAAAACCTACGAAGAGGCAGGCATAGCTGGGGCCCATGCGGGTGCCCATGGCTACTCCTTTTGTTTGGAGAAAGTGGGAGGATTGGAAAGAAAAGTTGTTCAGGGTGAGGACCAGTTCGGTCAGTCGAAGGAGGGTGTCGGTGGAAGGGTCGGTGGTCACAATAGAAATCTGCTAATCATCTCAAAATGCCTAGTTCTACTTAGCCCCGTACAGTGATGGGAACAATATAACTTGCTTCACGGACTGCAGACTAATAAAAGGATGGGTAAGGATCAAGATTCCTGTACTTAACTGCAAACTGGTAACACAAGGTGGTAGGTATTTACCAAGAAATAGATCAGATTGAGTTATCATCATGACAAGCAAATGAGAGGTGTTATAGAACTGGAAGTAAGAGACAGGTGGCCCATCAGACAAGTTTATCACTTGCCCAGAACTGAGTAAGATATAGAAATGGATGATCTACTCAGTCATCGATTCCACCTGACTACATATAACAGTTATTTATGAAAGCAAAACATAAATGTTGATTGGATTCTCAGAAGCCTGTAAACACCAAACAAAAGAATGAAAATGCGACTGTGGACAGTGGAAAAAAAGAAAACACAGTCACTCAGAGGGTTAACAACAACCTTCCAATCCACCAACAAAAATGGACAAGGTCTCCAAGGGAAATGAGGGCAAGGTCACAAATAATGGACCTCAATTGTTGTCCCATCAAGTCTGGTTTCCTCTTTTCCCTTCTTATGATATTAGCATGCATTGATCTCATTCATTACTATCCAGCTCATAAACAGCCCATTAAGCTCCACATCAGTGAATGATTCACTTAAGACACCAGGTAAGAGATCTTGGCAGGAGACAGAGCCTTGGCCAAGAAAGCAATGGACTTTCTGATTAAAGAGTGCGGAAGGTACTTGATAGCCTTTCAAAAGAGAAATTCTGAAATGTATATAAAATCTTATCCATCCCAGAATATTCCAAAATGCTTTCAGGAAGAGGACATTTAATCCCTTCAAGTAAACATGAGGCAGGCAATGGGAAAATCATTTATTTTCCATAATTATTTGGTTCATCAAAACTAATCATGGGAGAGTCCTAACAGTAATTGAGGCAGAAAGCACAAGACTGTGAGGTATGGAGAAATGATTAGAGGATCTGCCCTGGCATAGATTAGGACTACTATAACAGAGGAGAAGCTGGAAAAATACATAAAGAAGAAAAAAAAAGAGGTCAGTGCTGACAGGGTGTCAAGGGAGGAGGTTTATTTGGAGAAAATACCTGTTGGGCGGGGAGACCTATTTCTACATAAAACACTATACTTTAAATTAATGTGTGTGTGTCAAACATTGAGAAGCTCACTACAGTCGCAGGAGGTTTAAACATCAGGAAAAGAAGTGCACAGTAAAAGACTGTATTGTAGTCCTGCTCTAATGGAAAGATTGATGTGGCTGAGTTTCATTTGGTTTTATGATTTTGTATTTTTTTCCCCAATTCATCCTCTTGATACAATGGGATCATCACAATGCCCATCCTTGGTTTGATTGTAAGTTTGTGCTGGACAACCGTATGATAGCTACATGCTAGTAGATCCCAAAGCCTTATACTAGGAGATGGGAAAACTGGCCAGTACTATATTTTAGTTCCAATCCATTAGAGGAAAAGCAGCTCATATATTTCCCTAGTCTTATTTTGGAGCTTTGAATCTGCTCACACACATTTGTGCCTGGCTTGTGTTCAGTTGAGCACTGCATTGGGCCTTGCAAAAAATAGCACTTTGCAGACTCTAGGATTTTCTTATGGTGTTAGCAGGCAAGCAAGAAGTCACTGGCAGAAAAGTAGATTCTCTTCTCCTTCTTCCTCTCTTGAGAAAAATATTAACAGATGCTGGAAATGTCAAGGTGTGCTAGATCAGGCTTTCATGTTAATAGAACAGTGTCTTTTACATGGTCTGGCAAAGGTTATTGAAAGATTTTTAGTATGAGTTAAAGTTAAAGGTGAACTTGAACTAAAGTAACGGACGGGCAGGATGACACCGAGGCTTAGAGTCCTGCAGTCTTCAGCTAGAGCAATTCAAACAGGTAATTAACACAGGGTAAAAAGAGAGGACCTAAATGAAAGTATATTCATGAAGACAGGGGCTGTCCTCATCAAGTAGTTGTCTTCTTCAAATGGGAGAAAGATCAGGGGAAGAACTTCCCTCAGCAACTGAGCAGAGATTTGCTGCCAGATGTTGGAGATAACACATACTGTGCCATCCATCCTTTTGTCCTCCAGAGTCAGTAAAGGGTTATTATAAACCAACCTTAAATTCATACAAATTCTCAACTGCCAATTTTGGATAATCTGTGACTCCCACACTGTGAGATGTATGGTCCTCCCTAGTGGAGTTTAATTCAAGATGTATACAAGAAGAATGCTGTCCAGGTAGAGAATCAGGGGGTTACAGTCTCAGTGTCCGTACCCTGCAATATAACTTAAAGGTGTGTTTATTGTATGCGCTCCATCACAACTCAGCATTACAGAAGTGACAAAAGGAATTGGCTGAACATGTAAATGTGTGAATAAGGGGGCAGGGGGTGCAAGGCAATAATGGAGAGGGCCTCCCAGCCTCCCCAACCCCATCCCTCTACACACACTGATGATAATGTCAGTGCACAGAGACTGTGATGACATCATCAGTGCATGTTCTCCTGCAATCTACTGACATCACTGGCCACAGCTGCACATGCATGGAAGCAAGTACTGAATTTTGTATAATCACCCTGATAAATTTACCACAATTCACACCCAACAGCGTCAGCGTGAGAAGGAAGTGAGAAATTATATTTCAGTAGGACTTCAACAGCTGTAAAGAATTTGGGAATATTTATTAATAGAAGTCATTTTAAAAAACACTGGTCTATACATTCAGCAAAAATATATTCTATTCACAAATTATATATGTGTAAATTGTAAAACAGTTCAAATAGAACATTACAAAAAATACAATAAAAATATCATATTTCCATTTGAGCATTGCACTCCTAGGTTATCTCCATCCAAATGCAAAATAGGATTATTTATTAAATATGACCAGAAATTATTTACATTCCCCACTGCATCAAGACAGCAGCTGCCCCAGGTTTTAGTGCATCCGTCAGCACGTAGTTCAGGACCTCGAAATGTGCCAGTTTACAACACAGTTTCAAGCAGACCAAAGAGTGTCTTTCACTGAATTGATGGACCTCCAGACACAATTGATGTTTGTCTCAATGTGCATCCCAGAGGACAGAGCACAGAGTCCTGTGTCACAGAACTGTTCAAGATGAACCACAAGATAAATCACTGCATCATTCTCCCAGGCTTCTTTGCAAAGACACATACGTGCAACAGTCCCTTCGTCATTGTAGCTGCCTCAGTACAGTGACAGAGTCTGGGCATACATAAAAGATCTGACAGTGGTGCCCTTCTCACCAATGTCCAACATCTAGCCACTTGTTCAAAATGGCATTCTCCCAAGTGAGTTTGACAGTCTGCTCAGGGAACCGTCTTTATTTTAAGTGAGTGAGGTTGAGGAGTGGTGATGGGGGAATGATGTAGATTGCTGGTGGAATCACAGCAAAAATAATGATCACTATTTTTGTTGTTAAAAACCACACAACACCAGATTATAGTCCAACAGGTTTATTTGGAAGCACTAGCTTTCAGAGTGCTGCTGCTTCATCAGGTAGCTGCCTAAAGCTAGTGCTTCCAAATAAATCTGTTGGACTATAACCTGGTGTTGTGTGATTTTTAAACTTTGTCCACCCCAGTTCAACACCGGCTCCTCCACGTCATATTTTTGTTGTGTTGTGTTTAGCATGAAAATCATATGGCTTTTGTTTCGACACTTATCACTACATAATTCAGCATAAATATAAAATACAGATAGGCTTCGTCTTCAGTTCAAAAAACAACAGGCAAACAGGACAGAATTCCAGATGGGATGCTAAAATGGAACAAAGGGAGAGGTGGCAGGAACATAACACATCAGTCACTTGTATCAATACAGCAGATAGAAGGATGAGAAAAGGAAATGTGATTTCTGAGATCTTTCGAAATGAATATGCCTAAAAATCCACTAACACACTCCAGCAACACCCTCATAAATATTAGTGCATTCTGGGACCTGCTTGTAAATATTAACACTTCCAGGATTCCGTATAAGTATGGACGTAAGCCAAACAATTATTATAACAAAATAAACAAATTAATATTAAAAAAATTTAAATTCTTCAATGATTTTTCTAAAAGCATTAACTTAACTTGTAGCAATTAAGTTAATCATCCAGATTGTTAAAATTAGATACCATATGAACAATTGAACAGAATATATTAAAAAAGCAAAGAATAACAAAACAAATTGATAAAGGGAAGACCTATAGCACAAGAGAATGCTTGTCACAAATATAATAAAAAAGCCAGTATGAGCTTCTAGAGATATTCAAATTATAATACAGTTAACAAAGTAAGCATTGGTCCCATAGTAAGTAGTTAGAAGAATTATTAATAGAAAATATGGAGATTGAGCAGGTATTTTGCATCTGTCTTCACTGAAGAGAATACAAGTAATATTCAGAAATGGCTGCAAATCAGAAATGGAACAGTGGGAAGAACTCAGGACAATTATGGTCATGAGGGAAATGATACTGATCAAATAATTGGAATCAGGGTCTGACAAGTCCACGGGTCTTGATGGACTTTAACCTACAGTCTTTAAAAAAATGACTAGTGAGCAAGTTGTCGTCATGTTGCTTTTAATTTTCCAAAATTCCGTAGATTTGGGATAAGGTTCTATTTGATTAGAAAATAGTGAATGTAACTCCTTTATTCAAAAATGGAGGAAGACAGAAAACATAAATTACAAATGTCCATCACAGAAAAGATTAGATTAGATTAGATTACATTACATTACAGTGTGAAAGCAGGCCCTTCAGCCCAACAAGTCCACACGGACCCGCCGAAGCGCAACCCACCCATACCCCTACATTTACCCCTTACCTAACACTACGGGCATTTTAACATGGCCAATTCACCTGACCTGCACATCTTTGGACTATGGGAGGAAACCGGAGGAAACCCACACAGACACGGGGAGATCGTGCAAACTCCACACAGTCAGTCGCCTGAGGCGGGAATTGAACCCGCGTCTCAGGCGCTGTGAGGCAGCAGTGCTAACCACAGTGCCACCGTGCCGCCCACAATGTTAGAAGCTATTATTAAATACATTACAGCAGGACAATTAGCAAACTTCAAGGTAATCAGGCAGAGTCAACATGGTGTTGTGAATGGGAAATCATGTCTAATCAATTCTTTTGGAGTTCTTTGAGGAGGTAACATGTGTTGTATATAAAGGGAGACCAGTAGATGTATTGTACTTAGATTCCAGAAGAAATTTCATTGGGATGCCACAAAGGTCATTGTGGAAAATATAAGTCCATGGTGTGAGGGTTAACATATTGGCATAGATAGAAGATCAGCTGGCTAACAAAAACCAGAATGGCCATAGAAGGGTCATTTTCTGGATGGCAAAATGTAATGAATCGTGTGTCACAGGGATCAGTGCTGGGCCTCAACTTTTTACAATTTATATAAATGTCTTGGATTAAGGGGCTGAAGATAAAGTTGCTAAATTTGCCAATGACACAAAGATATGAGAATAACAAAAACAGAAATTGCTGGAGAAACTCAGTCGGAATGGCAACATCTATGGAGAGAAAGCAGAGTTAATGTTTTGGGTCCAGTGACCTTTCTTCAGACTGACTGTAGCTCGGAAAAGCTTGGTAGATAATGCTGAAGGTGGAGTCAGGCTGGGTGGAGGAGGAGTAACTTTATTTTCTGACAGAGGGTCATAAATCTTTTGAATTCTCTTCCTCAAAAAAGTGGGGGAAGCAGTTCTTGAATATTTCAAGTTAGAGCTGATTAGATTCTTGAAAAGCAAAGGTTATTGTAGTAATGTGGCAGTTTGAAGTTATCAGTTAGGCCATGATCATATTGGTTAAGGCAGAGCAGGTTTGAGAATTGAATGACCACCTCATGTTCCTAATTCACATGATTGTATGTAACAAAGGCAAAATATTGTCTTGCACTCATCTGGACTGGGATGCAAGAAACCAAACTTAAAAAGGGACACCAATCCATAAAACAAGAGGACGCTTACTGGTTGCACATAGTTCCTGCTGCATTTCTAGGTGAAACAATCTAATGTCAAATTTAGACAGCTGAGTAAAGTCAGACCTGATTAGGGAGGATGTTAATCTTTCATTCCTAAAGTCTCCGGGATGTTCAAGGACAGTTGGGAATGTTACGGATGAGACAGCTCTGACAGAATGTTTTAGAGGAGTATATCAATGTGGACTTAGGTAAAAGGAATACAGGCACCAAGATATATTGATGCACAAGGTATTCAATAGCTGCCATTGACAGGTCCCTTTATGAGGTAAAAACAATGACTGCAGATGCTGGAAACCAGATTCTGGATTAGTGGTGCAGGAATTCCTAATGAAGGGCTTTTGCCCAAAACGTCGATTTCGCTGCTCCTTGGATGCTGCCTGAACTGCTGTGCTCTTCCAGGTCCCTTTATGAATCAATTGGATTGTATAATGAGAATCCCTCTGAAAGAGGGAGTTCAGAAGGACAGAGGAATAGTTTTGGTCAAAATCTATCTTGTGATCTCACATTTTGTACATCCAACAATAAAGTTAGCATCATTCAAACCAGAATGAATAAAAAAAAGTCTGTCACATTTCATACATTAGAACAATGACTTACATTAGCTGTAAAGTGGTTTTCGATGCCCTGATAATTTAAATGTGCTTTAGAAATGTAACCTCTTTCTTTTTGTTTTGCACTTGTAAGAATGAAGAGCAGTTTAAAGTTATTCTTGGTGGTTGGAGATCAAACCCAAAACTGTTTGATCTGAAAAACATGTTTCTGAGTGTAACTGTAGTCATTGCCTCCTTGCTCCCCCAATGAGAAACTGAATATGCTTATCATTGCCACCCATGCAATGTGGCAAGCCCCCACTCTCACAATATTTATTAGAAAACCGAGAAACAGTTCACATTGAGGTTCCAGTATGCTGCTAAAGTTTATACTGATAGCTTATAACAAGAGTGTGACAAACTGCACAGCAGGTGTGAAACATACATATGTCAGCAGCACCCAATCTCACACATTCATCTCTCTCGTGTTTGTTCCCCTGAAATTGGGGTGAGACAGAGAAAGCACATGGTAAATTCACCATGCAAGTGTCTAGGAAGTGAGGCTGTAATGCCCTGAATGACTTCATCATGCACGTTTGCATTCCCCATTTCTTTCATTCTACCTCTTGTCACTGTGCTGTCAGCAGTTTCAATCTGAAGTTTCTACTTCGCCCTCTCTTCCTTTAAGACCCTCTCTAAAATGTTCTATTGTATATGCAACAGACCAAGTTTGCAGCTCATCATGTGGTAGGTTTGCGGCTGCTCTTCTTCAAATGGATGAATCGACTGGTTCTGCATGGTCTGTTGTGATAGAGGAAAACCATCTACTTGTCTAAATAAAAGAAGCTTTACAATTGACCAATATATGATTTATAAGACATTAGCAATTAGTTACAGGTTACATTGATGTGATAGATATTGTTACAGTGATGTTACCAAATGTTAGGTCTCACTAATTAGAGGTCCTAAAAGTCTATATGACCTTAACATAATGAATGGTGCTTAAGGCACTGTTCAGTGTTAACCATTTCAAAACCTTTCATTCTGTTTGGCTGGCTGTCCTAAAGTCTTTGTTTCTATCCATTTTTGTCCGATGACAACTGTAAAATGCCCTGGGATGTTTTTACTACTTTAGGAGCTGCAATATTAATACAAGGTGCTGTTGCACATTTGTAGAAATAAGAGATTTCTGTTGAATGGCAATAGACTAACATGATTTGGAGGTGCTGCTGTTGGACTGGGGTGGACAAAGTTAAAAAAAATCAAACAACGCCAGGTTATAGTACAAAGGGTTTATTTGGAAATACAAGCTTTCAGAGCACTGCTCCTTCATCAGATAGTTAGTGGGGCAGGATCATAGGACACAGAATTTATAGTCAAGGATCAAAGTGTCATGCAACTGATGCAATGACTAGCAGGAATTGTTCCCATGTAATGAATAGTCCAATTCATTTTTTGAAAAGCGTAAAACTCAAATTATCTCAACTCCTTCCCTAACCCTATTTTCTTTTGTGGGTTTTAGAGTTAAAGGCACTTGCTATCCAGCCATGAAGCGTAAACATCGAGTTGAGTCTCAAAGAAATTAACATTTTCTGTAAATATTGCAAAATAAAAAAAGTATTACTTTAAGATAAAAGTTTTTTTTGTGACATTCAGAGGGGCTAACATCCTCCACCCTCGAAAATGCTGTTACCCTATAAGTTTGTCAGTGACCATGAAAGAGGAATAAAAAGAAGGAACAAGACAAAAATAAAAACTGTATTTGAGAAAATGAGGTGATATATCACAGTCACATAACTGACCTCTGACCTTATTCCACAGTTCTATAAGCCATTTTCCACAGTGAGGCTAAAATGCATGACTTCAACCCTAATATTCACTGCTGAGTTCTGCTGACAGCTAGAATATGTATTTGCACTGTACACTGAGGCTGTGGTTCAGTGAGTAGTACATTTTTGTCTTGGAGTGAGAAGATTGTGGTTTTGTGCCCCACTCCACAGGCTTAAGCCTGGAGACCAACACTCCCAGTGTGGCACTTTTGGAGGTACCACTTTTCAGCTGAGAAATTAAATCAAGACCCTGTCTGGGCTATTAGATGTTGAGAAAGATCCAAAGTCACAATTAAGAAGAAGAGTACTCCCCAGTATCCCCACCAACTACATCCCTCAACTAAATATCCTTTACCTGATTTAAAAAAAGAACAATGGATGCTGAAAATCTGAAATAAAATTGCTGGAGAAACTCAGCAGGTCTGATAGCATCAATAGATCTTCAGAAAGGTCACTGGACTCAAAACATGAACTCTGCTTTCTGCCACCACAGTTGCTGCCAGACTGCTGAGTTCCTCCAACAATTTGTTTTTGCACCATTACTTAATTATTTAGGCTATTATCATGTGTAGGATCCTGCCATGCACCGCCCATCTCGTTTTACTCCACTACAATGGTGGCTTTACTTGGAAGTAAAGTATTTGGGAACATCTTGGAGATATGAAAAGGTGCTACTCTCTAAATCTTAAAAACATTTAAATAAACAGGCCAGGGTGCTAAATGAAATTACACAAAATGCAGAGCGACCAGGTGAAGTAGCTACTGTATCTTATCCCGTCACATGTTAAGCAATGCCACAAGTGGCCCCTCCTCCTAATAATATATAGCAATAATAACGTGGACAAGGGGCAGAAATTTACACTTATAACAAGTGGAAAAATAAGGAGATGCCGATTTTCTCTCCTTTAATAAAAGGTGTAACATAATGTTTGGATTCAAAGACACCTCTCCTTCAGCATTCCATCAGCTATTCAATATCTCGGAAACTGCCAGAAAACCATTGTGGAGGGGATCACAACTGTTCCACAATCTGTCCTCATCAGACAATTACAACACATACAGCATTCACTACTACACAATCATCAGGAACAGAACAATAACATAAAACAAAGAACTGTGAATGCTGAAGATCTGAAACAAAAACAAGTTGTTGAAGAAACTCAACAGATCTGGCAGGATCTGTGGAGGGAAAGCAGAGTTAACGTTTCAAGTCCAGTGACCGTTCTTCAAAATTGCTCTGTTTCTGCATTTTCCAGCAATATCGGTTTTTAAATCAGGAACAGAACATTTCTCCTGCAGCTTTATTCTCTAGCACAGCAGCATTGATCTTTTTTGCGTTCCCCTCCCTGCTATTTCTTGGGGTCCAAAACATCAAATGTAGCAATTGCCCAAATGTTTTCTGGTCTGTGAAATTACGAACTAAAATTGTGCACAGGCATGAAAAATCAGCCACCCATCCAACAAGATCCTTCGGTCCAACTCATCCATGCCGATCAGGTTTCCCAAACTAAACTAGTCCCATTTGTCTGCATTTGGCCCATACCCTCTAAGTCTTTCCTATTCATGTACCTGTCCAAATGTTCTTTAAATATTGTAACTGTACCTGCATCTTCCACTTCCTCTGACAGTTCATTCCATATTTGTTCAGATAGATGCAAGAAGAATGTCAACAAAAACTGACTTCAACAACCTGACCTATGATTTTGACTATTCATGAAACTAGGAGCATCGCAAGTGGACATTTCCCCTCCTTCTCCAACAGATGGTTTTATCACATCAACCAGAACAAAGGGTGTTCAATTATTAGTACTGATAAGGAGAGTTCAAAAATATATTCACGCAAAACAACTACAAAACAATGGAATACTTTATTCAGTGCCCAGCAAACTATTGGCAATGGAACTTAAGAGAGAACTAGGTAAACACTTAGAATTCAAATGGGTTAGCAATGTTTCCTGAAGAAGGGCTAATGCCCGAAACGTCGATTCTCCTGTTCCCTAGATGCTGCCTGACCTGCTGCGCTTTTCCAGCAACACATTTCCATCTCTGATCTCCAGCATCTGCAGACCTCACTTTCTCCTAGCAATGTTTTAGCTTTACAAAGCTCTGGTCAGTCAACACCTGGGAATTGGGAGGATGCTGTGTTCAGTTCATATTTGAAAAGATATTTTTGCCTTGGTTGAAGTACTGTGTAGGTTTAATACAATGGTACCTGGACTTAAGCATTAAGTTAAATTAGCATTAAACTAGCATTAAGAAATAAAGTGAAATTGAATAAACAGTGCTTCATTTCCCTCTAATTTGGAAGGTTAAGAGTTCATACAATCAAATGTTCAATATATTAAGAGGGTAGGTTGGGAGAAAATACTTCCATTAGTCAGAAAATCTAGGACTAGTGATTATTGTCAAAAAATTAAAATCAGAACTTCCCAACTGTAAAATTTGAAAAATCTTCACACAAAATTTGCTTAAAATTTAAAACTCTCTTCTGAAAATAGTAATTGATCCTAGAGCAATTGTTAATTTCAAAACTAGGATTGATATATTTTTGTTAACTAAAGGTATTAATAGATGTGGAGTTAAGATGAGTGAGAATGTAAATCAGCCATTCTATCATTGAATGAAAGAATAGGTTAGAGGAACCAAATGGCTTCATCTTATTTATACTTAATAAACAGGTATAAGCTACAGGTATAAATCAGTTGAATGGCTTCCTTCTGAAACATCTATGATTTTCTATCATGTTCTCCAGTTACTGTATAACTACACTAATATATTGATTACATTAATCGAGCATCAAGGACTAACACCTAAACCAATGAGTGTAAGTGAAAAATCTAACACAATTGGGAGGTGAAAGAAAAGAGATAAAGAATATAGTGATTGTAGATTCTGAAAGGAGTGTGGGTGGATAGTCCAATCTTGCTGAGGTGGAAAAATCACACTAATCAAAAGGTGATCTTAATGATAAAAATGTTAAGTTTCTCATACTTCCAGTGGTCTGAGACACATTATGTTGAACATGAATGTGGAATGCCAGACATAAGTATTCGACTTTGAACAGCTGATCGTGACCGTCAAAGGAAGCAATGCCACTCTCCATTCATCCTCACCCAGAGAGACTGTGGTTATTCTGTGTCCCAGTGAACGGAGACATTTTTCTGACAAGTAACAGGAAGAACTTGTGAGAAATCTAAGACCACTTCCTCACTATAATAAACCGTAACAACCACTTTCTGGAACTCTAAACTGCATCAGACAGTTCCTCACCAAAGAAAGACATGTGAATGTATCTTACAAAACCTGTGTTTCATCAACGTTGTAACTTCGAGGAAAAAAGAACAAAAATTAGATTAACTAGTTCTATTCCATTATTGTTTGCAACATCTTGATAACAAGAAAATGGACTGCTGAATTTGTCTATCACAACACGTTGCGCTTTTAACGCTAAATTTTCCAATACCCTTTCCAAGCAACGTAACCAGACAAAAGGAACCAGACAACACTCATTGGTTTAGGAGCCACGTAGGGACATCTTTACCAGAGGTTAATAAGGATCCTCCCAAAAAACTATCACGAGCTCAAGATAATTCATTGAATATTAAATGCAAGACGTTTGAGACGCATGGCGAAATGCATGATCGATTCAATGTCCTTATAAACTATTGACAGAAACAAAAGCAAAAATTTCTGGAAATTGCGAATATGGCAGCATCTGTATAGAGAAAGCAGAGTTAACGTTTTAGGGACTGAGTTTTTCCAGCGATTTCTGTTTTTGTTTCTGATTTCCAGCATCCGCAGGTTCTTTTTTCTACAAACCAACCAGTTTAGTGAAATATTTATTCAGCTTAATGCTCGGGAAAAGAAACGTACAAATAACTATTGCTAGGTAAAAGGATTCAGGACTGAATCTTTTGCTCAGTATTTCTCTGTAGACATTTGTTTTAACGGCTCCCCCTTTTTCGTTTCATATACGTTAATTTGAAAGTCAAATCTTTCCAATGATACCATTTGATAAATACCAAACGCCACTATCTCTTGCTTAAACGCTACTTCCTTGTCCAAATGTCAAGCGTTAAACAGAAGTAAACCCAACAGCCGAAGCCCAAGTCAGGGGAGGGGTTGTAAAAGGCCATTGGTTCACAAAATCCCCTTGAGAGAGAAAAGAAAAATCTGTGAACAGCATAATTCAGGACAGAAAATTATGCTTCAAACTGCACCTAAATTTAGTTTTCTTGTAATCTAATTAGTTCCTCAAAAAAGTTACTTTCAGAATTTTGAATGTTAGATTTATAATGTAATAATTCACAGCAAGTATTTGTTGGAAAGGCAAATGAATGCATATTCCAGCCTTGATTCAAGGTACAATAAATTTAGAAGGGATCTATGATGGTCGACAATGCGCTAGCCTGTTATCCGACTCCCCTCCCACGAGTTGAGTTTTACTGTTAATGTCAATAGGCTAAAATAATGTCAGTACCTTAATTCAGCAAATGCATGCCCTCACGGATTTGCAATTCTACTTCAGAGGACAGTTAAGAGTTACTGTAGGTCTGTAGTCAGATGTAGGCTAGACAAGGTAAAGACTGCAGATTTTTCTGGATGCTTTTTCCAAAAGGGCATTTGTGAATGAGATGGATTTTTATTACAATCAATGCTAGTTTCATTGTCACCATTACTGATCTAGCTTTCAATTCTGAATTTTGTTGATTTTAAGTTACAGCAGTTGTGGCGAGATTTGAACCTGCACCTCAGCTCATTAACCGCTCCTTTTGGTTACTAATCTGGTGTCATGTGCACAGAAATTGAAGTGCACTGTCTAGTTGGGAGTTGAGTTCAGGAGAGCAAGAAATTTGACTGAAAAACCCACAGGCCTCTGACTCTTCAGTACTGACAATTTGCATTATATGCCTGAAAATTAATGGTGTATATATGATTAAATGATTTGATGCTTCTAATAAATTACATTTCTCAAAAGAAAGTTGTTGTCTCTCTGGGTCTTTAATTTGAAACAGATAACAGTCAGATTCGGCTTCACTTCCGATAATTTAAGCTTTCACAGGGTGAGATTAACCAGCAAATGCACCAACTTCCCCACAGATTGATCACTGGGGCATTGACTCCCAGTTACATTGACTGCCAAGCTGAAGGTCACAGTCTTCTTTGCTTTGACCGCCCACAGTGACAATTTTCTGACCTCACCTGGGCCATCTGCCAGAGTCCTTGAACAGATGGAACAGGAGGTTCTTCTGCACAGTGAGAAAGAAAATATGTGAACCCTGCCTTGGGCTTGCATAGCTCCCAGAGCCAGCATTACTATATGTACACATGGAGAATGGGGTGGGTGCAGGGAAATACAAAGAAATGAAGCAGGAGGCAGTGGGTTTAAATATAGAATGAGTTTAAAATGGGTCATTTCAGATGATGAATTGAGAAGTGAACAAGTGAAACTATTCCCTCTGCTGAAGGGAATCAAGAAGAGGGCAAAACATCAAAATTCAGGGGTGATGTCAAGAAACATTTAATCACAGAAAAAGGTATTAGAAACCTGGTCCATTTTTCCAAAAGGCTATCAAGGCTGGGGTTTAATTCAAAACGGATAGGATTTGTTGTTCAGTACATGAAGAGTTACAACCGAGGCAGGCAGAGGTTAAGCATCAGATCACCAGTGAGCCAAATGAATGCTCAAAGAGCTGAAGGACCACATTCTGTCCCTATGAATACCAGTCTTAAAACTGAAAACTCATTTTAATATTGAGTAACAGCCAGCAACGTCAAGGTTAACAGCACAAAATTTTAAATCAAGGATTGGATCCTCTTAACTGCTTCAGTTATTGGCTTGTAACCATGAAATAGTGGACGACTGATACATGATTGACAAACCAACCATCTGTCAGACTCATCACCTTCAGGAAAATATAACATTGAAAATAAAATCCATCCCATCAATCTGCAATACCCAAGGCTAATAACAAGCATTTTGGAACAGGAGAAAATCGTTTGGCAAAAGTCCATCTTTTTCCAGAGGTCAAATTTGCACACCAGAGATCTAACCACATCCCTTTGCACCTCTCTTTCCTAAACTCCTAAACTCTTTAGTCAACTCTGCTCAGACATCCTTCCGGAGGTTTTATCATGTGAGCTTCAGCCACCCTGCCATCTAAAACTGTTCATATTCTCTCTGCCCCGAGAATATTTCAGAACCAATAATTTTGTCTATTTCTCCCAACAAGAACCGTTTATCTCCTCCTTTCTCCTCCACCTTTTTATTTAACATTCCTTGGCCGTTTTTACACTCTCTATGTTAAAAGGCACAATCTTAATTTTTTTTTGGTACTAAACTGAAATGTAACCATGCAATCTGTGGTCACAAATACAGGATATCATTGTTCTATAGTACAGAACTGGAGTGTTGTTGAAAATACATTTTGTCAAAACTGTTCACCTTGCAATTATTAAGACAATTCTCAGGAAATACCAAAGTATTGGGAAAACAATATTTATACTGTATAAGAGGACAGTGCTGATTGGTTGGCAAATTGACTCTGATTGTAAGTGTCCTTGCCATGGTGAATATCCCAGATGACTAGTTGATGATTAGTAGTTCAGTGCCAAGCTTTGTTCAATTTTAAACAAGCCAGGTTAACTCTATGCATTCACTAAATATAAAAAGGAAGCTGAAATAAGAACCAAAAAGGCAAAACTGTGTCTCTACAAAGGAAAAGGCAGATTACCCATTCAAGTTCTGAGGCAGAACCCATACCTATAACCTTGAACTTGCCATACCCTTTTAATGAAGAAAGGCCTGTGTGTGGTTCAGGTGTGAGAATAAACTGAATAAACCTTGAGGAAGAAGGAAATGGAGAAAATATATCCATACTTGATATTTGTCTCAACTGATAGTATCTTTAAGTCATTACACAGAAAGACAAAGTGTATGGTGCCATAACTAGCCATTCAATCCAACTTCTCAATGCCCATATAAGTCTCTTACTTTATCTCACTCTTATCAATATGCCCTTAGATAAGTGAGGGAGGAAAAAATACATTTATAGTTTCCCCTTGAATGTATCCCTGCTAGTGATTCTGATAGTAAATCAGGAGCAGAAATGTCACTGACTTTGCTTTTCCCAAGCAGTGGTTGAAATTAATTATGGTACCAAACATGATTGTTTATCAATCCAGATGAGAAACCATATCCACATTGGCAAAACTGTAAGATCTTGGAGCAAAAGTGAGATCATGGCTGATTTGATAGTCTTTAATTCCACTTTCCTGCCTATTCCCCACAACCCTCAATTCCCTTACTGATTAAAAATCTGCCTATCTCAGCCTTAAATATACTAACAACCCAGCTATTCCAACCATCCGTAACAAATAACTTTACAGAATCACACCTCTCAGAGAAGAGATTCTTCCTCATTTGTTTTAAATGAATGACCCCCCCCCCTCCCCACTCTGAGATTATTCCCTCTTGTGTTAGACTCTTTCACAAGGGAAACAACCTCTCAAAATCTACCTGGTCAAGAATCTCTTATGTTTCAATAAGGCCATTTCTCATTCTCTTAAATTCCAATGAGCACAACTTTGTCAACCTCTTCTCATATTAAAACAAAACCCTGCATATCTGGGATTAACCAAGTAAACCCTTCTCTGGACTGCCACCAATGTAAGTAAATCTTTCTTTAGATAAGGGATTAAACTGTTCACAGTATTCTAGGTATAGTTTAGCTAGTGCCTTAAAGCCATAGATATCTATAGCACAGAAAAAAAGGACTTCGGCCCATCAAGTCTGCACCAGTTAAAAACATCCACCTGATTTTCCTAATCCAATTTTTCAGCACTTAGCTCATAGCCTTCACTGTTTTGGCATCAGTAACTGCAGAAGCCAGTGTAGTTGTATAGTTATGGCAAGATTTTCCCAATTTTATACTCCTTTTCCTTTGAAATAAAGGCCAACATTCTATTTGTCTTCCCTATTAACTGATGAATTTGGATGCTAGTTTTTTGTCATTTATTCACAAGAACCTAAGCTGCAGCTTTCTGCAGGCTTTCTCCACTGAAATAATATTCATCTCTTCTATTCTTTCTGCCAAAGTGCATAACCTCACACTTTTCCACATTATTGTGCAAAAACTTGTCAGATGCAATCTCATTTAACCAGTCTATAATTACTCCAAGGACTGTTTGTGTCGCCCTCAGTTGCCTTTCTAGCTATTTTTGTGTCAGTCACAAATAGGTCTATAGTATATTCACTTTCCTTACCCAAGTTATTAATATATATTGCAAATAATTATGACCCCAGCACTGATTCCTGCAGTATTCTAATAGTTAGAGATTGCCATCATGAAAATGTTCTCCCCTATCAAACTCTGTTTTCTATTAGTTTGCTAATTCTCAAGTCATGCTAATAGATATTTTTAAGTAACCAATTCATGTACATTATAACATATATCTGGGGCAAATGGGACTTGAATTTGGAACATCTGATTCAGACATAGGGACATTACCCCTGTGCCTCAAGAGCCCTACTCATCCATGTTCATATATTTCCTGCAAAGCCATGAGCTCCTATTAAGTAGCTTTATGTGCAGTACCTTTCTGACTGTGTGGACTGATTGGGCCAAGGGGTCTGTTTCCACACTGTAAGGAATCTAATCTAATCTTTTAGGAATCCAAATATATCACATCTACTGTCTCCCCTTTATCTAACTGCTTGTTACCTTCTCAAAAGGATTCTAATAAATTTGTCAGGTATGATTTCTCCTTCGTGGAACCATGTTGACTCATCTTAATTAGATTATGGATTTCTAACTGCACTGCTATTACATCCTTTATAACTGACTGTAATATTTTCCCAATAACAGATGTCCTGGTTTGTGCACTGGTCCAACAAACTCTATTGATGAGCAAACAATAAGAAAAAAATATCAGTTTTGTACTAGTGTTCATAACTTAAGCAGGGAAGAATCTTAATACGCCAACAAAAATTCCTTATAAGCCACAGTTTCAGCCAGTATTGGACTCTACAGGCCAGAAGAGCCCCGCTTTGGTTACAATCTTTGTCGAGACATTGAAGAACAGCCAAGATTCTGGATAGGGACCCGCCACCGATGGTCCTGGGTTAATGAAGGGGATAAGGGGATCTAAAAAAATGTTACAATTTCGGTTTCTAACCAACAACATGTAATTTGTGATGTTTTCAGTATAACAACTATTCAAGGTATTTCACAGAAGCCATTATCAAAGAAAATTTCATACTGAGCCATTGAAGTACGTACTTGGCTGGGTAACCAAAACCATTGGTGAACTCAACTGTGTGAACCTAACTCTATTGTGTGAACCGATCTTATTAAATCCCTGCCAAGATGTGTTGGTGAATGTTTACTCTTCAAAGTTTCACAAGGTTGCTGGTAGAAAGTGAACTGTATCCCAGCATCTGCCAGTCAGTAGCCTATGGGATAAAGATTCATAGAGCTATAAACAACATGAAAGGAGACCATTCAGCCCGCCAATTTCAAGCCAGCTCTCTGTAGAGTAGTACAATTTGAACAAACACAGAATGCTTGTGAAACACAGCAAGTCTGGCAAGTCTGTGGTGAGGGAAACAAGAGTAGATGTTTTGAATCTAATATAACACTTCTTCAGAACTTAGCCTGAAACTAATTCCTTTCTCAACCCACTCTTTCCTTCCCTCTATTTCTATTCCTCTTTCTGTACCTGATTTGGTTCTAAGCCCTTCCTGAAGAAGGGCCTATGCCCGAAACGTCGATTCTCCTGTTCCCTGGATGCTGCCTGACCTGCTGCGCTTTTCCAGCAACACATTTTCAGCCTTGGTTCTAAGTCACCCAATTTTCTTCTGCAGCATTTCTGCAGTTTTTCCCTCAGTCCTTAAAATTCACTGATTGAAGACGGTTAGTCCCAATATTCACAAGATCCCAGATGGCTCATTATTAACTTCATACCATTATCAGTGCTAACTTCCAGCATATTACAACATAAACAATTTAACTGACAGAACATGGTGAACTGCTCCAGAAAATTCTAGGCCATTTTTACAAATAAGTGCCAACAGCCAGAAGAAGTAAACAGAGACAACCAAACACTCTATAGAACATGACACTTTCCAAGATGTTATTCAAGAGTAAGGGAATAAACAAAAATAAAAATGACCAAGATTGCAAATGGATATCCAAGTTTGCTGGATTGCCCAGTCTATATGCTGGATTAATATCATTGAAATGAAGCAAGCTGTTTCTTTTTTATCATTCATATTCTATTTGTACTCTGCAATTAGAAATCTAAATAGAGATATAGCATCTTTTCCTGGAAGGAAATAAAATCAAAAGAATTAAAATCAGCAAATATTTCAGCATACATTTTTCTCACCAACATGGAATTAGTAAAGAGAGGTTAGAAGCCTCTCTCTGTGTGTCAGAGGTCCTATGTCAACTGAGTTCATGTACAAAAGATCATTGTCAGTCAGAAAAGGCTAGAGCTACATAAATCCTACACTTTTCCTCTTTATAAGTTATTGATTCAACAGTGACTGCTCTTCACTAGTTAGATTTGGAAATATCGTAACCATAGGGTTCCCATTTCTCCAGGAATTAAGGATGAAAATCTAGGGCACTATTCCTCACAGGTTATGAATATTAAACATATTGGGAAAGACAAGTGGGAGGAAAGCTTTTTAACTGATCATCAGGAATCGTCCAATCAGGCAACAAATAATCTGATCACTTTCCAATCGGTCACAATTTGAGTGCCTATAAAGATGGACATGTAGTGAAAGCACAAGTTCAGGAACTCATGTGGTGAAACCTCCAGGAGTACATCCAGAGTTAGCAACTCAACTGCAGCAGAGTTAAAGGAATAACTCTGCAACCAACTGTAAATTGCAAGACTTGGAAACACTTGATGCTATTGTGCAGGATTGTGTAAACCCCTTAGTTCTGTGGGTTACTTGTATTGAGGAGGCAAAGAATATTGTGAAATTGAGTGAAAGCCTAATCAAGAATGATTAATTAATAAGACACCCACTCTACCACGAAATGAGTTTGGAACTTCTACCATCCAGTTCCTAAAGAAGTCTCTGCCCATCACTTTTCATAAACTGACTACAGGTATACAGTGTGTTTACAATATCTGCTACATCAATGGACAGCACTTTTGGCTTCACATAAATATAAAATGTATTGTGCAATTCAGAAATAAAGTGGTCTAGATCAAATTGTGCCAAGTGTTTCGTGTGAGAGAGATTTCAAGAAGAAAATTACACCTTGGGGAGGCAATAGCATAATGACAATGTTACTGGTCTAGCTGTCCAGAACCCCAGGCTAATGTCCTTGGTAGATATGTTTAAAACCCACTTTGACGGATAATGAAATTAGCATTTAATTTTTAAAAATCTGTAATAACAAGCTAGCCTAATGGTAAAATAACAGGGCGGCACGGTGGCACAATGGTTAGCACTGCTGCCTCACAGCGCCAGAGACCCGGGTTCAATTCCTGCCTCAGGCGACTGACTGTGTGGAGTTCGCACGTTCTCCCCATGTCCGCGTGGGTTTCCTCCGGGTGCTCCGGTTTCCTCCCACCGTCCAAAAGATGTGCAGGTCAGGTGAATTGGCCGTGCTAAATTGCCCATAGTGTTAGGTAAGGGGTAAATGTAGGGGTATGGGTGGGTTACGCTTCGGCGGGTGTGTGTGGACTTGTTGGGCCGAAGGGCCTGTTTCCACACTAAGTAATCTAATCTAATCTAACCATATAATCACAATTGACTGTCATAAAAATGTCCTTTAGGGAAGGAAATCTGCCATCCCTACCTAGTCTGCCCTATACATATAATTCCAGACTCACAGCAATGTGGTCAACTATTAACAGTCTTCTGGGCAATTAAGAATGAGAAATAAGTGCTGGTATAGCCAGTGATGCACACATCCAGTGAAAGAATGTTAAATAAAGTGGAATGTACTGCAGCTTTTCTAATCACATTCAACAAACACAGCTCTATTTTTACTTTCTAAGTAGAATTTTATTATGATAGAAAAATAAATAATGGTGCAAATTATATCAACTTACTTGAATAACATTGGACTAAAGAATCCAACTGATATATATTAATATTCACTAATATGTACAAATATCACATTCAGACACATTAGTGTTTCGGCTAACATTAAGATATTAAGTTACAACAGAGGAGCATGCTTCCAGTAGAGTGACATATTTCAAGAGATCCGAGGGAAGATGATGTTTGAGACCTTTTGTATCCTCAAGTCATTAGCTATGATACAGTGATGATATCATGAGCATGCACCTTTAAAAAGCTACACTGGCAAACTGCCCAGAAGGCATAACACAACACATTCAAAAAGATGATATAGCCAATACCCTGTGTTGAAAAAAAAACAAGTACAGTACTGCCAAGCATTGAACACCTGAAACAGAAAATGATTGAAATACAGGCATCTGAGGAAAACAAGAGGGGAATTAACACATTCAGATGTTATTACTTTCACAGAACTGAAGGAGAAATGAGCCACTTCATTACATTGAACAAAACAGGGTGAAGGAGGAATATCTAAATTTAAAGAAGTCAAGTGTCAGATCAAGTATCATCATGGAGGAGTTTGTCAATGGAATGAATAATCTATAAATACTTTTTTAAAAATCAGCTGTAAAGAGGCAAAAACATTTCATTCATACAAAAATCATTTCAGTTAGGCTCTGAAAGACAAACAAGTGCATAAAACAATTCCTTGAGTCCAAGACACAAAAGCCAAAAACTTATACAAAAATACTATAATCAAACTTGAGACATCATAGCAAGTACACTTCACATAACGATTTCACTGTTTAACATAAAAAGAATTCTTAAGTGGACAAGGAAGTTGTTAAAACATTGTCCCCTGGAGAGTCTAGACCTAGGAGCTCACAGACTTTGAATAAGGTATCAGCCACTTTGACCAGGGATGAAAAGAGTCAACCTCCCTTCCGATCCCCCGGACTCCCTTCCCAGCCCCTCCCCCTCCCTTCCAATCCTCTCAGCCACCTACTGGATTCATTCCTTCCACTGACCAACCAGGTCATACCCACTACCTGTCTTCCTCTATCCCCACCTCACCACGCTGCCCCCAAAATCTCCTTTATCTGCAGCTCCCCCTACACCCACCCCCAGTCCTAAAGAAGGGTTACACCTGAAATGCTGACTTTGCCACCTCCTGATGCTGTCTGGCTTGCTTTGTTCTTCTAGCTTCCTGCTTTGGCATCACTGAGAAGGTCATTGCTGTGCTGGTGCTGCTTGTTTAATAGCACTGTCAATAATATCTTCCATCATTTTACTGATGATCAAGAGTACACTGATGGGGCAGTAATTGGCCAACTTAGATTTCTCCTACTTTTTGTGTACATACATGGACAATTTTTCACATTTTCAGGTAGATGCCAGTATTATAACTGTACCAGAAGAGCTTGGCTAGGGATGCAACAAGTTCTGAAGCACATGTCTTCAGTACCATTGCTGGAATATTGTCAGGGCCCATAGCCCTTGCAGTACCCAATGTCTCCAACCATTTCTTGACATCAGGAGACAGAGTAGTAGTGCAAGGGAGTTTCTCAAAATAGAGAACTGTGACTAGTGGTGTTCCACAGAGATCCAACCTGGGACCACTGTTGTTTGTGATATACATAAATGATTTGGAGGAAGGTATAGGTAGTCTGATTAGCAAGTTTGCAGATGACACGAAGATTGGTGGAGTAGCAGATAGTGAAGAGGACTGACAAGGTAGATCCAGTGTCCCTCCTCTTGGGTTTGCCTAATCTCCCCTCTTTGGATGCACATGGGAAGAAACTGTTTAATATTCTTTCATTTTGTACGAGGAAGAACATCCTGATGAGTTGGGTGTCGAAACATCCCCCAGGAGTCTCAGGGTGGCATAGGTTAGTTATGGAGCACATCCCCCTGGACTTCCTTACAAGTATGGTGCATCAGAAAATAGAACTCTTATAGGACATGGCAGCCTTTTCTGCATTATACAGATGCAAACTTGTCAGCTATATTGATCAGGGCCTTTGTGTAACTATGAGGGCTTCCAAGGGGCCCTTGGAAGAAATAATTCCAAACAAATACGGGTATGCTAACTGATGTGGCCTCCTCTATATTGGGGAGACAGGCCGCCTACTTGCGGAACCTTTCAGAGAACACCTCTGGGACACCCGGACCAACCAACCCAACCCAACCACCCCGTGGCTCAACACTTCAACTCCCCCTCCCACTCCACCAAGGACATGCAGGTCCTTGGACTCCTCCATCGCCAGACCATAGCAACACGACGGTTGGAGGAAGAGCGCCTCATCTTCTGCCTAGGAACCCTCCAACCACAAGGGATGAACTCAGATTTCTCCAGTTTCCTCATTTCCCCTCCCCCCACCTGTCTCAGTCAAATCCCTCGAAATCACACCGCCTTCCTAACCTCTCCGCCCCCACTCCGGCCTATCACCCTCACCTTGACCTCCTTCCATCTATCGCATTTCCAACGCCCCTCCCCGCTACCTTTTATCTTAGCCTGCTGGACACTTTCCTCATTCCTGAAGAAGGGCTCATGCCCAAAACGTCAATTCTCCTGCTCCTTGGATGCTGCCTGACCTGCTGCGCTTTTCCAGCAACATATTTTCAGCTCTGATCTCCAGCATCTGCAGTCCTCACTTTCTCCTCAAAATGCCAACTGATGTTCCTGGTCGTGGTGAGTTTTGGTGATATTGCCTGAGTGTTGTAACTTAATTTAATTTGCCTTGATTCAATTTGATTTAATTTAGTATCTTTTTTTTGATTCAGTTATTTGTTGAATTGTAGTTTGCGTAGGTTTTTTTTCCTCTTTATTCTTTTTTTCTTCTAAATTGTTTGTGGAGTATAGTAGTTTGATTATTGTTATTGTTGTTACTTTTAAGATTGCTGTGCTTTTTTGTAGTAATTTTCTAATTTTTAAAAAAATTCAAAACCTTTTTCTCAATAAAAATTTTGCAAAGAAAAGGGGACTGTCAGAATATACATAGATTGGAGAGTTGGCAGAGAAATGGCTGATGAAGTTCAATCCAGGCAAATGTGAGGTAATGTTTTTTGGAAGAGCCAATTCAAGAACGAACTATACAGTAAATGGAAAAGTCCTGGGGAAAATGGATGTACAGAGAGATCTGGTGTTCAGGTCCATTGTTCCCTGAAGGTGGCAACGCAGGTCAATAGAGTGGTCAAGAAGGAATATGGTATACTTTCCTTCATTGGACGGGGCATTGAGTACAAGAGTTCACAGGTTATGTTACAGTTGCATAAGACATTGGTTTGGCCACATTTTAAATACTGCGTTTAGTATGTGGATGTTTTGGAGAGGGTGCAGAGGAGGTTCACTAGGATGTTGCCTGGTATGGAGGGCGCTAGCTAAGAAGAGAGGTTGTGTAGATCACGATTATTTTCATTAGAAAGACGGAAATTGAGGGGAGACCAGATTGAGGTCTACAAAATCATGAGAGGTATAGACAGAGTGGATAGCAAGAAGCTTTTTCCCCCAGAGTTGGGGACTCAATTACTATGGGTCATGAGTTTAAAGTGAAAGGGGAAAGGTTTAGGGAAGATATGCATGCAAGGATCTTTATACATAGGTGTTAGGTGCCGGGAATGCATTACCAGCAGAGGTAGTAAAGGTAGGCACAATAGCGTCATTTAAGATTTATCTGGACAAATACATGAATGGGCAGGGAGCAAGGAGATACAGACCCTTAGAGAATAGGCGACAGGTTTAGATAGAGGATCTAGGTCAATGCAGGCTTGGAGGGCCGAAGAGCCTGTTGCTGAGCTGTAATTTTCCCCTCCCCACACACCCCCTCCCCCCCAAAAGTCTCTGTAAACCTGCCATGGCTTATCCACCTAGCCTGCAAATCCCTGGAAAGTATGAGAAATGTAGCATGGCCAATCCATCTAACCTGCACATCTTTGCATCAAATGTCACAGAGAACATAAGGGGGAGAAGGTGCAGGGAATCTGGTGAATATATATGCAAGTGATATGGTCATCTAATCTTACAAGTCTGTACATTAACAGACTTATTCAAAAACATATTCTAATAAAAGTTGTGAACTCTCAACTTTTGGGTTCAATGCCATGGCTACTACAGCAATGCAACTGATAGAGAGAGTATAGGTAATCTTTAGTGAAAGGAACACAAGTGCGGAAGAAGGGAGAAGATTCATATGTGCTGGTGTAGGGAGAGAAAATGTACTCAGATCCAGCAGGTTTATTGGGACACACAGCTGTAAACTCTTAAAATGACAGCATCAGCTTTCCATCCCAAGGTAAGCTTGAAGCAAAACACAATGGGAGGAAGAAACAATGAACAAGTCATCTTCAAATTATTCTAAGATTCCATACAAAGAAGCAGCTTCTCAATTTTAAAAATAGAGAATAAAACTTTTTTTTTAAAAAATGGTGCAAAGTGTTAATACTTTTACAAAGACTACATATAATATTTTGCTTTATTAACAGAGGTATAGAACATAAAAGCTGAAAGTTATGTTAGAAAGTTGTAGTTTGATCACAGGCAGAGTACTGTGTTCTGTTCACTACATTACAAGACAGACTTGATTGCATTAGTGAGTGTAAGTTGCAAGGATGTTGCCTGGGATGGAGAATTTTAGCTGAGGAAAGACTACAAAAGCTGGGGATTATCTTCTTTGGAACAGAAGAGGCTGAGAAAAGATTTAATTGAGTTGTCTTAAAATGATGAACCATCAACACAGTAGTTTGAAAGTACCTACCTCCCTTAGAAGAGAGGTCAGTAACTAGAGAGAATAAAAAGGTAGAAAGTAAGATGATGTGGCCATAATCCCAGAGGACCATGGGGCTCCTCTCTACAGAGAGGCAGAGATGACTGGTGGCAGATGGACCTAAGGATCACCACACTTCAGGTGACAGGAAAGATTGAGAAGGTGGAACTTCATGGTAACCTCAAGAAGAACAGAGTTAAAATAATTGGCAAAAGAATTAGAGGGGACTTGAGCAGAATTCTTTTCATCCACAGGATGGCAAGGGTCTGGATCTCACTACATGAAAAAAGTTGTTGGAGGCAAAAACCCTATTTGCAATTTAAAAATATACTCAGATGGCACTTGAAATGCTGCAAACAATTTGGAAATGGACTAAGAGTTGAGAAACGGGATTAGGCTTTGATTCTTGGTAGTGTAGATGAACAGAAAGATCTGAGTTGTCTAGGAACATAGATCCTTAAGAGTTGCCACCCAAGTTGCCTGGGATGGAGGGAAGGTCTTACAAGGAAAGGCTGAGGGACTCGATGCTGCTTTCATTTGAGAGAAGGTGGTTGAGAGGTGACTTAATTGAGACATATAAGATAATCAGAGGGTTAGTTAGGTTGGATAGTGAGAGCCTTTTTCCTCGGATGGTGATGCTAACCCCTTCCTATTCATATACCCAAGGGGACATAGCTTTAAATTGAGGAGTGCTAGATATAGGACAGATATCAGAGGTAGTTTCTTTACTCAGAATAGTAGGGGCATGGAACGCACTACCTGCAACAGTAGTAGACTCGCGAACTTGAAGGGCATTTAAATGGTCATTGGATAAACATATGGATGATAATGGAATAGAGTAGGTTAAATGGGCTTCAGATTGGTTTCACAGGTCAGTGCAACATTGTGCGTCAAAGGGCCTGTACTGCGCTGTAAAGTTCTATGTTATAGGTTGGATGACTCCTTGTTAGACAATTGGATGAATATACCTCTGTGCGTGAATTTCGAGATTCAGTCAGAGTCTACATAAAGAAATCAAGGAAATAAAACATTTCCATACAGAAGGAAATACAATGCAATACATATAGGAGAACCTGATTGCAATGTAAAGCTACCTCTACACTGTCCCCAACAAACACTCCCAGGTGAGTGTTAAATCGATTCATAGAATCATTGAGTCATTGAGTCATACAGAACAGAAACACCCTTCAGTCCAACTTGTCCATGCCAACCAGACATCCCAATCAGACCCAGTCCCATTTGTCAGCATTTGGCCAAATCCTCTAACCCCTTCCTATTCATATACCCAGCCAGATGCCTTTTAAATGTTGTAATTGTAACAACCTCCACCATTCCTCTGGCAGCTCATTCCATACAGACACCACCCTCTGTGTGAAAAGTTATCCCTCAGACCCAGGTTGCCATGAATGTCTACTGAGAAAATAATTTTAGGAGACTGCGACTTGCTTTTACTGCAAGCCTTGGGAGGTTTTATCCTCCTGACCACTTAGGACTGAAAAAAAAAGAGAACCAAATCCAGAAAGGGCTACTAGGCAACCAATAGCATAAATGTCCCCTTAGTCTTTTCAAAACCAGGATCTCCCAGTAATTAATTAAGGGCCATGAATTCCATCTCTTACCTCCTTGAGAGCTTTGTTTGCCTTTCTCAAAAGTCACTTAATATTTCTGTAAATAGTAGATGGCTTACAACAAACATTTAATGAAGAGAGAGAGAGTAAAGCTCTCTCTACACTCTCCCCAGCAAACACTCCTAGGACATGGACAGCACAGAGTCAGAGTCAGTCAGATATACAGTATCCCATCTTGAATGCTGTGTCAAAAAGGAGAGGATTTGCATTGTTCAGTGCTAACAGTAACCATTGAAAGATTATGTTTACAAATGTGTTACAAAATGGTGTGAAGCTATTACACTTCAATGTGTCAGCAGCACTGTTTTCATTCCTGACAATTCAGCTTTATACAACAGCACATAGACAGCTCTTTCATTGTTGCACCAAGAGTCAAATAAGATTGAGGACAACTGAATTCTGCTGAAAGTTAAAATGTGGACACCTGTGATATTATGAAAGAAGCTATTTACCCTATTATTTCTTCAATTCATCATGTACTTTGGGGGTGGGGAGTTATTGGTTAGCTCAGTTGGTTGGATAGCTGATTTGCAATGCAGGATGATGTAAACGGCATGGGTTCAATTCCCACACCAGCTGAGGTTACCATGATGGCCCCACTTTTTTGACCGCACCCCTGCCCTGAGGTGTGGTGACCTCAGGTTAAACTTACCACCAGACATTTCTCTAATGAGAGAGCAGCCCTATGCTCCAGTGGGACTATGTCAGCTACTTCTATATTGGTGGAAGCAGCTACATGCTTTCTGACTAGAGAGTAATGTGAATTGGCAGCATTTTCACAAAATAACTGGCTCTGCAAGTCCCTTAAATAGCTCCCCCCACCCCAAGCTAAATAAAATCCTGACTTTAAATGAAATTGTTGAATCATCATGGTTGCCACCAGGACAAAATCCTAGAAATCCCCTCCTAATAGCATACTGGAAGTATATACAACTAAGGACTTCAGCGGTTAATAAAGCAACTCATCACCACCTTCTCAACAGCAATTGGGTGCAGGCAATAAATATTGAAATAAAAACAAATTGTTGGAGAAGTTCAGTAAATCTGGCAACATCTATGGAGAGTGAAACAGAGTTGACATTTTGATTCTGATATGACTTTTATTCAAGCCTGAAAGGGACTGGGAAATGGTTTTATGCTGCTGACAAGTGGGGAGGAGGAGCTAGTGGAAAAATATGGTGGAGGGGGCATAGCAAAAGACAAAGGGAGCACTAAAGATAGTAGAAGAGTGGTAGAGATTTAAAATAGGTGTAAGTGATAGATGTGAAAAATGGGTCCACTGATGCTGACAGAAAAGCCAACAAGACAAACAATTCACGGTGGGTGGGGTAGGGAGAATCTATAAATCACAACGGAGGACAGAAGTCATGTTGTGAAGTTGTTGAACTCAATGAGCTTCTCCTGCATCTTCAGTTTATATTTCAGATTTCCAACCTCTGCAGCATTCTCGTTTCAGGCAATAAGTGTTGGCTCAGCCAGCAAAGTCCACATCACATGATCAAATAGAAAAAGGTTAATAAACTCAAATTTGTACCTGTAGTACAAGTGCACACTAATAGTCAGTGTATAATGATAGCTGGGGTGGAAAATGTTGCATTGTAACAACAGGAAACACTTCTCTAACCACTTAGATTGTGGCTAAGGGCATTTAATAGGGTAGGCCAGCTGAAAGCTTCACTCAGTCAAACCCAATGCTATCCCTGTCCTGGGAGTGGTTGATGAGGACCACAGAGGGAGCTCTACTTTTAGTTTAGAAGATTAGAGGGAGCTTTAACATATCTAACACTGTGCTGTAGCTGCCCTGGGAATGTCTGATGCTGCACACAGAGGCCTGAACTGTAAATCCCTCACAAAATGGCATATACAACTCCAGGCCCAAACCTTCTGTTTAATTTGAGAAAGATTCAAATGATCTGGTTTTATTAAATCATAATAGAAGGTTTTGGAAAATGCATCAATATCAATTTAAATCTTTAATGAACAACCTCACATCTTTACCAAAAAAGGTATCAATTTATGAACTGACTTGACTTCACCTTACAGAGTAACCGACAAGAGTACACATTTCCATCACTGTAATTGAAACTTATCCACGCCATTTTCAGTATTGTCTTTCAGAGATAGAAGTGAGAAAAGTGAGCAGAATGTGAATCAGAAATGAGATGGTGTTACAGTCAGTATTGAGAGGCATGCAAATCTCACCCTGGATTATCTCACCATGAATCAGGTATAAACACAATTCTAATACAAACTTGTAATCATAGAACAAATAAACTTGCATTCAGATAGCACTGACATATTCAGCATGTTATCAAACAGAATTCATACGGAACCCGATAAAGGAGATACTAAGAGAGGATCCAATCTTTGGTCAAAGTAGTAGGCTCTAAGGAGTGTTTCTAAAAAGAGACAAGAAAGAAATGGTATGGTTTGAGGGCATGATTCCAGAGCTCGGGTCCAGACAGCTAAATGCACAAATGCTAATGATGGAAGCAAAGAAACTCAGGAGATGCAGAGCGGGGCCAGAGTTTGTAAAGAAAACACTATTGTAAAAAAAAAATCTAGATTATGTTTAGAATATCACAGAAATAGCCAGGAAGATACACAGTCTGAAAGATTCGGTGTTAAAATGGCTACCTTGTGACTTTGATAGACATCAACATACATACATGCTGCCATGGGTCTCAGAGTGAGATGGAAACAACAGCTCAGAATCATTGTAGAAAACAGCAATTAGAAAAAAAAATTTTTCGCTCTCTTCAAGCAAAAGACCAAAGGAGCCTGTGTCAGGATCTTAACATGCATGTGTTAGATTAGAGTGGAATGTTCTAGAAAGGCAGTATTAATAAAGATGATTATTACTTTCCACTCAAGTCATCAAACGACTAATCTCACCCTCTGCCCAGCTCAGCAGTCTCAGAAACTGTGGGTGGAAACTAGTAGTGAATAAAATCTGGCTCAGCATCTGAGAACGTGATAAACATTAAGGTCATAAATGTTTATAGGGTGGGGAGAAGATATGGCAAGCGAGCAATTTCAATCCAAATTTGAATTGGTTTTGGAAACATAATAATCACAAAACAAATATCATATTATAGTATGAAGTTAATGTGTTTCATAGGAGCATTAAAAGGGCAAAATAAAATGGGATATATGGAAATATTAGGGCAAGTGACCAAAAGCTTGGTCAAAGAGACAGGTGTTAAGGAGTCTATAAAACAGGGAAGGGGTGAGAGAGGGGTTGGGAGAGATTTAGGGAGGGTATTCCAGAGTTAGGGCCCAGAAAATTGAAGCAACAGCCTCACTGAATGGAAGAAATTATGGATGTAACACAGGCCAGCAGTGAAAGAGAACATTCCAGGTGTAAATTAGAATCCAACATCCTCTCAATGTTGATTAACTAATATTTTGTTCATCCCCCACCTGCTCAACTGTTCTTTTTAACACTTTTTTAAACTCATTCATGGGACATGGGAGTTGCTGGCTAGCCAGTATTTATTGCCGGTCTTTAGTTGCCTTTTATGAAGATGGTGGCAAACTGCCGACTTGAACTGCTGCGGTCCAAATGCTGTAGGTTGAATAATTGAGACAACTGAGTGGCTTGCTAGGCCATTTCAGAGACCAGTTAAAAGTTAATCGCATTGTTGTTGGTCTGGAGTCACAGGTGGGCTAGACCAGGTGAGGATGATAGATTTCCTTCCCTGAAAGACAGTAGTGAACAGATGGATTTTTTTCCAACTATCAATAAATTTTATGGTCATCAGTAGATATTTAATTCCAGCTATTTTATATTGAATTCAAATTACACCATCTGCCATCAAACCCAGATCCCCAGAACATTAGCTGAGTTTCTAGATTAATACCCTAGCGATAATACCACGAGGCCATCACCTTCCCCCAGCTCCAGTCAACTCCAGTTCAAGTAATTTCCTGATGAAAGGGTCTTCAAAAAAAAAAGAGATAAGCATTTGTTTGGAATATTTGAGAACAAATGTCTGAAGAAGGTCCTATTTCTCATATAACCTTTGCTGTCTGCTGTTACCACTATGCATATGCTGCTTCTCCCATGATCAAAGACAGAATGTACATTCACAATTTACAATCCTTATAGAAGCATTGAAAGGACAAAGAGAAAAATCACATTGACTCCCATCAGGAGCTACTAGGGCAAATGATTAAAAGCTTGGTCAAAGATGTAGATTCTAAGGACCCTCTTAAAAGGAGACAGAAGGTGGTGGAGAGGTTAAGGGAGGGTGTTCCAGAATTTAGGGCCCAGGCAGTTGAACAGGTTGTCTAGTGGAGCAAAGGAAAGTCAGGATGTAGAAAAGGCCAGAACTGAAGGAGGACATTCCAAGCACAGCTAACATCCCCATCAACTATTTGATAATAAAGATTAGCACTACATGCATTTCACAACATCCCAAAAGGTATACAGCCAATGAAGTGATGTCATGATTATAACATAAATAAATTGAATTTGTGCAATGCAAGTTGTCACAGACTACAAGGAAGTAATGAAGAAATGAAACTTTCCTTTAGTAGTTCATTAAAAGGTATCATTACTTGACCCCCAAAATTTTGGAATATTAAACATTTAATCAAATTGCTCAAAATCATCAGTTTACCTGCCTGATTCAGGTCAATAGAAAACACTAAACAAATTCCTGTGGACAAGAAACTTCTGTTTATTACAAATAAAATAAATTCTAAGCACAGGTAAAGAAAATAACAACTTATAACTCTCTAACTTAAACTCTGCCCTTAAACCCTAAACACACATGCAGACAGACAAAGGCAAACAAAAAAACACATGTTATGGGCAGAAAAAAAATTTAAGGGAGCACAGTTCAATAGTACCAGTCAACAGGATTAAATGAGGGGTTCTTTTACTTCCTCTATGTCCTTCCTGCCTCCAATCATCTTCATCCCAAGTCCCCTCAATTCTTTACTGAACTTTCTGGTTGATTGAACAATTATTGAACCAGTCTCTCAATCACTGATTAGAGACACTGATTGGCAACTAGTGAGTGAGAATAATTAACTATCTTCCAAATTATTCATTAGGTTCTTATCATTAAGAGAGATTGGGGGCTTTCTGCTGTCAATTGCACACTCACAGGCTGCCCACCTACTCAGAAGCCAGAGAGCTGTTGATAGCTGAGCACTCTTGACCCACATAACTGATCCTAATTGAAAAACTAATAAACAGCCTGTCTCTAGGTAAAACTGCCCTGAACTCTCACTCACAGCACTGATGGATCTCCAATGTTTTCCCCCGCTGCTAGAACATGGCAACATGGTCAATTCCAGTAACTCATTTGAAAGAACTGCAATAGTTCTTTCAAAGGTTCTTGGATTAAAAAAGCATCTTTTTCCCATTTTTGGTCCACAATCCAAAATAAAGAAAAATAGAAAAGGGATAGATTTTGGCTGGGACAATGGGAGCTAAAGGATTTCTCCAGTTTCCAAGTAATACGGTTAAGTGGGCAGTACTCTCACTGAGTCAAAAGTTTTGGGTTTAAGCCACACTGGAGAAACTTGCCATAATAATATAGATTGCCTCTCCCAGCCTTCCTCCTCTTGAATTCTGTCATGGGATCTTCTATGCCCTTTTAAAGGCAGCACTACAGACACTGCAGCATTGGGAATACAAACCTGGATTAAACACACACATATCTCACATAGGACTGACAGAAAAAGAGCCACCGCTGAGGAGGGGTGGATTTTAACTACTATCAATTCAAATTTTTTCCATTTAAAAAGATAGACAACACAAAACAACCCATGAAGATCACATTGCTGTTTCAACACCATCAAGGAATGAAGGGTATGGCCCATAACACAGTATTGTACCATTAAGGAAGTAACATGTGGCCTGTAGTTCCCCAGTGCACTGTTACAGACCTCTTCATAGTCACATGCTTCCCCCAGCCCAACTCAAATGCAGGTGCTGTAAGTCTATATATTAGGGATGTTGGGGGGGGAAATTGACCAATGTATCTACACTACCTCGCTTAAAAAAAAAGTTAAAACACAACAGAAAGAGACAGGGAAAACACAAGCTGGATAAAGAAAAAAAAATGTAAATTTCACTTCTTTTTCTAAAAAGGGAAAACTTAAATGCTGTACTAACTCAAATGCCTAACAAAAATATTCTAACCAAAAATATCTGGATATGTTAATTAAAAGACAAGTCTCTGAAGATGGAAGTGGGTTGTTAGAACTACACTGCATGCAGCAGGCTGGTGGATTCAAGCTCACTCTGAAGGTCAAATACAGACAACAAACCAGCTGTGGTTACTGAAATCCATCTCTGGGTCACTGGGATCAAAACCAACATGCTGTGCTTCATCAATGCAGAAGTATGTGGTTTTTAGAAGGCAAGAGACGCATACAGACAGTGCAAGACACACAGGAGTCTACTCTGTACCTGTTATAAAAGCAAAATATTATAGATGCTGAGAAAAGAACAGAAATTGCAGAGAAACTCAGCAGGTTTGGCAGCATCTGCAGAGACAGCAACATAGTAACAGTTTGAGTCTGATATCACTCTTCTGCAGAACTGCAGAAAAGAGTCACTAGACTTAAAATGTTGCCTTTGTTTTTTCTTTACAGATGTTGGTGGATTTATTGAGTTTCTGCAGCATTTCTGTTTTTATTTCCGTGATGTACCTGCCCCAGGACGATTTGATGGGGACAGTTAGAAAGAGCTTTACTTTAAATCTAATCCCAGTTTATACAGAAAGCTTTACCCGGGTTCACCTGTTGCAAAGCCTGGTTCAAATGGCAAAGTCAAGCTTGATAGCAAATTGCACTGATACTTTAACAGGATTTCCTAGCATTTCCTAACACAAACCCTCCAGTGGGTGGGGAGAGAAGAGAACAGAACAGAAAAGGAAATGGGTGGCATCTAAAGATAAGAAGGATGTGGTGCGGGAGGCATTTTTGGGGTAGAATAATGTGCATTGTCTCTGAATGGGGTGCAATTCATTGGCTAAGTGCCTTCTGCTCATTCTGAACATCTTAATGTTTTTATATTTATTGTATTTATGTAGTGACTCCATTTATATAGCAACCTTCACAACTTCAGGACATACCAAAGAACCAGTATAATCACTGTTGTAATATAGAAAACACATCAGCCAATTGCACCCACTGATCTTCAACAAACAGCAGAGTGTGATAAATAAACTGATAACTGTTCCTTTAGCGATATTGATGGAGGGATAAATATTCATCGGAAGAAAAAGGGAGAATTCTCCTGGATTTGTTTGTAACAGTGGCAAGGGGTCTTTTACATCCTCACACGAGATAGTACAGGGTGTCAATACAACATCCTAGTTTAAAGATGGCACCAATAACAGTGTAGCCCTCTCTCAGACTGCACTGGGAGCGGCAATCTGTATTATTATGGCAAGTTTCTCCAGCGGGGCTTAAACCCAAAACTTTTGACTCACAGCGAGAGTACTTAATTATATTACTTGGAAACTGGAGAAATCCACTCAGGAACTTTATTATTTTGACATGTATGCATGATCTTCTGACATTTAACACAATGATTGTATCTAATCAGGGCTCAATAACAATCACACATTTTGCTGTTAATCAAAAGAATTATCAAACAATCATTAGCAGAAAAGGAGAAGGAACACAAATTACACATCACACAAAAGACTTTTATCCACTTCTGGTAGTCACTCACTGCCCTGTCCGTAATTTCTACTTTTACATTTGGTCAGTGAAATAATCCAACCCAGTTGGAACAGATTGGCCAACATTTGAAAACTAATTCTAGCACTTGTCATTTTTTTCTGAGACAATTTGACATCAAGAACATCCTGATCAGATAGGTTAAGTACACAAATATCCCCTGGGGCTTCCTACACTGGTGAAGAGTTACGCAAGACCATGAAGGAAATTAAAGGACCTAAAGAGATCAATGCAAGTTTGTGTCTAGTATCCCAATGCTCTCAGATACTATTTAACTTTGTCTTCCAAAGTTAGGCCTCCAGCAACCCAATCTAATAAATACCCCATGGCAAGAAGTCTTCCCAATATCAAAACAATTTCTCAGTAGTGCATATTTTCTATGTCCCTTCATTATGACTGAAATTATAGTGATATTCCTCATTCACCCCACCCATTGTAATGGCCTTGGTGTTGGGGAGAGGGTAGTCATTAATAACTAGGGTCATGGCTTCACCTACCCCTACAAGAGGAAGCTGAAGACAAAATATACCCTAAAAAGTGTCCTTAATAATCTGAGACTAAATTCAATAAGAAGTTTGTTTAATGAGAAGGAAAGCCCAATGGTAAAGCTTGAATTTTGTTATTAAGACTATTAAGGGTTAGGACGACTGATGGAGTCAAGATACCATAAGACATAGGAGCAGAATTAGGCCATTCAGCCCATCGAGTCTGCCTACATTCAGCCTCATCAGTAGCACTTTCTTAAAACTCAATAATATGATGCAAATCAGCCATGATTTAAGTGCATCTGGCTTGAGGAAATAAATGGTCTCCTCCTATTCCTTTACTAAAGACTGACTTCAAGTCAGTGACACAGTCTTAAAACTCAGTAGTCAGAAGAAAAAATGATATGCATATGTAGAGGCCTTTCTATCAGCTAAATAGTTAGGAAAGATTTAAGTAGTACAAATCATATTTTTTTAAATGATAAATGGTCTCCAGGATATGACAGTGCATTATGAGAATTTTTTGCAAATTTATGGCTAAATTATTAGGATGTTTGTGGGAGTCAGGGATAAAGAAAATAAGTTTGCTCAGAATAACTGCAAAGTCCAGTTTGCAGTCAGTACTTCCTCATCCAGCGTGGACAGTTTGCTCTCTTCTGGTTCAAGCCTCCCACTGACAAGTGCAATGAACTGCCCTCGATAGCCAGAGACAGTTAAGTGAAACAGTTCTTGTTGGAAATTTGCCATATCTGGTTTACCAATAAATCCAGAAAAATGCCATGAGTGGAGGTGGACATGACTCTGATTTCTCTGGTGTTTAATTAAGTACGACCAGCTGTAAAAGTCTTGCTAGCAGGTAGGGAACCAGCTATGCTGTGCTATGCTACTGACAGGGACTCATTTTTAGAAATATACATCTCAACATCCTTCCTGCTTAGAGAATATTACAAAAATAAGAGAATTGATTGCCAAAACCTTTGATCTGATTGTTGATGTCTCTCAGTGTGCTCAGGAAGAGTCAATTCACATGATACTCAAGACATCAAGATCTCAGATTCAAATCATTGCTCAGTGCTGAGTGAGCTCACACAACAAAGTAGGAGCTTATTTAGCCCATCGAGTCATTACTGGATTGGTGAATGAGGTATTTAATTTATCCCACACTCCTGATCTTGAAGTTCTTCTTTTCAACTGTTTACCCATTTATGCTTTGAAAGTTGCAATGGAATCTCAAATCAGGATAAAATGAAATGAAAGATGGGCTGGGAAAAGAAGAAAGGAGAAATAAAGAAAAATGAACCAAATGACAGAATTGATCATTCAGTAATATTTCACTGACTTTACACTAAAAATTAGCAGCTTGTTAATTTGAGAAAATTTCCAAACTCTTCCTAAATTTTCAAGGAATGATTAACATTGTTTCCTAACGTCTCTGTTCACATTAGAATTTCCAACATCTTTATTACCAGTGATCAACACTGCTCCTACCAGAGGACACAATTTAAAAATAAGGGGTAGGCCACTTAGAACAGAGTTGAGGAGAAACTTCTTCACCCGAGAGTGGTGGATATATGGAATGCTCTGCCCCAGAAGGCAGTGAAGACGAAGGCTTTGGATACTTTCAAGAAAGAGATGGATAGAGCTCTTAAAGACAGTGGAACAAAGGGTTATGGGATAAGGCAGGAACAGGATACTGATTGTGGATGATCAGCCATGATCATAATGAATGGTGGTGCTGCCTCGAAGGGCCGAATGGCCTGCTCCTGCACCTAGTGTCTATTGTCCTATTCCAGGTGACATATTTGCAATCCAAGGCTTGACTGAATGGATAGCAAACAGAAATGTCACCCAAGTTCAAAACACATCCTGCTTTCTAATCTGCACAAGTTGGTGATACAAATATCTCAGCAAGAGGCCCAGCAATCACTTCTCTAGATTAGGGATAGTCAACATGGCTTTGTGTGTGGAAAATCATGTCTCACAAATTTGATTGAGTTTTTTGAGGAAGTAACAAAGAGGATTGATGAGGGCAGAGTGGTAGATGTGATCTATATGAACTTCAGTAAGGCGTTCGACAAGGTTCCCCATGGGAGACTGATTAGCAAGGTTAGATCTCACCTAATACAGGGAGAACTAGCCATTTGGATACAGAACTGGCTCAAAGGTAGAAGACAGAGGGTGGTGGTGGAGGGTTGTTTTTCAGACTGGAGGCCTGTGAGCAGTGGAGTGCCACAAGGATTGGTGCTGGGTCCTCTACGTTTTGTCATTTACATAAATGATTTGGATGTGAGCATAAGAGGTACAGTTAGTAAGTTTGCAGATGACACCAAAATTGGAGGTGTAGCGGACAGCGAAGAAGGTTACCTCAGATTACAACAGGATCTTGACCAGATGAGCCATTGGGCTGAGAAGTAGCAGATGGAGTTTAATTCAGATAAATGCGAGGTGTTGCATTTTGGGAAAGCAAATCTTAGCAGGACTATACACTTAATAGTAAGGTTAGGGAGTGTTGCTGAACAAAGAGACCTTGGAGTGCAGGTTCATAGCTCCTTGAAAGTGGAGTCGCAGATAGATAGGATAGTGAAGAAGGTATTTGGTATGCTTGCTTTATTGGTCAGAGTATGGAGTACAAGAGTTGGGAGGTCATGTTGCGGCTGTGCAGGACATTGGTTAGGCCACTGTTGGAACATTGTGTGCAGTTCTGGTCTCTTTCCTATCAGAAAGATGTTGTGAAACTTGAAAGGATTCAGAAAAGATTTACAAGGATGTTGCCAGGGTTGGAGGATTTGAGCTACAGGGAAGAGGCTGAACAGGTTGGGGTTGTTTTCCCTGGAGCGTTGGAGACTGAGGGGTTACCTTATAGAGATTTACAAAATTATGAGGGGCATGGATAGGGTAAATAGGCAAAGTCTTTTCCCTGTGGTCGGGGAGTCCAGAACTAGAGGGCATAGGTTTAGGGTGAGATGGGAAAAGTTATAAAAGAGACCTACGGGGCAACTATTTCATGCAGAGGGTGGTATGTGTATGGAATGAGCTGCCAAGGAAGTGATGGAGGCTGGTACAATTGCAACATTTAAGAAGCATTTGGATGGGTATATGAATAGGAAGGGTTTGAAGGGATATGGGCCAGGTGCTGGCAGGTGGGACTAGATTGGGTTGGGATATCTGGTTGGCGTGGACGGGTTAGACCGAAGGGTCTATTTCCGTGCTGTACATCTCTATGACTTTATCACTCTAAATTGGTCATGAATTATCAGAAGATGTGATAGATCAAAACAGTGCAAAGCCACCATAAAGTAATGTGTACCGGTAACAAAATTTAATTCTCAGATGTGGGTGTCACTGGCAAGGCCAAAATTTATTGCCCATCGCTAGTTGCCCCAAGAAGGTGGTGATGAGCCCTTTTGAGCCATTGGTTATTTGTTTGATAAATCTAAGTAAATTGCTGCCTGTGACAAAGTGATAACATTAGTTAAAAATAGTGAACTACCTGAAGGTTCTCATTTTCCACCACAGGGGTGTCCATTCAACAGGACACACACTCTGTGCAAAGACAACAAACCGCATCCACAAATAGAATTTCTATTTTCCAGAAATCACAGCTTCAAAGATCAATATTACTGATGGCAGTTTTTGATTTTAAATTTTCAAACTAATGTCATGGAATTAGACCTTTCATTCACTGGTATATTCAGGTTCAGGATTAGGAGTCCAAATGCAGAACACAAACAAAAGAAATACAGACAGGAGTAAAGCCTGTTCATCTATTCAGTATGATCTTGACTGACCTTAGGTTTCAACTCCACTTTCCTGCCTACTCCCATATCCCTCAATTCCCTGGAGTCCAAAAATCTTTCTATCCTCGTCTTCAATCCATTCAATGATGGAGCATCCACAACTCTCTCGGGTAGAGGATTCCTAAAAGATTCATAATCCCTTCAGTAAAAGAAAAAAAATTAAACCACAAACATGTGAGGAAGGATGTTCGAAAATTGACTGATAAGTGCTGCAATAGGTTAAAAAAGGAAGTTTCAGTAAATTGTGGCCCTTACAACAAGACAATTACACAGATCATGCTGTGAAATTCCTCTGCCGTTTACATGAAAATTACCCAATCAATTTGCACAACCATCTTGTGAATATAAATCCAGATAAGTGTTCCAGAGAAAGCAGAAGTATTTATAAAGAGGAAAGTAAAGATCTTGCATTTCTATAGCCACCATTTGCAGTCTTACAATATCTCAACGCACGTCGTATCCAGTGAAGTCTTCTTTAAAGTGCAGTCACTATTATAAAGTACAAAATGCAACAGTCAGTCAGCTCCCATAAACAGCAAGACGATCAGAACACAGAAGTTCTGGTTATTTAGCGGTGTTGAGAGATAAACAATGGCCAGGAGGAACTCCGCTGCTCATCTTTGAATATTGTAGTCATCCAGTTGATTAACATCTCACCTGAAGGATGGTGCCCCTGAAGGTTTGGTACTACTTCAATATTGCACTGGGGCCTAGCAGCTTAGCTCACATTCTCAAAGACTCTGGTTTGGGAATTGAACCCAAACCTTTCAGAGCTTTGAGTGTAGTGCCTGAGTCAATGAAGCACTGACACTTGTGGTAGTTTAATGGCGAAGCCAATGTCAGACAGGCACAAAACAAAACAGACCAAAAGGTACCGTGGAAAGTACTGAAAAGTTTGCTGAGTTGCATGAATGTAATTCAACACTGGCTGACATATCTCTGAGGTTCGACACTACTTGAGTGGTCACTCTGCAGAAGAGCCACGGTTTAAAGAAAGATTCTAGAAGGTGAGAATTCAGAGTGTGAGAAGATAACATGAGCAGATTCTGTTTTAATAGTTTCAGGCTGTACAATTTTAGACTCTCATCTAATATTCAGAATGTGCCTGATTAAAACACGAGGCTTGTTGTGGTGGGGCAGAGATAAATTCCGAAACAAGGCCGTGTTCTCTCTTATTTTGTCATTGCAAGAGAAAAACACCCACTCATTTTTACACCATTCAAATTTCAGCCATATCCCCCTGGGCCATGTCTGCACAAACTGGATCATTGACACAGGTCGGCCAATGTCAATCACGTAATCTGTTGTTTACAAACTCCATTAAACAATTTCCATTAAGTTGTTCCAATACAAAAACCAAATTCAGGGGAGGAGCCCAATACAGTGGTTCACACAATTAATAACCTTGCTTGTGCAAACACATGAATTGTATAAAACATCAAATATATCAGACTGGGAATTAAACTTTATTCTGTTGATTTTTTTTCCCAAGGTAGCTTCCATCTTCCTCATTATCACCACATTCTTCTCAAAGCAGCTACAACCCCTTTAACTCTAGTTGCTAAAGTAGGAGTCACACTCGGAGGATAACATATAAAAAACACAATTCTGTTTGGCAACACTCAACAGCAGGAAAGTCAAAAATTTGAAAAAGGCCTTCTGACTTATTTAATCCCCTCCCTCCAGTTCCCCACCGTAACAGTTTTGCTCTGCACTGTAACAACTCTATTTTTAAAAATTGCTCATTTTGGAGGGCTGCTTTAGACAGGATGAGCTGAAAATGCAACCGTCCTGTCACATATTCACTTTGCCTTCTTTCATAGCAAAGAGACAATGTCACAGGGAAAGAGAAATGGTGAGAGTTTTGAAAAAAAACTTGAAATGTGCTAAAGATCAGCTAGACACAAAAGATTATGAAGAATGAGAGCATGTTCTGGGCTGCATCCCACCCAAAATCCATGCCCCATTCCCCATCCCACATCATGGAAACTGGCCATTATCACAATGTGTTTGTGGGATCTTGCTGTGTGCAAACACGCCTACAGTTTTGCCTACAACTCAACCAAGTTCCCCGTTAGCTAAACACACAGGCAGTTCCAGCAGTCCGTGCAGGGTGCTTACAGATTGTCCCCTTGAAAATACCATAACCATGCAGCCACTCAAAACAAGATACTATGCACGCAAATGCATGCACAACTAAAAAAGGGGAGCTTTGACTGCAACTTCCAAACATTAGTGGGATGGGAGGGGTGATTAGAAGATGGACAAATAAATTGAAAATTGTGGCCTATTAAGCTCATGCTGTGTTTATTTAGTTGCCTTGATATATTTACAGAAAGGCTGTGTTTTTCTGTTTTTTCTACGTCAAGCATGGAGTAGAAATGCTTCAGTAGAAATGAAACCATCATCTCGGGGAGTTTTCTGGTCAATTGTCTGCACCCCTGATAGTAAGTGTCAAGAGGGACATTCTCTTCTTACCACTGGGGTCAAGTCAACATGTTAGGAAATACTTCTATTTAAGAACAAAGATGGCAGACCAGAGCCAGCATTAACATTTACTACCATCCCCTTGCAGCAGCTTCCCTCCAGTGAGATGTGAGGTGGAGAGAAGTAAGCACTGGGTCCCAAATATTTTCAGCAAAAGAATTCCATTCAGATTTTGCAAATAAAGAATTTACTTCAGAAAGTGGAAAATTACAAAAGAAAAATTGGTCTAGATCCAAGAGAGTATACACAGGCAGGGTGCACAGCTGCACCAAGTGGTTCATATTGAGGTTATCTACATCACTCAAACACAGTTGAACTCTTTTTAGCCTGAGAGGCTTTTCCATCCACCATATTGTGGTTTGAGAATGGAAAAAGTCTAAAATTAATTATAAAATAGATATAAATACTACAGACAATACATCTTTATTTGCTCTTAATTTTTTTTCTCCTGAAGGTACTGACTCACAGAGGTTTCACAGGAAGTGGCAGTTTTTTTAATAAAAGCAGATTAAGACAACTCTAATCAATCACGAGGGATTATTATAGCAGAGCCTGATCCTTTGTTCACTTCAGTTTCAACTTCAATAATTGCGCCAACATTTTCTAGTAATCAGACAGTGAATTGAAGAGTGTGAAGATGAGGGGAGAATTGGAGTCTAGGGAGGATGATGTGTTGGGACAACATGGCTAAAGGCTCCCAAAACTGCAATTGAGGGCAGGAGTATACTGTTGTAGTGATTAATGATTTTGAAATAATTAATGTTGAAGTTGCAATACTTTGTACTCAATCTGATGATGTGACAAAGTCTTTGGGTTGAGAAGAAACAGTCTAGCATGTCATGATGGAGAGACAGGTGTTATCTCTGGTTCCCAATAGTCTTCAATTATTATGCATACCTAATCAAAGTTACCTTTAGCTATTGCCATCATGCAGTAAATTACCTCTTGAAATGTAGGACAAGTGCTTTATCTTGTTAATGAAGGCCCTCATACTCAGCATAGAAACGAAGGCTGGCGCCAACACTACACTGCAACTTCGCAGAGCCCAAAATGAAAATTAAAAGGCCATTGTTTAAGTTGGTTGATAGAATACAATGAACTTTCGAGCTTTACAAGTAGCAGAGGGAAAAAAAAAGTGTTGACAAAGATCGGGATGCTTGTAGTAAACTGACTCAAGGAGGTTGTATGGCCTCCTCCTACTCCTTTTGTTTTTATGTACCTGGAGTCATAGAATTGTACAGCATGGGAACGAACCAATCGGTCTAACTTGTTCATGCTGACCAGATATCCTAAATTAATCTAATCCCATTTGCCAGCATTTGGCCCACATACCTCTAAATCCTTCTTATTCATATACCCATCCAGATGCCTTTCAAAAGTTGTAATTGTACCACCTTCCACCACTTCCTCCGGCGGTTCATTCCATACACATACACTACCCTCTGCATGAAAACGTTGCCCCTTAGATTCATTTTAAATCTTTCCCCTTTCACCTTTAACATGTGCCCACTGGCTTTAAACTCCACTACCCTAGGGAAAAGACCTTGGCTACTCACACTGTTTATGCCCCTCATGATTTTATAAACTTCTAGAAGTTCACCCTCAGCCTCCAGCGCACCAGCAAAAATAGCCCCAGCCTATTCAGTCTCTCCCTATAGCTCAAACCCTCCAATCCTGGCAACATCCTTGTAAGTCTTTTTCTGAAGATTTTAGGAAGGAGACCAAAATTGAATGCAGTGTTCCAAAAGTGGCTTAACCAATGCCCTGTATAGTCACATGACCTCCAAACTCCTATAGTCAATGGACCGACCAATAAAACAGAACATACCAAACACCTTCTTCACTATCCTGTCTACATGCAACTCTACTTTGAAGGAACTATGAACCTGGACTCCAAGGTCTCTTTGTTCTGCAACACTCCCCAGGACCTTACCATTAAGTGTATAAGTCCTGCCCTGAATTGCCTTTCCAAAATGCAGCACCTCACATTTATTCAAATTAAACTCTACTTGCCACTCCTTGGCCCATCAACCCATCTGATCAAGGTCTTGTTGTAATCTGGGGTCACCTTCTTGGCTGTCCACTACACCACCACCTTGGAGAAAGTGAGGACTGCAGATGCTGGAGATCAGAGCTGAAAAATGTGTTGCTGGAAAAGCGCAGCAGGTCAGGGCAGCATCAAAAGAACAGGAGAATCGATGTTTCGGGCATAAGCCCTTCTTCAGGAATGAGGAGGATGTGCCAAGCAAGCGAAGATAAAAGATAGGGAGGAGGGACTTAGGGGAGGGGCATTGGGAATGCGATAGGTGGAAGGAGGTTAAGGTGAGGGTGATAAGCCGGAGAGGGGGTGGGGGTGGAGAGGTTGGGAAGAAGATTGCAGGTCGAGAAGGCGGTGCTGAGTCCGAGGGTTGGGACTGAGATAAGGTGGGGGGGGAGGGGAAATGAGGAAGCTGGAGAAATCTGCATTCATCCCTTGTGGTTGGAGGGTTCCTAGGCGGAAGATGAGGCGCTCTTCCTCCAGGCGTCATGTTGCCATGGTCTGGCGATGGAGGAGGTCAAGGACCTGCATGTCCTTGGCGGAGTGGGAGGGGGAGTTAGAGTGTTCAGCCACGGGGCGGTTGGGTTGGTTGGTGCGAGTATCCCAGAGGTGTTCTCTGAAACGTTCGCAAGTAGGCGGCCTGTCTCCCCAATGTATAGGAGGCCACATCGGGTGCCGTGGATGCAGTAAATGATGTGTGTGGAGATGCAGGTGAATTTGTGATGGATATGGAAGGATCCCTTGGGGCCTTGGAGGGAAGTAAGGGGGGAGGTGTGGGCGCAAGTTTTGCATTTCTTGCGGTTGCAGGGGAAGAGGTTGGGTTGGTAGGGGGTGTGGACCTGACGAGGGAGTCGTGGAGGGAGTGGTCTTTCCGGAACACTGATAGGGGAGGGGAGGGAAATATATCCTTGGTGGTGGGGTCTGTTTGGATATATTTCTGTTTGGATGAATGCAGATTTCTCCAGCTTCCTCATTTCCCCTCCCCCCAACCTTATCTCAGTCCCAAATCTCGGACTCAGCACCACCTTCCTCGACCTGCAATCTTCTTCCCAACCTCTCCACCCCCACCCCCTCTCCAGCCTCTCACCCTCACCTTAACCTCCTTCCACCTATCACATTCCCAACGCCCCTCCCCCAAGTCCCTACTCCCTACCTTTTATCTTAGCCTGCTTGGCACACCCTCCTCATTCCTGAAGAAGGGCTTATGCCCGAAACGTCGATTCTCCTGCTCCTTGGATGCTGCCTGACCTGCTGCGCTTTGCCAGCAACACATTTTTCAGCTCTACACCACCACCTTGCTAACTAGTCTAGCTTAGGAATCTTGTCAAACGCTTTATTTGAAGTCCATATAGATCATGTACACCACTCTGCCTTCATCAATCATTTACACTGCTTCTTCAAAAAAAAATTCAATTATGCTAACAAGACATGATTTCCCACACACAAAGCTATGTTGACTATCCCTATCAATCCTTGCTTTTCCAAATACATATAATTCCTGTCCCTCAGGATCCCTTCCAACAACTTGCCCATATCAGGTTCACCGGTCTATAAATCACTAGCTTTTCTTTACCACCTTTCTTAAATAGTGGCACCACATTAGCCAACATACAGCCTTCCGGCATCTAATCTATCAATAATACAAATAAGGTGCCCAGCAATCATTTCCCTAGCCTCCCACAAAGTGTTAAGGTACACCTGATCAGTTCTCATAGATTTATCCACGTTTAAGCGTTTGAAGAAATCCAGCACCTCCTGTAATGAACATTTTTCAGTATGTCACTATTTAGTTCCCCAAGTTCTCTACAGTAAACACTGATGCAAAATACTCATTTAATATCTCCCCCATCTCCTGTGGTTCCACACATTGGTGTCCTTGCTGATCTTAAAGGGGCCCTATTCTCTCCCTTGTTACCCTTTTGTTATTGAGCTGAAGACAACACAGAATCTGGACGAGATCTGTAAACAGGAATTAAGATTTTGAATTCATTGCATTTGAGGCTGAGTGACCAGTGGAGGCAAGCACCAAGATAGAACATAGAACAGTACGGCACAGAACAGGCCCTTCAGCCCACGATGTTGTGCCGACCATTGATCCTCATGTATGCACCCTCAAATTTCTGTGACCATATGCATGTCCAGTAGTCTCTTAAATGTCTCCAATGACCTTGCTGCCACAACTGCTGCTGGCAAGGCATTCCATGCTCTCACAACTCTCTGTGTAAAGAACCCACCTCTGACATCCCCTCTATACTTTCCTCCAACCAGCTTAAAACTATGACCCCTCGTGTTAGTCATTTCTGCCCTGGGAAATAGTATCTGGCTATCGACTCTCTCTGTGCCTCTCATTATCTTGTATACCTCAATTAGGTGCCCTCTCCTCCTCCTTTTCTCCAATGAAAAAAGTCCGAGCTCAGTCAACCTCTCTTCAGAAGATAAGCCCTCCAGTCAAGGTAGCATCTTGGTAAACCTCCTCTGAACCCTCAGATGCAGAAGCAGAGAACAGAACATAGAGCAGAATGGAATGGAGTCGACCAAGTTTAGGGTGAGTTTGAAGTTTCTTGCAGCCTGGTGAAGACAGTATAAAATTGAACACCATCCACATGCATTGCAAAGCTGTACAAACAGTGAGGACAAGATCAGCTCAATTGCAGTGTGCTCCCCACAATCCACAGAATATTGGGAAACAACGCAATGCCAAGCCAACCTGAACTTTGTATGTCACAACAAGCGTTAACTTTCCCAATGTGGATAGGCTTCAGGTGGCTTCCAGATGACAGCAAATTCAATAAACCACAATTTAGTATAAACAAAAACAAATTTGGACATTTGCTGTTTGGTTTCAAAGAGAGTTGCTTTAGACAAGAGATGCTGTGCAGATATAGATCAAATTCTTAAATACCACCCACACAAAATTGGTCAAACACAGGGGCTACTATAGTATCTCACACACAGCTTCTTTCTCATCAGCCTACACAAATCAATTCAAAATTTAACATCAAATGAAAAGCTCAAGAATAAAGATAACTACCAGACTCTAAGGAAATGGCTTTAGAATCAGCAATTGGCAGAGATAATAGATAATGTGACCTCTGTGGTGACCACAGGAAGGGAAAGAAAAACACATAGTAAATACACAGGCTTACAAGAGACCTGGTGCTGCTCAACACCAGAGGATTCATATTTTGTAATGTGTGTACAGAATTTCAATTTCCAGTTGAAAGTGCTGATTTTATGACAGGGTGAAAAAGATTTATTTCCCTTTTCAGTGGGTAGGTACTGAATACAAGAGCAAGGAGGTTATGCTAGAGACATATAAACCCTAGTTAGACCTCAGGTTGACAACTGTGTGTTGTATTATGTGTTATGGGAAGTATGTCTGCATGTCTTTAAAAGAGATATGCTCTTGATCTCATCACTATATCATAGCATGTGACCCCAGGGTATAAAAAGTATCTATCAAATTCAGTCATATCCCAGATCACTTGAAACATGATATTCTGCTCGAACCAATCTCCTCTGTAGTAACCTAATTTCCTATTAGCCTGGACATTTCTATACCTGGGGAATGTAATGTTTGTACATATTTGTAACACATTCCCATTGGATTCTTCAATAACATGATATCCATTTCTCATTTATTATGTTACAAGAAATAACATAAAAGTGTTGCCTCATCAGGTAAAAAATCATGTTGGAGACAAATTCACATCAGTGTGTACAATCCTGGCCACCTCATAACACAGAATACAATTGCATTGGAGTAGGTACAGAAGAAATTGACACGGATGTTGCCAGGACTGGAAAAACGCAGTCCTATGAAGAAAGGTTGGGTAGACTGTGTTTCTTTTCCTTGGAACAGAGCAGGCTGAGGGGAAATTTGATTGAGGTACGCAAGGCTGAGATGGATTGGAAGGATTTATTTCCCTTAGCAGAGAGATCAATGACTAGGGAACTTCCTTCCTTCCTTCCTTCCTTCCTCCATTCCTTTCTTCCTTCCTTCCTCAATTCCTTCCTTCCTTGCTTCGTTCCTCCATTTTGCCATTTCTTACTTCCTTCTATCCTTCCTTCCTTGCTTCCTCCACTTCTTCCTTCCTTCTATCCTTCCTTCCTTGCTACCTCCACTTCTTCCTTCCTTCCATCCTTCTTTCCTCCATCCCTTCCTTCCAATAAGGGGAAGATAAAGAAAGGCTTCTTCACCTAAAAGTTGAGAGATCTGTAGCTCACTGACTGAAAAGGATTGTAGAGACAGAATCACAACTCATTGAAAAGGTGTCTGTATATGCAGCTGAAGTCTAATAACTTCAATGGATATGGACTAAGTGCTGGAACTGCGATTAGGCTGGGAGGCACATTTTTAAGCTACACAGACACAATGAGCAAAGTGGCCTCCTTATGTGCTGTCAATATTTCCATGTTTTCTGAATATTCTAAACACCTGAAGAGGAGGATTGTGGAGAGGAGAGTAATAATAAGTGAATTGCTCCTCAGGAGGATTAGCATGGACATGATGGGTTAATAACCTTCTTCTGTCCTGTAATGATTCTGTGATTCTAAACTTTTTTAAAATGCCTACCCCAGAAAATGAGTGTTGCCAAATGTGAATTCCTGTTTACAGTTCAAGGTCAGACTGCATCTGTTGAGCACTGGGTCTTTTTCTTTGACCTCTAACATGAGGAGTAGGTGGAGGTGGTCATGTAGTGTTACTGTCATTGAACTAGAAATCCAGAGGCCCAGGCTAATGTTTAAGGACATGGGTTCAAATCCCACCACAGCAGCTAGTGAAATTCCACTTTGATATCAAAATCTAAAGTTAGTCACAGGGATGTCATATGACAAAAATTGGGATGTTGTAAAAACCCATCTAGGTTCACCAAGGTCTTTCGGGAGGGAAATCTGCTGAGTTTTTACCAAGTCTGGCTTTTATGTAACTCCAAACAGACTCAAATGTGGTGGACTTTTAATTGCCCTCTGAAATGGTCCAAAAGGCCACTCGGTTCAAGAGTAATTAGGGATGGCCAACAAATACTGGCTATGCCAGTGACACCCAAATCACCCACGAAAAGAAATTAAACATACATTTTCTCTCAAGCAATATCATTCGAACAATTGCATTGAAGCTACCCTAATTTAATAAAACAAGGCACTTCACAGGACAACCATCAGATAAAACACAGCACCAAGCCACATAAAAAGAGATTGTAGGACAGGACCAAAAAGCTTGGTCAAAAGATTATTTTATAAAAGAAGAAAGAGAGAGAAAAGAGTATTTTAAGGGTGGGAATTCCAAAGGATAGAGCAGCTCATGCTGTTTGGATAGATTCCGGGGGGGGATTTTAATCACAAACCTGACCCCAACCATGCCACCATCAAGTGTGTTATGCATTTTGGACTGAGAAAGGATAGATCTGGGTATTTATTAGACAGTGTGAAGTTAATGACAATGGATGTTCAAAGAGACTTGGGAGTTCAGATGCATAGGTCTTTATAATGCCATGAAAAAGTGTAGAAAATAATCAACACAGCTGATGGAAAGCAGGCTTTTATGTCTAGACGATGGGAGTACAAGAACAGAAGTTATGCTGCAGTTATACAAAACCCTAGTTAGACTCCACTTGGAGTACTGTGAGCAGATCTGCGCACCACACCATAGGAAGGATATATTGGTCTTGGAGAGAGTAAAATATAGATTTACAAGAATGACATCTGGTATTCAATGGTTAAGTTATGTGGGGAGATTATACAAATTAGGCCTAATTTAGAAAGTTAAGACATAATCTGATCTAAGTCTTCAAGTTAAAAGACAGAGTAGATAGGGATAAACAATTTCCCTTGGTTCAGAATTCTAGAATGGGAGTATAGTTTGAAAATTAGGAGCACACCATTACGGACAGATGTTAGGAAGCACTTTGACAAGCAAAGGGTCACAGAGATTTGGAACTCTTTTCCACAAACAGCACTGGATGATGGATCAGTTGTTAATTTTCAATCTGAAATTGATAAATTTTGCTAAGCACAAGTAATAATGGATATAAGCCAAAGTCAGGTATATGGAGTTAGGCTACAGATCAACAATGATCTCATTGAATGGTAGAACAAGCTGAATGGTTTATTCCTGTTTCCATCGCAACTCCATTTTTTCTGCCACATCTCCATTGCGAAGAAAGAGAAAAATAATTCCTAGGCTATTGACAGCAGTGAGCAGAAAATTAATCATAGATTTACCATCAGTTCTGAAGAAGGGTCACTAGACCCAAAATGTCAACTCTGGTTTCCCTCTACAGATGCTGATTTCTGATTTCCAGCGTCTGCAGTTCTTTTGTTTTTTATTTTTTGCAGAAGATTAATCTTCAATTCATAAATGCTCCAGGGGAATCCTGGAGGGTTGGCAACTCAAGCCCAGGAGCTGATGGCAAATTGCAAAGTGGTGAAGATCAGGGTTGCCCAAAAGCCAAAAATGAAGGACCTTATTTGGTCAACATTACATTGCTGTTTGTGGAACCTTACTGTCCAAAAGTGGACTGTCATGCTTCCTGTACCAGTAACCGCAAGCAAAAGGTATTTCATTGGTTCTGAAGCACTTTGAATCATCCTGAGGTCACAAAAGCTGTGTGTAATTTTAAATGGCATTAGTTTGCTATTTTATGTTGCTGTTGAACTGACTGCAGTTTCCTGTGCAAGAGTGAGATTTTCATTCAATTCAGTTGGAAACATGCAAATTGTCAACTTAGTTATATCACCTTCTTCTACACAATGGCTGATATACTAAAGCTTTGTTTTCCAAAAAATGTACTTTATTCGTACAATTTATAAACAAAGTCATTTAACTCGAACATTACAGAATTTGCAAGTAAATTCAACTTGTCCCAATACAGCATGTTCCATTTTATACGACTGTAACAGCATTAACATTTACAGAATACATTCTCTATGAAGTATACAACCCAACAGCAAAACACAAATTGCAAGAGATATAAAGATTTCCTCTATACACCAATCCCACTCTGAGATGCCTCAATTCACTTTCAATTGTCTTGACTTACAAGTACACTCTTTGTACATTGTACACGGTCGGAAAGGTACTATAGTTTCCAGCCCTCTCAGTGTATTATGGTTGAAAGGTCTTAGGTAGTGACCTTCCCCCCAGTGTGTCTCTGCAGCAGCTGCCCAACCTTAAGTGCAATGACCTTTGAGTGTGCCAGTCTGCAGCAATTGGTTGAGGCAACTTTTGCATTGTGCCATGGCATGAATAGGCTCGGTAGATATTTTTATTCATTCACAGGATGTGGGCATCGCTGACTAGGCCAGCATTTATTACCTAATTGCCCAGATGGCAGTAAAGTGTCTGCTGTGGGTCTGGAGTCACATGCTGGCCAGATGGGATAAGGACAACAGTTTCCTTTCCTAAAGGACCAGATGGGTTTTTCCAACAATTGACAGTAGTTTAATGGTCATCATTGGACTAATAATTCCAAATCTTTTTCAGATTGAATCCAAATTCCACCATTTATAATGGGATTTGAATCGGGGCCTCCAGAATATTACTTGGGTGTCTCTGTATTAATAGTCCAGTGATAATGCCACTAGGCTCCATTCTACATTATTCATTTACTATTTGGCAAACAATTTAAAGCAAACTCATCATCAAAAGGAGCCTCTCGTGGGATGTTGAGGAACTGAAAAAAAGGTAAACATTAAATTTATCCAGAATTGACATATGAATTAGCAATAAATGAATCAAGAGTGTGCAAAAGGTGAATATGTGGATCTCAACAGGTCAAAGAAAAAGGTCATTTTGTACATTTACAAGCAAGAACATTTATATCCTTATAAACGATTCTTATTAAAGGTAACTGGCACATCATAGAATCATAAGGCACAGAAACAGATTTTTCGGTCGAACTTGTCCATGCCAACCAACAATCCTAAACTGATCTAGTCCCATTTGCCAGCTTTTGGCCCATATGCCTCTAAATGCTTCCTATTCATGTACCCATCAGATGCCTTTTAAAATGTTTAATTTTATCCACCACCTCTGGCAATATATTTTGTACTTCCCTGTCTGACCAAACAGTTCAGCTGGAAATGGAATGGGGAAACAGTTTCTGAATAAATCAGAGTTACCTGTTCGCTGGAGTGTTGGGGGAGAATGGACTCAGTTTGTGCATTTTGAGTTCCGTAAAATTCAGACAAAGGAGTTGATTATCAGCACCTTCCAGTGTCTCTGGCATCAGCTTTGGAGTTCCTTCCATTTCTGGATCTGAATCCTCTATGATACCATTAAAAAATTACAAGCTTGGAGAAACTCAGAAAAAAAAACTGCAACTGCCAACTATGACTATCACCATGGAAATGAGCACGACCATTTATCTCAAAATCTAGTGTTTCAAAAAAATCTTTTTTCCAAACTCCAGAAAACCAAAATCATAAATTTCAGTTGCTTACAACAAATAACCCTCTTTACCCATCTCTTCAACTGCATCACCATAGCCAAATCCTGCAGCCTGAACCCACCCTTAACACATTGGCTATCTTAACAAGTATGCTTTATTTCAAAATGTGTCAGTGAGTCACTTTTACATATATGGTGATTAATTATCAATAATTTGAATGTTTCAATTAAATCATTTTCTCAGCTGCAGGCAAATCATTTTAATTACATTCTCACCTGCTTGAAGGCACTCTCTGGTTTTCTGAAGACATGACTTGTTAGTGTGCAGTTCTAATCTGCTGATAAACACATACAAAACACTGTTCATCCTGATGGTAATTGCTACGCCAGCAAAGGGACAGCATGTGCTATCATGCCATTATCTGGCACCTCAAAAGCACCTTATCTAGCAGTGATCGTACTATCTCTGGGTGGCACCAATTGGAGCTCCACAACTATTACTAATTCAGTCAAGAGCACTGTTGCGTATGAAACTATAGTGAAGTTGGGGCACAGAAAGAGGCTATTTAACCCATTGTATCTGTTCTAGGAAAAAAACTTGTCTATATTATATCTCTCACAACAATGTAAAGTCTCAAAAAGTGTAGTCACTATTGTAATGTAGGAAAAGTACTGTAGTGGTTAATTGGCATGTGGGAATCTCTAAGAAATGGCAATGTGAAAGTAAGCATGTCATCTGTTTCAGTGATATTTGTTGAGGGATAAATATTGTCCAGGATATCAAGGTGAATCCCCTGTCTCAAAAAGGTGCCATGCAACCTTTTTGCATCAAGAGTGTAAGCCATAGTTTCATATTTCATCTGAAAATCAGAACTTCTTACAAGCAGCATTGTCTCTATCCTGCAATGGGAGTGTCAGCTTGAATTTTGTGTTCAGGTCTCTGGAATGATTCTTGAACCTGCAATCTTCTAAGTGACAGGGATCCTACCAAAGCCACAGATAGTTGTGTATCATACCAACATTTCTATATCCTATTAAACCCTGGGGATGATACTCAGAGGTTTTAGAAAACTCTACTTTTCATTCACAAGGGTTTCCAGTGTTAGACACTATTTTCAGAGCAGGAGGAGAGGAAAGGAGTGTAATCCCCCCTTCTCCCCCAGACCTCTAGTAGTGTCTGACAGCATCAGAGGAGCGGGAAAATCGACGTTTTGGGCAAAAGCCCTTCATCTTTCCTGCTCCTTGGATACTGCCTGACCTGTTGTGCTTTTCCAGCACCACTCTAATCTTGACTGTGATTTCCAGCATCTGCAGTCCTCAATTTTGCCTCTAGTAGTGTCTGCCCAAGGACAGGAGCTCTGCATGTCTTACAATCCAATGCTTGCCTTTCCAACTGCTGACAACAGCGTCACATTTTCCACTTTAATTAGTTTTACAACAAGGATGAGCAATACATGAGATGTTTTTCTTGATGCGTTCCTTGTGTTAAAAGGAATCCCACGTCCTCTCGTCAGCGTATTCTTGGCCTGTAAGCAGTTGCTGTCCCTCTAGCCCTTCTGTCATCACCACAAAATATCCACTGCTTGGTTGAAACCATTGGCCATGGCTTGTAAACCTGAGCATCGGGAGACACACAAGAGACAACAACCTCTCAAATGACCGTGCTGCTCTACTCCATGAGAAAGTGAGGATAGCAGATGCTGGAGATCAGAGTCGAAAAGTGTGATGCTGGAAAAGCACAGACAGTCAGGCAGCATCCGAGGAGCAGGAGAGTCGATGTTTCGAGCATAAGCATATTCCTGATTAAGAACTCATGCTCGAAACATCAACTGTCCTGCTCCTTGGAGCTGCCTTACTGGCTGTGCTTTTCCAGCACCACACTTTTCAACTCTGCTGCCATAAGCTGTCAAAGAAATGGTAAATCAGCCACCGGTGTGTTGTAATGAGGAGGATTCATTAAACCTAATGGCAGTTGAATAGTTTCAGTTAAAGACAGATAAGTCACTGCAGTTGGAGGTGTGAGTCTTAGAACATAGCCAAGACTTCATTGGTGAACCAACAAAAGTGACTTCACTTGAACTTAATTAATGTAGAAAGCTGTCTGATTGGCCTTGTCTGTCAGCTACAGCTCAGTAAGTAGCACACTGATCTCCCACCAAGAAAGACATGGGTCCAAGTCCTACTCCAGAGACTGGACCAAAAATCAAGACTGACATTCCAGTGCTGATTGTTGAGATAAAATATTAAGGCAAGATCCCATTTGATCTTCCAATTACTCGGTACTGTTCCAAAGGAGAGCAGGTGGGAGATTCTCCTCAGTGTCCTGGCCAAATACTTAATCTCTCAACGAAACAGAGCTGGCCATCACAACATTGCTGTCTCCAAGATCTTGCTACTTACAAATTGGCTGCCTGGTGTCCTATTTATGATCATGCAATAATGAACATATTGAATGTTGACAAGGGCTGAAAGCCCACTCCTGCTCCAACTTTCAATTAGGTAACAACACGAAAACCATTGCACTTTAAAAAGTACTTCACTGGCTGTAAAGGAAAGTTGTGAGCTATTAAATAAATGCAACTTAGTTAAAGGAGCATTCACTCTGGTTAAAGTTGGTGCAGATCATTTCTGTTTTGAAAAGAAAAACTGGAGTTGACTTTTCAGCTCTCTTTCAGAGACTAGCCCTGATAACGCTGCATCCTGAACCACAGTGCCTGAAAGAAAATAGCTCACCCACACAAACAGAGTGAGAGAAAACTCAGCAAATCTCTATAAACTGTTGTTTAAGCTGCACCTCCAATCTTGATGCAGAAGCTTCAGCAAGTGTAGAGAAATATGCTCACATCATTCACAAGATTAGAACAAAAATAAAACAATTTACAAGAGGAGTTTTCATAATGTACCTCATCATTTCCAGTAGAGGTACTGACACTCACTCATGTGCACTCGTTATGTGAAATTACACATAAAAAGATTACAGTTTTAACAAAAGTGAAAAATTGCAACTCCTAATTTTAATGGGAACTATTTTAAAGGCCAATTGTACCATTACCAAATTGATATTGTGAATATGATTAGAATGATTACAGTCAAATTTAAAATGAATTAAAGAAATGGTCCAAATTATTTAAAATATTTTAAATATAAAAATTAACATACCAAATCCTAAACTCAATAGATGAGTGGCAAAGCTCACCTTTGATTCTCTTCCAAATCTAGTCAGACACAAGAAAAGGTTGGTAGTTTAGACAAGTGACTCCAAGATCATTTCTGACCCTGGTGAGTCTCAGCAACATCACTTCTGATTGGCCCTGTTTCTCTACAGTTTATAGATCAAAACTCCATTCACTAAAGCATCACATACACTCTTCTTAACTCTTGCATGCTTGCTATGTTGGAAGCAAGACTCGTCACATCATCTCCTTGTCTCACTTGTTCCCTTTCCAACACCTGAAAATCTACAGAATTACACAACCTAGCCTCTCTCGCCCATTCATGTCTTAACAAATCAATAAAGTTATAAACCGCAAGACTAGCAGCATAAAAGCAGTCATTTTGGATTTTTATGAGTCTCCTGCCTTACTTTCCAATCTCTTCTCCTGTGAAAGTATGAACAGCTGATCCCTAGAGATCACTTTTCATGATTACATCTTTCAGTTAGAACTGAGAATACTACTGTACCCTGGGATTATCATAGATGTAGTGATTGTAACAAGGCAAAAACGTGAGGACTGCAGATGCTGGAAATCAGAGTCTACATCAGAGTAGTGCTGGAAAAGCACAGCAAGTCAGGCAGCATCCAAGGAGCAGGAAAATCGACGTTCCGGGCAAATGCCCTTCATCAGGAATGAAGGCAGGGAGCCTCTAGGGTGGAGAGATAAATGGGAGGGGGTGTGGGCCTGGAGAGAATGTAGCAAAGAGTACAATAGGTGGATTGGGGTGGGGGGGGTGGGGGGGGAAGGTGATAGGTCAGAGAGGAAGGTGGAGTGGATAAGTGGGAAGGAAGATTGGCAGGTAGTACAGGTCATGAGTATGGTGCTGAGCTGGAAGGTTGAAACTGGGGGAAGGTGGAGGGAGGGGAAATGAGGAAACTGGTGAAGTACACATTGATGCCCTTGGGTTGAAGTGTTCCGAAGCGGAAGATGAGGCGTTCTTCCTCCAGGTGGTGAGGGAGTGGTGATGGAGGAGGCCTAGGACCTGCATGTCCTTGGCAGAGTGGGAGGGGGATTGAAATGTTGGGACACAGAGTGGTGGGGTTGATTGGTGCAGGTCTCCTGGAGATGTTCCCTGAAGCGTTCTGAGAGAAGGCGTCCAGTCTCCCCAATGTAACCGTCCTTGTTAGACTGGAGGGCTGGGGTTTGAGGGCGGAGGTGCGGGATGTGGATGAGATGCATTGGAGGGCATCTTCAACCACGTGGGAAGGGAAATTGTGGTCTTTAAAGAAGGAGGCCATCTGGTGTGTTCTGTGGTGGAACTGGTCCTCTTGGAAGAAGATACGGTGGAGGAGGAGGAAATGGGAATACAGGATAGCATTTTTGCAGGAGGTAGGGTGGGAAGAGGTGTAATCCAGGTAGCTGTGGGAGTCAGTGGATTTGTAAAAGATGTAAGTGTCAAGTTGGTCATCATTGATGGAGATTGAGATGTCCAGGAAGGGAAGGGAGGTGTCAGAGATGGTCCAGGTGAATTTAAGGTCAGGGCGGAATGTGTTGGTGAAGTTGATGAACTGCTCAACCTCCTCGCAGGAGCACGAGGTGGCACCGATGCAGTCATCAATGTAGCGGAGGAAGAGGTGGGGAGTGGTGCCGGTGTAACTATGGAAGATGGACGTTCAGCCAGGTGGACCTCATGGAATGAGTTCCATGATTGGGAGTGTTAATCTGGTTCAATCAGGGAGTCCTGGCTGACATACAAGAACATGAGTATCAGATATCCAGTTGACTCAGAGCTGGTTCTGAGGAAGCTGGATCAGTGTCAAGGACTCCCCACATGTAAATAAAGGGTGACTTGGTGACAGGATACTGGCCTCTGGAGTTATTTCAATAACCAACTGCAATTCAGTCCCATACAATACCCAAATGCAAAATGTAACTCTCCCAATTAAAGGTTAACCATTGACCAACAGTGGGAAAACAAAACAGCTTCAATCCTGGCTGTCTTTCTCAGGATTTGAAGTATCCAATTTTACTAAGTGACAAACTGACTAGCAGGCTGACTATAAATCAGATAATGTCACCATCATTGTTCTGGAATTACTGACTCGGCTCAGAAGATGGGGCACTCAAAATGGTCGACTTATATCTTAAAACATGCTGCACTGCTTGTTTGACACACCCCCATACTAGATTAGAGGCTCTGGAAACAATGATCAGCAGCAGAACCAGCAACAAATTTTAAATTAGAAGAAGATGACACCATTAGATCAGATCAATGATTTCTTCAAAAAATTCAATGTGGCTGGCACAGGAATCCCTGTAAATGTTATTAAAAAGGACACCTGGAAGATAACTGATGAAGTTCCTTGTAAGAAACTTCTAAATTGGATTCGAAGGCAAATTATTATCATCACTAAGAAATTGGTTGAGTGGCAGGAAAGAGCATGTGGATCATAGGCAGGTTCTCAATTGTCAGGATATGACTAATTGGAGAGGGATCTGTGTTGGGGCCTCAACTATTCCCTGCATTAGTTAATAACTTAGCTAATTAGACAGAAAGCCATATAATAAAATTTGTCAATGACACAAGGAGAAGTAGCATTATTAACAGTGTAAAAACATAAAATTACAAATCAATATGAATAAATTAAATGAAGAGGCAAAACAGATTTTAATATAGGCATGAATGTGTTCATCCACTTCAGGCATTCTAAATAGTAAAAAGCTAGAAAAAGCAGAGTTCTAAAGAGACGTAGGTGTTCACCTAGATCATTAAAATGCCATGAACAGGGTATGGAAAATAATAAGAAAGACTCATAGAATAGTGGCTTTTCTGCCTGGAAAGTACAAGAGGATAGAAGTTGCACTGCTATACAAAAACCTGGTTCAGAGTTTCTCTGGAACATTCGCATTGAAGCTGGAAGATGCAAAGTGAAGATACAATAGCACCATCATTAAGTCAGATGGTGAAACCACAATATGACATGTTTACAAAGGACATGTAAACAGGGCAATTTATAATTGAATCATTTGATAATGGAGAGATGAGAGATGTAAAATCTTTAGTATCTAATATGATGACTTACTTACAATAGATACAATAGACAATAGGTGCAGGAGTAGGCCATTCTGCCCTTCGAGCCTGCACCACCATTCAATATGATCATGGCTGATCATCCTTAATCAGTATCCTGTTCCTGCCTTATCTCCATAACCCTTGATTCCACAATCCTTGAGAGCTCTATCCAACTCTTTCTTAAGTGAATCCAGAGACTGGGCCTCCACTGCCCTCTGGGGCAGAGTATTCCACACAGCCACCACTCTCTGGGTGAAGAAGTTTCTCCTCATCTCTGTCCTAAATGGTCTACCCTGTATTTTTAAGCTGTGTCCTCTGGTTCGGCACTCACCCATCAGCAGAAACATGTTTCCTGCCTCCAGAGTGTCCAATCCTTTAATAATCTTATATGTCTCAATCAGATTCCCTCTCAGTCTTCTAAACTCAAGGGTATACAAGCCCAGTCGCTCCAGTCTTACAGTATAAAGTAATCCCACCATTCCAGGAATTGACCTCGTGAACTTATGCTGCAGTCCCTCAATAGCCAGAATGTCTTTCCTCAAATTTGGATACCAGAACTGCACACAGTACTCCAGGTGTGGTCTCACCAGGCCCCTGTACAGCTGCAGAAGAACCTCTTTGCTTCTATACTCAATCCCTCTTGTTATGAAGGCCAGCATGCTATTAGCCTTCTTCACTACCTGCTGTACCTGCATGCTTACTTTCATTGTTCTTGTACACCAGTCACTCAGATCTTTCTGTACTGCCCCTTTACCTAAATTGATTCCATTTAGGTAGTAATTTGCCTTCCTGTTCTTGCCACCAAAGTGGATAACCATACATTTATCCACATTAAACTGCATCTGCCATGCATCTGACCACTCACCTAACTTGTCCAGGTCACCCTATAATCTCCTAACATCCTCATCATATTTCACCCTGCTACCCAGCTTAGTATCATCAGCAAATTTGCTAATTTTACTACTAATACTATCTTCTATATCATTAATATATATTGTAAAAAGCTGCGGTCCCAATACTGAATCCTGCGGTACCCCACTGGTCACTGCCTGCCATTCTGAAATGGAGCCGTTTATCACTACTCTTTGTTTCCTATCAGCCAACCAACTTTCAATCCAAGTTAGTACTTTGCTCCCAATACCATGCGCCCTAATTTTGCTCACTAACCTCCTATGTGGGACTTTATCAAAAGCTTTCTGAAAGTCCAGATACACTACATCTACTGGATCTCCCTCGTCCATCTTCAGAGTTACTTCTATCAGACATTTCAAACATTGATAAATTGTAAAATTAAGCAATTATTTCATATCAATGTTGAATAAGATTCCTATGCCTCATTACCTGCAAAATTACTGATATTGAGTTTGCATTTCTATAAATCCTTTAAATGTGTTAAAGCACCTCAAAGAGCCTCACACCAATATGTATCAAGCAAAATCTGACATCAAGCCATACAAGGGATATGAGAAAAAAGTGGTCAAAGTGTTGCCTCTAAAGCATGTCTTAACAAACTGCGAACAGGAGCTGGAGAGGTTTAGGTAAGGAACCTTCGAAGTTAACATCAGATAGTTGAAGGTACAGACAACAATGATGGAATGATCAAAGTTAGAGATGGGGAAGATGCCTGAATTAGGATGCAGAAATCTCAAAAGGTGACTGGAAGAGATCACACAGGGAGAGATTATAAATGGATTTGTAAACATGGATGACAATTTTAAAAAATCGTTTTGTGATGTGATATTGAACCAGGAATCAAAGTAGGTCTTGAGCACTACTTGATGAGGAGTTGAGTGGAGTGATCAATGAGTTAGGAAATACACTGTAAAGCATACAAGAAGAGGATTATGTTCATAATCACCAGACCAAATGGCACAAGATTGTCTGGGTTATATAAATGGCCTTGTTTTAAAAAAGCTACAATTAGACTTTTTTTGAAAAAGCTTTTAAAAACAAATGACTTAGCAGAGTCTAGATGGCAAGGGCCCTACTACATTGCAAGAAAACAACACACCCAGCCCCGCTAGCTGGTAGACTAATTCTTTCAACCTAACTCAAAGGGCTCTTTGTACTCATCCCCGGCACCCCTTAAGGCTAAGTTCAAAGAACAAATGTTCCTCTGTACCAATTTCTCAGGATGATGCAGTTTGACATTTAATATGCTGGTTTGGTTTCTCCATTAACTCAGCATTAAATCACGGAAGAATTTGATGTGTTCACTGGCTAGATGACACCAGTGGTTTTCGTGGAACTGTGAACTGTTCCGTATCTGCTCGCTTGCTTAATGGATGTTTCCCAGGTTCTGGCTGCCTTACACATATTCTGACTAAATCCCTTTAATTTCAAAAAGAAGTGATAAGTGGGAAAAGGAAAAGGCAACTGAGTTGCTTAACAATTGAGGAATAATAGTGAAAAGGCAGATCCTAACATCCACCCAGGCACTGGTAATGTCACTGGATTTGTGATCTAGAAGGATAGCCAAATGTACTGGGACATGGGCACAGATTCCACTGGAATGGAAATTGAATTTAGTAAAAATTGAAATTGAAAACTAGTCTTGGTGATGGTGGCTGTGATAGTTTGTTTCACTAAACTCCTTTGGTAAGGGAATGTGACATCCTTACCTTTTCTGGCCAATGTGTTACTCCAGACCCTCAGCAACATGTTTGACTCATAACTGCCTCTTGAAATGATGTAGGAAGCCACCCAAGTCAGGAGTAATTCAGTTGAGCAAAAATATGGGAATCGTTGGTTTTAGAAAAATTCTATCCCCCCAATCAGATGTCTAAAAATTAATGTGTGGGTCTTGGGTGTCACTGGCTTAGCCAACATTTATCATCCCTTGAGAAGGAGATGGTGAGTTGCCTTCTTGAACCGCTGCAGTCCATGTGCTGTGGATTGACCCACAATGCTCTCAGGGAGAAAACTGCAGGAATTTGACCCAGCAACAATGAAGGATCAGTGATATATTTCCAAGTCAGGATTGTGAGTGGCTTGTAAGTGGTGGTGTTCCCATGTCTGCTGCCCACGTTTTTCAAGATGAAAGTGATCATGAGCTTGGAAGGCATGCTGTAAGGATCTTTGGTGAATTCCTACAGTGCATCTAGTAAGTAGTATACCCTGCAGCTACTGAGCATCAGTGGTGGAGGGAGTGAATGCTTGATGATGTCCCGGATAGTGCCAATCCTCTTGGGTGTTGTTGGAACTGCACTCATCCAGGCAAGTGGAGAGTGTTCCATCACACTCCTGACTTGTGTCTTGTAGTTGATGGACAGGCTTTGAGGAGTCAGGAGGTGAGTTACTTGCCTCTGCCCTGCTCTTGTATCCACTGTGTGTATGTGGATAGTCTAGTTGAGTTTCAGATCAACAGTAACCCAAATATGTTGAGAGAGGGAGATTCAGTGATGATAAGACCTTGAATGTCATGAGACAGTGGTCAGATTATTTCTTATTGTTGATGTTCATTACCTGGTACTTGTGTGGCACATATTTTACTTGCCATTTGACAGCCCAAACTTGGATATTGTCCAGAACTTGTTGCATTTGGATACGGACTGCTTCAGTCTCTGAGTCATAACTGGTGCTGAATATCTTGCAATCATCAGTGAGCAAGCTCACTTCTGACCTTATGATGGAGGGAAGGTCATTGATGAAGCAGCTGAAGATGGTTGGGCCTAGGACATTAACCTGAGGAAGTCCTGCAGAGATGTTTTGGAGCTGAGATGACTGACCTTCAGCAGCTTCACACATCTTCCTTTGTGCCAGGAATAACTCAATCCAATGGAGAGTTTGCCCCCTAATTCACACTGATTCCAGTTTTGCTAGAGCTCCTTGATCTCACAACTGGTTGAATGCAACCTTGATGCAACCTTCATCTCTGGAATTCAACCTTCTATCCACATTTGAACTAAGACTGTAATGAGGTCAGGAGCAGAGTGGTCCTGGTGGAACCCAAACTGGGCACCACTGAGCAGGTCATTGCTGAGTATATGCTGTTTGATAGCACTGTTGATGACATCTTCTATTTACTGATAATCGAGAGAAGATTGATGGGGCATTAATTGGCTGGGTTAAATCTATCCTGCTTTTTATGTACAGGATGTAACTGGGCAATTTTCCACATTGTCCAGTAGATACCAATGTTGTAACTGTACTGGAACAGCTTGGCTAGGGGAGTGGTCAACTCTGCAGCACACAACTTCAGTAGTATTGCCAGAATGTTTTCAGGGCCCATAGCCTTTGCAATATCTAGTGCCTTCAACTACTTTTTCATATAACGTTGAGGGAATCAAATAGTATCTGTGATGCTAGGAAACAATGGAGAGGCCAAGACGGATCATCCACTCAGTACTTCTGGATGAAAATTGCTGCGAAAGTTTTAGTCTTGTCTTTTACAATTATATGTCATTCTTCCAGCATTGAGGAAGTGGAGCCTCCTCCTCCAGTGTCTTATTTAATTGTCCACCACCATTCACTACTAGATGTGGTCAGACTGTAGGGGAATAGTTCCACACATCGTAGTCCTTAAAAAAATTCTTTACACATGTACAAAAGTAGATTGCTGCAAAGACAGCCAGAGAGGCACCTGGTCATGTCCCAGTGTGGACAGAGAGACCATGATCATTGCAAATGATCAGAAACAGGTACAAAAACAGAAATTGGATCACTGGGCTCACAAGATTAACTCTGCCTTCTCTCCCCACTGATGCTGCCAGACCTGCTGAGCTTCTACAGCAATTTCTATTTTTGTTTCAGATTTCCAGCATTTGCAGTTCTTTGTTTTTTTTTCAGAATCAGGCACCCTGACTGATTTTTCTTTCCTATTCTGGGGCATGGGGGCCAGCTGCAGTTCTCAAATTGCACACTCACTGGAGTATGTGACAGAGTTAATTATTCACTCAGTAAACTCACTGAATCACAGTGAGGGCTCAGTGAGATGGTCTCATTTGCAGAGTGAATATTTCACCACATCCTTAATGAGGGAGGATCTGCTTCTAAGAAGAAGGCTAACAGAAACAGATTCAACAGCCTCTCATCTGATACTGAGGATTTTGTGTTAATATTTCATTTGCTGGAATTGCAAAATGAGCAGAATTTTGAAAGTTAATGGAAAATTAGGCTGGGGGCAAATTAGCAAATGCCTGTTCTTTATCTGGAAGATTTAATTAAACTCAGTTGTAGTGTACTGTTATGCAGAGCAATCTTCCTCTAATGACTACATGAGGACTGTGCAGCAGAAAAAAAATTAGAAAGGATTGAGATAAGGTTCTGGTGATATACAATACACAACAAGAAAAAGCCATTCGGTCCAACCAGTGCATGTTGGTGATAATGCTCTACTCATGTAAAATCACCCATGTAGTGATTGTGATGAGTTCAGCCAGGTGGACTTCATAGAATAGATGTTCTCTGACTAGGGCTGTTAATCCAGTCCAGTCAGAGAGCATTGGCTGACAGATAAGAACAGGAGTGTCAGACATTCTGTTCACTCGGAGACCTGGCTCAGAGGGACCTGGATGAGTGTGAAGGACTCTCCATGTATTAGTAAAGGGAGACTTGGTGACAGGATACCAGCCTCTGTGGATTTGTTACACCCACAAAAGAAAACATTCTCTTGGTTTCCATTCTATTAAAACTTATTGTAAATTTCCAAAATCCTTCACCTCGATTAGGTTACCTCTCAGCTTTATTTTGTTTTCAAGGGAAAAGACTGAATCATTCCCAGACATTTCAGGCATCATCCTTGCAAACCTTTACTACAATGTCCTATCACCTCTAAATAAACTTTAAGATATAAATATAATACAACTCCACACAGTATTTCAAGTGTCGCATAAGGAAAGTTCAATGCAGGTTTAACATAATTTTTGAAGTGGTCATATCGGAAACAGGTCCTGAATTTGATTTAAAAGGAACTATGAGAGTATGAGGCACAGGTTGACAAGGATGGGTTGGAGAAATTTGCTGCAGGGGTTAAGAGCAAATTGGCAACAGTTCATATTTAAAGAACATGTGTTTTAATTACAACAATGATTAATTCCTGTCTGACAAAAAAAAAAGGTGGCTCAACCATGGCATACAGAAGAAATTTGCAATAATATCGGATCAAAAGAGGAGACATGTAGAGTCGACCATAAAAGCAGCAAGCCTAAGGATTTGGAGAATTGTAAAAATTAGCAAGCCTGGGGACAAAAAGTTTGATCAAGAGGGGTGAAATAGAGGACGAGAATAAAATTGCAGGGAACATGGAAACGGATCATAAAATCTTCTGTAAACATAAGAGAAAATGATTACTAAACACAAATACAAGCCCTTCACAGTCAGAAGCTGGGGAAATTATAATGGGGAACAAAGAATTGAACACTCTTTGGTTCTGTCTTCACAAAAGAGGAAACAACCTCCTAGAAATAGATCTAGGTCTAGTGAGAGAGCACAATTAATAAAAATCAGTATTAGTAAAAAAATGGTGCTTCAGAAAATTAATGGGGTTAAAGGCGGACAAATCCCCAGGGCCTGATAATCTACATCCGAGACCACTAAAGGAAGTGGCCCTGTAAATATTGGGTGTATTGGTTGTCATCTTCCAAAATTCTACACACACTGGAGCAGTTCCTATAGATTGAAGGGTGGCTTATGTAACCCACTAGTGTATTTAAAAAAAAGAGAAGGAGCGATAAAACAATTACAGACCAGTTAGAATATCAGTAGTGGGAAAAGTGCTAAAGCCTATAATAAAAGGTGTGATAACAGAACATTTAGAAAGCATTAAGTGACATTGGATGAAAGGCAGGTTCTGATGAAAGGTTCCGACCTGAAATGTTGACTCCCCTTCTCCTCTGATGCTGCTTGACCTGTTGTACTTTTTCCAACTCAATTCTTTATCCATTCTGATTCTCCAGCATCTGCAGTTCTCACTATCTGTAAATCATGCTTGTTAAAGTTAAAGCACATGGGATACAGAGCAATATATTGGCATGGATTAAGAAATGTTTGACAGACAGGAAACAGAGTGGGAATAAATTGGTCTTTTTCTAAATGGCAAGCAATGATTGGTAAGGTACTGCAAAGGTCAGTACTTAGGCCTCAGCTACTCACATTATATATAAATGGCCTGGATGACAGAACCAAATGCAACATTTCAAAATTTACTGATGACACAAAACAAGGCAAGATTGTGACTTGTCAGGAAGATGGAAGGAAACTTAAAAATGATTTGGACAAGTTGCACGAGTGGACAAACACATGACCAATGCAGTTCAACATGATTAAGTGTGAAGTTTAGTGTGGAAGAAAGAAATACAGATTATTATTTAAGTGGTGATATATTGGGGAGTGTGGAGCACAGAAAGATCTGGTTGTTCTTGTACACCAGTAAGTTAAAATTGACAGGCAGCTGCATCAGGCAATTAGGAAGGCAAATGGTACCACTTCCAGTGCAAGAGGGATTGGAGTTCAGAAGGAGAGCCTTGGTGAGGCTACAGCTAGAGGAGAGTAATGTGTGCAATTTGGTGTCTCTGTGTAAGAGAGGATATACTTACCTGAGAGGAGTACAGTGGAAGGTTGCTCAGCTGATACTGGGGATAGCGTGACTGTCCAATAAGAAGACATTGTTCAACTGGGCCCGTATTCATTAGGGTTTAGAAGGATGAGAGGAGATCAGATTGAAACGCATAAAATTGTAACAGGTCTAAACAGACGAGATGCAGGGAGCGTGTTTCCCTTGATTGAGAAGTCTAAAACCAGGTGGCATAGTCTCAGGATACAGGGTATGTCATTGAGGACTGAGATGAAACATTTCTCCGTTCAGAAAGCAGTGAACCTGTGGGATTGTCTACCATAGCAGACTGGAGGCCAAGTCACTGAAAATATTCAAGAAAGAGTTAGATAAAAACTTTAGATTTAAAAGGGATATGGGAGAAATTGAGAATATGGTTTTGAGATAGAGGATCAGTCATAATCATACTGAATGGTGGAATAGGCTCAAAGGGCTGAACAACCTACTCCTGCTTCTAATTGCTATGTTTCTGTTCCAATTTTTCAATTCAGGTCAGGCAGCATCCAGGGAACAGGAGAATTGACGTTTCGGGCATAAGCCCTTCTTCAGGAATGAGGAAAGTTTGTCCAGCAGGCTAAGATAAAAGGTAGGGAGGAGGGACTTGGGGGAGGGGCGTCGGAAATGTCTTAGGTGGAAAGAGGTCAAGGTGAGGGTGATAGGCCAGACTGGGGTGGGGGCAGAGAGGTCAGGAAGAAGATTGCAGGTTAGGAAGGCGGTGCTGAATTCGATGGATTTGACTGAGACAAGGTGGGGGGAGGGGAAATGAGGAAACTGGTGAAATCCGAGTTCATCCCTTGTGGTTGGAGGGTTCCTAGGTGGAAGATGAGGCGCTCTTCCTCCAACCGTCGTGTTGCTATAGTCTGGCGATGGAGGAGTCCAAAGACCTGCATATCCTTGGTGGAGTGGGAGGGGGAGTTGAAGTGTTGAGCCACAGGGTGGTTGGGTTGGTTGGTCCGGGTGTCCCAGAGGTGTTCTCTGAAACGCTCCGCAAGTAGCCGGCCTGTCTCCCCAATATAGATATGCCAATTTCCCACGGTCAATCAAAAACCTGATTCACCTGATTGAATGATTCTTAGCTATTAAAAATCTGCCTTTCTTTTGCCTATCCCAGTTGTTCTCCAAGTGACAAAAAGAATTTTGAAAAAATAAAAGTTATTCAGTATGTTTTTATTGCCCCTATGATTTAGGAGAAAATGCACAGCTCCCCAGCTCTAATAAAAAGTGTTGAGTTGGACGGTAGTAACATGAGAGATGGGAGCAGAAGGATATTCAGGTCCTTGTGTCTGCTCTGTCAAACATAGCTGTTCATCAACCAGCTTCTTGCACTACAAATCACTGCTAATCAAAAAAGCTATACATAATATGTTCTGTATAATTCAGAGGAGTGACAGAATAGTGAGAACAAGGCAGCATTAATAAATTACCATCACCAAGGCAACATTAAGACCAAGACTGTGTGGTTTGAAGCAGCCCAGGGCAGCTAATGACCCAGTTATTGAACACTTATTTCCCAGAACCATCAGAATTCACTTTTGATAAGTCATTCCTAATGCAGTTGAACAGATTGCATATTTTTTAGTAAGCGGTCATCTTTGTAAAGGCAAAGAGTCTAAGATCTCTCTCTCTGTGGAGTAGGACCTATCCTACATTGTGGAATGTTCTTGAAATAAAACACAGATGACACAGAAGAAAGCAAGCAAGGTAAATCTCATAACTGTGCTCCTGACTCCTGACCACTTCTTTCCTTTCCTCTCATGCATTAACTCCAAATTCAACCCTCACAGGAATAGACGATGACATTCAGCCCTTCCAGCCTCTTTGGCCTTTTAATGGATCACAGCTATACTTCCTGCATAATTGAAATTGAACAGCAACCTATTGGATCATGACCTGCAACCAGCTGTCATTGTCATATGCTTGCCTTTCCTGCACTTACCAAGCTAAACATTCATCAAGTTTCCTCCAAACCAGAGTTTTAACAGCACTATTTAAACCTTCCCTAATGCTGAGCTTATCGTGTCCAGGACTCACACCTCCTATTCTTCCATCCCATTTCCACATGAAATTGTTGCAGATTCAACAGTCCTGCAACCCTCTGATGAGGCAAAGGGAATGTAAATATGGTTTCTTTCCTGTTGGTTTAGAAAAATTAGGCTTCTGACAAAACAACATGCATCTTCTGACCCATCTGATAATGGCAGTGCACGTGTTAAAATTGAACAAGTATCCTTCTTGTTGAGGGAAAACATCATTATGAGTGCTCACTGCTGATAGTTTTTCAGATCCAAAAGGTGAGGGGTGAGGACTTAAGTAAAAATGTCAACATTGAGATGGACAAATCATTATTGAGCATTAAGGTTATACAATGAAGATGGCTAGGTAGAGTGAATGACACACATCAGCCATGACCTAATTGAATAGTAGAATGGACTGAAGGACCAAAATTACCTTCTCTCAATTGTACAGTGTATGTAGATACCTGGTTCAGATTGGATTGGGTCAACACTAACCAGTTAAATAATAACAACAACATTCTCACATAATCTATAACTGCACATTAACACAGACTAAATCTGAATGTTGCATTACTTGCCCTCGGGTAATACAGAAACTGGGGCAAATTTTTGTCTCCCATGTTTTTTTCTGTCGAGCTTACTATGCTCCTGAAGGCAGACATCTGAACATGTGCCTCCCACAAGATGTTGGTATTGTTAAACTTAGAATGTTAACCAGACCACAGTCGGATATTGTGCTCAAATGATTCTATAGTAAATGCAAAAAGACAATACCAGAACTGTGTGAGGTTTTAAATTATCAAATAGCTGAAGAGGCTGCAGTTCCTTTTCTGAACAATAAAAGAGGAGATGTAAATGATGAAGGGCTAGAAGATGGAGGGGTGCGATAGGCGAGAGGTAGAAAACATGATTGAATTTTTTGAAGAAGTAACAAAGAAGATTGATGAGGGCAGAGCAGTAGATGTGATCTATATGGACTTCAGTAAGGCGTTCGACAAGGTCCCCCATTGGAGACTGATTAGCAAGGTTAGATCTCATGGAATACAGGGAGAACTAGCCATTTGGATACAGAACTGGCTCAAAGGTAGAAGACAGAGGGTGGTGGTGGAGCATTGTTTTTCAGACTGGAGGCCTGTGACCAGTGGAGTGCCACAAGGATCGGTGCTGGGTCCTCTACGTTTTGTCATTTACATAAATGATTTGGATGTGAGCATAAGAGGTACAGTTAGTAAGTTTGCAGATGACACCAAAATTGGAGGTGTAGTGGACAGCGAAGAGGGTTACCTCAGATTACAACAGGATCTGGACCAGATGGGCCAATGGGCTGAGAAGTGGCAGATGGAGTTTAATTCAGATAAATGCAAAGTGCTGCATTTTGGGAAAGCAAATCTTAGCAGGACTTGTACACTTAATGGTAAGGTCCTATGGAGTGTTGCTGAACAAAGAGACATTGGAGTGCAGGTTCATAGCTCCTTGAAAGTGGAGTCGCAGGTAGATAGGATAGTGAAGAAGGCGTTTAGTATGCTTTCCTTTATTGGTCAGAGTATTGAGTACAGGAATTGGGAGGTCATGTTGCGGCTGTACAGGACATTGGTTAGGCCACTGTTGGAATATTGCATGCAATTCTCGTCTCCTTCCTATCGGAAAAATGTTGTGAAACTTGAAAGGGTTCAGAAAAGATTTACAAGGATGTTGCCAGGGTTGGAGGATTTGAGCTATAGGGAGAGGCTGAACAGGCTGGGGCTGTTTTCCCCAGTGCGTTGAAGGCTGAGGGGTTACCTTATAAAGGTTTACAAAATTATGAGGGGCATGGATAGGATAAATAGACAAAGTCTTTTCCCTGGGGTTGGAGAGTCCAGAACTAGAGGGCATAGGTTTAGGGTGAGAGGGGAAAGATATAAAAGAGACCTCAGGGGCAACTTTTTCACGCAGAGGGTGGTATGTGTATGGAATGAGTTGCCAGAGGAAGTGGTGGAGGCTGGTACAATTGCAACATTTTAGAGGCATTTGGATGGGTATATGAATAGGAAGGGTTTGGAGGGATATGGGCGGGGTGCTGGCAGGTGGGACTGGATTGGGTTGGGATATCTGGTCGGCATGGACAGGTTGGACCGAAGGGTCTGTTTCCATGCTGTACATCTCTATGACTCTATGTTCCACTTATGAGCGTAACCAAAATTAGGGAGCTTACGTATAAGATAGTGTCCAATAAATCCACTAAGAAATTCAGGAGAAACCTCTTCACCCAGAAAACAAGAATAATTGAGGTGAATAACATATAGATGCATTTAAGAAGAAAGTGGATATTAAGAGAGATAAGAAGAAGAGTGAAAATAAACTTCAGAAAGTATATACAAAACATAAATGAGGACCATTTGTACCAACTATTTCTGTGGTGTGAATGCTGTGTAATGTTCCATTCACAATGGAAACTTTGGGAGATTCATCTTAAACTCCTGATGAGTGACATGCAAAAAGTCAATCTGAAGAGAGTGTGTGCTTGGAGGAAATCTCACCCCATCGTTCTTTGTTCCATCTACAATTAAGATAGTGTTTGGGTTTTCTCAGGCCTGCAGTACAGTAATTCCTTTCACAACAACAATTCTATCCCTGGTTTACAAATGGGAATAGCAAAATGTAAGGTAAGCCCAAAACGTGGGAAAAATGCAACATTGATATTGGAAAGTCAATAATTAATAGATAAATAATGATTAGAAAGTTAATAATTAATAGACAAACAATGGTAAAAAGGGCAATAAGTAATTGTCATCTGATGTACTGCAAAGGAACAAGTGAATCTCCCCTGCTATTGATTGTGTTGAATAAAGAAGACCATAATATGACGAGAGACTTAAAGTTGGTTCCTGGACTATTTGAACTGTTAAATACAATTATCCTTTCCAACATTTAAATTGAATACTTCCTTTCTCCCACCGAGCATGTAAAACCTTAACTAATCATAGCCTATTGATTAAGTTCATCCTCCTGCTTCCCCTGCAGTTTTTAAGGTTTATCCGGCTCAGATGCTCAACTAAAATTTAAATCTCCTTTCATCATAAGGAGACCACCATAAGGAGAAATTACTCAACTCAATGGTGAAAGAACAGGGGAAGAGGACCAACTGGATAGCTCTTTTAAAAAAAAAAGCTAGCCCAGGCAGTATGGGACAAATGGTCTCCTTTGTGCCAGTTCATTCTTTGATTCTTGACTCAGAAACTTAAATACCCAGTGTAAGTTTTGAAGGATGAATCAGACATTTTGCAATCTTATCATACTTAGTCTTAAGATGAGCTGCCAACCACACATTCATGTCATCATAAAAATTTCCTACTTCTGCTTCTGTGATTCGGCCCGATTCTGTCCGATGTCAGGTCATCTGCTGCAAAAACCTCAACCCATTAGACTTATTTATTCCTGGCTAGTGTTTCATCTTCTCTCTCATCCATATCCTTGAACTCATTCAAAATTGCTGTTCAAATCCTAACCTGCACTAAGTCCCATTCACCCATCATCACTGTTCCCTCTGAACTATTAGTTCCCCATATGGCAGTGGTTCAATATCAATCCTGTTCTACTCTTTGTGAATAACATGGAGGGAGAAGTAGTGAACAGAGGACCTGACACCTTCCAATCATAGACAGGAAACAGATCACTGATATTTCTCAATAGCTAGCTATAAAGAGCATTGGGGTCAATGTAGGATCAGGCTGTGCACTGTTTCCACTGCTGCCCTTAGATCTAAAAAGGGCATTGGGGCAATTGTTTAGAAACTTTGTTCCTTCTGCCAATTAGTCCAGTAACATTACTTGTGTTGTTGATACCTGTATTTATCCTTCTACAAAATACCAGTAAATCTCCCTTAATTAGGTGTAAACGACAAGCAAAGCCTTCAATGGTCATTACAGAGTTAGCCAACCAGCAAACTTTAATCAAATGCCATCTAGTAACTGCAACCACAAAAGCACAAACAGAAACATTTAGACATCAAAAGTACAGCGATAGAAATTGAGATCTATTTATATCCTGGCCCCATGAGCCTAAAGAACAGTCATCAACTGTACATGGCAGCAGCTGGTCCTCTTTAGTTGCAGACGTATTTACTAAATAGTTGTCACAGGAATCCTTCAGCATTTTGGGTCTGGCACACACTACAGTCAACACTGCATATGGTTCCAAGTGCTTCAACAACACTCTTGCTACTGCTGTAGTCAGGCAAAGTCAGAGCCATGCCGATGGTGGACAGGTTTACCCATGTTCCTTTAGAACGCCTCATCTTCTGCCTCGGAACATTTCACCCCAGGGAACGAATGTGGACTTCACCAGTTTCCTCATTTCCCCTTCCCCCACCTCACCCCAGTTCCAAACTTCCAGCTCAGCATTGTCCCCATGACTTGTCCTACCTGCCTATCTTCCTTTCCACCTATCCACTCCACGCTCCTCTCTGACCTATCACCTTCATCCTACCCCCATTCACCCATTGTACTCTTTGCTACCTTCCCCCACCCTCCTCTCTGACCTATCACCTCCATCCCCACCCCCATTCACCTATTGTACTCTATGCTACTTTCTCCCCACCCTCCTCTAATTTATCTCTCCACCCTGCAGGCACTCTGCCTCTATTCCTAATGAAGGGCTTTTGCCCGAAACGTCGATTTTCCTGCTCCTCGGATGCTGCCTGAACTGCGGTGCTTTTCCAGCACCAGTCTAATCTAGAATCTGGTTTCCAGCATCTGCAATCATTGTTTTTACCATGTTCCTTTAGAGGATGAACACAATTTATAAAATCACTATGAAATAGAAAGCATTAGGAAATTTTCATTGACCTTTTGATTGCTTTGTTACAATGCCCCATTAGGGGGTCATCTAAATACTATTGTTTGTTTATTTTTTAAAAAGTAGAAAGCATGGAACCCACTATCAGAAATGCATAAATCCCTTTTTAGGGCACTCCTCATCCTCTGCCTAATATTTTAACATTAACCTGAGGGGAGGCGATGGCTGAGCGGTATTACTGCTGGACTGTTAATCCAGAGACCGAAGGTAATGTTCTGGGGACCTGGGTTCAAATCCGGCCATAGCAGATAGTGGAATTTGAATTCAATTTTTTTTTAAATCTGGAATTAAGAGTCTAATAATGACCATGAATCCATTGTCGATTGTTGGAAAAACCCATTTGGATCACTAACGTCCTTCAGGGAAGGAAGCTGCCATCCTTACCTGGTCTGGCCTACATACAACTCCAGACCCACAGCCATGTGGTTGACTCTTAACTGCCCTCTGGGCAATTAGGGATGGGCAATGAATGCTGCCTAGCCAGCAACACCTTCATCCTGTGAATGAATAAAGAAAAAAAACTCTCTTTTTAATGGTTGGAAGTCCCTGCTTAAACAAAGAGTGGACTAACCATGTCACATGATGCTGTTAAGTTTCTTCATTCATAAACATCTTGACAGTCATTTCTTGGCTTGCTATAAAGACCATGGAGGAGTCCATTTGACCCATTGAACTGATGCTAGCTCCTTGAAAAACTGCCCAATTAGTTCTCCTCTCCTGATCTTGTTCATCAATATGGCCTAGCGGTATTATTGCTAGATTATTAATCTAGAGACCCAGGTTAATGTTCTGGGTTCAAATTCCACTATTTGCCATAGTTGGGATTAAGAGTCTAAAATTTACTATGAAACAGTTGTCAATTGTTAACATTCTTCAGAAAATGTGAAGGGCTGGGATACCAGGTACTAGTATTAAATTAGCACAAATATACTCATTCTGTACTTCTTTGGTTCCTCTCCTGTGCTATTGGAAAGCAACAAACCTGCACTCATGGCTCATAAAGGGGGCCTGGGAACAGTACACCAGCTAGACTCTTAATGAATGAAAGGATCATTTGGATATTTCAAAGAAGAGACATATTGAGCACAAAATATTAACTCTGTTTGCCTCTCTCCACAGATGTTGCCAGATCTATTGAGCTTCTCCAGGACTTGCTGTTTTTACTTTACTGCTATATAAGGTAATGATTATGAAAGAATTAATGTTTAAGTTGTTATAAGCTCCATCCAGTCTGAAGATGTCACACAGTCTTGCATGGAGGATCAGGCAGGTGAGCTCAAGATCCCAGTGGAGACAGACACAAGATGTCCAGCTCTTTGATTGCCTTGTTGGACTTATGTAAGGCAACGTAACTTGTACCTATTGCTATTGTTCAAAAAACTGCCCGCTTTTATATAAGGCAAGTGCTTCTTCTCATTGAGACTCACCAGTGGCCTATCCTCTATCACTGATAATTAGGCAGGCCCTTAGGCTTGGAACAGAATGGAGGGGGAAGGGAGTATGTGACGTCTGATATGATAAAGGCCTTTAGAGACCAGTAGGCACCGCAGGGGCTGGGGTGCATCATCATCCTGGACAATATTATTTTAATTTCTGTTGACTGCTTTTTGTATTTTTATTACTTTTAACCATTTCTTAATTTGATGTTTAAAAGAGCATAAATGAGGAATGGTAGAAGTACAACACCTCAACCAGCCAGAGCTCAATACGATAGAACCTACAGTGGAAATGAAAGTAAAGAATCACTCAACCACAAAAGAGTAAGTGAGCAGTTTTAGTTCTGCATCTGAATAGCCCCCGTGGTTGTTTTAGTAATACGGGGAGCTCCCTTCCTGTTGGGGAATACAAGTCACTTCTGTGAAGTGTGCAAGGATCATGTAACAGTGTGGGTGTATGTGACTAAATGGAACTGTTACGAACGAAATAATCTAACCCCTAGTAAAACAGCAACTTGAAAATGTTGCAAAAACGTGGCTTTTATTACCTTGAGGTGTAAAAAATGATGGGGTGATCTGATCATGATGTATAAGATCTAGGATTTGTTTAGTGATAAAGAGAAACTGTTTCCTTTGGTAAGAATTGAAAAACAAGATGACAGGATTAAATTTTGAGGAAGAACATTTAGGACAGAATTCAGAAAGTATTTATTCACACCAAGTACAACATAAATGCTTTCAAAAGATCCAGACCAGTGGAGACTTCAACATTGATACCTTTCCTAATTAATATGAAAAAGGACAGGTATATGGAATTAAGGTAGAGATCAGCTGTTATCTCATTGACTGGTTTTCAGGCTTGAAGAAACAGGAGGAGGCAATTCAGCCTTTAGTGAACAGTAAGTAAGCAATCTGGTAACAAGGCTGTTTATCATCTGCTCCTCATTGCAGATCCAAAATCTTTTTAACCTCCTAAGAATGATTGTGTACAATTCTAGGTACAGTGGCTTCATGCTTTTGACCTATGAATTTCAGAGAAACCACTTCTACCAACTAGTAGAAGTTTCCAAATAAGTTGTCCTTTATACAAATCTGGTATAGGCATGTGGGTATATTCATCCCGTTCAGCATTTTCAGCTGTGATCTAACTGAAATTAAATAAGTCTCTCCACTTTATCCATTGCCTTTATTCTATAACTTTTGATAGTTTTTTGTTTGCTGTGAGTATTAGTAACAGTAATGAAACTTGCAATTGGGGCCCACACCCTACCATCAGACTTCTGGATTTGACGAAAACTTCCAGATTTCCAATCCCTTTTTGATTCCTACTCAGCCATGTGATGGAAAGACAATTGGAGCATCTACCATCATTATTCAGAGCTCCAGGCCTCATGCACGTAAAAGTATCAGTTGGCCCAGCAACATGAATGAGCCATTTTGGAGGTAACTGGCTCAGTCAAGCAGCTGGCATAGATCAGCTTTGAGCCAACAGTACAGGGTTCAACACCCATTCTGCCTGCATTCAGTACCTGCCTCCTTGCACCAGACATGGTGAAGGTAGTGACATTATGGGTCAGGCCTCTCTTAAGGCGGAAATTAAATAAACCATGTGCAGTACAGTCATGCTCCTGTGAAAGACAGCAATCTCTGATTCTAATACAGCCAGCTCAATTCTCCACTGAACTCAGTTTCTTAACCCCAACCATGAAAACAAAAGGCAAAGAGTGTGCAACACAGGCATGTATTGATATGTATGTGTCACATGAGCCTCTGGTCAATTTATTTAATCCCACTCAGTCAGCACACCTTTCCATTCCTTTCTCTTGTACAGACTGAATTCTGCTTCCCTTTAAAAATATCTGTACTATTTGGCTCAATTTTTCGTGGTGCCAATATCCAAACTCTCATTACACTTTGGCTAAAGAAATTTCTCCTGAATTTCCTCACTGGTTTAAAGTGAAGAAAGTCTTACAGCATTTACAGAGAGAAGAACAGAGTTAATATTTCGAGCATGATACAATTTTATTCAGAACTCCAAAAGTTCTGAACTTCAGGTGGCAATGGTATAGTGGTAATGACACTGGACTAGTAACCCAGAACCCAGGCTAATGTTCTGGAGACATGGGTTTGAATCCCATTCTGGCAAAAGTGGAAATTTTATCCAAAACAATGGTGGCCAGGCAACCACTATTGATTGTCATAAAAATCCATCCAATTCACTAATGTTTTTTAGAGAAGGAAATCTGTCACCTTTAGTGGCATAACCTACATGTGCCTTCAGACGCACAGCAAATGTTGTTTACTCTTAACTGCCTTCTGGGTCATTAGCGATGGATAATAAATGCTGGCCACTGACACCCCAAACCAATGAGTAAAATAGTCACACCTTCGAGAGGAGTCCTGTACGTCACTGACAAAAGAGGAGAAAATCCTTCGGGAGGAGTACTGCCTCTTGGCTAGCCTTCCTGCTGCCTGTCACACTGCATCCATATCCACCTTCATTTTAAAAAAAGTACCTCGGAAATTACCACAGACAAATTCCAAAACACAAAAGGCCATATTGCAATGGCCTGTGCTGAATATTTGACAAGTCTGTAGCATTTGTTATAGAGTGACATGGATTAAGGGAGATGTGGGTCAGCACATCATTTGCAGACAGATAATCATTTGTTTTGTTTGGAAAAGAAAAATGACTACTTCATCTGGGGATGGGCTACAGCTTGAAATTTGAGATTCTATGCCACTGCTGGGACTTTACAGGCAGCGAGCAGCTTAGAAATGACAGTAGCACTTCCCAGGGATGTTCTATCCATTGATTCAAGTCAAAGGATAATTGTAGGCAGTATGCTTCTTATTTTCCAGTATGTTACTAGCACAGGATCTTAGAAAATACCACCCAAAATATACACAGATGATTTTGCCCGAAATGTCTCGATACTTGATTGACTACAACTTCACAGGTACAATACAGTTAACTCTTCTGTAAGTGATGACCCTTTTCTATATGAAACAATATGGAGTGAGGTCAATGGTACGTTTAGTCATGGGAAGAGTCACAGTAAATCTATTTTTTTAAAAAAGTACCTTGGAAATTGCCACATTGGATGCTGCCAGATGTGCTGAGTTTCTCCAGCATTTCCTGTTTCAATTTCAGTCAATCCATGAAAGAGTCAGACCACTGGATAACACCAAAGATAACTCAGTTTTTCTATCCTTTTAGCTGAAAATTCTTGAGGCCTCAAATGAGGTCAGACAACTCAGTCACTGGCTAAGGAGATTGATGTTGTAATGTTAAACCAAAGCTTTCTCTAATCCCTGGCACTCCCATAGTTCAGATAGCTGATTCATTCATGCACGAATCCAACCCCACACACAACTCCATTATCCAGCCAACCCTTACACTTGACCCAAATGAAGTCCCCCGGATCAACTTCCACATGCAGTGCCTCCTTGTGCTTGATTTAAGCAGAGACTGCCTGGAAAGTTTCTTAAATAGGTTAAGATCATAGAAGAAGCCCTCAATACAACATGAGATAGAATAGTTCTGGGCCAAATTCGCTTTCAATTTATATTTTTATAGCCCACCCCTAATCATCCAGAGTCTGATTTACTGTGGATCTATACAGTACTTGATCAGACCAGGTAAGGATGGCAGATTTCTTTCCCTAAAAGGGCATTAGTGAACCAGATGGAATTTTATGGCAATTGACAGTCAGGGTCACCATTAGACCAGTTGACTTCAAATTTTGCCATCTACCATAGTAAGACTTGAACCCATGTTCCCAGAGCTTTGCTGGGATGCTCGGTTACTAGTCCAGTAACATTTCCATTACCCCACTATCTCCTCTGACACTTGACTATTGTCAAAGTTTCCCAGGACAACTGTTATCTCATGGGGGTGTCAAGGATCTTAGATTAGGGAGTTTCCAAGGGTTTGCAATGCAGACAGACTGTGAATAAGGGTTTAGATCAGAGTGGTGCTGGAAAAGCACAGCAGGTCAGGCAGCATCCGAGGAGCAGGAAAATTGACGTTTCAGGCAAAAGCGCTTCATCAGGAATCGTCACTTTTGCCTAAACTGTGAACAAGTTTAGTCCAATATATTTTTTGGTAGAGCTGGCATTACTGTGATCAGTGAAACATTTCTTCCCTTTGGAAATAGTCAGAGAGGCCCATGTTGCCTTTGTTTTAAAAAAAAACTGTTCAGAACCACAGACCAGACCACCAGAGTTAGAAAGAGTCAGGGAGAAGTAATGGTTGGATGACATGAAGTTTGAGTTTTGAAACCAAAAAAGATGGATGGATTTCCATAGCTTGAGAGTGAAATATGAATGAATGCATTGAAGTAAATCCCTGGTTTAAGATGAAGAATGTGAAGCACTGGAGGGACAAGCGAGTTCATTCGAAATGAAGAATGGCCAGTGTTGGTTATTGAAAAGACAAAAAAAGGAAAAAGAGAGAGAAAAAAAGATGAGAGAATGAGAGAGAGGGATTTATGAGAAAAAATAATCACTTATCTGACAACTAGGCATTCTAACTTAAATGTTAGTGCTGAGTAAATGGCTTTATTTTATGCAAATTATTTCAAACATCCCATTGCATTTCTGTAGAAGATGTATGGTGATTAAGTGATGAGTGGTCAGAGTCTTCCTAATCACTGAAGCATGTTAGGGAGAAAATCAGTCATCAGTTTCAGAAATGTTTCTCTTTCCAGTGACGCAGGATGCGCCCAGAGGTTCTCTACCCAGGTCTGACCAGCTCCTTGCAGTGGCTCAATGAGGAGCACTTGCAGCACAGACACTGCCAACTTTAGATGTAGTTCAATTCCTTCGATATTTTTTCCTCTCAATTCCAATCAGTACAACAACAGGTGCACAGCTGCAGAAGGTTATGTTCAGTTTTTTTGGAAAAACCTTATAATCAGAACTAAAGAAATGTAAGGCACTGATCAGGACATTCACCCTCCCAGAAAAACCAGGTGACCAGAGGACAAATGGCATTTCCTTTGGTGAATTGCATTTGAGAGAAGAGATATGAAAAAGAAAGAACTGGTATTTATACAGCATCTTTCATGATATATCTAATTCTGAAGCAGAGACAGTGCTATTCAGGAAATGCAGCAATTTGTGCACAGCAAGCTCCCTAGAGAAGAAATGTCATAATAGCCAAACCATTTTAATGATGACAGTTCACAAATAAATATTGACCAGAACACTGAGGAGAACACCCCTGCTCTTCTTCAAAATAATGCCTTTGGATCTTGTATATCCACATGAGAAGGAAACGTACCATCCAAAAGACAGCATACATCTAACTGTGTAGCACTCTATCAATACTGCACTGACATGCCAACTCCAGTTGTGTGCTCAAGTCTCTCTTCTATCATCAGTTACCATCGTCTCTAAATGTGATTCCCCGCCCAACCCCCAACCAAATATTACAGCTTTGGCTACATTTCAGAAGTTAGCCTTGGACTGTAAACACTTCAGGATGTTTTGCATCTGTGAAATTAAGTATGTTTTTCACCTTTAACAAATGGGGGTGGATGGTGTTCAACTAAATTAATGCACATTTTCAAAAGTAAAACAGCTCAATGGCTTCTTTTTAAAATTGTTTACAGTAGTAAACTGGAGGTCAACCTTCAATTCCAGGAGACTCCATGACTATCTCAACATAGTGTGGCATCTAACCCTTTACCTTTATCCTTTTACAAATGTTTGGAGAGGATATCTTCATTAAAGACACTGCTGGAAAATGTAGCATGTTGCAGTTTGTATTATAGTTTTGTAGGCTTACTGGAGAGTCAGCACCATACTAGCACAGCATTGAGCTAAACCCCCAATTCTCTGGGTTATCCTTACTACAGATTTCTCAATGCATCTGAATCTTGAACACAAACTGACAATGCTGTTTGCAGATTATTACAGAGCAACAAAATACTGTTTCCCATTTCCAGCAGCACAGTATTCTCAAAGTAATTTCATGTCAAACAGCAAAATACAAGCTGTTGCTGCAACCTGTTCCAACAGTTCATGCATTAGTATTAAAAGGCTGTCCATAATTTGCCATTTTTGTACATGAGGGTAGGGTATATATATTCTGGAACAGTAAATGTCTTGTACAGTAAAAGACCCCATGGTTCCTATCCAAAAGAATAAAAGCAACTGAGTTCTTCCCCGTGTCTTTGGGATGAGATTTAACCTTCAACTAGGAATTGTGTTTGCGCAAATTTGCTCTCGAATCTCTAGATTTCTAAACTTTAAAAAAAATTAACTGACTGTAGCGCATCTTGTGATATCTTGAAGTCACAAAAAGCACTATATACATGCAGGTTGAGAATTTTCTTTTCAAGACTGGAGGGAGATGTTGAAGAAATATTCAGAAGACCCAGATTATTGGCATCCCAAACTTAACATCATTGTGGACTTGGTGTAACTCAATGAAATTTCTGAAGAAGGGCTTATGCCCAAAACGTCGATTCTCCTGCTCCTTTGATGCTGCCTGACCTGCTGCGCTTTTCCAGCAACACATTTTTAAGCTCTGATCTCCAGCATCTGCATTCCTCACTTTCTCCTAGTAACTCAATGAAATGTCTTGAGTTGGAACGTGGGCATGCAGTCCAACTGAACAAGCTGTACTAATGTTGCCACTTAAAGGTTTATTAGGATGTAGATGGCAGTGTTAGCTTCCTCACTTCTGCTCTCTTTCTGTCTGGAGTCAATGTGTATCTACAGCATGGCAGGAATTCAACAGCAGAGCAACTAGGAAGGAGGGGGATGGGGCCAGGTAGGTGGGGAATGGGTTTTGAACACAATTCAAACAGGATGCACAATGCAGTCTGAAACCAGCTCAATGGATTTCAAGGAAGTCGGATCAACAACATTGTTCCTGAATTAGCAAGATGGCAGGGAAGGAGGGGACTGTGGGGGAGAAAACGGAAATCAGTAACTTCTGACAACATGTTTTAAATGTCAAGTTTGCAGCAAATACATTATCCAAAGACAAAAATAATTTGAATCAATTTTGTGCATCTCCACTTATTAATACACTTTTGTAAATTATTACTTTATCCAAAAATTTGATTCCTTGTTCTGAACAATTTGCATTTATGTTACATATTTAACATATATAGAATGTCACAAGGTTCTTCACAAAAAAACAACTTATCTTTGTATTATACCTTTAACTTAATGCAACATCCCAAAGTACATTCCAAAACAAAATTCTCAAGTTGCCTTCCACAAGCAGTTCTCCCGTTGCCATCTTTCCCGTATGTGTTGAGACGGAGTGTTTCAATGTGATATTTCCATTGTAGATGTGGAACCCAAAAGTTGAGTCTGTATCTGTCCCAGTTCCAAATATTCTTTCCAAAAGGTTAACCCAATCACAAAAACTTGCATTTGTTTAGTCGCTTTACTAAGGTCAAATGTCCCAAGGTAATTTGTAGTTGCAATACTGTGCAATAAGAGACATTAAGCTGTCAACCAAATATTTAGTCATTGTTACAATTTAATTGAGAATGAATTAAACCCGGAAAGTTTCACAACATCCCCTAGTGGGAATAAATCCACTTAACAATCCATATATTGAGCATAAATCATCTGTAGCTGAAAGAATTTTTGGAAAAATGTCACACTGACACAAATCTGGTGAGGACAGCAGATAAATATTCCATGAGAGATGAAGCGAGCAGGTTGCTCCCACCAATATACCTAGCTTGGAATGTAAAGCTTGTAACCACAACTAATTGGAATCATAATCACAGTCTTTTAATGATGCTTGACTAAACCTATCCTTTTAATCCCACCTCCAATAATTTAGTAAACAATAAATTAAAACATTTGAAGCAAAAATGAAAATGTATCGAAATAAAAAATGTCTCTATCTCCAGGTTTTGCTGACACCAATTTCTTGAAGAATCCTGGCGATTTGATTACTCAATTTACAACTTCTTTACTCGATTAATTTATAATCAAAACTATATTTTGTATAAATGTAACTTGCATCTCCTCAGCTTTGTCAAATACTTCTGCAATTATACTTGTTAGCCAAAAAAAGTTTAACTTCAAGGCTCATTTGCTAAATCACCTGTAATTTTAAATGTGTTCCTTAAGAAAACATGTTTTATTTATAAAATATTCACAAAACTAAACCGATGCAGCTTTGCCTGTGGGCAACAATGATCTTTCATTCCTCAATCTCTTTATATTTATTGACATCTTCAGTCTTTTCTCAAAAACAGGTTCTCTATCTCCTTTCTTGGTGGTTCATTTTTACATTTCCCTTCCTCTTCAGTTGTTACCTATTCCAAATAGGGAATTCTGGATAGATGCATGCGTGACACCTGAAGCACTGACAGAACATTTATTTGATGTACTGTTTTAAAAAAGGTTTACAAGTCTTACGTTTCAAAATCAACATTCAAAATATACTATAACTAATAAAGTACCTATGCATTGCAAAAGTGGCAGCCAATTTGCACATAGCAAAATTACAATCAGTAATGTAATTACTGATTGTAACAGCATCATGGGATCATTTATAGACTGGGCCTCGGTTTAATATCCCATTTGAAAAACTATATCTCAAATGCTACAACATTCTTTCAGTTCTCCACTGAAGTCTTAGCTTGGATGTGGTACTCCGGTTTCCACAATGGGATTGGAACCCGCAATTTTTACATTTGGAGACAAGACTGCCACCCGCTGAATCATAACTGAGACCAGAAGGTGCAACACAATGATGCCCGTGTTTCAAAGGTAACAATGGTGTTAAATTACTTTACATGAAACAAGTGATAATATGCAGCTGGTTGCTGAGAAACACAAGTTAATGCTGCAGTTCACAAACTTTTACCATCGCGAAGGAATGCAAATTGTATTAAGACAGCTAAAAGGTAGTTCAAACACAACATTAAAAACTACTGAAACAGGCCAAGTAAACAGTCCATGACAACATACAGACCTGGGCTAATAATGACACAGTGCCAGGCAATTACCATCTCCAACAAGACATTTTTTAACTGTCTCTCCTTTGCATTCATTGGCGTTACTACCACTGAATCCCTCACCATCAACATCCTGGAGTTACCTAGGAGAAAGTGAAGACTGCAGATGCAGGAGATCAGAGTCGAGAGTGTGGTGCTAGAAAAGTACAGCCGGTCAGGCAGCATCCGAGGAGCAGGAGAATTGACGTTTCAGGCATAAGCCTGATGAAGGGCTGATGCATGAAACATCGATTCTCCTGCTCCATGGATGCTGCCTGACCAGCTGTGCTTTTCCAGCACCACACTCTTGATCCTGCAGTTACCACTGACCAGATGCTGAACTGGACCAGTCATACAAATACTGTGGCTACAAATGCTGATCAGGAACATGCAACTCATTGCCTGAATCGCCAAAGCCTGTCCACAAAACCACAAGTCAGGAGTGTGATAGAATGTTTCTTTTGTCTGAATAACTCAAGAAACCCAAAACCATTCAGGACAAAGCAACCCATTAATTGGAACCATATCCACCACCTTCAACATTTACTCTCTTCAGCACAATGCACAGTGGCAGCTGGGTGTATCATCTGCAACATGTACTGTAACAACTCACCAAGGGCCCTTTGACAGTACCCTCCAAACTTGTAGACTTTAATCACAGAGAAGGACAAGGGCAGCAGATACACGAGAACACTATCTCCTGCAAGTTCCCCTCCAAGCCACTCACCATTCTGACTTGGAAATATATTACCATTCCTTCAATGCCACTGGGTCAAAATCCTAGAACTCTCTCCCTTACAGCACTGTGGGTGTACCTACATGCGAAGGACCATCACAATTCAAGAAGGCTACTCATCACCGCCTTTTCCAGGCTGATTAGTGATGGGCAATAAATGTTGGCCAAACGATCAATCCCCTTATTTCATGGATGAATAATAAGAAAGGCAAGTGAAGATCCAGATCACATGTAGAAAACTCTACAAAAACACCAACTGCTTAGAAACTGTTCAAAAAACGATAAATATTCTGCACCGGAAGCATTCATGATTCTGGGCAGTGATCGAAAACTAAATATTAACATTCCTTTTTCATTATAACAAGAACTTGTGTTTACCTAATACCTTTAATATAACAAAATCTCCAAAAGCTAATGCACATCAGGATTAAATCAGGCAGCTGAAGACACAGCTTCTAATAATGGTCTGATTAAAGATTGTTGATGCTGGAGGAGCCAGAATTGAAACCAGACTTCCCAGAGTTGGTACGGGGTGAAGCCGTGGAGAAAGATGGTAGCAAAGATGATTATTTTAAAACTACAAATACCTGATAAGCATTTTCTGTTTTACTTATTAAATGTAAAACAATTTCTTCTTCAGCATAGCTGTGAAATCTTAATTCAGGGCTATTAAATACACAACATGCATTTCTAATACTTCCCAGTCATCTCCATTGAACGTGCTGGAACTTCTTATTCAGAAGTCAAGATGTGGATTGTCACCCATGGAGCAGTTTGTATTTAATAAGGTATTAAATGTAGTCTGTTATTAAGAACAGATTCAAAATGGTAGCCCATTTAATGAAATCTATTCTCATGCATATTATTATGACATAGCCCTCATTATTCGACGAATGGCAATTACAAAAAAAGTATTTTATCATCAACCTATTCAGAGAAGACATGACACACCTCTGGAGCAGGAAGGATGTACATCCAGGCTTCCTCTCTCAGAGGTAGGGACACTACCATTGCACTACATGGCAATTGCACCCTTGTTATGGAGGCTACAACTCCATTTACAAACATGGGAGGTTGTTCAACAAAAGCTCTTCATTTTTAATGCCAAATTTTCTTTTTGTTTAAACAAATAATTTCAGTGCTGTTGCTTTGCTACTGAGAGATAAGGCAAATCACTGATGTCAGAGCAATGGGAACAGGATTTCCATTACTCAAGAACTAATCTGCTTGGTGTACAGCCTCCATTTGATACCCCTCACTTTAAACAACTTCCTTGCTGGCTGTCACATTTTGACAGAAATATCTGCACACCTCAATAATTACAAAATACAATTGTTAGTCTCTCTCCCTGGCTGTAACCACTGTGAGAAAGAACTGGTTCAACAGAGCAGGGAAGCCAAACTTTCTCTAAATAGCATATTGGAAGGTTAGTGAGATGACTATGTATTAAAAAGACTCTAAATATGGAGAGGTAAAGATACCAGTAATTGATTCAGGGGCATGAATTTGTATTTAAAATACTGCAGAAGGAAGGGAAAGCAAAGATTAAGTATTGGAATCTAGGATTAAGAGATAGCCATTCAGTCCCTTGAGTCTATTTTGCTATTTAATGAGACTGTGGCTGATCAATGGCCCACCTCCATATAGTAACTTTCTTTGTTCTATAACCCCTTATAAAGTTCAGCCTCTTGAAACAGTTCTTCCACTCTATAAGATCATGGATGATCCTGAACTAAGAATAAAACTATCAACTTCAGTCTTAAAATGTTAATTGATCTAACATTCACAGTCTTTAGGGAGAAGAGAATTCTAAAATTCTGGTTCTCGTTGAAGAGTGTTTCCTGGATTCATTTCAAGGTGGACTAGCTTTAATTTTAAAGTGTTTGCCCCCAAAGTGCCCCAAAATATCACAGAAAAGGATTCCTTTGTACCTACCGCATCACCAAAATTTTAAACATCGGTATTAGCTCACCCCTTAATTTCCTAATCAAGTCTCATTCAGCCTCAAATTAATCCTTCTCTTGAGTCACAGAATTGTATAGCACTGAAGGTGATAATTGTGCCCATCTCTTCTGTGCTTACAATTGGAAAAAGCTATCCAATTAGCCATACATTCTGGCTTTTTCTCTTTAACTCTGCATATTAGTCTTTAAGTCCACGACCAATTGCCTTTTGAAATCTTCCAAGGAATCAGATTCTAACTCTCCAAGAGATTGGCAAAGCAGATCTTAATACTTCAGTGCATAAGAAAGTCTCAATTAATCCCTAGTTCTTTTGCCAATTTTTTTTTAAAAACTTGTGCCTGGTTTCATTCTGGTGAATCTGTTACACTGGTATATTCTCTGAGGCTCAGTGAGCAGAACAAAGCACTACTCCAATGGGATGTAATCAAGGCTTTGGAGAACTAGAGCACAGTTTCCTCCACTTTGCTCCATTGAGATACCAGCCTGCATTCCATTAAGTTTTCTGATTGATGTTCTGTGCGACACATTGATATGTGCCATGATCATCGTACTTCCTTTGCAAAAAAAAATTGAATTTTTTATTTGGAAGAGCTAGAAACAAAATGGAGGATTATAATTAAAGTCGAAATAACAAATTGAGGGGCCAAATACCTCTCATTAAAGTATATTTCACGTAGCATCAGAAAGGACAGGAAGAGGCCATTCAGTCCATTATTTCTCCAAGGCTGATAAACCTGCTGTTCTTATCATTCTGGAGTTGCTGCTCCGATTTATTTCCAGTACCTATACTTGCAATTCTCCCACAAAAATTGCTCATTTCTTTCTTGTGTACGTAAATGTCTCATTTTGGTCTTACTTGGTTTTGGGCCTGTCATCAAACATCAAGAGTGCTACATCCATGCTGAAAGATTCAAATAGAGCTGACTTTTTTTTTGCTGCAATTAATATGCAATCGAGTGCCAGAAAGTTCTTCAGCCACTGCATGTATTAAGAATAATCATGCTTTCATGTCGACACATCAGTGTTGTCAGTGGGATGTCAGTTTTTATATGAAATGCAAGCCACTTGATTGTCAAAAAAAAACTGCTGCAGTACCCAATTTAGATTTTACCCCAGTAACCTTGGGTTGTAATCTAGCAAGAAGAATTTTGAGCTGTATGTTGTCAATGTGAAATGCAAGAGCTATAAGCACTGGGAGCAGTTTAAAATTAATGCATTAGCAGCATCACAAAGATTGAGAGAGTGCAGCGAGTGCAATCTTTCCGATACAGTTTTTGGTCTGGCTAGTTATATGAGATCATAAATACACATCACTCTCAGAAGTGAAAAAGACTCACATTTCTATAGTGTATTTGATTACCTCAGAATTAAAGTGCTTTACAGATAATTAAATATTATCACTGCTATAACATAGAAATGGCAGTAGCTAATTTACACACAAGAAGCTCCCACAAACCTGAAAATGACTTGATTTTAAGTGACACTGGTTAAAATATAAATACCAGACAGGCAGTAGGGAGAAACTCTCCTGTTCTTGTGTGCCATGGGATTTTTGAGGTCCATCTGAGAGGGGCTGGTTTAAAGCTGCATCTGAAACAGGGTTCGTATGGTAATGAAGCACTCCCTCAGTACTGCAGTAGGAATGTCATCCTAAATCTTGTGCTCAAGCCTCTGGAGTGGGACTTGAACACAGAACCTTCTGATTCAGGAGGTGAGGCTGGTACTGAGATGTAACCAAGCCAAGAGGTTGTATTTGATAGTCCTGAAATCCACATTATAGGAGCTATGTGATTGCAAGTGACACAGCGCAGAAGAAAATTTGCCAGGATTTTGCTTGCATTGGAAAATTGTAGTTCTGAAGAGGGATTGGACAGACTGGGGTTGTTTTTGTTGCTTCAAAGAAGACTGAGGGACATGTGATTAAAATGTCTAAAATTATGAGGGGCATAGACAGAATGGAACTTTACCCCTTGCTGGAAGGACCAATGACTGGGGGTAAGGGACAGGAAGTTTAGACGAGATGCAAGGAAAAATATTTTCTGAGTATAGTGGAAATCTGGAACTCACTGCCTGTAAGGGTGGTAGATGTAGAAACCCTCATAATATTTAAGAAGTATTTAGATGTGCATTTGTGATGCCAAGGCATACAAGGCTATGGGCCAAGTGCTGGAAAACGGGATTAGATTGGTTAGGCAGTTGTTTTTGACCAGTGCAGATTCATTGGGCCAAAGGGCCTTTTTCTGTGCTATAGACCTCCATGACTCACTGTACCCTGAGCTAATAATCTTTAGTTTGCCTTGACAGGTGCAGTGCTATGAGGGGAAACTAACTCCTTTTTCTTTATTATAGAATTTTGCAGCTCAAAAGTGAGGGGAGCTGAATGCTTGTAGCCATGCTGGCTCTCTGTAGGAGTCACACAGCTCATGTCATTCCTGGCCCTTTCACAGTAACCCTACACATTATTTCTTCAGGTAATTGTTTATAATTTCCTTTTGAAAGTTTCCACCACATTCTCAGGCTGTGCATTCCAGACTCTAATCATTCGCAACATGATAAGGTCTTTCCTCATGTCGCCATTGCTTCCTTTGCAAGTCACGTTTAATTGGTGCTTTCTGGTATTAATCCTCTTGTCAATGGGAACAGTTTTACCCTGCCTACACATTCAAGACTTCTCATGATTTTAACACCTCAATCAAATCTCCTCTCCACTTTCTCTTTTCTAAAAGCAGCCTCCACTTTTCCAATCTGTCCACAAAACTGGAATCATTCTGGTAAATATTTTTTGCATTCTCTCCATGTCTTCATGTCCTTCCTAAAGTGTGCTGTCCAAAATTGCTCAATACTCTAGTTAAGACTGAACCAGTATTTTATACAAAGGTTCACCATAAATTTATTGTGTTTATACTTAATTCTCTATTTATAAAGCTCAGCTAAACTTGCACACAGCAAGCTTCCACATACAGCAATATGGAAATGATCAAGTGGCTACATTTAAAATGACACTGGTTCTCTGACAGGCAATTAAAGGCAAGTTCTTGCAATCATAAATAAAATAAATTGATTCTGTTTGAAAGATAAATGTCAGCCAAGTGCTGGGAAAGTTCCACTGTTCTTCTTTAGAATAGTGTCATGGGATTTTTGAGGTCCACCTGACAGAGCTCTCTGCAGAAAATGTATTGCTTAGCTGTTTTCTCAACCTGCCTCGCCACCTTCATTGATTTGTATTCAATATATGCCCAGGACCCCCTGCTCCTGCACCCTTTTTAAGAATTGTATTCTAATATTTTCCTATCCTATCCTACCAAATGCATTTCTTCCTATTGCCTGCATTAAATTAATCTCAAAAACTGGTGCAACAAGCAATTGTTATCTCCAAACCCTTGAAGAGTATCACTGCCCTCCTCACAGTTCACAATCATTCCAAATTCTGCATCATCAAGCTGTGCACATCCAAATCTAAATCATTTATATACATCAAGAAAAGGAGGAATCCTAATCACTGATCCCTAGGGAACTCCACTTAATACAGTCCTCCAGTCCAAAAACATTCATTTACAGGGTCCTGTTCTCTGTCACTCAATCAACCACATATCCAGGTTATCACTGTCCCCTTACTTCCATGGATTTCAACTTTGTTGACAACATTAATGTGGCACTTTATCAAAAACCTTTTGGAAGTCTATGTACACCACATCAACTGTATTGCTCTCACCAACACTCTCTGTTACCTCATCAAAAAAAACCTAATCAAAAAACTGAAAAACTGGAGGTGGCATGATGGCTCAGTGGTTAGTACTACTGCCTTACAGTGCCAGGGACCTGGATTTGATGCCACCCTCAGACGACTGTCCGTGTGGAGTTTGCACGTTCTCCCCGTGTCTGCGTGGGTTTCCTCCGGGTGCTCTGGTTTTCTCCCACAGTCCAAAGATGTGCAGGTCAGGTGGATTAGCCATAGGAAATGCAGGGTAACAGGGATACGGTAGGGGGGTTAGGTCTGGGTGGGATGCTGTTCAGACGGTGAGTGTGGACTTGATGGGCCGAGTGGCCTACTTCCACACAGTGATGATCCTATGATTCTATGATGGTTAAATAATGCTGCCTTTCTCTAAATATCTATCTGACTGAAGTCCCAATGGGATTCCAAATCCTGCAGAAGCTGTATGATTGCAGCTTCACATCCCTTGTTACAACAGAGGATGCACTAGACCTACACCAAAATACTGCAAACTGGGAAATTAAGGTTAATGGAGTTGTGATTGTACCCAACAAGGAATCTGGTAAAGCTGGTCAGCAGACAAAAAAAATCCCATTACCACAGTGACTGCATTTTTAATAAAAAAAAATTGAATCAATAATTATGAAATAGGGGCATTCTAAAAAGTAATGCTGGATGTCGTAGAAAAATAAGTTTGTTCCTTCTTGCTCAGGCAAAGGCATTTGTTTTCAGTTTTCCACTGAAATAAATGATTGGATATAATCACAGAATGCAAGCTCAATAACTGGTAACATTAGAAAAACAGAATCTGCCTTTGTAGCAGAAAATGAGGCCATTCAGTCCATCTAGTTTGTGCTGAGTCTGGACAATTGGACTCACTCCCCTGCAGTTGTCTCTCCCCACCTCCAGGTATTTATACAGTTCTGAAAATTGAATAATCTGCTACGATCACTTTTTTTTTTAAAGACAACACATTCCAGATTATAATTTACTATATTTCAAAAATGTTTTTCCTCCCCTCGGCGCTTTTGACTTGAATGATCCTAACTCTGGTTGCTGACTCTCCTGCCAGTGGAAACAGTCTCTATATTGACTCCACAGTCTGTGGACATGACCACAATGAAGCATACCAACAAAGTTCTCCATTTGAGGATAATTATAAAAAGTAGTGGTATTCCAGAATAATACAGGGAGTGGAGAGAAACAGTCTAATGTTTTAAAATTGTATTTCAGTGTAGGGACTATTAGTACAGGATGTCAATGCGTTGTTCTGTAACACAGTAAAATAAGAGTAAAGGAGCCTTTCTGTGCTCAGTGTTTGCTTTAGAAAATCGTGTCTAGTTAGGGAAAAGGATTTTGCCGCATTCACCTTTGTATGAGCGGCTTGCGGGGAGAGAGAGAGAAAGTGGCTTCCATTAGCGGTTTAGGAAAACAGTAGCGTGCACAGGGCTGTATGTTCATTCTGGACCGAATGCAGAGCCAGCTCATTGTAAAAAAAACACAAATGTATTAGAAGTACGCAGGGGGTTCATGAAAGGTCATCGACACCTGAAAATGTTCACTCTACTTTCTCTCCATAGATGCTGCCAAATCTAAGTATTTACAGCATTTTCTGTTACACTTACAGCAATATGTTTGCTTTGTTAAAATTTCACGCTTGATTTTTTTTTTAAAAAGCAGCTTTCAATCAGCCTTTTTACAAAAATGGGAGGGGGAAGGAATGTGACTGAAACAGACACATCCCCAATTGGGAAATCCTCACAGCCCCGGGACTGTTTACTTTCCAAAACCATTCCGCAGCCTTTGGGTGACCGACAATAAAACTGCAACGGAACCACTCCATTCAGTTCCAGAACAAACCCGGACCATCACCCACCTTCCTGCCTGCAGGCCTTACATTGCAGTTGTGTTATTGTGTGTGTGAAAGGGTGAGAGTGGCGCGTTTATATCTTTTTTTGTCTTAAATACGAAGGAGAGATAGACCGTGAAACGTTCGCCTGTCATATCCCCTACTGAACACCGGGCGTTTTGAACAAACACTATTCCCTGTTTTAAACATATTTTGAATCTCTAGGCCATGTGACAACTCCCTCTTCAACAATGTAGCAAGATCTGTTATAGAAAGAAACGTTACATAGAATGGAAACACACAATCAGAGCAAACGCCATTTGGATACAGTAACAATGTGGGAAGCTACAAAATAAAAGGAAACAAAGAAATAAATAAATACATCTGAACTCATCCAACTTACGCCCGGGCTTTAGGGAATCCCATTGATAAGAAGACCTCGAGTGTTGATCCATGTTTAACGGTCCCGGGTCGGTTCTGCCTATTCTTTCGGGGCACAACTTTGCTGTAAAGCTCTTCTTTAGTGGCCATTGTATGCGAGATCAAAGTGCCATTCCAGATAAATCAGTCCTACAGAATGCAGACAGCGTGTTTCACAGAACCACAGCTCAACAACGTAAAGGATCGACTTCCTGGTACATACACAGGATCTAAAGTCACTCAGGCGATATTCACTTCAAGCACACGTCGGTCGGAAGTCTAACCATCCCCTCCTTAAAATATTACACAAGCGAGCATGGAAGCAACAAGAAAACGCTGCTACTGTAGCACTCGAATTGGAGTCTGCTCTCTGACTGACTAATTTATGAATGGGTCTGGGACAGTATAATCAGCTTCCCTCCCTCTCTCCCTTATATGGAGCTCCCAACCCACGCTGCCTGATCTGGATCTTAGAGAAAAGTTCAGGAGCATTAATTAACCACCTATCCATTAAGACATGAAGTTTTGATTTAACAAAAAATCCCTGGACTATTCCGGATGAGTTTATTAACAATTTAATGCTATGTACTGAACGTTTTTGCAAACATTTTTCAATAGAGAATTGAGCTCATGGAGGCTGTTTGAATGGGTTTTCAAAATGAAGCGTCTGGGACTGAGTTCAGATCCCATGCCAGAGATTTCAGCACAAAGTGCAGCATAGAGTCATAGAGATGTACAGCATGGAAACAGACCCTTCGGTCCAACCTGTCCATGCTGACCAGATATCCCAACCCAATCTAGTCCCACCTGCCAGCACCCGGCCCATATCCCTCCAAACCCTTCCTATTCATATACCCATCCAAATGCCTCTTAAATGTTGCAATTGTATCAGCCTCCACCACTTCCTCTGGCAGCTCATTCCATACACATACCACCCTCTTGTGTGAAAAAGTTGCCCCTTTTATATCTCACCCTAAACCTATGCCCTCTAGTTCTGGAAAAACTGAGGGAGTGCTACACAGTCGGACATGCGGTTTTTTTTGGATGTGTTAAGATGTAAAAACTGAGGCTTGTTTTACAGTCTCAGATCCCATGGGACTATCTGAAAAAGGAGATAGTGAGGACTACAGATGCTGGAGAAGTCAGAGTGGATGAAGTGTGGCGCAGGTCAGGCAACATCTGAGGAGCAAGGGAATTGACATTTCGGGCTTAACCCTTCATCAGGATTCTTTTGCTCCTCAGATGCTGCCTGCACTTTATGTTGGCCACACTTTATCAACACTATCTGAAACAGAGCAGGGTAAAGGTCTCTGGTGCCTTGTTCCTTCATTATCTGCTAACAACGTATGTAAATAGCTTGTAAGCAATTTGGTTGAATTTTGTCACATTGCATCAGTCACAGCATTTTGAAGGCGCTTTCTTTATTCAGTTGTGGGCATAAGTGTCACTGTTTCGGCCAGCATTTACTGTCAATCCCTAGTTGCCCCCAAAGGTGGTGCTAAGTTGTTTTCTTGAACCACATATTCCATGTGCTGTAGATGGACCCACAATGCCCTTAGGGAGGGAATTCCATGATTCTGTCCAAGTGACACTGTAGGAAAGGAGATATATTTCCAAGTCAGGATGGTGAGTGGTGTGGAGGGGAACTTGCAGTTAGTGGTATTCCCATGGAACTGCTGCCCTTGTCCTTCTCGATGGAAGTGGTTGTGATATGGTAGGTGCTGTCTAGGTTGTAGATAGCACACACTGCTGCTACTGAGCCTCCATGGTGGAGGGAGTAAATGTTTGTGGATATGGTGCCAATCAAGCGAGCTGCTTTGTCCTGGATGGTGTTGAGCCCTTTGAGTATTTTTGGAGCTGAATTGAAAGTCAAGTACAGAATATGCCATCACACACCTGACTTGTGTCATGTAGATGGTGGAAAGGTTTTGGTGAGTCAAGAGGTGAGTTGCTCATTGCAGGATTCCTAGCCTCTGACCTCTTTTTGTTAATTCCTTGATGGGATATGAGCATTGTTGGCATGACTAACATTTTATTACCCGTTGCTAATGGCCGTTGAGAAGGCAGGTGATAACACTGAGAGTTGCATTAAAGCTTGGGGCAGCCACCACAAAGGTGTAATGGGGATAGTTTGCAGATTAAAGCATTTTAAGCATTGCGTACTAAGTGAATTGGAACTGCAGAAATCCTTAGGCTGTGTGCCTTAAAAAGAAAGTAAATTAAGAGTATTGGCAATGTATTGATGCACCTCAGAGTGAACAATAGTGGATTGAGGATAATTTTGCAACTTTTACACTTTCTCTAATTTCCTATTTGAAATGTTTTCATCCCTGGGCTGTATATTTGACGTGGAATGCATTTTGTAAGTATTAAATCTAATACAATCCTATTGAGTGCAACAGGATTGTATATCCAAGTCAAAATAATTGTGTAAAATCTTTATGACTTTTATGAATAAATTATATTTTTAGGGGAAAAATAATGGTGGTGAGATGCCATTGTGATCCATTGCTTTCCATGTTGTGTAGGTACAGAGCATAATTTTGACTCAGCAACTTCCCCAAGTGAAGAAATGGTGATACAGTTCCAAGTCAAAATGCTGTATGCAGATACTTATAGGTGGTTGTGTTCCCACGTGTCTGTTGCCCTTATTCTTCTTGGTAGTGGAGGTTGCAGGTTTGGAACAAGTTGTGAAGGGAGTCTTGATGAGTTACTGCAATGCTTCTTGTAGATAGTAAACTCTCTGCTACTGAGCATCAATGGTGAATGGAGTGAATATTTAAGTTGGTGGATAGAGTGCCAATCAAATTTGATCATGTCAAATTCTTGAGTGTTGTTGGAGCTGCACCCCATCCAGGCAAGTGGGGAGGATTTTCTCACACTCCTGACTTGTGCCTGGGGAGGGTAGACAGGTTTGGGGGAGTTAGGAGTTGAGTTACATGACATAAAATTCCAAAATCAGAATTTGCTAGAAAAACTCAGCAAGTCTGTAGGGACAGAAAACAGAATTAATGTTTTGGGTCAAGTGATCCTTCTTAAGATCCTGGTTATTGAAGCTGAGTTTGAAATCCACCAGGGCAATTCATTATAGTCCTGTGTAAACATGAACAAAAGAGCTAAACTCCACAGGTGAGGTGAGAATGATCGCCCTTTACATCAAGGCAGCACTTATTCATTTATGGCACCAAGGAATCCCAGCAAAAGAGGAGTCACTGGAAATTGAAGAAAAACATTTTATTGGTTGAAATCATTCCTCACACAAAAATTGTTGTTCTCAGAGGCCAATTAGCTGAGATGTCAGACATCACTGTAGGAGTTCCTCAGGTATGTGTCCTTGGCCCAACTTTCTTCAGCTGCTTCATTAATGTGCTTCCTTTCAAACATAAGGTCAGATGTTGCAATGTTCACAGGTGATTGCAGTGTTCAACACCATTTGCAATACTTCAGAAACTGAAGCAGTCCATATGCAATAAGACTTGGACAACATTCAGGCTTGGATAAATAAATGCCAAGATATATTCACTCTATGAGGAGAAAGTGAGGTTTGCAGATGCTGGAGATCAGAGCTGGAAATGTGATGCTGGAAAAGCGCAGTAGGTCAGGCATCATCCAGGGATGATGCCTGACCTGCTGCGCTTTTCCAGCAACACATTTTCAGCTATATTCACTCTATACAAGGTTCTACATTTGTAGAGGCAATGACCAATCCAAACAAGAGTCATAGAGTCATAGAGAAGTATAGCATGGAAACAGACCCTTCGGTCCAACCCGTCCATGCTGACCAGATATCCCAACCCAATCTAGTCTCACCTGCCAGCACCCGGCCCATATCCCTCCAAACCCTTCCTATTCATATACCCATCCAAATGCCTTTAAATGTTGCAATTGTACCAGCCTCCACCACATCCTCTGGCAGCTCATTCCATACACGTCACTGTTTGTTAATTTTCCCAGATGCACTCCGATGTCCAGCAATACACAAATTCAAACAGCAAAGGCGGTAACTGTGCAGGTTCTCTCTCTGTCTCCTGCACTGTCCTCACCATGTGCTTCCTTTGTCTGCTCTTCTCTCTTTTAAAACTGCTGTTGTTTTGACTTTTTTTTCCCAAAGTTCCAAAACAATGCACCAGCATATTAAACAGTAATTGCTGCTCCTGGAATTCCCTCCAACACCTAAAATACCTCAAAAAAAAAGGAGCAGCTCTTACAGCCAGAAATTTTTCCCATCGTCCATCTTGGATTACCCAAAATCCAAAACAAGAGAGAAACTAACCTTGCCCACTTGATATTCAATGGTATTACGATTGCTGAATTCCCCACCATCAACATCTTAGGGGTTGTCATTGAAGAGGAATTAAATTAGGCCAGATATATAAATGATGTGGTTACAAGAACAGGTCAGAAGCTTAGAATTTTACCCCAAAAAACCTCAAAGACCTGCAGATGCTGGAAATCAGAAACAAAATCAGAAATTCCTGGGAAAACTCAGCAGGTCTGGCAGCATCTACAGAGAGAAAGCAGAATTATCCTTTCAGGTTCAGTGGCCCTTCTTCAGAATACAGAATTCCTTCATTTCCTATTCACTCCTCTTTGCTTGAGCTCCTTGATGCCATAATTGAAAAAGGATTTTACTTCTTAAATGCCACTCGATAGCGCCATCTAGAAGGACAAGGACAGCATGTACACAGGAACACCACTGCAAGTTTCCATCCAAGTCATACACTGATGAACTGCAGTGGCTTAAAAAGGCACCTCGTCATCATCTTGTCACGGGGAAATGAAGGATGGCTAATAAATCCCCAGCCAGCAAAACTCACATCCCATTAAAAAATACAAAAAAAAGTTGATACTTTCTATGACTTCGCTGATGATTCAGAGGAGACTGATGGGGTGATATTTGGTGGGATTGGATTTGCTTTGCTTTTTGTGGACAGGGCATACCTGGGTAATTTTTACCAGGGATACAAACTGTAGAGACATGACTTCTGTAAAAGACTGCCTGAAACTTGCTTGTCTTCCAGTCCACAGACTTATCCTTGGCTGAGTCATAGAGTCATAGAGTTGTACAGCATGGAAACAGACCCTTTGGTCCAACCTACCGACCAACTCCCACAGCTACCTGGACTACACCTCCTCCCACCCCGCCCCCTGTAAAAACGCCATCCCATTCTCCCAATTCCTTCGTCTCCGCCGCATCTGCTCCCAGGAGGACCAGTTCAAAATATGCACAACACAGACGGCCTCCTTCTTCAAGGACCGCAATTTCCCCCCCGACGTGATCGACGATGCCCTCCACCGCATCTCCTCCACTTCCCGCTCCTCCGCCCTTGAGCCCCACCCCTCCAACCGCCACCAGGACAGAACCCCACTGGTCCTCACCTACCACCCCACCAATCTCCATGTACAGCGCATCATCCGCCGTCACTTCCGCCACCTCCAAACGGACCCCACCACCAAGGATATATTTCCCTCCCCTCCTCTATCAGCTTTCCGTAGAGACCACTCCCTCCGCGACTCCCTTGTCAGATCCATACCCCCCACCGACCCAACCTCCACTCCCGGCACCTTCCCTTGCAACCGCAGGAGGTGCAACACTTGCGCCCACACCTCCCCCCTCACTTCTCTCCAAGGCCCCAAAGGAAACTTCCATATCCGCCACAGATTCACCTGCACCTCCACCCACATCATCTACTGCATCCGCTGCAGCCGGTGTGGCCTCCTCTATATTGGGGAGACAGGCCGCCTACTTGCGGAGCGATTCAGAGAGCACCTCTGGGCCACCCGGACGAACCAACCCAATCACCCTGTAGCACAGCATTTCAACTCCCCCTCCCACTCCACCGAGGATATGCAGGTCATTGGACTCATCCACCGCCAAACCACAACAACGCGACGGTCGGAGGAGGAGCGTCTTATCTTCCGACTGGGAACCCTCCAACCACAGGGGATGAACTTGGACTTCACCAGTTTCTTCATCCCCCCTCCCCCCACCTTGTCTCAGCCGAATCCCTCCAGCCCGGCACCGCCTTCCTGACCTGCAGTCTTCTTCTTGACCTCTCCGCCTCCACCCTACTCCGACCTATCACCCTCACCTTGACCTCTTTCCACCTATCACATTTCCAACGCCCCTCCTCCAAGTCCCTCCTCCCTACCTTTTATCTTCTCCTGCTGAACACTCTCTGCTCATTCCTGAGGAAGGGCATGTGCCCGAAACGTCGAATCTTCTGTTCCCTGGATGCTGCCTGGCCTGCTGTGCTGTTCCAGCAATAAAGTTTCAGCTCCAACCTATCCATGCCGACCAGATATCCCAACCCAATCTAGTCCCACCTGCCAGCACTCGGCCCATATCCCTCCAAATCCTTCCTATTCATATACCCATCCAGATGCCTTTTAAATGTTGCAATTGTACCAGTCTCCATCACTTCCTCTGGCAGCTCATTCCATACACATCCCACCCTCTATGCGAAAAAGTTGCCCCGTAGGTCTCTTTTATATCTTTCCCCTCTCACCCTAAACCTATGCTCTCTAGTTCTGGACTCCCCGACCCCAGGGAAAAGACTTTGCCTATTTATCCTATCCATGCCCCTCATAATTTTGTAAACCTCTATAAGGTCACCCCTCAGTCTCCAACATTCCAGGGAAAACAGCTCCAGCCTGTTCAGCCTCTCCCTATAGCTCCAACCCTGGCAACATCCTTGTAAATCTTTTCTGAAGCCTTTCAAGTTTCACAACATCTTTCCGATAGGAAGGAGACCAGAATTGCACGCAATATTCCAACAGTGGCCTAACCAATGTCCTGTACAGCCGCAACATGACATCCCTACTCCTGTACTCAATACTCTGACCAATAAAGGAAAGCATACCAAACACCTTCTTCACTATCCTACCCACCTGCGACTCCACTTTCAAGGAGCTATGAACCTGCACTCCAATGTCTCTTTGTTCAGTAACACTCCCTAGGACCTTACCATTAAGTGTATAAGTCCTGCTATGATTTGCTTTCCCAAAATGCAGCACCTTGCATTTATCTGAATTAAACTCCATCTGCCACTTCTCAGCCCATAGGCCCATCTGGTGAAGATCCCATTGTAATCTGAGGTAACCCTCTTCACTGTCCACTACACCTCCAATTTTGGTGTCATCTGCAAACTTACTAACTGTACCTCTTATGCTCACACCCAATTATTTATGTAAATGACAAAAAGTAGAGGACACAATGCAGAATGGCACATTTCAAGGTTCAGGACTATATACTGAGGGATGTGCTAAAACTTGGAACAGTCATTGCAGAAGTGCAACGGGAAAGACCAGCTCCTAAGGTCTTTTTGCCATAATGTAACAAGAGACTGGAAACCCACAGAATCTCTCAGGCTGGATGATTGTGGCTGACTGTATAGAATAAATGCCATGTGTGTTTCAGTTGGACTGAGGCAAAAGAATTCAATGGACAAAAGTTGAATTTTAATGCAATTACAATAATGTCAAATTTGTAATGCTTTGAAATATTAGATATTTTATGAATATAGTATATTGTTGCGTGAATCAAATTCATATTGTCAGGTAGATTATCAGTGTTGTAGCTGTACCAAAGCAGATTGGCTAGGGGCACAGCTACCTCTGGAACATAACTCTTCAATACTATTGCTGGAATGTTGTCAGGGTCCATAACCTTTGCAATATCCAGAGCCTCCAGATGTTTTTTGATATCATGTAGCATGAATTGGATCAGCTAAAGACAAGCACCTGTGATACTGGGAATCCCTGGAAGATGTTAAGATGGATCATCCATCCAGCACTTCTGGCTGAAGATGGATACAAATGATTCAGCCTGTCTTTTGCTCTGAGGTGCTAGGCTCTCCCACAGTTAAGGAGTTAAGTTTTGATGCAGCCTTGTATTTTGGTTATGACTGAGTATGGCAGGACTGTAGAGCTTAGATCTGATTCGTGGCTTGTGGGTTCACTGTAAAGTGCTCTGGATGTCAAGAGATTGTGAAGGGTATGTTCACATTAGAGGAGGGTTGTCCTTTTGTAGTTCTATAATTATTGCAGAAGCAGCTGGTGAGAAACATATTGTGTCTCTAACATACAAGCCTCAACTGAATGAGCACAGGGCTAGATTGGTCCTGGATTTAGACACTTTGTCTCTGAGCATTTACAAAAGTCTTGGCGAGATGACTGAAATGTAATGCAAAAGAGCACTGACAGGACAGGTATAATCCTTGGCTCAGCGAAGGTGATTCTTGGGCCCTCCGTCGTTATTTTTCTTATGGCATAAACCATCAACAATCATCAGACAATAAGAATTACACAAAGAACCTACACACAGCACAAAGATACTGTTCATCCTGTCCCTCTCCACCGGTTTTCTTCCTGTCCCGTTGTAGATGTTAAAATCGAGGCTGTTCAGCTCTATAGATCCCACCCATTATAAAAACACAAGAGGCTGTACCGTTCCATTCTCATTGCACATTCATCAGTCTCCTGTCTTCATCACACCAGTTGTTTTATGTCTATTCAATTGAAGAGATGTGAAACTCTGTACTTATTACTGAATGAGACAATAAGGCACAAGTCTCTCTTTATTCCTTTCTTTGTGCTGCTGACGTCCCATTCCAATGTCACACTGCCCCTTTAATGCTATTATTTATTTGCCATATTGAGAAAGGCAGCAGCTGCTGCTGTTACTTCTCCCCAGCTGTTTCAGTAAATGGATAAACACTGGGCCATGTGTTGTGGTCAAATGCCTGCCAATAAATTCAAGTCCTCACACAGACCTTCCTGTGAAACAGCTCCGCTCAGCAGGTTCTTTCCAATCCACAGTCACATGCACAATAATTTCCACTGCTTCTTGCAGCACCTTCCATATCACAGTGACACTGAACTGGGAGATGAGAAAAGCTCCAAGCTCCATGGCCTTGTATTAGAGGAAGACATGGTATCAAACATACCACCCACTGTTTTCCCACCTTCCTACTTTAGCAATTAATACAATCAGGGAATCTTACAGAACAGGAGAAGACCATTCAGCCTCTCAAAACTGGGTCAGCTCTATCATTCAGTATTCTGATCAGTTCACACATCTGCTTTCTCCCAATTTTTCTTCTTCTCATGAAGGCAGTATGAAGTTTCTAGTTGCTGACAATCTGCCAGTATCTTTCTGATGTAATCCATGTTTTAGCTCAAATTATGAGCATTCAATCAATCAGTCAACTCTCTTCAAACAGCAACTATCTGAATTTTCATAACACCTTTAATGTAATGAAGAGTTTCCAGGGTCTCACTTCACAGGCTGAGGTTATTCAACAGACCTCAATGCCAAGTCACGCAAAGAGATAATAGGATCAAAAACCAAATCACTTTGGTCTTAAGGAGCCTCTTAGAAACAGAGAGAGACACAGAATGGTTTAGCGAGGGAATTCAAGAGTTTAGGGCCCAGGCAGCTGAAAGCACAATTGCTAAAGGAAGAACAGCTAAAACTGGGAATGTGCAAGAGGCCAGAGGAGAATTGCAGAGACCTTAAAGGGATGTGGAGGTGGAGGGAACTACACAGACTGGAAGGGTTTGAAGGAATGGAAGTATTTAAGAACAAATATAAGAATTTTTCAGTCAAGGCGTTGTTGTACAGGGAGCCACTATTAATGAGTGAGCATTAAGTGATGGGTGAATACAAGTTAGTGATGACATTTTGGATGAGCTTACACCTATCTGCTTCTCTTCTAGTTCTTAGAGTTAAAGAGATCAAAGGGTATGAAGAGAAAGCAGAAACAGGGGACTGAGTTGGATGATCAACTTGGAGACAGTGAGGTCTGTAGATGCTGGAGATCAGAGTTGAGAGGGTGTTGCTGGAAAAGCACAGCCGGTCAGGCAGCATCCGAGGAGCAGGAGAATTGACGTTTAGGGCCGGAGCCCTTCATCAGGAATTTTCTCTGACCTGAAATATCGATTCTTCTGCTCCTCGGATGCTGCCTGACCTGCTGTGCTTTTCCAGCACCACACTCTCAACTGAGTTGGATGATCAGCCATGATCATATTAAATGGTGGAGCAGGCTCGAAGGGCTGAATGGCCTGCTCCTGATCCTATTTCCTATGTTTTGATGTTTCTGTCCCTCTTCCCCTCCTCTCATAATTAACAACCAGTGCACTGAATCTTCTCTTTCTCACCACAACCCTCAACAGGTTTTTCTCCTCTTCATTTTGCCTTGTTTCCTGGCAGGGTCTCTTATAACTCAAAACTTATCATTTTCACACCTGAGCTTGAAGCTTGTGGCTTCTTGATTCACTCTCGAAGCTTGAACAAAAATACTGATACCTTCCAGTGCAGTACTGACTTTTGCATTGAATCATAGAGCCATAGAGATGTACAGCACGGAAATAGTCCAACTCGTCCATGCTGACCAGATATCCTAAATTAATCTAGCCCCATTTGCCAGCACTGAGTCCATATCCCTTCAAACCCTTCCAATTCATATAACCATCCAGATGCCTTTTAAATGTTATAATTGTACCAGCCTCCACCGCTTCCTCTAACAGCTCATTCCATATATGCACCATCCTCTGCATGAAAAAGTTGCCCCTTATGTCCTTTTTAAATCTTTCCCCTCTCATCTAAAGCTGTGCCCTCTAGTTCTGGACTCTCCCCACCCCGGGGAAAAGATCTTGTCTATTCTATGCCCGATCTATGCCCTTTATATCTCTATAAAGTCACCTCTCAGCCTCTGATACTTCAGGGAAAACATCCCCAGCCTATTCAGCCTCTCCCTATAGCTCAAATTCTCCAACCTGGCAACATCCTTGTACACCTTTTCTGAACCCTTTCAAGTTTTGCAACATCCTTCATATAGGAGGGAGACCAGAATTGCATGCAATATTCCAAAAGTGGCCAAAACAATGTCCTGTACAGCTGCAACATGACCTCCCAACTCCTATACTCAATGCTCAGACCAATTAGGAAAGCATACTAAATGCCTTCTTCACTATCCTATCTACCTGAGACTCTGCTTTCAAGGAACCATGCACCTACACTCCAAGGTCTGTTTGTTCAGCAACACTTACCATTTAAGTGTATAAGTCTTGCCCTGATTTGCCTTTCCAAGATGCAGCACCTCTCATTTATCTAAATTAAACTCCACCTGCCACTCCTTGGCCCATTGGCCCATCTAATCAAGATCCCATTGTATTCTGAGGTAACCATCTTGGCTGTCCACTACACCTCCAATTTTGATGTCATACATAAACTTACTAACTATACCTACTATGTTCATATCCAAATAATTTATATAAATGATGAAAAGTAGTGGACTCAGCACTGATCCTTGTGACACTCCACTGGTCACAGGCCTCCAGTCTAAAAAGCAACTCTCCACCACCACCCTCGGTCTTTTACCTTTGAGCCAGTTCTGTATCCAAATGGCTAGTTCTCCCTGTATTCCATGAGATGTAAACTTGCTAACCAGTCTACCATGAGGAACCTTGTCAAATGCCTTACTGAAGTCCATATAGATCACTTCTCCCACTCTGCCTTCATCAATCTTCTTTGTTACTTCTTCAAAAAACTCAATCAAGTTATTGAGACATTATTTCCCACGCACAAAGACATGTTGACTATCCCTAATCTGTCCTTACTTATCCAAATACATGTAAAACCCCTCCCTCAGGATTCCCTCCAACAACTTTCCCACCACCAATGTCAGGCTCACTGGTCTATAGTTCCCTGGCTTTTCCTTACCACCTTTCTTAAAGAGTGGCACCATGTTAGCCAACCTCCAGTCTTCCGACAACTCACCTGTGACTATCGATGATTGAAATATCTCAGGAAGGGGCCCAGCAATCACTTCGCTGGCTTCCCACAGAGTTCTACGGTACACCTGAACAGGTCCTGGGGATTTATCCACCTTTATGTGTTTTAAAACATCCAGCATCTCCTCCTCTATAATATGGACATTTTCAAAACATCACCATCTATTTCCCCATGTCCTCCTCCACAGTAAACAGTGATGCAAATTACTCATTTATTATCTTGGCCATCTCCTGCAGTTCCACACATAGGCTGCCTTGCTGATCTTTGAGGGGTCCTATTCTCTTCCTAGTTACCCTTTTGTCCTGGATGTATTTATAAAATCCCTTTGGCTTCTCCTTAACTATGAAGGATTCCTGCCCTCTCATACATACAGAAACATAGAAACATATTTTAATTGTTCTTTTGTGGGATGTGGACATTGCTGGCTAGGCCAGCATTTATTGCCCATTCTTAATTACTCTTGAGAAGGTAGTAGTGAGCTGCCTCAGAGCAGGAGTAGACCATTAAGTCCTTCAAGTCTGCTCCACCATTCAATATGATCATGGTTAATTTACTATCTTAATGCCATATTCGTGCTTTCGCTCCATAGTGTTTGATGCTTTGAACATCTAAAAATGTATCAAACTCTTTGTTAAGCTGCACTTGAAGAAGAGCTGTGGGAAGAGCAGTGTGAAAGCTTGTTGGGGAGAGGATTTTTCAAGATGTCCTGGCCAATATCTGTGATATAGAACTTCGGGTCATTCATCCATTAGTCGGAGCTTGCTGTGCTCAATCAAGCGGGTGCATTTATGAGCAACATTTCAAAAATTACTTCATTGCTGAGGTCCATTTGGATTACTTGAGATTATGAAGGCCACTATAGAAATGCAAGTTCTTCTTTATTTCTTTTCATTATTATCTCTGTTCCTTGATCCTTCACTATTGACCATTCCAATAAAACTAAATAAAACCCTCCCTGTGTCTCCAATAACTTTTCCTTCATTATTTTGATTCCATAAAGCAGAATGGGATTGAATCAACTGGGGATGGGTGGGTACATATTGGTTGGCAGGCTGTTCTGAGAGCTCCCAGGGAGTTAAAGGAAAAATGTTCCTTCATTTGATTTCCTCCCTCACTGGGAGGAATGCAGTTGAGATCAGCAGGGTCTCCCGACCTACAAATGTCTGTTCTCAGGATGGAGGTGGCAGTCAGCTCCTTGCCATTCCTGAGTGATGCCCACACGTGGAGCAATAGATTAGGAGCACTGGGTGTGATTTATGCCGAACAATCCCATCTCTGACGGCACTGACTTAGTATCTAATATCACTGTCTGTCAGCACCTAAAGCGCCCTCATTTGAGAGGCCAATTCGACAGGTGTGAGTATGGAGGCTGAACACTTCTGCATTGATTTCACTCCTGTCCACACTCCAGTACCCGCTCATTCTCAGCAAATCATTGGACAGGCTGTGAGCATGTTGATTAAAACCCCTTCACCACAATAGATTTAACAAGGCATTAAATCATGGGGCATAATTACACAGTTAGGGACTTTAGAAAGTCAAGGGTGATCCGATTAAAAATTTCAAGTTATTGAGGGGGAAACAATCAGGGTATCTAAGGAGAAATCTGTTTGAGAAATTTAGGACTAGAGTCACACAGCGTGGAAACAGACCCTTCGGTCCAATTTGTCCTCGTCAACCAAGTTTCCCAAACTAAACTAATCCCTCTTGCCCGTGTTTGGCCCATATTCCTCTAAATTTTTCCTATGCATGTACCTATTCAAGTATCTTTTAAATGTTGTAACTGTACTTGCATCCACTACTTCCTCTGATCGTTCTTTCCACACACGAACCACACTCTGTGTGAAAAAGTTGATCCTCAGCTCCCTCTCACTTTAAAAATATGGTCTCTAGTTTTGAACTCCCCTACCCTAGGGAAAATACCTTTGCCATTCACTGTGTGTATGCCCCTCCTGATTTTATAAACTTCTGTAAGGTCACCCTCAATCTCCTACGCTCCAGTGAAAAAATTCCTAGCTGATCCAGCCTCCCTTTATTAATCAAACCCTTCAGTCCTGATAGCATCCTGGTAAATCTTTGACTGGGGCCATTAAAACATAAACTATAGAGGAAAACATAGAAAGAAAACTTCGACAGGATGGGAGTATGTTAGAATCTTATTCTGCAAGTAGGATAGAGTCATACAGCACAGAAACAGGCCCTTCAGCCAACCATGTCTATGCAGACCAATGAACACCAAACTACCTGCATTTAGTCCATAACTAACATGCCCTGGTATTTTAAGTGCTCATCCAGATGCTTCTTAAATGTTGAGAGAGTATATGCCTCCATCACCCTCTCATGCAGGCATTCCATATTCCTACCACCTTCTGGTGAAAACATTTTTCCTCAAATCTCCTCTAAACCACTTACTCCTCACCTGAAACTTGTGCCTTCTGGTCTGAGACACACCTGATCAGGTTATTGGATTTCTTTGAACAATTAATGTGTGCTGTTGCTTGATTCACAAAAAGGAGATAGCCATTTATTGTGTATTTGGCAAGTGGTTCAGGTCTCAGTGATTTAACGGTCTACAAATTGATGGTAAAGTTAATATATAAAAACTTATATATTATATAACTTATAAAAACTTAAATAAGTTACAGTGGCTCAGTGATTAGCACTGCTACCTCACTGTGCCAGGGACTCATGTTCAATTCCAGCCTCGGGCAACTGTGTGTGTGGTGTTTGCTCATTCTCCCCATGTCTGCGTGGGTTTCCTCTGGTTTACTGCCACAGTCCAAAGATGTGCAGGTTAGATGAATTGGCCATGCTAAATTGCCCATAGCGTGGGTTAGATGCATGCATCAGGGGCAAATGTAGAGTAATAGGGTAGGGGGAATGAGTCTGAGTGGGGTACTCTTCAGAGGGTCAATCTGGACCTGTTGGGCCTAATGACCTGTTTCCACACTGTAGGGATTCTATGATTCTATGAAGTGAATAATAGTTAACTAAAACTCACTTAGGAAAGGTGATGTATCAAGGCAGCAGCATGTGAAAACTTATGGAAACCATCATGATCCAGGGCAATAATATCGGCAGCAAGTGTTTGAACTTTATGCAAGTCTGGCTCAAAGTTTGAGAGGGAAGCTAAGTCAGACACTGAGAGAGAGAATTAGTAGTCTTTGTATTCGGAGACAGTCAGACCACTTAGGAGAGGGTCATCTGGTCAGTAGTAGGGGCAGGAGTGCATGGTTACAAGTGATAGATAAGGGGACACAGATAGCAGAAATATCAGCCTCTGCAGTTGTCCAACAAGTTTGAGGTTCTCTGAGCTTGTTCAAATGACTGCAGGATAAATGAGCAAATTGATCATGGCACCATGGTACAGAAAGCCATTCAAATGGGAGCAGGAAAAAGGAACAAAGAATTACAGGGTAGAAGAGAATAGTATGGGTAAGTGGATCGATAAAGGTGCCACATCAGACGGTTATTGTGCAAGCTCACATTGTAGTGGGTAACATTAGCATGGAAAGATAATTTGCAGAAAACAGAACATGCAAAAAAATGTCTTTGTGGTAAATGATGATGGACCAAGAGTCCATTTTAAATCAGGGATTAATATAACCAACAGCCTCAAGGAATATGGGACAAAGTGGGCTGTAGGCAATACAGAGTTAGGTTGCAATCTGCCACTGAGGGGCAGAACAGGCTCAATGGGGTGAATGGCCTCATCTTGTTCCTATGTTCCAGGGCTCACTCATCTCTTCTCTGTTGTTCTTTGGCCATACCCTCCCTGCTGTTTAACGGACGTTGTCAATATCGACCGGTCACCGATATTGAGACACACACACACACACACACTTTGGGAGTCTTGGGATTGTGAAAGGTGCTCCTCGAGTCCCTTCCATTCAGAGAAACACAGGAGTAGATCATTCGACCCCTCAAGCCCGTTCTGCAAAGGTTTACTCCTTATCCTTAAACTGTGACCCCTGGTTCTGGATTCCTTCACTATCAGAACATCCCTCCTGCATCTAATCTGTCTAGTCCTGTTAGAATTTTATAGTTTTCTATGAGATCCTCCCTCCTCGTTCTTCTAAACTCCACTGAATTACAGTTTTAATCAATCCAATCTCTCTTTATACGTCAGCCCCGCCATCCCAGAAATCAACTTGGTAAACCTTTGTGGCACTCCCTGTTAGCAAGAACATCCTTCCTCAGATAAAGAGACCAAAACTGCACACAATATTTTAAGACATTCTTGTTCTTGTATTCAAATACTATCAAGGCCAACATACAATTTGCCTTCTTTACTACCCCCTGCACCCACACATTTATTTTCAGTGACATGCAGACAGTAAGATCAATGACAGTTCTACAGAGGAAAGGGCATTCCTCGCAGCATGCTCACATCACTGATTAATCATTGGGGTCAGATATAGATTACCAACCTGTCTATCAGCTGGAATGTTTTAATGAACATGGCCCACAATCACCCAGATTCCCCTCATCACTTATTCCATATTTGTGCACAAACCAGTGGGCTCGGCATAATGTGTATGTAGTCAACCCTACCCAGAAGCTAGAAGCTGAGTGCATTCCAGTCACTCACACTGTATATAAAGATATTTGAATCATCATCAAATGCTGAGTGTCTGTGGCAGGTAGGACTTGAACCCAGATCTTCTAGCCCAGGGGTAAGGAAACCAAAACAGGGCCAAAATACGCTAAAATTTATAATTATAAATTTGCATTCATAAATTTTTTAGTAATCTTAGATCTCAGCTGGAGTATTGTGTACTAGATGTAAATGCACTGGAGAAAGTGCAAAAGCAGCATTCAAGAATAGTCCAGGAATGCAGATCTTCAGTGATGAGGATAGATTAAAGAAGTTGGAACTTATCTCATTGGAGAGCTGAAGACTGAGAGGAGATCTGATAGAGCTTTGCAAAATCATGAGCAGGCGAGACAGAGTAAATAGGTGGAAACTGTTCTCATTCGTAAAAAGATCAAGACCTAGAGGGCATTGATTTAAAGTGGTTTGCAAGTGAAGCAAGAGTGATGTCAGATGTCAGACAAGTATTTTCACACAGCAAGCATTTAGGCACAACTTGACATGTAGTGGAAGCAAGTTAAATTGAGGCATTTGTGAGGGTATTACATGATTATTTGGATAAAAATAATGTGCAAGGGTGTGGAGAAAAGGCAGGGGAGTGCCACAAGGTAAAGATGCTCATTTAACGTGCTGTTGCAGGCATGATGGGCTGAATGGCATCCCTCTGTGCTGTAAGAATTCTGTGATTCTGCGCGTCTCAACTAAAGCATTCTTTAATCTTCTGTACTTGGGGGATTATAAGCCTGTTCTCTGCAACCTATTTCTCTGTCTGTATGATCACCTTCCGCCACCCCCCCCTCCCCCGTCCCCGCATGTTCAGTACAAGTCCACAGACAGCAGGCTTTAACCTCACTTACCTCGCTCCAGTTAGTGCAAACTGCTTTGTCAGCTACATGTCACACTTGGTAGATAAACCAGACTTGGAGCCAGAGCCACATTCAGGGGCAGAATGAGTAGGTGAAGCCCAGAGTTGTCACTGCTGTGACAGAACCCAGCACAGAGATCACATTAATGTGGAATGGAGAGCCCTCTTTTGGTGCCACACTGTAAGGTCTAGTCGAAACAGGAAAAGACCAGTTCACTCACAAATTCATCCTGATCACAGCCACAGCTCTCTGCACTAGAGAGGGTACATATGCAATTCGGGAGCTTCTGTAGTGAAGAGGCAGTGTCCCTACCTCTGAGCCAGGAGGCCTGGGTTCAAGTCCCACCTGCTTCAGAGGTGGGTAATAGCATCACTGAACCGAGTAAAATAAATACAAAGGAGATTCACCAAGGCATTGCTTGGGCTGGAAACTGTGAAGAGAGGTGAGATAGGCTTGAGGTTGTTTTCCTTGGATGAGAGGGGACCTCATCAAAGAGTACAAAATTATGAGGGGTACAGATAGAATCAATAGGAAGGAACTTTACCTTTTAATAGAGAGTAAATTATTAGATGACTTATATTTAAGGTAAAGGGTAGGAGGTTTAGAGGAAGTTACTGCCTGAAAGGATGGTAGAAACGTGAAAAATGAAAACATTGAAGAAGCTTTTTGATGAGCATTTGAAATACCATACACTCAAGGCTACCCAAGTGCTGGGAAATGGGATTAGAATTGACCAGCATGGACAAAATGGGCTGAAGTATAGTTATACAGTGTGTAATGGCCCAAGGGCCTCTTCCCATACGGAAATACTCTTGACTCTATAAACTCACCCTTCCTTCTTAACCTGTCTGCAGCCAATGGCACTATTTGACCGTAACATCTCCTTCAAAGCTTCACCAGTTGGTGGCGCTGACCTCATCTTGATCCATTATTCTGAATTATTGAATTAAAATCAGAATCTCATCCAGTAGCTTTTCTTTCTGCTCCTGTACCATTCCCTCAAAGTCTCAAAGAACCTGGACCCCTTGTGTTTTTTGTTTGGTTTTGGGAATAGACTTTCCCATACCTAATTGCCCTTGAGAAGGTTAAGTTTAAGTTTGACTCAGTGACCCGGGGCTGGAACTTGTGCCCCCCCCCCCCCCCCACCTCCGGTGAGTTTGGTGGTTGGTGGTAAGGGACTTCTTAAAATTAATTTATGGAGTGTGAGTATTGCTGACTGGGCAAGCACTTATTGCCCTTTGCTAATTGCCCTCAAGAAGGTGGTGGTGAGCTGTGTTCTCAAACCTTTGCAGGATTTTGGCCTGGCCACAGTGTAATAATAGTGACATAGTTTAAGGACATATAATCAGTGCAAGGAAGAATTGACCTGACTGAGAAAAGGCTGATTTAGCATCTAGAAATTTGGCTCCAAATGAGAATTTGGCACAGAGGGATAAAGAAGTGTTCTAAATAAGATTTACTGCAATATGTAAATTGGGCTGAGTGGAGAATTCAAGGGTTTGTGTTAGTGAAGGGTTGGCAGGAGGTGTTTTTCTCTGCTAATCTTTTCTCTCTCTCTCGATCATTTAATTTCTACTTTTGTACAGCCGAAGGAGCGGATTACTGTGGGTAAATCACCACAAGTAATCTTTAATTTGGCTACGTGTTAAGAAATCTCACAGACAGTCCAGTACCAAAACTATAATTCAACTTTATTGCATGTAGCAAGTATAGTAAGATACCTCAAGTAAGCAGGTTAAGCCTCACAACTCAACTTGGCTATTATGCAATTAATGTTGGAACTCAGCTGCATTCCCACTCGAGTGTCTGTCTTTGGATATATCCAGTGTTCGATCCTTATGCAAAGTTGTTCTTCGAAGTCCTGCTAAAGGGGGAGTTCTGGTGTTCGATTCTTATACAAATTTTCATCTTTCAGGTATATGTGTGATATTATTGATGCTTTTTTAAAAAATCCTTTCATCCAAATGATTGCAAATTTGCAGCTTGTCTTCCTATCAGAAGTAGCTTCCCTATTCCTTGTTACATTTGGCCTTAAATATCTATTTAAAGACACAGCTTTCCTACAGTTAACTCCTTAAATTCTTTTGCTGGACAATCATATGTCCTGTGGCATCCAGTTATTAAGTAAATAGCAAAACAATTTCAACTCCCAGGCATGGCTATTTGGTTTCAATTCCTGTATAATTTTGTCCCTGACTTTAATAGTTTATTCCAGGCAGAACTATTGCTGCTGCTTCTGGTGTGTAACAATTTATATTTTGTCGATTCATTCAATTCATGAACCGTTCCTAAAATTCTGAAGTTCATAATATCAAATGATAAATCAGTAACTGGTATTATTAAAAACTATAAGTTTTGTCAGGATTGTAAGTATTGTATTGTTTTATCAATATTGTAATATTTACTGGTGGTGCTAAAACCTGAGGGAAGTGTAGGCTCTGTTCTAAATCAATGAGCAATTCTAAACAAGTAAGACTTTGTAAATTCACTCATGGGAGATGGGTGTTGCTGGCTGGTCCAGCCTTTATTGCCCATTTCATGTTGCCCTTGAGCTGCCTTCCTGAACCTCTGTGGTCCAAATGCTGTACATTGACAAAGCCTTTGGAGAGGGAATGCCAGGATTTTGACCCGGCAACACTAAACAAATGGTGATATATTTCCAAGTCAGGATGGTGAGTGGCTGGGGGGGGTGGAATTTGCAGGTGGTGGTGCTCCCATGTATCTGCTGCCCTTGTCCTACTAGAGAAATGGATTAGTGTCTGAAGAGAATACAATTCCAGAAATAGAGATAGTGGAGGGTAGAGACTAGCTGAATCACTCTTGCAGAGAGTCAAAATGGACTTGATGAGCTAAATGATCTCCATCTGTGCTGTAGCCATTTTGCAATTGTATGAATTTTTTTTCCCCGTGAGGTGAGCACTGGTCTTGTACAACCACTGTATCCCCATCTTCTGCACAATCTAGATGCTGGAATGTGAGCTAAGGAATGAGGAAATGTGGCCCGGAAAGTTCTATTCAACCTTGTGTGAACTAGAAGTGTGTTTAACCTTTCATCTTTCATTCCCCTTGATCCTGTTCAGCCCCTTCTCTCCGCTGCCTTCCTAAAATCCTATTGCCCCTTTTCATGACCTTCTCTCTAACACTTTACCCCAAAATCCCTGCCATTGTCTTTCACTGCTTCTTACTTTCCTGGTCACTGCTTGGACCATTAGCTCTGGAATTCCCTCCCTGAACCTGTCCAATTCTCCACATGTTTCTCCACCTTTAAGAAGCTCTTTTAGACAAATCTCTGTGGCCAAGCTTTTTGTCTTCTGTCCTGGTGTCATAGTGGCTCAGCATTAACATTGCACTTGTGTGAAATATTTACTTTGACACTTGGATAAAAGTGATCGGATTGGACATAGTCAGCATGGATTTTTGAATGGAAAATCATGTTTGACAAATGCGTCAGAGTTTTTTGAAAATGTACTCACAAAATTGATAAATGGGAGCTGAAAGTAGTGGGGCACGGTGGCACAATAGTTAGCACTGCTGCCTCATAGCGTCAGAGACCCGGGTTCAATTCCTGCCTCAGGCAACTGTCTATGTGGAGTTTGCACATTGTCTGCGTGGGTTTCCTCCAGGTGCTCCGGTTTCCTCCCATAGTCCAAAGATGTGCAGGTTAGGTGAATTGGCCATGCTAAATTGCCCGTAGTGTTAGGTGTAGGGGAATGGGTCTGGGTGGGTTGCTATTCGGAGGGTCAGTGTGGACTTGTTTCCACACTGTAAGTAAATAATCTAATCCTATTTGTATTTTTGATGAGAATTTTGATAAAGTCCCCCACAGAAGACTAGTAAAACTAAAACACATGGGATAGGAGGTAATGTCCAGGTGTGGGTTAATGATTGGCTAACAAACAGAAAACAAAGCATAGGAATAAGTGGGTCACTCTCACGTTGGCAGGCTGTCACTAGTGTGGGTACCAGAAGGATCAGTACTTGTCCCCAACTGTTCACACATGTATATATAAAATTTGGATTGAGGACAAATATAAGATTTCTAAATTTGCAGATGATCAAAGCTAAGTGAGAATCTGAGGAAGACATTGAATGTTTTCAGAAGAATCTGACAGGCTCAGTGATTGGGCAAGAACACAGCAAATGGATGACAATGTGGAAAAATATGAGGTTACTCACTTTAGTAGGAGAAACAGATGTACAGAGTATTAAATGATGAGGGATTGGAATGTACAGATATGCGAAGGGATTTATGTGTCCTTATCAATAAGTCACTGAATGATAACTGACAGAGAAGTAAGCTGTTAGGAAGGCTATTGGATTGTTAACCTTCATTACAACAGCAGGTTACAGTCCAACAGGTTTAATTGGAAGCACTAGCTTTCGGAGCGCTGCTCCTTCATCAGGTGGTTGTGCACTCCGAAAGCTAGTGCTTCCAATTATACCTGTCAGACTATAACTTGGTGTTGTGTGATTTTTAACATTGTACACCCCAGTCCAACACCAGCATCTCCAAATCTTCATTACACGAAGATGTGAGTACAGGGATAATGAATCCTCTGGTGAAGAGTGCCATTTCCAGAAGACCCTTTTCTCGTCGACTTGCATTTATATGGCATCCTTCACATTCTCAGCACATCTCATTGTGCAATACATCAAGTGCAGATTTAGGTATCAGCTGTGAAAGTGATACTTAAGTGCCTCCTACTATCAGGGAAAACAAATCATTTAAATTTCAAGTTTTACATAATCGTTTGAAAAATAAATGAGGCCGGGAACAAAGACTCCCTAAATCAGCACTTTTGTTTTGATATACCTCAGATATACCTGTAAGGCAACACCGTATTAAACACAGTGCTGCCCCCAGTCTGTGACCTTCCGACAGTCACAAGATCCATTTAGACACTTCTAACTGTGCTTTTGTCTACATAATTAAGCAAATATAATACTATTGTTTAGTAATGCTATGGGGTCCCTTAAACTCGGCATCGTTTAATGGCTCAGTATGTCTAATCCAGCCGTAGTTACAGCCAAGTATGTACTTTGGAAGTGCAGTCACTAGTGTCTTGCAGTCATCATGTGCACAGCTGAATGGCACAAACAGCAGTGTGCTAATGAGCAGTGATGTATACTTTGGCCTGGGCAAACACTCTTTTGTGAAACATTGCACCGGGACCGTTCATATTTACTGAAGAAGCAATTGGGCCATCATTTATCATCGTCACTGTTGGCGTCTTCAGCAGTGCAGCACTCACTCATCACTGAGTGTCAGCCTGAAGGTTTAGGCTTGGATTGAACCCATTACCTCTGTCCCAGGGTGGCAATCTTCCCGCCTGAGCCACGGCTGCCCCTTGGTTGGCGTACTCAGACATGGGGCTGATGGATTCCTGTGCCAGTCTTGAACAGATTGCCAGCGCTGATGTACCACTCCATTTAAGTTGCCAGAAACCCTGATACTCTCCAGTTACTGGTGATGGGCTATGGGTGCTCAGGATGGGTTCCTCCTCCTCCTCATTCTCTACTCCAAAAGCCATCTAAATAAGATTTGCTTGATTTATTGTAGTCACATGTACCTAAGTACAGTGAAAAGCTTTATTTTGCAAGCAGTGCAGGTAGATCATAGCAAACAAGGACCCACATATCATAGGGTACTTCGAGAGAGAGACATATAGATTACAGCTGCAAAGAAGGTGCGCAAAGCAAGATTAAAAGTGCAGAATGATCATAAGAAATGTTAGAATAAAATTTGCTGTCAGAGTTCACAGAGTCAGCGCCATCTGGAATCCATTTTTTGTAGGGGTCAGTGGGTGATGGTGCAGGCACAATGACATCCAGATTATTTCCGCTGCCTCCCCTCCTCACATGGGAACACCATCACCTGCAAGTTCCCCTCTGAGCCACTCACCATTCTGACTTAAATGTTGCTGGGTCAAAATCCTGCAATTCCCTCCGTATTACCATTGCAGGTCAACCTAGAGCACAGAGACTGCAGCAGTTCAAGGCGGCAACTCATGACCACCTTTTCAAGGTGCAATTAGGGATGGGCTATAAATGTTGGCCCAGTCGGTGACACCCATACCCCAGGAATTAAAGTTTTAAATGTCTAATCCTCCTCTGTAAATAGATTGGGCCTGAGCCATTCTGCAGCTCTCTAGCAGATACACAGGCAGGATTTTGGATTCCAGCAAGTGCAGTTTTTTTGGCTATCCAGCAGATGGCACTCAGGGTATTCTTATGACATCCAGCTAAAAAGAGGGATTTACAAAAGACGAGGAATGATTCATCCAGCAATGTTCCCAAAACTGGACATCTGCTCCAACCAATATTTCTACCATGTGGTGTGGGGGGATGGGGGATGTGGAACAAATGCTGTCTTTTTCTGAGAAGGCCCATGGAAAGTTGTGAGAAAGGTTTGTGCAGCAATTTCCTCAGGCCTCAGTGAGGATAATCTGTAGGACTATTATAGGTTAGTAGAGTGATAGATATGTACAGCATGGAAACAGATCCTTTGGTCCAACTTGTCTATGCCGATCAGATGTCTTAAATTAATCTAATCCCATTTGCCAGCACTTGGCCTATATCCCTCTAAACCCTTCCGATTCATATACCCATCCAGATGCCTTTTAAATTTTGTAATTGTATCAGCCTCCACCACTTCCTCTGGCAGCTCATTTCATACAGGTGTGAAAGAGTTACCCTTTAGGTCCCTTTTAAATCTTTCCCTTCTCACTTTATTGACTTATTGTAATACCCTTGCTCAAGACAGGATCAAGACAAAAGATGGAAAATTATAGGCCAATTAGCCTAACCTCGGTTGTAGATAAAATTCTAGAATCCATCATCAAGGATGAGATTTCTAAATTCTTGGAAGTGCAGGGTCAGGTTAGAACAAGTCAGCATGGATTTAGTAAGGGGAGATCATGCCCGACAAACCTGTTCGAATTCTTTGAAGGGGTAACAAGTAAGTTCGACCAGGGAAACCCAGTGGATGTTTTCTATCCAGACTTCCAAAAGGCCTTTGATAAGGTGCCTCACAGGAGGCTGCTGAGTAGGTGAGGGCCCCTGGTGTTCAAGGTGAGCTACTGGCATGGACTGAGGATTGGCTGACAGAAGGCAGAGAGTTGGGATAAAAGGCTTTTTTTAGGAATGGCAGCCAGTGACAAGTGGTGTTCTGCAGGGTTCAGTGTTGGGCCTGCAGCTGTTCACTTTATATATTAATGATCTGGATGAAGAGACTGGGGTCATTCTGGTGAAGTTCGCCAATGGTACAAAGTTAGCTGGACAGGCAGGTAGTACTGAGGAGGTGTGGAGGCTGCAGAAAGATTTAGACATTTTAGGAGAGTGGTCCAGGAAATGGCCAATGAAATTCAACGTGAGCAAATGCGAGATCTTGCACTTTGGAAAAAAGAATACAGACATGGACTATTTTCTAAACAGTGAGAAAATTCATAAAGCCAAAGTACAAAGGGATCTGGGAGTGCTAGTCCAGGATTCTCTAAAGGTCAACTTGCATGTTGAATCCATGATTAAGAAAGCGAATGTAATGTTGTCATTTATCTCATGAGAGTTGAATAATAAAAGCAGTGATGTGCTTCTGAAACTTTATAAAGCTCTAGGTAGGCCCGATTTAGAATACTGTGTCCAATTTTGGGCCCCACACCTCGGGAAGGACATAGTGGCACTGGACCGTGTCCAGCGGAGATTCACACGGATGATCCCTGGAATGGTAGGCCTAACATATGATGAACAGTAGAGGATCCTGGGATTGTATTCATTAGAGTTTAGAAGGTTGAGGGGAGATCTAATAGAAACTTACAAGATAATATATAGCTTAGAAAGGGTGGACACTGGGAAGTTGTTTCCGTTAGGCGAGGAGACTAGGGCACAGCCTTAGAGTTAGAGGGGCCAAATTTAGAACGGAAATGAGAAGACATTTCTTCAGCCAGAGAGTGGTTGGCCTTGGAATTCCTTGCCATGGAGCACTGTGGAGGCCGGGACGTTAAATGTCTTCAAGTCAGAGATTGATAAATTCTTAATCTTGCAAGGAATTAAGGGATACGGGGAGAGTGCGGGTAAGTGGAAATGCCCATCAGCCATGATTAAATGATGGAGTGGACTTGATGGGCTGAATGGCCTTACACCCACTACTGTGTCTTCTGATCTAATAGATTGAGGAATGATATGATCAGTGGGATATGTGACCTCATCCACAGAGTACAAACACAAGCACGATACAAGAGAAAATGGAAACAAAGGGTAAAACTCTCTTCAAACCTCTGAATATCTGCTTGATATATTGGATGAATGCAACTTGTGGCAAGCTGAGTTGTGATAATATAAAGAAAGAGAGAAAGTTTCTGTTTGGAAGAGGGTCAGTCATCACACAATGCAATAATAACAACAGAGAGGAGTGGTCGAGGATTATTGTTGATGCTGTGAGTTGGCAGAGTTTGGAACGTGTTGCCTGAAAGAACAATGGAAACAGGTTCAACAGTAACTTCCAAAAGAGAGTTGGATAAATACTTGAAGGGGAAATGGCCCTTGATATTCAATGGTGTTACCGTTGCTAAATTTCCCACTATCAAATCTCTGGGGATTTGTATTGGTCAGAAATTGAACTGGATTTCATCACATAAACATGGTGGCTACAAAGTAGGTCGGAATACTGCAGCGAGCTACTCTCCAAAGCCTGACCACCCCCTACAAAACACTAATCAGGAGTGTGAATGGACTACTCCCCACTTGCCTGGATGAGTGTAGCTCCAACAACACTCAAGAAGCTCAACAGCATCCAGGACAAAGCAGCCCGCTTGATTGGCACTACATCCACAAACATCCACTCTCACCATTAATTTGTATGTTCATCTGCATTGCAGGCTGTACAGCAAAAGTTCACTAAATTAGTTCCTGGGACGAGGGGGAGATTACTTTAGAATGTCCAGCCACCGATACTCAGTAGCAGCAGTGTGCATTATCTACAAGATGTACTGCAGAAATTCACCAAAGATCTTCAGACAGCAGCTTCCAAGCCCACCTAGAAGGACAAGGGCAACAGATACATGGGAACACCACCCACTGCAAGTTCCCCTCCAAGCCCCTCACCATTCTGACTAGGAAATATGTTAGCGTTTCTTCACTGTCGCTGGGTCAAAATCCTGGAATTCCCTCCATAAGGGCATTGTGGGTCAACCCACAGTAGGAGGACTGCAGCAGTTCAAGAAGGCAGCTCACCCTCACCTTCTCAAGGGGCAACTAGGGACGGGCAATAAACACTGGCCCAGCCAACGACACCCACGAGTGAATAAAGAAGATGGGGAAAGGGGTGGGATGAGGATTAATTGGATGGAACTTACACTTCAATACCCTTTCATAATTGTTAGAGCAATTGCACCTTGTAATAGGCTTTGATAAACTAAATATCAAATTCACTTGTTGGAAACCAGGGTGTGACACAGAGAATTATGATTATCAGCAAAAGAACCAGAGAGAGAGATGAGAAAAGTTGGTTTTCCATAGTGATTTTCTGGAATACTATGAACAATTTTGAGGTCCTATCTAAGCAAAGACTTACTGGTAGCCCAGAGAAGGTTCACTCAGTTGATCGGAGTTATAGATGGACTGGCTTACGAGGAGAGATTGCGTAAGTTGGTCTTGTACTCGTTAAGGTTTAGAAGAGTGAGAGGTGACCTAATTTTAACAGATAAGATTTTTCAGGGGTTTGACAGGGTTGATGCCGCTTGTGGGAGAGTCCCTGACCAAAGGGAATATGCTCATACGATTGGGTTACATTCTTAAGACAGAGCTGAGGAAGAAGGCAGTGAATGTATGGAACTCTTTACCACAGAGAGCTGTTGAGGTTGGGTCATTTGGTATATTGAGGGCTGCAATGGACAGATATTTCATTAGGAAGGGAATCAAGGGTAAAGGCAGGAAAGTGGAGTTGAGGATTTAGTATTTATTTATAGTATTATTGTAGATAAGGAGGATTGCTTGCTCGAAATCCTGAGAAAATTATTGGACGATCACAGACAGAGACTGAATAAATTTAATGTAAGGACAATATTGATAATGAGGAAACGAATGGAACTAAAGAGTGATAAAGCCCCAAAACAAAGTGATTAGGCCACTGTTGGAATATTGCGTGCAATTCTGGTCTCCTTCCTATCAGAAAGATGTTGTGAAACTTGAAAGGGTTCAGAAAAGATTTACAAGGATGTTGCCAGGGTTGGAGTTTTGATTTTTTAACGGGGGGGGGGAATTGAACAGGCTGGGGCTGTTTTCCCTGGAACGTCGGAGGCTGAGGGGTGACCTTATAGAGGTTTACAAAATCATGAGGGGCATGGCTAGGATAAATAGACAAAGTCATTTCCCTGGGGTGGGGGAGTCCAGAAGTAGGTTTAGATTGAGAGGGGAAAGATATAAAAGAGAACTAAGGGGCAACCTTTTCATGCAGAGGGTAGTATGTGTATGAAATGAGCTGCCAGAGGAAGTGGTGGAGGCTGTTACAATTGCAACATTTAAAAGGCATCTGGATGGGTATATGAATAGGAAGGGTTTGGAGGGATATGGGCTGGGTGCTGGCAGGTGGGACCGGATTGGGTTGGGATATCTGGTCGGCATGGACAGGTTGGACCAAATGGTCTGTTTCTGTGCTGTACATCTCTATGATTCTGTGACTATGATCTGATGGTTTCCATCCGAGGGTGTTAAAGGAAGTAGCGCAGCACATTGTAGATATTTATCCTTCTGGTTTGGAAATTAACACACATTCTGCCTTTTAAAAGGGTGAAAGTGAAAAACTAGGGAATTAGAGATCAGTTGGCTTTACATCTGTGGTGGTGAGATTGTTGTAGTCTATAATCAAGGATGGGTAATTGAACATCTTGAGAATGGGAGAGCCAGCATGGATTCGTGACAGGTAGGTCATTCCTGACAGACCTTAGTGAATGTTTCGAAGAGGTGACTAAGGTAGTGGACAGGGGAATGTCTTTAGATGTTGTGCATTTGGAGTTTCAGAAGGCATTTGATAAAGTCTCATACAAGAGATTGTTACCTAAGGTAGAAGCGCATGGAATTGAGGGCAAATTACTGACATGGCTTGGAAATTGGCTGAGTGGCAGGTGACAGGAAATAGGGATAATGGACAGATACTCAAGTTGGCAGGAAATGGTCAATGGTGCCCCAAAAGGATCTGTGTTAGGGCTTAAATTATTTATATTATTTATTAAAGACTTGGATAAGCACGTGGAAGGTCATAAATCCAAATTTGTTGATGACACAGTGTTGGGCAGCATTGTTGATAGCGATAGAATATAATTACAAAGGGATGTTGATAGATCGGGTGAATAGGCAAAACTGTGGCAGATGGAATTCAATGTAACCAAGTGTGAGGTTATCTATTGGAGTAAGCAAGGACAGATCAGGGTAGTTTCTAGGTGGTGTGAAGTTAACTACAGTGACTGTCCAAAGAGACTTGGGGGTTCAGATGCATAGGTTGTTATAATGCCATGAACAAATGCAGAAAATAATCAAGATGACTAATGAAATGCTGGCCTTTATATTCAGAGGACTGGAGTTCAAGAATGCAGAGGTTATGCTGCAGCTACACAAAACTCTGGTTAGACCCCATTTAGAGTACTGTTGGCAGCTCACGGCACCACATCACAAGAAAGGTATATTGGCATTGGAAGGAATACAAAGTAGGTTTACATGAATGATTTCTGTACATCAGTGGTTGAGTTACCAGTAGAGATTATACAAACTAGGCCTGTTTTCTGTAGAATTTAGACAGCTGAGCACTAATCTAATCAAAGTCTTCAAGATTGTAACAAGAAAAGACAGGGTAGATAAAGATTAGCTATTTCTACAAGATGGGAATTCTAGCACCAGGGGACAAAGTGTGAGCATTAGGGCCAGACTATTCAGGAGAGATGTTAAGAACTGCTGCTATACTCAAAGGCTGGTCAACATTTGAAACATTTTTCCACAAATGGCAGTGGATGCTGGATCAGTTGTTAGCTTTAACTCTGAGATTATTTTTTTTTGTTAATCAAATATATGAAAGGATATGGGCCAAAGGAGGGGTGTGGAGTTAGGCCACAGATCAGTCCAGATGTCACTGAATGGCAGAACTGACCTGAGGGGCTGAGTGGCCTACTTTTGCTTCAGCATTTTATGCTCTTACGGAGAAAGATTCAGTGGAAGCTTTCAATCGAATACTTGAAGGGGGAAGCGTTGCAGGGTCGTGCATATGAAATGGGGAAGTGGGCCTAATTGAATGGAATACTCAATGAACTGAATCAGACACAATTGTCTGAACAGCCTTGTTTCTCTGCACTATTATTTTTGTGTTTGTAAAACATACATCTCAGATGATGCCTGGTTTAAACCAGGTACAGATCTTGGGCTGAGGTTACGTTGGGGCAATGAACTTTGACTCTGTGCAGGAAGCTTCTTCCAATGGACTCCTGTTCATAAAATCATCACATCTCGTATTGCAGGAGGAGGCCATTCAGCCCATTATGTTTGCCCCAGACCCATTGACAAATTGGAAGCTTCTTCCAATGGACTCCTGCTGTCCCCTGAGGGTGGGACACATTCATATCCTTTCCTGCTCATCAGCGTTTGTAAGATTGGGGCTTATGGAAACTCGAGGATATGAAACCTCAAACTTGAGGCCAGCCAAAGATCTGCTGCCTATGTTTTAACTTGTCCTCAAGTCCCTCTTCTTTATCATCCAAGTCTTGCTGACCCTCACTGGCTCCTGCTTAAGTTCTTTTTTATTCATTCATGGGACGTGGGCATCGCTAGCTGGGTGAGCATTTTTACGACCTGTCTCTAGTTGCACTTGAGAAGGTGATGAAGAGGTGCACAGCGTGAAGCCTGGAGTTTGATGAGCATGTGGATCTTAAAGGCTCATTGCTCTCATAGCCATGAAATATAGGAGCAGGGATAGCCATGGAGTCATAGAGACGTACAGCACAGAAACAGACCCTTCGGTCCAATCCGTCCATGCCGACCAGATATCCCAACCCAATCTAGTCCCACCTGCCAGTACCCGGTCCATATCCCTCCAAACCCTTCCTATTCATATACCCATCCAAATGCCTTTTAAATATTGCAATTGTACTAACCTCCACCACTTCCTCTGTCAGCTCATTCCATTAACGTACCACCCTCTGCATGAAAAAGTTGCCCCTTAGGTCCCTTTTGTATCTTTCCCCTCTCACCCTAAACCTATGCGCTCTAGTTCTGGACTCCCCTACCCCAGGGAAATGATGTTGTCTATTTACCCTATCCGTGCACCTCATGATTTTGTCAACCTCTATAAAGTCACCCCTCAGCCTCCAATGCTCCAGGGAAAACAGCCCCAGCCTGTTCAGCCTCTCCCTTTCGCTCAAATCCTCCAACCCTGACAACATCCTTGTAAATCTTTTCTGAACCCTTTTCTGAACCCTGGCTGAGGGGTGACCTTATAGAGGTTTTCAAAATCATGAGGGGCATGGATAGGATAAATACAAAGTCTTTTCCCTGGGGTGGGGGAGTCCAGAACTAGAGGGTATAGGTTTAGGGTTAGAGGGGAAAGATATAAAAGAGAGCTAAGGGACAACGTTTTCACTCAGAGGATGGTACGTGTTTGGAATGAGCTGCCAGAGGATGTGGTGGAGGCGAGTACAATTGCAACATTTAAAAGGCATCTGGATGGGTATATGAATAGGAAGGGTTTGGAGGGATATGGCCAGGTGCTGGCAGGTGGGAATCGATTGGGTTGGGATATCTGGTCGGCATGGACGAGTTGCACCAAAGGGTCTGTTTCCGTGCTGTATATCTCTATGACTCTGTGACTCTTAAATGCTATTCCCCTACCAAATCAAAATTTCACCATTTGCCACAGTGGGATTCCCCATGGGCCCAGGACATATGCTGAATTATAACTCATGGCATCCTGACTACACCACCCAGTGTGTGTGTGTGAGGCAGGTGCATGATAACAGGCATAGGTGACGGGGGGGTATGTGTGATGCAGGTTCTTTGGGGGTGTAGCTGTGGGGTACTGTGTGAGGGATGGAGAGCGTGTGGGAGGGTGTGAGGGATGGGGGGGTGTCTGAGGGGTTGGGGGAGTGTGAGAGGGATGGAGAATAGTGTGTGATGGGTGGGGGTGTTGTGTGTTAGGTCTCCCCATGACTCAGCAGCACAAAATGACTGACAGCTCCCATGGCTAATACAGCAGAACACAGCTGACTAACATTTACTCAAGGTTGTTGAATGTGCTAAGACATAGATTTCTCATTTGATAACAATAGCAATACAAGATTGCAGCTAATGCATAATACACTAACTAATTGTTTAATCAATAATTATAGATCTAGATTCCAAATTAGTTATAGCACTCAAAGCATTGAAGAGAAATATCCAATCCAGTTTCAGACAATAAAAGCAACCCCTTATCATTACAGGGAGAAAGGAATACAGAGATTAGCAGACATTCTTAATGTGTTCATTCAATCCACATTCCAAACAATTTTTAAAGAATTCAACATTAGTAACCACATAACTTTGTTGGATCTGATCAAAAATTAATATCCCTTTGTATTTCCTGTAGTGAGGGATTTAAACAGTTCCTGAAGTGATAGGTAAGTATCTAATTAATTGGCAGTTAACACATGCAGTTGGCAAATGTTACTTGAATACAGTATCCATTGTGAAAGGCCTCAAAAAGGGAGATGAGAGTCTGGAAAATATCATGAGTGATTTGGGGGGTGGACCACAAGCATGTCCACCTCTGTCGTTTTGCTGAGGCAAGCTTAAATTGTCTAAGATGCTGTACTGGAAAGCTGATTACAGAGGGGTAATGCCGCGGGCTGCTGACCAACTGTATTTGAACAAGGTGGGGTTGTTGATGTGTGTACTCTAAATTGTATAAGACATTGTGAAGCTTTTTTGCTGTGCTGCACCTGATATGTAAATCACAATAAAGGTCACCTGAATCTGCCCCGCGACTCGGACTCTCATTAAAAATATGAGATCTCACAGTGTGTAATGAGTGCATGAAGGATGGGGGAGCGTGTTTCGAGCATTTGGGAGTGGATGTGGGATTGGGGTTGTGTGAGGGGTGTGTGAGGGGTGGAGGTGTGGTGGGAGGTGAGGTAAGGGCAGTGTCTGAGTGGTGGGGGCTGGTTGTATCAATCTCACCTGAAACAGTCAATGAAGAGTTGAAAGCTGATAAAACTTCTGCCGAAATCCTGGCACTTTGTCCGGCTGCCTCCAAGGCTGCAGCTCAACACCACTGCCTCGAGAGTAATTAGGTTTGGGCAATAAATACTGGTTTAACCCGTGATCGCACTTCCTTCAAATAAATTAGAAATACACCGAGGGAGAAAGTGCAATAAATGACATCACTGAAGGAAATGAATCATCTGTCAGCTGTGGGTGGATAAAAAGCTCAGTTTGTACAGAAGCAGGAGAATACACAATCTATGTTTGCAAGGCGGAGGGTGGACATAGTCACCAGAGTGATTCTCACTAAAGTAAGTGTTTTTTTTTTGGTTTTCTAATAATTAACGTTGATGTTTAATTTTGAAGTGATGGAATCGAATAGGAGGCTCATTAGGTGACCCTTGGTTAAACTACCGCTAAATTGTGAAACAGATCTACTTTGACAAAAAAAGAATACATAGGTATTACAGGATTGGAGTTTGACGTACACACCCAGCTCGAGATAGGCTGATACTCTTTATGCCGGAGGGTTGATCTACTGAAAGTGTTTACATTTCTGGAAAATTTTGATCGGTTCAGCCTAAGTTTCCTCTCATTTTTCCTGCTACTGTGCAGTTTGGAGGGGACACAGGAGTCAATATAGTAAATATATTTCCACCTGTGTGGTGGGCAGCTGACCGAAGCTGGGAAGCGCAATAAGCACTGATGAATCCTATTTGGAATTCAGGAGAAATGTCTTTACCCAGAGAGTGTGGCGAGTATAGAACTCGCTCCCACAGCCAGTAGTGAATATCATTTCAAGGAAAATCTGTTTAAACTATGAGGGAGAAAGCATTATGCTGATGATGGGGTGAGATTGGGAAGAGGTTTATGTGCAGCATTAGCACCACTATAGAGCAGATGGCCCTGTCAGAGTGGATGTTGTGAAGGTGTTCCGGTTGGCAGGAGAGACAAGGATCTGAGAGCACAACGTTAGGGTAAAGGGAGATAAGGAGAAACTTCTTTAGCCAGCCACTGAAGACTGCGAAGGCCAGGTCACTGAGTATATTTAAAACAGAGATGGATAATTGCCCAGGAGATCAAAGGTTATGGGGAGAAAGTGGGGAAAATGGGGTTGAAAAACTGATCAGTCATGATCGAATGGTAAAGCAGACTTGATGGGCTGAATGGCCTAATTTCTCTCCTATTCTGGATCAGTGGTGCTGGAAGAGCATAGCAATTCAGGCAGCATCCGAGGACAGGCAAAATCGACGTTTCGGGCAAAAGCCCTTCATTAGGGCTTTTGCCCGAAACGTCGATTTTGCCTGTCCTCGGATGCTGCCTGAATTGCTATGTTCTTCCAGCACCACTGATCCAGAATCTGGTTTCCAGCATCTGCAGTCATTGTTTTTACCTCTAATTTCTCTCCTATGTCTTCTGGCCTTTCTGTGCTGTAAAAATCACCATAATTCAATGTACAAGTCTCACTAACATTAGACACCAAACCTAGGACTAGACAGAAAAACATTCTGTGAAAGGCAAGGTGTCCCTGAAGGGACCTGGCTCCATCCCCTTCTGATAGGTCCCAACCCACAATCTGACAAAACATAGCAATGAGTAGACCATCTGAGTCTCATTCTCTCCATATAGAATCACAGCATCCCTACAGTGTAAAAAGAGGCACTGACCTCCAAAGAACATCTCACCCAGACCCACCCCATCCCAGTAACCCTACATGAGGGTTTTTACCATGGCTAATCCACCTACCCTGCACACCCCTGAACAATATGGGAAATTTAGCATGGCCAATCTACCCAAACCACACAGTTGGTATCATCCTGCATTGCAAACCATGAGTTACCTGAGTCGTCTGCCCAGCTTCCCCTTAAAATACATTGAAATGATTAACTTCACCCACTTCCTCTGTAACAGCAAGATCCACATTCTCATTTCTCATGTATTAGAAAATGTACTTATGCTGATAGCTACTAGACTTAAGCTTCTGTGATGAGTTTAATGAAACACAGGAACCTGGATTCAGGTCTGAGTTGTCCAATGGTCATTCAGCCTCTGCCCCCTGTTCTCAGGCAAAGTTGATTATGTAGCATAAAAACAAAATAAATCTGAAATAAAAACAGCTGAAGAAACTCAGCAGGTCTGGCAGCATCTGTAGAGACAAACAATGTTTCAAGTCTGATATGACTTCTTCAGAACTCTTCTCTGCTGAAAACCAGGCCAAGGCCAATTATATCAAAATTAGGTAGGAGCTGGGAAATGGGGATTGGACACAGCTATTTGAAGGAAAGTCCACATTTGATATGTGGGAGGCTTTAAAAAGCTAGGTTGAAGATAGTGCAGGATAGGCATGTCCCTTGCTGTTGGGAGGCCTGTAATACAGCCCCACCAATGTAACTGCACCCTTATTTCTAAGTTCTACCCATAATGCCTCACTGCTCAAGCCCTCCATATTGTCCACCTTTAGCACAGTCTGATATCATCCGTGACCAGCAATGCAACTCCTACCCCTCCCCTTACTTCCCTCCCTGTCCTGTCTGAAGCATCTATATCCTGGAACATTTAGTTGCCAATCATGCTCTTCCTTCAACCAAGTCCCTGTGATCATAAAACCATTGTCCATAATTATTTTTGACTTTGGCTAATTACTGGTATGTAGACTCCTCAGGTTGGGATATTTTGATATTTTTGTAGATAAAATTGGTGTCCTGACCCAGCTGACTGTCGGGAATTATTAGACACTCTTTGGATGATTCCAGGACAGGTGATCCCTGGGGGAAGTAATCTGGACTGGTAACTGATTAAGACCATAAGACATGGGAGCAGAAATTAGGCCATTCAGCCCATCAGGTCTGTTCCGCCATTCAATCATGGCTGATAAGTTTCTCAACCCCATTCTCTTGCTTTCTCCTTGTAACCCTTGGTTCCCTTGATACTCAAGAAACAATCTCTCAGTCTTAAATGTACTCAATGACCTGGCCTCCACAGTCTCCTGTAGCAATGAATTCCACAGATTCACCATTGTCTGGCTGAAGAAGTTTCTCCTTATCTCTGTTCTAAAAAGCCTTCCCCTTACTCGAAGGCTGTGCTCTCAGGTCCTAATCTCTACCAATGGAAACATCTTCCCAACATCTACTCTGTCCAAGCCATTGAGTATTCTGCAAGTTTCAATTAGGTCCCTTCTAAACTCCATTGAGTATAGACCCAGTCCTCAAACATGCCTCATATGTTAAACTTTTCATTCCCAAGACCATTCTTGTGAACCTCCTCTGAACATGCTGCAGCACCAGTACATTCTTCCTGAGGTATGGGACCCAAAACTGTGCACAATACTTCAAATGTGTTCTAACCAGAGCCTTACAGAGCCTCCGAAGTACATCCCTGCTAATACATTCAAGTCCTCTCAAAATAAACGCCATCATTGGATTTGCCTTCCTAACTACTGACTCAATCTGCAAGTTTACCTTGAGAGAATCCTGGATGAGAACTCCCAAGTCACTTTGCACTTCAGATTTCTGAATTTTCTCCCCATTTACAAAAAAGTCCATGCCTCTATTCTTCCTACGAAAGTGCATGACCTCACAGTTTCCCACGGTGTACTCCATCTGCCACTTCTTTGTCCACTCTCCTAACCTGTCCAAATCCTTTTGCAGCCTCCCTGCTTCCTCAATGCTACCTGTCCCTCTACCTATCTTTATATTGTCTGCAAACTTAGCCAGAATGCCCTCAGTTCCTTCATTCAATTGATAATATAATGACTCGTTTGTAAATAAGTTTCATGATTTATTGTTGTTATTCCTCAGTCTCTTATCCTACAAGAAATGGAAAAGTGGCAGAAACTGAGACCAGTTGAGTTCAAGAATGGCATCTTGTGGCTTGAAGGTAGGTCTTTTTTGAATGATTCACATTTGATATTTGGGAAGAAAAATAAAGACGCAAATTCTGAACCCAATGTTGGATTAGAAAACTCCCCACTCATTGAGGTCTCCGTTCACCCTCTCTGAATTCTGGAGAATTTGAAGTCACACAGACTTAACTCTCTTGCCTCTTCCATCGAGGCTCTTTATTCTTTTACAAAATTAACCTAACATAGACCAACAGGCCGAATGACTGCAATATGTGCGCATACGTGCAAACACAAGCATACAAACCCAGACACAGACACTGAAACAAGAATGGGGGAAATGGTAGCATTGTAGACTGTCACAGATCTAATAATCGAGTGTCCCAGATTAATGTCTTCTTCTCCCCAGTCTAGAGGGTTTTAGTTTTGTCAATTTTAACACATGTGGATGGTGATGTGTTACAGTTCACTCAGAATCTAAGTTGTTGTGGTGACATTGACTACAACATCTATTTAAAAGTACATGTTCCCTGTAATTTGAAACAAGAATGGAAATTGCTGGAGAAGCTCAACAGGTCTGATAGCACCTGTAGAGAGAGAAACAGATTTAATGTTTTGGTTCTGCAGAAGGGTTGCTGGAACAGACACATTAAATTTGTTTTGCTGTCCCCACAGATGATGCCAGACCTGTTGAGTTTCTACAGCAATTTGTTTTTGTTTCAGATTTCCAGTTTTTGCGGCTCTTTGTTTTTTATTTTAGAATCTGGCACCCTGACTGATTTTTTTCTTTCCTATTCTGGGGCATGGGGGCCAGCTGCAGTTCTCAGATTGCACACTCACTGGGGTGTGTGGCAGAGTTAATTATTCACTCAGTAAACTCACTGAATCACAGTGAGGGCTCAGTGAGATGGTCTCATTTGCAGAGTGAATATTTCACCACATCCTTATTGAGTGAGGATCTGCTTCCAAGGACAAGGCTAGCAGAAACAGATTCAACAGCCTCTCATCTGATACTGAGGGTTTTGTGTTAATATTCCATTTGCTGGAATTGCAAAATGAGCAGAATTTTGAAAGTTAATGGAAAATTAGACTGGGGGCAAATTAGCAAATGCCTGTTCTTTTTTCCTTTGTCTCTTTTTCCCCCTTATTTCCCACACGACCACCTAACAGTGGTAGTGCTTCTAATTTGCCTCAGCACTTGTGTGTGTGTATATGCAGGTGTGAGACAGTGAAAGACAACAGGTGTAGAAATGTTTATTCATTTTCCACCATCCGAGTGGTCAGTGTGACAAGTAATGCCCTTCTCGACAAAGGGCAATGTTGCATGATCAAACAGTGAAGGGGAGGGCAGGGATTAAACCAAAATAGAGTTGGAGGGGGAAATAAAACTCTCCACTCCCTGCAGCGCACACCTCTCCCTGAACAGCTTGAGGGTGTTGGTAGATACCGTGTGCTCCTTCTTTAGGCTCGAATGTAACCATGGAAATGCTTGTTCTTTATCTGGAAGATTTAATTAAACTCAATTGAACTGTATTGTTAAGTAATTTCCTCTAAGATGCATAGCTTCATGAGGACTATGCAGCAGAAAAAACAATTAGAAGGAATTGAGATAAAGTTCTGGTTATATACGATATACAACATAAAATAGTCATTTGGTCCAACCAGTGTGTGTGGGTGATAATGCTCCACTCATACCTCATATTTTCCCTCACGTAAAATTACCCCAATTAAGTGATTGTGATAAATTCAGCCCAGGTGGACCTCATAGAATAAGCATTGTCTGACTGGGGCTGTTAATCCAGTCCAATCAGAGAGCATTGGCTGATAGATAAGAGCAGGAGTGTCTACCGCACTTAGGCGGTAGTGTGGGGGTTAAAAAAAATAAACAGGGGACTCATTCCCCTTCACTGTTTGATCACACAGCACTGCCTTTTGATGTGAAGGGCAGTGTTTGTCACTGGCCACTTGGGTGTTTGCCTAATTTGAGTGTATGTGCAAGGACTCTCCTTGAAGGCGACTATCCCTAGACCAGCTGCCCTACAGGAAGAGAGAAGGAGAAGGAGAGACCAGCACTCCCACTGCTGGTCTCTGGGACCCCGCCCAGAAAAAAAAAGAACAGGAGTGTCTTTGATTTGATCCCTGCCCTCCCCTTCACTGTTTGATCACGCAGCATTGCCCTTTGTTGAGAAGGGCACTGCTTGTCACTGGCCATCCTGATGTTTCCTTTCTTCCTGCTGGTGGAAATTGATTTGAAGATTTGTACGCCTCCTGTCTTTCACTGTGTCTCACACCTGCACACACACAACATGGGTGCTGGGGAAAATATAAGCACTACCGCAGTTAGGTGGTAGTGTGGGGGCAAGGAGAAAGAGGGGGGAAAAACATAACCGGAAATAAAAAGAGGAGTGTCTTTGATTTAATCCCTGCCCTCCCCTTGACTTTTTGATCACACAGCATTGCCCTTTGTTGAGAAGGGCACTTGCCATTCGAGTGTTTCCTTTCATCCTGGTGGTGGAATATAAATAAAGATTTACACACTCATTGTTCTTCACTGTGTCCTACACCTGCGCGCACACACACAAAAAGACTGAGGGACCTGGATCAGTGTGAAGGACTCTCCATGTGTAAATGAGATAACCAGAATCCAGAGAAAGTAATTTCCTGTCATGGTGAAAGGAAAGGCTGGTAGATATAGAGAATGCTGGATGACGAAAGAAATTGAGGGTTTGGTTAAGAAAAAGAAAGAAGCATATGTAAGGTATAGACAGGATAAATCGAGTGAATCCTTAAGAGTATAAAGGAAGTAGGAGTATACTTAAGAGGGAAATCAGGAGGGCAAAAAGGAGACATGAGATAGCTTTTGCAAATAGAGTTAAGGAGAATCCAAAGGGTTTTTATTAGTACATTAAGGACAAAAGGGTAACTAGGGAGAGAATAGGACCCCTCAAAGATCAGCAAGGTGGCCTTTATCTGGAGCCGCAGAAAATGGGAGAGATACTTAACGAGTATTTTGCATCAGTATTTACTGAAAAAAGGATATGAAAGATATAGGAAGTAGTGAAATAGGTGGTGACACCTTGCAAAATGTCCATATTACAGAGGAGGAAATGATGGATGTCTTGAAATGCATAAAGGTAGATAAATCCCCAGGACCTGATCAGGTGTACCCAGAACTCTGTGGGAAGCTAGAGAAGTGATTGCTGGGCCTCTTGCTTAGATATTTGTATCATCGATAGTCACAGGTGAGGTGCCGTAAGACTAGAGGTTGGTTAACGTGGTGTCACTATTTAAGAAGGGTAGTAAGGACAAGCCAGGGAACTATAGACCAGTGAGCCTGACCTCGGTGGTGGGCAAGTTGTTGGAGAGAATCCTGAAGGACAGGACGTACAGTTATTTGGAAGGGCAAGGACTGATGAGGGATAGTCAACTTGGCTTTGTGCGTGGGAAATCATGTCTCTCAAACCTGATTGCGTTTTTGAAGGAGTAACAAAAGGAAATTGATGAGGGCAGAGCAGTAGATGTGATCCATTTGGACTTCAGTAAAACGTTCTACAAGGTTCCCCATGGAAGACTGGTTAGCAAGGTTAGGTCTCACGGAAAAAAGGGATAACTAGCCATTAGGATACAGAACTGGCTCAAAGGTAGAAGACAGAGGGTGGTGGTGGAGGGTTGTTTTTCAGACTGGAGGCCTATGACCAGTGGATTGCCACAAAGATCGGTGCTGGGTCCTCTACTTGTTGTCATTTACATACATGATTTGGATGTGAGCATAAGAGGTACAGTTAGTAGGTTTGCAGATGACACCAAAATTGGAGGTGTAGTGGACAGCGAAGAGGGTTACCTCAGATTACAACAGGAACTTCACCAGATGAGCCAATCGGCCGAGAAGTGGCAGATGAAGTTTAACTCCGATAAATGCGAGGTGCTGCATTTTGGGAAAGCAAATCCTAGCACGACTTATACACTTAATGGTAAGGTCCTAGGGAGGGTTGCTGAACAAAGAGACCTTGGAGTGCAGGTTCATAGCTCCTTGAAAGTGGAGTCGCAGGTAGATAGGATAGTGAAGAAGGCGTTTGGTATGCTTTCTTTTATTGGTCAGAGTATTGAGTACAGGAGTTGGGAGGTCATGTTGCGGCTGTACAGGACATTGGTTAGGCCACTGTTGGAATATTACGTGCAATTCTGGTCTCCTTCATATCGGAAAGATTTTGTGAAACTTGAAAGGGTTCAGAAAAGATTTACAAAGATGTTGCCAGGGTTGGAGGATTTGAGCTATAGGGAGAGGCTGAACAGACTGGGGCTGTTTTCCCTGGAGTGTCAGAGGCTGAGGGGTGATCTTATAGAGGCTTACAAAATTGAGGGGCATGAATAGGATAAAAAGACAAAGTCTTTTCCCTGGGGTAGGGGAGTCCAGAACTAGAGGGCATAGGTTTAGGGTGAGAGGAGAAAGATAAAAGAAACCTAAGGGGCAACTTTTTCACGCAGAGAGTGGTACGTGTATGGAATGAGCTGCCAAAGGAAATGGTGGAAGCTGGTACAACTGCAACATTTACGAGACATTTGGATGGGTATATGAATTGGAAGGGTTTGGAGGGATATGGGCTGGGTGCTGGCAGATGGGACTAGATTGGGTTGGGATATCTGGTTGGCATGGACGGGTTGAACTGAAGGGTCTGTTTCCATGCTGTACATCTCTATGACTCTCTAAGTAAAGGGTGACTTGGTGACAGGATACCAGCCCCTGTGGCGTTGTTTTATCCACAAGAGAAAATGTTCTCTTGGTTTCCATTCTATCAAACTCTATTATAAATTTCCAAAACCCTTCACCTCGATTAGGTTACCTCTCAGCCTTATTTTGTTTTCAAGGGAAAAGACTGAATCATTCCCAGACATTTCAGGCATCATCCTTGTAAACCTTTACTACACTGTCCTATCACCTCTAAATAGACTTTTATATATAAATATAAAACAACTCCACACAGTGTTCCAAGTGTCGCATAAGTTCAATGCAGGTTTAACATAATTATTGAAGTGGTCATAGCTGAAACAGGGTCCTGATTTGAATAAAAAGGAACCATGAGAGTATGAGGCACAGGTTGGCAAGGATGGGTTGCAGAAATGTGTTACAGGGGTTAAGAGCAAATTGGCAACACTTCATATTTAAAAAAAATGTGCATGAAATACAACAATGATTAATTCCTGTCTGACATAAAAAAAACATGTAATAAAAATAAATAAAACACATGAAATTTGGGATATCAGATTTAAAGAGGAGACATTTAGAGTTGCCCATATATGTAGCATTTGGAGGATTTGGAGAATTGCAAAATTTAGATTAGATTAGATTAGATTAGATTACTTACAGTGTGGAAACAGGCCCTTCGGCCCAACAAGTCCACACCGCCCCGCCGAAGCGCAACCCACCCATACCCCTACATTTACCCCTTACCTAACACTATGGGCAATTTAGCATGGCCAATTCACCTGACCTGCACATCTTTGGACTGTGGGAGGAAACCGGAGCACCCGGAGGAAACCTACGCAGCAAGCCTAAGGACAAAAAGTTTGCTCAAGAGGGGTGAAATAGAGGACGAGAGCAAAATTGCAGGGAACATAAAAACTGATCATAAAATCTTATATAAAAATGAGAAGAGAAAATGATTACTAAGGACAAATACAAGCACCTCACAGTCAAAAACTGGGGAAATTTTAATGGGGAACAAAGAAATAACAGAAGAATTGAACACAAAAGTGGGAACAAATAACCTCCTGGAAATAGGTCTAGATCTAGTGAGAGAACATAATTAATGAAAATCAGTATTAGTGAGAAAATTCTTTGGAAAATTAATGGGGTTAAAGGCTGACAAATCTCCAGAGCTTGATAATCTACATCCGAGACTACTAAAGGAAGTGCTGAAAATGTGTTGCTGGAAAATTTGTGGCGGATATCCTTCCATATCTGTCACAAATTCACCTGCACCTTCACACACATCATTTACTGCATCCACTGCACCCGATGTGGCCTCCTCTATATTGGAGAGACAGGCCGCCTACTTGCTGAATGTTTCAGAGAACACCTCTGGGACACCCGGACCAACCAACCCAACCACCCCGTGGCTCAACACTTCAACTCCCCCTCCCACTCCACCAAGGATATGCAGGTCCTTGGACTCCTCCATCGCCAGACCATAGCAACACGATGGCTGGAGGAAGAGCGCCTCATCTTCCGCCTAGGAACCCTCCAACCACAAGGGATGAACTCAGATTTCTCCAGTTTCCTCATTTCCCCTCCCCCCACCTTGTCTCAGTCAAATCCCTCGAACTCAGCACCGCCTTCCTAACCTGCAATCTTCTTCTTGACCTCTCCGCCCCCCACCGCCACTCTGGCCTATCACCCTCACCTTAACCTCCTTCCACCTATCGCATTTCCAACACCCCTCCCCCAAGTCCCTCCTCCCTACCTTTTATCTTATCCTGCTTGGCACACTCTCCTCATTCCTGAAGAAGGGCTCATGCCCGAAACGTCGATTTTCCTGCTCCTTGGATGCTGCCTGACCTGCTGCACTTTTCCAGCAACACATTTTCAGCTCTGATCTCCAGCATCTGCAGACCTCACTTTCTCCTACTAAAGGAAGTGGCCCTGTAAATATTGGATATATTGGTTGTCATCTTCCAAAGTTCTACACACACTGGAGAATTCCTACAGATTAAACGGTGGCCGTTTTAACCCACTATTTAAAAAAGAGAAGCGATAAAACAGACAATTACAGACCTGTTAGACTAACAGATGTGGAAAATACTACAGCCTATAATAAAAGATGCGATAATAGAACAAGTAGGCGGCCTGTCTCTCCAATTAAATGAGACCTGGATTGATGAAAGGTAAATCATGCTTAACAAACCCACTGGAATTCTTTGAGGATGTAATTACCAGAGTAGATGCAATTTAGATTTTCAGAGGGCTTTTGATAAGCTCCTTCATTAGAGTTTAGGAGACAAACTTAAAGCACATGGGATACAGAACAATATATTGGCATGGATTAAGAATTGTTTGACAGACAGGAAACAGAGTGGGAATAAATGGGTCTTTTCTAAATGGCAAGTAATGTTTGGTAGGGTACTGCAAGGATCGGTACTTAGACCCCATTATTCACATTATATATTAATGACCTAGAACTGCAACATTTCCAAGTTTACTGATGACACAAAACAGGGCAAGATTGTGAGTTTTTAGGAAATGCAAGGAGTCTTAAAGTGATCTAGACAAGTTGAGTGGGTGGGTAAACACATGACAAATGCAGTACAACAAGGTTAGATGTGAAGTTTAGTATGGAAAAAATAAATATAAAGTATTTAAATGGCAATATATTGGGGAGTGTAGAGCACAAAATGACCTCTGTTTTCTTGTACACCAGTAAATGAAAATAACAGGCAACTGCATCAAGCAATTAGGAAGGCAAATGGTATACTGTACCTTCAGTACAAGAGGGATTGGAGTTCAGCAGTAGGGATGTCTCAGATTTCATGTTTTGGTTCCAGCGACTCTTCTTCAGAACTGGAACTAAAACATTAAATCTGTTTCTCTCTCTCTCCACAGGTTCTGTGAGACCTGCCGAGTTTCCCTAGCAATTTCTGTTTTTGTTTCAAATTTCAGGGAATGTTGATTATAACATGCAATTAAAGGTACTTGTCACCACAATAACTTGGATTCTCAGTGAACTGTAACACATCACCATCCATACATGTTAAAAATTCAGAAGGTTAGATTCTCATGGGGGCAACTGGGGCTCCTTACAATTTAACCAGAACTTGCTTCTACATCTTTGTGCTGCACTTAGTGACTTTCATGCAGCCACTAACACATTACAACTTTTGGAACATTGAGATCTTACCAACTTTGCACATGCAGGATGTGAACATGACCAAGTCTGAAAAAGAAAAGTATTGAAATTTACTTTGAAAAGCCCCAGCTCTTGAAAATATCAATATCTGATCAGATGCTGGGTGTGTGAATGGAAAAATATGATTATCTACAAATCTAACCTGCTCAGAGATAGAGAGAAGATAGAGAGAGGCATAACTGTTTCCATTAAGACTGAAATTAAACATTTTAACTTTTTGATCAGTAGCTTGAGCATTTTTGGCTCTTTGGACAATTGAATTATACCACACAGGAGAGTCCCTTCTGACCTATCGAGTCTGCACTGATCTTTCTACACTAATCTCACTTTCCAACACGTGGCTTATGTTACAACATTGAATGTTATGACATTTCTAGTGCTCATCCACATACAATCCATTATTCTGAACTGGCCAAGGCATTATATGGAATCAAAACCAGAAATTGTTGGAAAAACTCAGCAGGTCAGGCAGCATCTGTGGAAAGAAAGCAAAATTAACGTTCCAGGTCTATTGACCCTTCTCATGAATGCTACTGGACCTGCTGGGTTTTTCCAACAACTTTTTTGTTTTGCTTCTGATTTCCAGCATTTGCGATTCTTTTGGTTTTTTTAAGGGATTATATGGATCTGAAATGATTAGGGGACATTTAAATTTAGATGAAGGGATTTAATTTTCTCATTTCCTTCAGTTAGTTCTCTTGGACAATCTGATATCAACCTTGGTTTAAGTTATAGATGACATCATTTCAACTATTAATTTCCCATACCCTCATCCCAAAGTCTGAAGCATAAACAAACTGCTCTCTGGTGACTAGATAACAGACTAATTCTTAAACCTAAACCCACAGACTTCCTGGTGTGGTAATTCAGCAAGAGCCATAACATTGCTCAGAATTCAAAGAACAAACCCACTGAACAATCTCAGACTTTTACACCTTGCAAATTGATCACCAAATGTTGTTTAAGGTTCAGAAGACCAAAAAAACCCTTCCTTAAAAGAATTGTTTTTAGTCAATGCTGATAATTTTGAATAATTTGTTGTGGCACACCGCAGTCAGGTACTCACTATTCCGTGAATACTCAGTGTAGGTTAAACACTTCTTGCCTGGTGTGTTAAGTATCAGTTCAACCCAGGAAATGATATGAGATGTTAACTTTATATTTAGCCATCAGTTGTGGGTGACACTGCGGGTCAAAAAGCCATGGGTTCAAGTCCCATTCAGCAGAGCTGAACTCAGAAACCGGGACTGAGGGAATGCTGTCTTTCAGATGGGATGTTGAATGCTATTCACAAATTCCCAAAACACTTTACTGTTCCTTTTACTTTTGGCATGGAGTCTCTTATGACAGAATTAATGCAGACAGCCTTGAGTGCCTGAAGAACTCCCCCCGCACTGTAAAGTGAAGTACTGGAACTATTGGTTGGTGCCTCAGTTTAACATCACATCTGAGAGATGGCACTCCACACAATGCAGCACTCTGCAATAAAAGTGTCTGCCTAGCTCAATACTCTGAGGTGGAGTCTTTTCAGTAGGAGGTGAAAGTGCTAGCCATTGATCTATAACTGACAATATACAGCTGTTTTATTTTATGATTCATTTTTGAATGATACTTATCAATAACAACCAATACAGCAAGCAGTCAAGAATTAATTCTTTCTTTTCTTTTATAACCTGTGCGGAAACATGAAGAATCTCCAAGAGGTAAGATATGGAAACTTCCAAATATTTAAATGCTGAAGAGTCTATTTTTGTGGTTCCATCTTCCAATACTGTCAGACACTTCCTTCTCTCTCCTTGACATCTCGACATAAAGTTTATTTTCTCTATTGTAATGCAGTTGATGATCCATTTAAATCCTTGTGTAAATATATTTAAAAAATAACTTGCATTTTTATAGCATCTTGCATGACATCATTAAAATACTATTGAAGCATAGTCCCTGAAATAAATGAAACAGGACAACCAATGTATACACAGCAAGTCCCTGCAAATGGCTGTATGATAATGACAGGATCATCTGTGCTTTTTAATGTTAAATCCATTGTTTGGAATAGTGCCCATAGGGTCCTTACCATTCTGCTGGGAGGGTGTACAGGATCATTGGCTTGACAGATCATCCGAAAGAGCTGTTTGGGCAGCACAGCACTAACTAAGATCATTTGCTTTGAAGTGGGATTAGAAGTCATGACCTTCTCAGTCCAAGAGGAGAGCTACTGAGCCACAGCTGACAATTCAGGGAATGGCTAAGGGAATGATGGAGGGAGTCAAACATTGGTGAGGAGATACTGAGAAGCTAAAAGAACTGGGGTGCATGCTGGAGAGAGTACAGTTTCAGCAAAAAGAATCCAGGCAGGTGATGACATTGAGGTGTTGTTGCTGGACTTGTATTCCAGAGATTGTGATATTTCTCTGGAGACCCAGGTTCATTGCCTTCCAAATAAAATGGTGAAACATTATTTTTTTAAAACTGGAGAAAATTGCAAACTAAATGGCTATCTGGCTACATGTGGTATAACCCACTACTGCCTTTCTTAAGGAAGGAAATCTGCCATCCTTACTTAATATCTTGATTCCAGACCCATAGCAATACCATTAATTGGTCTCTAAAATCTGAACACTTCTTGCAAGAAGCACTTAGGGCGTTAAGGAACAGAATGTACTCTGAGTGGGGGACTCCACCACCAAGAGACACTCAGTAGCACTAGTACTGACTGAGACAACTGAGTCCCAAAGGAAAACATTGCGAGACTGGATCGTAGCTGGTGGTGAGGGAAACATTTCTTGACATCCCCAATCTACTTGCATCTGTCAGTATCCCATCTTCACACTGAATGCCTCCATCATGATGTGTGGCACTACTACAGCACTTAGTGGGATATATTTTGAACAATTCATGACTTGTCAGAGAATCACAGAATCCATACAGTGCAGAAATAGGCCATTTGGCCCATTGAGTCTACACTGACCTTCTGAAGAGCATCCCACCCCATCCCCATAACCCCATATTTACTATGGCTAACCCATCAACCTGCGCAACACTGGACACTATGGGTCAATTTAGCATGACCAATCAACCTAACTTGCACATCTTTGGACTGTGGAAGGAAACTGGAACACCCAGAGGATACCCACACAGACAGTTATCTGAGACTGGAATCAAACCCAGATCCATGGTGCTGTGAGGCAACAGTGCTAACCACTGAGCCAGTGTCACCCCAGTTCTTTCTAGCTGAGTAATAAACAAAACCACTAGCTGTTTACATTTATTAGAGATAAGGATGTAGGGGACAGTGTAAAGACTTTTAAGGAAGTATGCCATCCCAAAATTCTGATAATGCATTAAAGTTTTTAAATTATGGGCCTGATTTTCCAGGACGTGAGAACCCTACACATTCCAATCAAGATTCTTTCAGAAGTGTGGAGCCATAATTCCATTCTGATAATTTCCACAGTGCAGAACTATCATAGGAAGATTATCCGCATAAGTGATGGTGTTCCCATTGTTATTGGTTGCGATGATGTCACAGGCTCAGGAGCAGGTTCCTATTTTGAATTCGATGGGAATTGTGATTTTAGAAAAGACCTTTTTGATGCTGTCACCTGTCTGTAAAATACTTCATTTTTGTTTAGATTTCGAGGAAGACTGTCTCGAATTTTCACACAAGGACAGCGTGTTTGTGAAGGATTTTCATCAGAAACTATTGGTATTCACAGGAAAAGAAAGTTGCGGAGAAGCAAAGTTTCGTGATCTGAATAAGATCGAAAAGGCTGATGGTATTTTTTTGTTGGGAAATTTAACAAATGAATAATCAATGAACATTTTGTGTCATTTTGAAGTTCTGATTAAATTTATTTTCTTGTTTGTTAGGTGTTTATGTATGTACTGAAAGAGGCTGAGCAATTGCAATAGAATCTATAATTAACAGGATAAAGCCCATACAGACATGCTGTGTGCCTGTTGGGTTTAGTGTTTTGCTGTATTGGGTCAATGTATAAAAAACTGCAGAATGATTGCAGCATAGCAAGAGGCTGTGGGAAAGGAATTCACCTACTCATACACTCCCAACCCATTCCCCATGGACCTGTATATTTTTACTTTGTTAGATGGGTGATCCAGCTCCCTCTCTGCACCACACTCTCAGGTAGTGGCCTCCAGATCTGAACCATCTTTTGCAATGAAAACATTTCCTCCTATCACCATTCCCTCTTTTGCCAACTACTTTAAGTGTGCCTTCTGATCCTCAATTTTGCATCATAAGGAAGTTTCTCACTTTCTTACTCAACAAAACCTCGTAATGGTTTTGAACATATCTATCAAGTATCCTCTTCTCTAAGGAAAATAGTCCCAACTACTCTTGTTTATCAACAGAACTGAATGCCTTTAAATTCTTCTAAAATTGTGGTGCCTAGAAGTGACCATTCACCAATCCAAGTAATGTTGAGTGACTTGGGTCGGAAAGTCCCACCAGTTCATTCTCTAACTTTGTTGGTACAATGCTGATTATGAAACTTGCCGCATATCCCATAGCCACTGCTAACTCACTCCCTGTGCCATGGTTCATTCTTATCCCAGCTACACTGTCCACTGTCCAAAGTTGCTTCTACCCTCCGATAACTCAAACTCCTAATGTCAGTACTGATTTGCCAGGCCACAGACTCTACAATTACAAACCCCACTCAATCCCTGTCTGACAGCCATGAGACACAGAGTCTATTTATCTGTTGCTGGGGTAAAAATCATGGAACCCCCTTTCTAGCAGCAGAGAGTGTCCCTTCATTACCTGGACTGTAACAGTTCAAGAAGCCTGTTCATCACCATCTTCTCAAGAGACAATTAGGAATAAGCAATAAACACTGGTCTTGCTTAGGCTGTCAAAATGCCATGAACAAATCATGAAGTTTCTGTACCCAAACACTTGCTCTAAAACCTGAGATTCTATTACATTCTCATCTGACCAAATACATTTCTACTGTTGTTTTTAATTACTTGTGCATCTGAGCTCCCAACTCCTTGTGATCTTCCCCTCACCCAGTCTCTCATATTTGCAAAATAATTATTTAATTATAATAAAATGGAAGGGTGGTGTGACTAGATAGAAATTAGCTGCTGACTCTTAGTCACTAATTTGATTTTTTTAAATCCCTCTGTGATCAGCAATGAGGCCTGACAACTTAGTGAATGGTAAGTTATTCGGAACTGAATATCTAGAAATACACAGAAATTACAATTAGAAGTTTTGTGAAAGTGGTCATTCTCCAATCTGCAAATCAACCCAGTGAAAAGGCAAAGGGTAAAGCTCTTGTGGCATAGTGGTAGTGTCTACATCTGAGTTAGAAAATCCAGATTCAAGTACCATCCTGTTCCAGAGGTGTTATGACATAGCCAAATACATTTATAAAAAACAATAATGTCTACAATTGTACCAGGCAGCTCCATGACTAACTTTCAACAAGAAAGTAAGTTTGGGTTTTTCAAGGGAAAGATGGTCTTTCAGCTCTCTTAAACTTCAATCATTAGTTAGCAGAACATAACTCAGAGACTGGTGACACCTCATGTGTGTTAGATCAAAATTAACTCTCTGTCTCTCAGGAGCCCTGCCAAGGGCTGATTTGGAGCAGGAGATTAAAACTGACCAGATTACCTGATGGCTTTGTGGCTAATTGCATCATCTAGGGGTTGTCTAGATTAGAGTGGTGTTGGAAAAGCACAGCAGGTCAGGCAGCATCCGAGGAGCAGGAAAATCAATGTTTTGGGCAAAAGTCCTGATAAAGGACACGGGAGTGATTTTGCATCTGAGCTCAGTTAGATTATACTACATCTTAGGGCAGGTCCAATTTCTTAACATCTGAAACTGAGCTCTGTCCGGAGGGTCACTGAAGATGTTACCTAGTATGGTAATAAAACATCTGAAAAAGAACCTTTCAGCTCTGTGAGCAAACCTACATCCAGAACTAGGCCTTAACACCAGTTTGTACTAGCTCCATGGCTATCCCCCAATATCTCATCCAAATAGCATTTGACCCTGGGTCATTGATATAGAAAGGCAATTTGATCAGCAAAAGCATCACAGTTCAACCAGATCTCAATACCACCTCATGAACACATCTTCATGAAAGGGGGAATTGCAAAATGTGGAATGGCTGGTGGTGGGAGTAAAGATTTTAAAAAGTTATCATATTAAAATAATGAATTCTCCATTTTGGGGGATGGAATTAACTTAGTTCAATTAGTCTAAACTGTGCTGACCTTTAAAACTTAGAAGTTACTCCTGACTTACTATGTCAAAATGTTACAGAACTGTGAACAACTCTATAAAATCTTATTTTAATCTTTTCTAACGTAAGGGAAACAATCGCAAATTTGCCAGTGTCCCAACATGACTAAAGTCCCTCACCCGGCACTATTCTAGTAAAGCTTCTCCGTATTACGGCTTGGACATCCTTCCAACGATGCAAAGCCAAAATTGGACAGTGCTATGGTCAGGGCCCAACCTTACTTTTATAAAGGTCTAGCCTAAGTTTCTTGCTTTTGTAATCTGTGCTTCTATTTATAAAGTTAAGATTTGCGTGTTTTTGTTAATCAGCATTCTAATATATCCTAAAGTCCTGTGCATATGTACATTCCCAGGTTCCTGGGACCAGTTTGATTCTAGTTACAAAAATGATTGCTTATGCTTTGTTTTTGTCCTTTTCATAGGCATCAAGTTTGACGTAATTTACCACGAGTTAACAAACTGCAAAACATGTGGATTCAAGGATTCATTTCCAGTCTCCTTTGTAGTTCATTACAACTCAAAGACATATCAAATGTCATGCAGCGAGTCCAAATGTATTGAATTTCTAGTGAGTGCAGTTCTAAGATTATTATAATAAACCTTCACCTCAAGGCATGCTTTGCAATACTGACCAGGAGGGATAACAGGTTTGAGAAATGGAACATGTTACCCTTCTCCCACTCACTATCAGCAGTACAAAAAGGGTCTCAAGCTCAACTTGACATTTAATGGGCTATGGGGGGCTACAAGTGCTTTTAAAATACTTGGAGTCAAAAATAGCCTCTCAGGCAGATACAGTTGAGGAAACACAAATTTCCACTCCACATAGCAATGGGTTGCATGTCCTTAGCTTTAATACATCCATGTCTTTTAATTCATTCATGGAAGGTACATGCTACTGGTAAGGGAAGAGGGTGATGGGAAACCACTTGTTGAACTGCACCAGTCCATGTGGTGTTGGTATAGCCACGGCTCTCCAAGTTTTGGCAAAAACCCCTAGATGTTCATAAGGAGGACTTTACAGGGTCACAGTAAGCATTTGTCATTTCAGACTCCCAGGTACTCAAAGTATAACATTATAAAATAAAGGAAGTATTCTCTTCCTCTGGAAGTGAACACAGTATCCTTTATGGGCATAAGAACTTGTTTCATGAATTTTAATGATTTCTGTATCTGCATTGTCTGGTTTCTTTGCTCCTTATTATGTTTAGTTTTTTTAGTGGAAATATTGCACTTAGAATAAACTGCCCTGGATATGCAGTGAAAAATTTTGATTTTTTAAATCTTTTTTTTTAAATCAGGAGCAGAATACCACAGAAGAAGAAATAGTGGATAGGAGCAAACGCAACATCATATTCTACAGGAAGGCTCTCGAGGGACAATTTTCAATGTTTGAATCGGAGTTGGCACGTGGTTACTGGTTGTGTGCAGAACATGAAAAGGGACTTTATAAATTAGCATTGAAGGAGGTGAAAGTAGACGTTGACGAAGGAACCCTGCTGAGGTTGTCACTGTGTAAATAGAATACCGGGAAGAACAGACCCCAACTAGAACCCTAAAATTAAGGTGACGCCTCCCCCACCCTCTAAAAAGGTGCAACGTTGAGAATGACTCTAAGCTGACATTTTACATTAGTGACCTGTACATTTTAATCCACATTGCAGTTATTTTAGGCATTGCATCACCATTTTCCCCCCAAATTGATAATTATCAGTGGTTTGTAAAAAGAAATGTACATAGTTGCCTCAGGGAAAATGTAGTCAAGCAAATGTTTTGATTTACTAAGGGGTTAATCTGTAACTTTACTAGGGTAGGGATATTTTTAGAAGTAGTTGCTTTAGCAGAGAAGGAACAAGTTAACATTTTGTTTGGATAATCAGATTTGATGAAGATCGAAAGTTGTGCAGTTATTCTTACATATGGAACAGAGGTAAATACCTGTAAAGTTGCTTAACTATATTTAGTGTATTTTACCATCCTTTTGTCATTGTGGAAACACTTGCAGGTAGGTTTACCTGCTACAGAACTACATTTTTAAAAAAAAATCTATGATGTCTGTCACTTATACTTGTTCAAATTTGTTCAAATGCAATTTAAATAGATTCAAACTGAGGTCTACTCAGTGAGGCTGGACCCTTTACCTTTGGTAACCTTGTGTGGGGCAATAAACCCCACCCAGCATGGCTTTTCTGTACCAATCCTCCAACATAGTAAGTGTCCTCATCATTGATATTCATTTATAACAGATTCATTTATAACAATGACGGTTGGAGGAAGAACGCCTCATCTTCCGGCTAGGAACCCTCCAACCACAAGGGATGAACTCGGATTTCACCAGTTTCCTCATTTCCCCTCCCCCCACCGTCTCAGTCAAATCCATCAAATTCAGCACCGCCTTCCTAACCTGAGATCTTCTTCCCGACCTCTCCGCCCCCACCCCAGTCTGACCTATCACCCTCACCTTGACCTCTTTCCACCTATCACATTTCCGACGCCCCTCCCCCAAGTCCCTCCTCCCTACCTTTTATCTTAGCCTGCTGGACAAACTTTCCTCATTCCTGAAGAAGGGCTTATGCCCGAAACGTCGATTCTCCTGTTCCCTGGATGCTGCCTGACCTGCTGCGCTTTTCCAGCAACACATTTCCAGCTCTGATCTCCAGCATCTGCAGACCTCACTTTCTCCCCATTTATAACAGATAGTCAGGTCCTCTAACCAATGCTATACTCAGGTAACATTTTTGGATTGAACTGATGATGTTTATTGGGTGAGACTAGGCAGGGGTGACAGAGGGGCAAACAACCTATCATTTGATTGTTATAATGCAGTCTGATCAAGACATTTTCAGCTGTCACCCTGTGGTTTGTGATGGATTTAAGACCTGTAACTACTTTGAAATTTCTTGAGGAAAAAATAACAATCAAGGAAAATATTTATAACTAAGAATCTGGTTTCCATGCTCATTAGAATAAATGGCAAGTATGTATGCATATATATTATATAAATAAAACAATTTTCTGGAAATTCTCAGCTTTGATTGCAAAAAGTTATTTTTTCAGGTTGAGGTGACGTTTTGTCAGAGTGTAGAGGAGTTCAAAAATACACTGTTTTGCTGTCAAATAACTTGCTGTTTCATTAAAAAAGCCTCAAGTAGATTTAAGAGCTGGGTAGGAGTGGAGAGTCTAGTTTAGTGGTAACATTATGTCTTGGTCAAAAGCTGATGAATACTGATATTGTTTCAGACAGTCCTGGCAAGTCAAGACTACAATATGGATTCTAAATACTGAGTTGCCTTCCAGTGAGAGGCTCATCTCTATTTAGAGTGACCAGTGGGTCAGGAGTGTTATTTCTATCTTAGGCCAAAGGAACAGAGGACCAAGAGTAGACTGACTAGCCTGTCTAGAATGAAGGAGAAAGTGAGGACTGCAGATGCTGGAAATCAGAGCAGAAAAATGTGTTGCTGGAAAAGCGCAGCAGGTCAGGCAGCATCAAAGGAGCAGGACAATCGACGTTTCGGGCATAAGCCCTTCTTCAGGAATGAGGAGGGTGTACCAAGCAGGCTAAGATAAAAGGTAGGGAGGAGGGACTTGGGGGAGGGGCGTTGGGAATGGGATAGGTGGAAGGAGGTTAAGATGAGGGTGTTAGGCTGGAGAGGGGGTGGGGGCGGAGAGGTCAGGAAGAAGTTTGCAGGTCAAGAAGGCGGTGCTGAGTCTGAGGGTTGGGACTGAGATAAGGTGGGGGGAGGGGAAATGAGGAAGCTGGAGAAATCTGCATTCATCCCTTGTGGTTGGAGGGTTCCGAGGTGGAAGACGAGGCGCTCTTTCTCCAGGTGTCGTGTTGCCATGGTCTGGCGATGGAGGAGGCCAAGGACCTGCTTGTCCTTGGCAGAGTGGGAGGGGGAGTTAGAGTGTTCAGCCACAGGGCAGTTGGGTTGGTTGGTGCGGGTGTCCCAGAGGTGTTCTCTGAAACGTTCTGCAAATAGGCTGTCTCCCCAATGTATAGGAGGCCACATCGGGTGCAGCGGATGCAGTAAATGATGTGTATGGACGTGCAGGTGAATTTGTGATAGATATGGAAGGATCCTTTGGGGCCTTGGAGGGAAGTGGGAGGGGGGGGCAGGTTGTGTGGCGCAAGTTTTGCATTTCTTGCGGTTGCAGGGGAAGGTGCCGGGAGTGGAGGTTGGGTTGGTCGGGGGTGTGGACCTGATGAGGGAGTCACGGAGGGAGTGGTCTTTCCAGAACACTGATAGGGGAGGGGAGGGAAATATTCCTTGGTGGTGAGGTCTGTTTGGAGGTGGTGGAAATGACGAAGGATAATACGATATATCTGGAGGTTGGTGGGGTGGTAGGTGAGGACCAGTGGGGTTCTGTCCTGGTGGCGATTGGAGGGGCGGGATTCAAGGGCAGAGGAGCGTGAAGTGGAGGAGATGCGGTGGAGAGCATCGTCAACCATGTCTGAGGGGAAATTGCGGCCTTTGAAGAAGGAGGCCATCTGGGTTGTTCGGTATTGGAACTGGTCCTCCTGGGAGCAGATTCGGTGGAGGCGAAGGAATTGGGAATATGGGATGGCGTTTTTACAGGGGGCAGGGTGGGCGGAAGTGTAATCTAGGTAGCTGTGGGAGTCGGTCGGTTTATAGTAAACGTCCGTGTTGAGTCGGTCGTCCGAGATAGAATGAAGGTTGAGGTGGAGTTCAGACATTAGCTCTTAAGACAACATTAAGGTCTAACAAGGGACTTGTCTCAATAAGGGAGGGTTCTTCATTTCAGCAGTCATGCTGGACTGGCTTGGCTTTTATCCATGATTGGAAACTACTTAGGAGAAGTCACTCAAATAAAAAAAAATGTGAAAGCTAGTTTGGGAAATAAAAATGGGAAACTAGTTGTTCTTCTTAGCCAAGTTACTCAAGGATATCTCATACAAAGCTTTACAAGTCCTGCCCTGACCCAAAACACTGCAATAAAAAGTTGTTTGTTTTAATTGAGTGCATAGGTTTATTCTAACTTGGTTTCAACGTTTACAAGAGTACTACTTAAGGTAATTGCTTAAAGCTGTAAATTATGTACAAATTAACTCTTTATATGAATGTAGAAATGTCCAATAATAAACATCATTGAAACAGATTCTTCAACATTTGAAACATCCAGGATTGCTGATTTCTATATCATTACATATTACTTAAACAATTGTTTTTAAACAGTTGTAAAAGAACATACTATGCACTTACACTGGTCGAGATACTGACTGTACTCAATATACAAAATGTTATAACATTTGAACAAATCCCACATCTTCAGACAAGCAAAGTGAAATTGCTCTGCTTGCGATTTAATTTGACCAGTTGGATTCCAGTACAACATGGCATTGCATTTGTGGAAACTGCATTTGGAACTGATTATATTCAATTGAAGGAAGGGTAATATTGAATAGAGATTTCACTGGCTTTGTCGTGATGTAGCCATAGAATTCAGCTGACCCACTACATAGAAAATGTATGCTGTATTGACCAGTATTCACTGCTGACTTTTCATTCATTTATATTTGAGATACATATCTGTCACACTTCAGTGGCACAATCATAGTCTTTTCATTAAATGTATAAGAAAAGCTTGTCTTTAGGATCTACTTGACCTCTAAATTTAAACTGCAAATTGGAGTACAATTGGACAGTCTTATAGATACCAGGTCTCTGTTCCAGCTTCACTGCAGAACAATAGATTGCGCATTATGGAAAATTTCGATCCTTATAATACTCAACGCTCTTAGCCATACTGCAAGCACTACCACCTGAGATTCACTGATCTACTCAAAAAATCAGTGGCTGCAGTCAGATGTTTGCTTGTGTATCAAACACAGGGGAAAGAGGAGAATATATCACAGCAAAAAGCAATTGGTGCAAGTTCCCTGCAAGTGTGCTGTGAACTCAGGGGGTGGGGCACATTCCTTTCTTACAATTCCCTCCAATGCTAACAGCATTTGTGCTGCATGTTGAAATCACAGATTGCAAGTCAGTCTAAACCAAACTCTGCAAATTTACTCATCTGCTTTGCCACATGCATAGCATTATGGCATAAAATGGACAAATGACAGCTGAGCCTCTAAATTATCATGAATTATGGTGGAAGCATTTCTGCAGCTTTGTAATCTGCAGCACTAGAAATTCAAAAAGAAATTGTTCAAACTTAGCCATGTATCAAGAGCAGCTAGTTTGACTGCACCTCTTAGAAAGACTGATGATCCTCAAGACAGAAAAAATACAATGCAATTGGACCAAAGGATTGAATTGCATTAAATGTAATCTATACTGGAATGACACTGGAAATTATGAGTCCAAAAATTTGCTACTTATACCCATCATTTATACCATCTAACTGGATATCTATTTCCAGAAGTTTTTTTTTGCTATAGTCAGTAGCACCACACTAGAACTGAAATGATATTCTGCCACACGGATGGGGCTGCTTCCCATGGGCAAAGGAACCTCGAATATGGGATCAGCGTCTCAAGAGGAGGAGAAATCACTCAAAGATAGCAAATCTTTGGAATTTCCTTCCCAGTAGGTTTTGAATAATCCATCACTGAAGATAGATTTTTGCTGTCTCTGGGAATCGAAGGACATGGGGGCTGGTCGGAAAAATTGAGGCATAAGCAGCCATGATCATGGTAGATGGTGCTGCAAACTTTACAGGCTACATGGCTGTCTCCCACTTTCGAACTTCAAGTCATGTTGGGTTTTACGGGGTAATCAATAAGGTGTTATTGTAATTAAATGATACAGAAAACATCCCAACACATGACAATGAAATCGGTTAGTATCTGACCCAAAAGGGTGCCATTCCCAAACACTGCATCATAAAGGTGGAATACCACATTTTAAACATCCATATCCTTTGCAAGGAAGGGAAATGTTCTCAGATATGAATCCAGGATATGCCCCTCAACCAAATCTTTCTTCTAATATTTGCTTGGACAGGGATATGAATTGCTCTCTCAACTACAGAAAAATATCACAGCCAAACAAAATTTCACTTTTGGTTACATATTGTAGCTCTACTCAGAAGTATGGAGGAAAACTCAAGATGTCCACTCCCCATTTCTCAAAATGACAGCTGATACTCCACATTATTTTATTCTACAATGGTTTGGGTTTTTTTAATGTTAGCAGCAGGTTCTATTGTGAGTCAATTGTGTAGATGACTATAGACTGTAGTCTGCTTTACTGGTACAGAAGGGGATGGACAAATTCCTGGCCTGCATATACCCTCTGTCCTCCTCAGTTTTAATACTGGAAGACTTGCTTTTTATAGCACCGTTCCGATATTCCAAGGCTTTGCATGCAATTAAATACTTTTGAAGTTGACGTAGCATAGAAATTACAACACCCTAAGTTTCTATCAGCAGATTTCCACAATCTCATTGTTTATGATTAGATAACCTACTTTAGTGATCACTACCAGTAAACTAAGGATTATTTTTTAGAAGCTAAATTCAAAATTGATCATACAAACACCCTTTAAATATTTTCGTTGAAATGTGTACAGCATGTGAAGTCAGTGTTGCAGATTGTATATCTTATAATTTATTTCTGGCATTCAAATATTATAAAGAAAGACTCGCTCAACAGGTGCGACAGTGTCAAGCAGAGACTAAAATTCACTTTTTCTGCAATGTGTCTGCCCCCAAACAGAGACCACCTGGCTCTCCCCTGCAGATCAAGCAAGCAACCAGATATCCCCTTGCCCACAGTAATCCTCTCTCATCCCATTTTAATTGCTTGTTAAAATGAAAGGGAACTTGGAATAATTGTTTTAATCAGCACTGAATTGCAACAAATTGAGAAATGTGGGCCTTGCCAAAGCCATTTCACAAGGTGGAAAGAGTACCACTTCGGTTTGCACACATCCAGTCAGGATCCAACGATGAAACAAGAATTGCTGACTCATACATCCTCATTGTGTCAAAAACATTCCAGTGATGAAAATCAATAAGTTTCATCACTTGAAACAGCAACACGCCTTACAAAGCATTCTGCTTGTTGTAATTAACTGTTGCTAAACAATAAAAAAGACACTTGTGGGTTTTAGCCTCTAGTAATGAGCAGACTTCACAAGACCAAGTGGTAAGGGAGCAAAAAGGGAAATTTCACCATCAGACAAAAATGAAAATAAATTGTGAAAACTGAATAATTGTGAAACATCTTCACCATGATAATTAAAACGTGGAACTCACTTTCATGTGGAGTGGTTGTGGCATTTAGCAAGGATGCATTTAATGGGAAACTGTATAACCACAAGAATAAGATGAAATGGTTGGAAGGAGGCATGTGCGCAGCATAAACAAGCATTGACCAAATGGACCGAATAGCTGCTATGTTGTAAATGCGTGATAAAACAATTTGGGGTCAATAAAATGATGATATCTGTATAGCTGAATCAAATCAATACTGGTTTGTACACTTTTGCAAAACAAGCCCCTTTGGACAGGATTTTGAAAATTATTGCAGTTATATACAATGGGAACTTGCACACATGGGGAATGGTATGGAGGCTGTGGAAAAGCACAGAAGTGCAGTTTATTTACAAGGCTGGTGGTATGACTGGTTGATATAAGGCAACATCTACAATCAGTGTAACAAAGATTTCAAAGATACATTCGGAAAACATTTCCATTCTGTCAGCTCTTTTTGAATGAAATAGTGATTTGTCAAGAAAATTAAATATATATATGTTTAAAAATCAAAGTGAGCCCAGAAATGGTTCAGCTGAAAAGGACGCTACCACAATCAGTTAATGTGTTAGAGGCTCCAGAGCATTGCAATAGCCTTGCAGATTCCCACATCGTGGTAATTGAAGTAGCACAGGCCAGCAAAAGTGATTGCTGACAGGATATGGAGGCCTGCCCGGGCCAGCTTCACCTTGGTATCTCCGTGTACGTAATCTATGAGTATTTGTCCAAGACCCCTGAAAGAGAACAGAGGAATTTACAGATAAAAGGCAATGAACTTGCACACAAAATCCAAAACCATTGCTCAAGTGAATGCCCATGTTTGCCAAAGACCATGAACAGTCCAACCACCCCGAGTGTAACAGTGACCATCTTCCTCTCCATGAAAAAATGAATATTTGTTGCAATGAGAGAAATTTTAGAAATTTTCAGCATTAATCAGACTGATATTAAGCTGCTATAAATACATTTAGCATGTTAGGGATCAATGATTAAACTTAACAGTCAGATATTTTAGGAAATTAGGAAATGTTCCTTCATGCAAACATTGGTAGGAATTTGGAACCAAAAGAAATAGGAACAGGAACAGGCCATTCAGCCCCTTGAGTCTGCTCCACAATACAATAGGATCAGGGCTGATCTGACATTTCTAACATCTACTTCCCTGCCCCTTCCCCATAATGCTCGATTCTCTGACTGATTGAGAATCTATCTCAGCTGTAAATATACACAATAATTCTGCCCCACAGCTCTCTTTGGCAATGAGTTCCAAAGACACTCAATCCTCAGAAGAACTTTCTCTTCATCCCAGTCTTAAATTGGCACCCCTTTATTTGGAGATGCCCTCTGACCCTAAACTCTCCCACAAGGGAAAAAAAAAATATCAGGATTTATCCTCTCAAACCCCTTAAGAATCTTATGTTTCAATGAGATCACCCCTCAGTCCAGTCAGTAGAGAACCAGCCTGTTCAATCTCTCATACCGGGATAATCCTAGTGAACCTTCTCTGAAGCACCTCCAGTGAAATTCTTTCCTTTAACAAGGGGACCAAAACTGTTCACAGTACTTCAGATGTGTTCTCACCAGCACATTATAAAATCTCGCTCCCCAACCTCCTTAAAATAATGTTCCATTAGTCTTCCTGATTACCTGCTGCTTCTGTGCTGGCTTTCTGTGTTTCATGCACAAGTCCTCAGTAGTGCCTTTGTGCTGCAGGTTTCTATAGTTTTGCTCCATTTAAATAATATTGTTCTTGTCTTCTCCTTCCGCAATAATCAATTTTGTATTTTCCCCCATCATACTCCATTTGCCAACTTCTTGCCCACTTTATTAACCTAACAATACCTCCCTAAGATGTTTATACCCTCTTGCAACTTGCCTTTCCATCTGTTGTGTTGTCTGTAAATATTGCTACAGTATATTCATTTCCTTCGCCGAGTCATTACCATGTAATGTGGATAGTTATGGCCCCAGCAGTGATTCCTGTGGAACCCCACTAGTCATGGGTCACAAACTGGAAAGAGCCCTTCATTCCCACTTGCTGTTTCCCACCCATTAGCTGAATTCTCTATCCGTGCCTCTAAAACCATGGACTCTTATCTTACAAATTAATCTTGTGTGAAGTACACACCTTCTGGTTCCCCTCGGTCCACTCTGGATGAGACTTTTTCAACAAACTCTACATTAGTTAGATACAATTTTTCTTTCATGAAGCTACTCTGGCTACTTGCTTAGATTATAAATTTTCCAAATGTTCTGCTATGTTCTTAACAACCAATTCCAATACTTTTCCAATAGTTGATGTTTTTGCAACCATCTTCAATAAATCTAAGTCAACTGATTCAATATTAAACCAGAAAAATTCGAGTGAACAAAAATATTCTGGCACAGCAAGTAGAGGGGGAAATCTGAAGAATGATCTAGAGTGATACTGCACTTTCAGAACTAACCACCAGACAATTTTAAGAAACTAAAACTGAGTATCAAAGTCAGAGTTTAGATATCGGAATACACAAAGTAATATTATAGTGATCACATTTAACTGCAGTGATTCCATTCCTTTGAAGTGTTTCTATCTTTCTTCCACTGCCCTGAGCACATCACTTTTTCAGTAAAAATGGAAAATAAGCCTATGCCCCTTCTACCGTGGGATATCCAAAGATGTATGCAGATCTCCAACTGTGACCTAAATGTTATCAGACACAAATGTGTCACTGCTGCAATTCTGAAATCCTTTGCTTGCCAGGTTAGTTTAGGTCCCTCAGTTTACTCTCATCCTTCCCTGCAAGTCTTGCACCTTGTTGACAAAATGACTCTTTTGACTAGGGATACAGAATGAACAAATTACAAAAGGACATTAGATATAAAAACGTTTGTGGTTTATCGAGTCTAACTAAAAGCATCACAGGTTGTGGGGTGTGGGTACAGGCAGCTCATCAACCCAGCAAACATCTCCGAGCAGGTGGCCACAAATCTATTTTTAAATGTAAAAAAAACACCCAACACCACATGTCTGTCCAAAACGTTCAACAAGATGTGCCACAAACATCAATTACAAGTCAGTTTCCATCCCATAAATTTCTTTGTTCAATTTTTCATTCGATCCTTGCAATCCCAAAGGTGCAAATAGAGGTTTGACAACAACTCTTCCTCAGCTAGCCAAGTCAAGACATCTTACTCAATTGAATATGTTCAGCAAGGAAGCCTACACAACAAGCAGAGTCAAGCCATTTAATCAAAGGTGATAACAAGTCTGATCCCACGAGCAATTTGCTCAGGTGGACAGAATAAATTATGACTGGTGAACCAATGTCACCTCACAAACATAACTCACCCATTTGCTTTTATATCTTAGTTTCCCTTTTGCCCACTTTACCTTGCCCTTGCAAGTGCAAGGAACATTTGACTAACAATAAAGCAAAAGACCAATCTAGGTCTTTTTCAATATATAATTTCAGTTGCATCACACTATAAACTTTTGCTATAAATTCTGTGTCTTACGATCTTATACTCCACAACCACTTGAAGGAGCAACGCTCCAAAAGCTAGTGCTTCCAAATAAAGCTGTTGGACTATAACCTGGTGTTGTGTGATTTTTAACTTTGCTGAAAAATGTTTTGCTGGAAAAGGGCAGCAGGTCAGACAGCATCCAAGGAGCAGGAGAATCAACATTTCGGGGCATAAGCCCTTCTTCAGGATGGAAGAATTTTTAACTTTGTACACTTCAGCCCAACACTGGCACCTCCAAATCATGTGGAGACAGGAACAGTTATTGGTTTGAGTTCAATCGGACTTCAGAACTGACTTGTCTGATGATCACCCTGCTATTTTAGGCCAGTTACTGTAAATTCAAATTTCCCTAACGGAAAAACAGGTGGTGAATTTATTTTCAACATTTTTCAAACCAAGAAATTAAGCAAAACACAATCTCAGACGATTATCTTTCAGTAAATGTGTAGGTGCCTGCCGTTAACCTCAACAAAGTCTAGTTTCAGATCAGTGCCTTAAAGATCAGAGTAATATTGGGTCAGGCTTTGTAAAATAAACGGCTAATTCTTTCCTGCCACCACATCACAGGCGTATATTTATTGTAAACAGATTTAGCTAGCAATTCCAGTTATGTTCCAGCCAACACCAGGAGGAAAGTTGCATCAGCCACTACATTTTTAAATTGTTCAGTTAGCTGCCACAATGTGTGACATGATTTGAATTTGCAGAAAAATAACAATGTGCATTTATACAGTTCCTTACAACACAATGAATGTTTCTGAGCACAGCAATTGTTTTGTCAAACCAAATTTGATTCTGAGCCATGTAAGGAAATGTTGTAACAGGTGGCCAAGAATTTGTCCAAACAGGAAGGTTTTCATTAGCAACTTAAAGGAAAGAGGTTCGTGACGTTGGTTTTTTTTTGGGGGGGGGGTGGATGGAGAGGAAGCAGAGAAAGGGAAAGCAGAATCATAGCGTCATAGAGATGTACAGCATGGAAACAGACCCTTCGGTCCAACCTGTCCATGCTGAACAGAAATCCCAACCCAATCTAGTCCCTGCCAGCACCCAGCCCATATCCCTCCAAACCCTTCCTATTCATATACCCATCCAGATGCCTCTTAAATGTTGCAATTGTACCAGCCTCCACCACTTCCTTTTAGATTAGATTACATTACAGTGTGGAAACAGGCCCTTTGGCCCAACAAGTCCACACCGCCCCACCGAAGCGCAACCCACCCATACCCCTACATTTACCCCTTACCTAACACTACGGGCAATTTAGCATGGCCAATTCACCTGACCTGCACATCTTTGGACTGTGGGAGGAAACCGGAGAACCCAGAGGAAACCCACGCAGACACGGGGAGAACGTGCAAACTCCACACAGTCAGTCGCCTGAGGCGGGAATTGAACCCGGATCTCAAGCGCTGCGAGGCAGCAGTGCTAACCACTGTGCCACCGTGCCGCCCAGCTCATTCCATACACATACCACCCTCTGCGTGAAAAAGTTGTCCCTTAGGTCTCTTTTATATCTTTCCCCTCTCACTCTAAACCTATGCCCTCTAGTTCTGGACTCCCCCACCCCGGAGAAAAGACCTGGTCTATTTATCCTATCCATGCCGCTCAATTTTGTAAACCTCTTTCAGGTCACCCCTCAGCGTCCGACGCTCCAGGGAAAACAGCCTGTTCAGCCTCTCCCTGTAGCTCAAATCCTCCAACCCTGGCAACATCTTTGTAAATCTTTTCTGAACCCTTTCAAGTTTCACAACATCTTTCTGATAGGAAGGAGACCAGAATTGCACGCAATATTCCAATAGTGGCTTAACCAATGTCCGCAACATGACCTCCCAACTCCTGTACTCAATACTCTGACCAATAAAAGACGGTTGAAAACAAAAATATTTGAGATAAACATGAAAGAACCAGAGATGAAGACGTGAGCCACTCTGACCCCAACCAGATCAGGAGTAAATCATCCACCACATTCACTTGGTTTCTAGTGGACAAAGCATAGTCTGCGAATAGACATCCTCAGTATACAGTGCTGAGCTCAGACAGACACTGGTCATCGTCATTTTCCCTCCACATTTCTGCACTGCTATTCCAAGGGTCACTGGATCTGTGTTGAGGATACAACTCCACTTTGCTTTGTCTTGGCCAAATGGTCATATTTCACAAGAACCCTGATGCTACTGCAACCACAATCAAACTTCTTCTAACCCAATTCCCACACGCATTCTGTTAGTCATTTCAAGCAGTGACCCGAATAGTAATCAGGCCCTGGAAGTTTCTCTGGTACTTTCAGACAGAGGACCATTACCTTATTTGAGAAAGGCAGCAGCAAACAAATTGAAACCGGAGATGTTCAACTCCAAATAGCTCAGTCTCTGACTTTACCAACAAAGGTACCTTAAATATTCCATTTCCTAGCTCTAGTGTATACTATTAACAAGATTATATACAAAAACTCAAGTATTCACTACTATCTAGAGGGACAAGGGTTGCAGACCAAGAGAAAACACTATAATCCATAACCTTTTAACTTTGAAGATATTGTCATTTCTTCAATGTCACTGGGTCTAAATTCTAGGAGATCCCTTCCAAATACCACTATGAATGTTTAGAAGGGATGTCTAGAATCGATGGACTTGGTTACCATGAAGGTCCTACCTTCTCAACCTCGCCAGAGTCATGGCTCCCCTCAAATTAAATTCACCACCAGTCAGCTCAGTCTAACGTGAGAGCAGTCCTATGGTTCTCAGACTACGTGTCTTTACTTTGCTTCACATCTCATGGGCTGCAATGGTTCAAGAAGGAACTCACTGCCACCTGCTCAGCAGTAGGAGTTCTACAGCACGGGAAGATGCCCTTCAAATAACTGGGATGAGCAATAAATGCTAGTCTGGCCAATGATCCAACATACAGGGAACAATCGAGGAGAGATGGTACTGCAGTGACGATGTCATTAGACAAGTAACCCAGAGCCGAGACGAATGCTCTGGGCACACAGGTTCAAATCCCATCGTGGCAGGTGGTAAAATCTTACATTCCATTAATAAACATTGAATGTACAGTCAGCCTCTGCAAAGGTGACAATAATATTCATAGTCAAATGTCATTAAAAACAACTGAGTATGGTTCAATAATATCCTTTAAGGGAAGGAAATTCTAACCTGCTCTGGGCTGCATTTGAACAAACAACAACGTGGCTCATTCTTAATTGTTCACTATAAGCAAGCAACTTAGTTCAAGGGCAGTTCGAGATAGGTGTCAAATTCTGGCCATGTCAGTGACAGTCACATCCCACTGAGGAACGAAAAAACCCAAAATCCCAACTTTCTAATATCTTCACATAACTGAAGCCTTTCATACCCCCTATCAATTAGATCTATCAAATCAAATTGTCTACCCCATTCCAGTAATTAAAACAAAATTAATGGAAGGTAAATTACAATCAGAAGCGACCGTACCAATGACTATGGAGAGTAACAGCTGCAGCCAATGAGTAATCCATGACAGTTCCTGGGTAGAAATATGCAGCAGGAAAAAGGCCCAATAAGGTGACACTTAATATCCGTTCACTCGTCCAATGTAGCGAGGCAGCTTTCGAACCATCTGACAAAGGAATAAAATGACATAACGCGTAACACCAGGTAAAATCTCTAAATCACACGAATATAACTGTACACCAGAAGCAACATGAATAGCCCCACAATTTCAATTTGCAAATTAGAACCTGATTTGCAGAAGTGGGTTAAAAAATACTTAATAAGATCAGTGATTTTTGTGCAAAACAATCAAACAATTAGAATGGAAAAACACAATTGATTATAGTTATTTCTGACCCAAACAGAAAATATGCCATTGCATAGAAATTGTGCAACTTTTGAATTTCATGTGGACTTTCAGGTGTTAATTTCAGCTGCTGTATTAACCATTTGAGGAAACTACCCAGAAGAGAAGAAAATTTTATAAAACTATATCAGTTTAAATTATGAATGGATGAAATTTGTCAGCACCTTTTACCTTGATCAAGTTACATTTTAAATTTCAGACGTTTGTATTCCCACAAGACCAACTTTCCAAATAAACAAAAAAATGGAATACACCAACGACTGAATATTCTTGCTCACACAACATGGCTTCACATTATGTTACTGTGCTATGTATACAGGGTGAATAGCCAAGGTCTTTTTCCCAGAATAGGGGAGTCCAAAACTAGAGGGCATAGGTTTAAAGTGCGAGGGGAAAAATTTAAAAGGGATCGAAGGGGAAGCTTTTTCACGCAGAAGGTGAGGTGTGTATGGACTGAATTGCCAGAGGAAGTGGTAATATTGAAATTTTTGAGATTCACAATTTTAACTTTGCTTTATCTTAAGATTCTCTTAAGCTGCTTAATATTTTTTGGTATTGGGGATATAAAGGATCATTTCCCAGCTCTGACACTAAATATATTAAGAAACAACATTTCTGCTGGTTATTGTTTCCATGTCCCCTCCAGTTTTGTCTGAGTGTATCTGGAAAGGACTAGGAGGCATGATGATGATGAGTAGTTGTAATTTTCAAATTAGAATTACTGCTTCTGCCATATTTAAGTTGCAACCACTGCAGCACCATCACCTATGCTAAGGAGAATGAGTAAACCTACATGATCTTGATTTATGTCTCCTACATGGTTACACTTCTATTGATGACTGACACCAAATATAGTCAAAACGCCCTCTGTCTGCTGGCTATCCTGTTTGTAGAAGCACAATTGTCGTATCCATGAAACCATACCATGTTTTGGCTACCTGTACTTACCTTTCCTGATGAAGGACTTTTGCCGAAATGTCAATTTTCCTGCTCCTCGGATGTTGCCTGACCTGCTGTGCTTTTCCAGCACCACTCTGATCTAAACCCTACCTGCACTTAGCGTTAGCTTTGCTCAATTGAAGGTAAGCTTACCTATAAACTAGAAAGTTGCGTATTCAAATCCCCTTGCAAGATGTGAGCTTGTAATTCAGACCCTTCCTTGGATTCAGCATGATGGGAATTTCGATTGTTAAAGTATCGACAAATGTCGAACCCAGTTTGTGTAGAACAAAGTCCCCAAGCAACTTTCCTGTGACTGGTCAGGTACTCTGTCCCAGTGCATAAATATTATCTAGGAACTAGGAGAACTCCACCACTTTGCAAATAGTACCATCAGATCCTTTACATTCACCAAACAGGGTGAGCAGTTTTGCACTGAAGTTTCAGTCGACAAAAACTGTCAAGTCCTATCTCATGACTATCAGTCTACAAATGTTGGCTTTCTTTGTGGTTCTAAAAAGTCTCCCACTACTCACGAGCTAAGTGGCTTTTAGTTAATTTTTTTAACTTCATTCTTTTCATATAACTTCAAAGAATTTTTGGAAAATATTTTGTTTTCTGCGGGTCAACAATGAATTTTAAGTGCTCTGCAATTTAAATTGGAGGCCTGTGACCAGTGGAGTGCCACAAGGATCGGTGCTGGGTCCTCTACTTTTTGTCATTTACATAAATAATTTGGATGCGAGCATTAGAGGTACAGTTAGTAAGTTTGCAGATGACACCAAAATTGGAGGTGTAGTGGACAGTGAAGAGGGTTACCTCAGATTACAACAGGATTTGGATCAGATGGGCCAATGGGCTGAGAAGTGGCAGATGGAGCTTAATTCAGATAAATGTGAGGTGCTGCATTTTGGGAAAGCAAATCTTAGCAGGACTTATATACTTAATGGTAAGGTTTTCGGGAGTGTTGCTGAACAAAGAGACCTTGGAGTGCAGGTTCCTAGCACCTTGAAAGTGGAGTCACAGGTAGATAGGATAATGAAGGTGGGCGTTTGGTATGCTTTCCTTTATTGGTCAGGAGTATTGAGTATAGGAGTTGGGAGGTCATGTTGCGGCTGTACAGAACATTGGTTAGGCCACTGTTGGAATACTGTGTGCAATTCTGGTCTCCTTCCTATCGGAAAGAAGTGAGACTTGAAAGGGTTCAGAAAAGATTTACAAGGATATTGCCAGGGTTGGAGGCTTTGAGTTACAGGGAGAAGCTGAACAGGCTGGGGCTGTTTTCCCTGGAGCGTTGGAGGCTGAGGGGTGACCTCATAGAGGTTTATAAAATCATGAGGGGCATGGATAGGGTTAATAGACAAAGTCTTTTCCCTGGGGTGGGGGAAGTCCAGAACTAGAGGGCATAGGTTTAGGGTGAGAGGGGAAAAGACATAAAAGGGACCTAAGGGGCAACTTTTTCATGCAGAGGGTGGTACGTGTATGGAATGAGCTGCCAGAGGAAGTTGTGGAAGCTGTTACAATTGCAACATTTAAAAGGCATCTGGATGGGTATACGAATAGGAAGGGTTTAGAGGGATATGGGCCAAGTGCGCAAATGGAACTAGATGAAGTTTGGATATCTGGCCGGCATGGACAAGTTGGACCGAGGGTTCTGTTTCCATGCTGTACATCTCTATGACTCTATGATGGAGGCTGGTACATTTACAACATTTAAAGACATATGGATGGGTATATGAATAGGAATGGTATGTACCAAATGCTGACAAGTGGAACGAGATTTATTTCGGATATCTGGTCAGCATGGACGAGTTGGACCAAAGGAAATGTTTTCATGTTGTACATTTGTGACTCTTAATACCATTTCCTGTTAATATGGTTGTGTGCATGACCTGTAGTGTTTTTATGATCACAATTCTAGACCCTACACCTCTTTGTGGTTAAAGGTAATTGTTTTCTCTCTCCCCCGATGTGGTTTCTAAAGTCAGTTAGAAACTAGTGTTTAGGTTGCTTGGAAACATACTCCTTCGAGTGGAAATGAATTGCTTCCTCTTTTTCTTAAAAATGTCAAAAGTACACAAATGCAGTGCGACGTGTTGTATTCTGTCAAAGCTTCTTTTACAGAAAATTAACTCAAAGCTTTTCACTGACGGTAAATGCATCGACACAGTGAAGCAACAGGAAAAAAGGGAGACACGAGCAGAATTGGGTCTGTGATCTAAAACTCCTCCTACAGCTATGTTTTAAGTACATTTCTGAAAATAGTAACAGAGATGGCAAACTGGAAGAGAGAACAGGATATTGGGTACTGTGGCCATGGAGGACAGAACTGCAAATGTGGGACAAGGAAGACTCCAGTGCTATAGGAAAACAGACGTGCATTTACATAATGACTCCGAGAATCCTAAAACACTTTAGTAAGAGTTAAACCATTTTGAAGTGTCACTGTGGTGTACACAATGAGACAGCCAATTTGCACAAAGAAAACTCACCACAAAAAGCAATGAGATAACCAAGAGGCAACCTCTTTAAGTGGTGGTGGAAGGATTAATGAGCATCACAGAGAACACTTCTACTGTTCTTCAAACTAGTGACACCAGATATTTATACACACATTTTGGGGGCTGGTGAGAGATAGTAAGAAAGGGCACAAGCAAAACGGGTGTGAGTGAGTGAGTGAGTGAGTGAGTGAGTGAGTGAGAGAGAGCGAGAGAGGAGGCGCAGAGCTTTCCTTTAAGGTCATCTCTGGCAGATGCTATCTCCAACAGTGCAGCACTCCCCGAGTTTAGTGCTCATATTTGTCCAGTGAGCCGAAACCTACAACTTCCTGATTCAGAGGCCAGACTCACGTTCCATGGAGCTGCAATTAAACTGTTGAGTGGCAGCAGTTGTGAGCATACTGTTTGAGGATGGGGAAACAGCAGATGGTGGAGAGAGAACAAGCAGCCATGGTGACAGTGGAAGAGGGAATTTCGATCTCGGATTAACTTTAAGGCATATTGGAATTTGCACAGGATAGGAAGATGGGAAGTGCAGGAACTCAGTGTCAGCAACAAGGTGGCCTACATGGTTTTGAATGGGACTTGGCTATTCTGGGAGGAAAGCAAAGACGACGACAAGGTCCATACATACTGCCTAGGTGACCACAAAAAGTAAGCACTTTCATCAGTTAACTGATGGAAAATGCCATCCATCAAAAAGGCAGATCAGAAAGGAATCATCATTATTCATGAGGAAAAAGAGGGGTCACAAAAGAGAATTAGGTTACAAAAAAACAAAATGAAATGCTGATCCAGTGAGATAGAGGCCCGGGGAACACAAGTTGGACAAAACTGTTTGTGACATGATGCCACTCCATACTTGTTTGAGATCAGGTGCTCAGCTCATTAGAAACCATGGCAACAGATCTACCTCATTATTTTACGTTTGGGCATGTTAATGTGTTTTATATTGTAATCAATCATACTTTTGCTGCTATGGATTTGCTTCTGGTCAAGGACACCTAGCTGAGTATACCTACACAAGAACCATTGTCTAAGTCAGAGTGAGTTGCAAACGGCAATTAAACTGTGTGCGAGATTACAGCCAAACCAGTGTCCTCCTTGAACCACATCTGTCCTTTCCAGTAGGAACATGAACTGATTTTCCAGGTGTCATAGTGTCCCAATTGCTCACCCAGCAGAGATCAACAGGCAAGACAGAAGCCTTTAGAAACCAATTAAAAGCAAATCTGCAACAATGAATTGTGGGTATGGGAAGATGCTATTCCGATATATGTTTAAACGTCTGTCTCAATTCCCAGTTTAGGGCAGATTAATAGAGGCAGAATATACATTTATTACATGATAGATTCAGTTCCCTAATTCTCAGAGTTTGCTCCTGGCAGCAATACTACTACCATTGGCATTGAGCAGAAGTAATTCACATGAAGATGGGAAGAGAAAAGTTTTGATCATCACTGAGTTATTTATATACATTACTCAGTTGAATGACTTAGGGAGAATTAAGAAACAACTTGTTATAATAATGATATGGACCTGAAGAAACAGAGCTGACAGAAAGAGAGTCACTGTAGAAAGTAACAGCACTAAAAGATCCAAATGAATGGCTCCACCACATTAGGGTAAGTGGAATAGGAACATATCATTAAGAAAGCACAACATAGCCCTGGTCATAATATTACAGGAAGATGTGATCACCTTAGAAAAAAAGAGATTGAAGAAAGGTTTTCCATAAATGGGAATTTTAACTGAGATTTTTATTCAAAGTTTGTGCGAAGATTTGTAGCTCGGGTGCTCGTTGTTGTGGTTCTGTTCGACGAGCTGGAAGTTTTTGTTGCAAACGTTTCGTCCCCTGGCTAGGCGACATCATCAGTGCTTGGGAGCCTCCTGAGATTTTTATTCTTTTGTTGGATGTGAGCATTGCTGACAAGGCCAGCAGTTGTCACCCATCACTAATTGCTTTCAACAGAATGGTTTGTTTGGCCATTTCAGTTTAGAGTCAAGTATATTGCCATAGGTCTGGATTCACACGTGGGCAGAACAGGGAAGGATAGTGGATTTCCTTCCCTTTCATTAGTGAACCAGATGGATTTTGTTTATCACTGATGTTTTGACAGTCACCATCACTCAGATAAACTTCAATTTCAGATAGCTTTTGTTAATTAAATTTACATTACACCAGTTGTTGTGGTAGGATTTGCATCAGTGGTCCCCAATAATTGTCAATAAGTTAGTGCAGATCAGGTAGGATGCTCAAAAAGCAAAAATTTATTTTTAGACTGTGGATAAACAAATATTCCCTAACTATTGTTATAGTTTATCTGAAGGCCTACAAATAGATTGTAATAAGTTACAATATCTTTGTTAATGATTATATCGTTTCCTCTTTTTGCTAGTACTTGTCGTGAAGCTAATGCTCATACTCGCATTGAGATTTCTTCACCTAGTTAAGGGTTAAGGAAGTTGAAGTTATGGGAGGAGAACACAACAGGAAGTGGAGCTAAGACCCTCGCCTAGAATCCTATTGCTCGAAGGATCGAATGGACAAATTGCGCTCCTAAGTACTACCCTCCTAATAGTCTGGACTTCTGCATTATTCATCCAGTGACATTACCAATATGCTACCATCTCTCCAGTAAGATGCATGTTTTCTCTAAAACAGAGGAGGTTAATTGAAGATTTAATTGAGGTGGAAACAAATGAGGGGCCTAAATGTGGTGCATTGAAATGACCCATTTTCACGAGCAGACACGTCAAGTAATTGGTGGAAAGAATTGAGGATACCTCTGAGTAATTGTTTCACCTGGAGGATGGTAAATGGTAGAAAATTCATTGTTTGAAAGGGTGATTAAAGCAGAAAACCTGATTACATTAGAGAAAGCTCTCAGCTATGCATTCAAGGAGCTGTAACTTTAGGACTATGGATGAGTTTTTTTTTAGTTGATGAGAATGGACCTCTTTGTGCTATAAGCCTTGCTACAATTTTAACAAACGTTAGAAAAGGTAGTACTGGAAAACCCTGCATGAGCCATTTCTTCCTTAACACTCAACATCTCTCCTTCCAAAAATTCCTCATTTTCACCTCTGTTCCTTGGATAAGTCTCAAAACATCTCTCAGGAGGAGATAATATCCCTGGACTAGTAACCTGCAGGCCCAGGCTCTTACTGTGTGAATGCGGGTTCAAATCCCACCATGGCAGCTAGTGGAATTTGGATTAAAATCAATAAACAGTGGGCAATAAAAATAAATCAAAAGGTCATGTAAAACTCATGCAGTTCACTCATGACTCCAGACCCACAATAAAATTGTTGATTCTTAACTACCTTCCTAATGGTCAAGGAAGCCACTCAGTTCAAGGGCAATTAGAGATTGGCATCAAATGCTGGATTGACAGCAATGCCCACATCCCAAGAAAGAAGAAATTAATATTCTTTGTTTCCACTGTTAATCCCATCAATCTCACTTCATTTGCCATTTGTTACGTATTCTATATCCCCCTCCATTGCATTAAAGATGTCTGATCTGTTTCCGTGCTATGACATCTTTGAAAGGGTAACTACAGAAATGCAAATCTTGCTTGTTAAAACCAGCTCAATTTAATGCCTCTATTGCCACCTGCTGTTTACAACATCAACACATTCCACCCAAGTATCTCAAATTGTAAATCCACTTAAAAGCCATTTGATCTCATCAATAAAACCTACTGTTGGGGGATGCTGATTAGCAAAGCAAAGGTTCAGTCTAATGCCCCAAAGGCATGGGCTCAAAGCTCACCATGGTGGCTGTTGAATTTATATCCAGGTAATAAACACCAGGAACTGAAAGCTACTCTTAGTAATTCGACCATTACATTATAAAGTCTGTCTGGTTCACAAAAGTCTGCCACGCTCATGTATTCTGGCCTACATGCGACTCCAGACCCACAGTAACCTGATTAACTCTTCCTGCCCTCAAATGGTCTAATAATAACTGAGTTCAAGGGTAAGTAGAGATGGGCAGCATCTGTCCTTGGCAAGAGTATTCCCTTGAAGCTATGTAGCTTCTCCAAGATTTCACACACACCAATCGGTGTTCCAACGCATTGATGACCAGCTTCAGCCTACAAGGGTTTCCACCCCAGAAAAGGTTACAGGCAGTATTGCTGGTCAGCTTTGTCCACAGTCCATGAAAGAATAAATTTATAGAAAACTAAACAACAATAAATAATTGGGAACTTTGCTGAGCTACAAATTATTTTGTGATTGCACAACCATTTATCTTTTCAGTTTTAATCAGAAAAGTGCAGCTGAAAAAACAATAAAATAAAATCAAAGCTGCTCAGTAAATGCATATGCTGACATACAAAATGGGGATCCTTAATAAGGTTGGACTCTCTGAAGGAAGTTTTTCCACTAATGACCTGATGTGCTCTATCCAAAGCTGCTGATTGCGCTAACATTTTGTTTTGTTTTGTTTCGGATTCCTAAACAGGAAACAAGATAGAAATAGGAGGCAGAAATGCAATTCGGACATTGTTCCGACCAACAAAATTTGGACCCAACCAGGACAACCAATTCCTATCAGCGTTCCGAAAAGACCACTCCCTCCGTGACTCCCTCGTCAGGTGCACACCCCCACCAACCCAACCTCCACTCCCGGCACCTTCCCCTGCAACCGCAAGAAATGCAAAACCTGCGCCCACACCTCCCCCCTTACTTCCCTCCAAGGCCCCAAGGGATACTTCCATATCCGCCACAAATTCACCTGCACCTCCACACGCATCATTTATTGCATCCGCTGCACCCGATGTGGCCTCCTCTACATTGGGGAGACAGGCCGCCTTCTTGCAGAACGTTTCAGAGAACACCTCTGGGACACCCGGACCAACCAACCCAACCACCCCGTGGCTCAACACTTCAACTCCCCCTCCCACTCCACCAAGGACATGCAGGTCCTTGGACTCCTCCATCGCCAGACCATAGCAACACGACGGTTGGAGGAAGAGCGCCTCATCTTCTGCCTAGGAACCCTCCAACCACAAGGGATGAACTCAGATTTCTCCAGTTTCCTCATTTCCCCTCCCCCCACCTTGTCTCAGTCAAATCCTTCGAACTCAGCACCGCCTTCCTAACCTGCAATCTCCTTCCTGACCTCTCCTCCCCCACCCCACTCCGGCCTATCACCCTCACCTTGACCTCCTTCCACCTATCGCATTTCCAACGCCCCTCCCCCAAGTCCCTCCTCCCTACCTTTTATCTTCGCCTGCTGGACACACTTTCCTCATTCCTGAAGAAGGGCTTATGCCCGAAACGTCGATTCTCCTGTTCCTTGGATGCTGCCTGACCTGCTGCGCTTTTCCAGCAGAAATGCAGTCCCTTAATTCTGTTTCTTCATTCAATTAGACCATGGCTGGTCTCCACCTTAATTCTCTCTGTCTAGTTTTGGTAGCTCTTAATATCCTCATTGAATAAAAAAAATTAGAGTCTTGAAATTTTCAAATGTGCCCAATCAAGCTTTTTTGGATGATGAATTTAAAAAAAGGATTTTTGCTACCCCTTCTGTGAAGAAGTGCTTCTGAAAATCACCCTTGAACAGCCCGGCTCTTATTTTTAATTTATGCTCTTAACTACTCTGCACTCTTCAATATAGGACCGAGTCTATCTGCCCTAGCAAGTCTTTCAATTTCAAAAAAATATATTGTAGATGTTGGAAATATGAAATAAAAACAGTTTTGGTAATACCCATCTGGTCAGGCAGCATTTATGGAGCCAGATAAAGGTTCCAGATATACTATTGTTAATTCCTGACAAAAGTGAAGTACCTTTCCTCTCCTTCATACACCCAGTAATCAGTCCTTCTCCCTCCCCTCCACAAACACAGTAAGAGCAACCCTTACCAATGTTGTGAAGCAGAGTTGTCAGTCTGGGGTAAGGAGCCTATGCAACAAGCACACACGTTTAGAAACAGAGTAAAGTGTGAAGCAACCACTCATCTTCACTGCGGAGCCACATGACCACCTGTTTTTTTCCTGCACTTAGCCAGGGACAGAGTTATGCATGCCCACGCCAAGCTGATCCACAAACATCCCAGTACATGCCACTGGAAGCACTTCCTAAGTGCGTTGGGCTCTTGGCATTCATCCAATAGATCCAGTGTCACCTCTTCACAAGTGCCATTGCTGCCTCAAAGTAGGGGGCAGTTTATGAACCCAAATGCTATCTAGCCCCAACGTGATCTCAACTTCTGGCACACATCATAGAATCCAGAGATTGCAGAAAATTGCCATTAGGGTCTTCAGGTCTGCACCGACTCTCTGAAGAGCTTCCACCCAGATTTGGCAACCCACCTTATCCCCGTAACCCCGCATTTATCATGGCTAACCCAACTAACATACACCTCCCTAGACACTATAGGCAACTTCTTCTAGTGTGGCCAATCCTCCTAACCAACAGATCTTTGGACTGTGGGAGGAAATCGGAACACCCAAGGGATAACCACACAGACAGGGTGGAAATGAAACCAGGTTCCTAGTGCTGTGAGGCAGCAGTGCTAACAACTGAGCCACCGTGCCACCTACAAATGTCCCATTCACTTTCCACATGTCTGCACCACAGTTGTATTGCCATGGGAAGAAATTCTACATGCAGATTCCCCTTCCTGCCTCTGAAACAGTTATTAAAGATAAAAAGCTTGACTACGTCTGATATAACAGAACCATCCAGGTACAATACTTACTCAAATGGCTAGGAGACGTGTGAATCTGTGACGTCAAAAGCACTGGAGGCTGATGGATCTTTCTGGAAGCAGTCAGAGGTCCAACCACTAATGATTTACTGAAGATCATTGCTGGAGAGAAGAAAAGAAGAACAGGAAATTAATCTATACATTAATGCCAGCTGCAAAATTAAAGATATTTTCATACTTTACTTATCCACTTATTATTCCTCTATAGATTGGAGGAATGATGAAATGAAATACATGTATATGGTCAGTAAATTTTAGTTAGTCCCTCAAGTTTCTCATGCCATTCAATTAGATTACTTTTGTTGTGACTTTATTCATCCTTGTTTCAAATCTTTCAACAGCTTTGGCTAACAAAAGTCTCCAAATTTTGATTTTAATCATTTTAATTGACAAATCCCCACAATCTCAATGGCTTTTTGGGGATGCAGTTCCACATTCCCACCATTATTTGGGGTGAAGAGAAGTTTTTGACCTCATCAGCGAGTGGTCTGAATTCCAATAAATACGCCCTCTTGTAGTAGGGGAAATAATTCATCTCGAGTGGTTCTTGATCTATGGTAGATAAACAAGCCGCAAGAGTTTAATCAAATATGATATCATGGTTCAGTGATTTTGTGATGCTTACAAAGTTAAATGGAGTTGAGCTATTTTAACTCAGTTTACTATCTGCTATCAACAATACAGACACAGTTATACACGAGTGTTACATGTTGAATATACTTGGTTTTAGGTTGCTGTAGGGAGAGGGTTACAGATGTGGCTGAAGAGCAGTATCTAACAACTCAACTTTTCTTCTGAAGATTCCCAAAATAAATGGTTGTGCTTCCGAGGGAGTAACCAAACTTGCTCTGGAATGGAGGAAAAAGGGGAATCACAACTGCTTCCAACTATAATGCTGGTGATAGGTTCAAAGGAGAAGGGTTCTTTTGGCACAGTGGTACTGCCCCTATTTCTGAGCCAGGTGGTCCAGGTTCAAATCCCACCAAGTGTGTAATAACATCTCTGAACAGATGGATTAGAAAACACCTCGGCTCAAAGGATCTAAATGAGCCAGTAGTGTCCAAGCGTGACCCACTTGACGAGCAAACTCCATGAAATAAGCACTTGCACAGCCAACCTATTTTCACCCACTCATGGCCCCATTATCAGCTTTTCTTTCCCACTGGCTTACTGTCAACCCCATCCCTTCGTGCACCTAACTTTCTTTCTATCTCTGGGCTCAGTCTCTACTAATCTGCTCCTTCCCCATCTCTCTTCCTTTGTGAAATAATACTTATCTAACGATATACAGCTCCCTTGCTTTCTCCACACTATCTGTAAAAGAATTCTCAAAACCTAATGTCTCAACCAAGCTTTCAGTCAATTTTCTGAAATCTCTTGAACAATGCTCATTGTCTCCATTTATATCCCGAGCTGAATGAGGAAGGAGTTGGGGCTCTGAAAGCTTGCCGTTTCAAATAAACGTGTTGGACTATAACCCGGTATCGTGATTTTTGACTTTGTCTGCCCAAGTCCAACACCAGCACCTTAGCATCATCCCTATACTGTTATTTCTCTCAACCTGCTGTATTTCTCCTCAATCCATGTCAAGTTGTTTGTAATAATCTCCTACAAGTGCACTGTGTGTGGTTAGTGGAGGCACAGGATCAAAGCATCAACACCTGACAGAGAAAACTGGGTCACAGCAAATATCTTCCTGAACTTAGCACTGCCCTTCTTTACCCTGCAAAAAACTAACGACTTTTTTCAGGTTTCGAATGTATGAACAACTACACTTCCTGACTAGGCTATTCTAACACAACACAAAGTTAATCTCAGTGTGACCGCAAAAATTCAACACATCAAATAAAGACACTTTTTAAATCAGCAACTTATCTGGACTCTGAACTAGCAGGTTTCTGGATCAGAATGAGTGGCTAGCAATTACATTTAAATGAAGTAAAATACTGGGGTGCTGTAAATCAGAAACCAACAAAAATTGTTGGAAAAGCTCAGCAAGTCTGGCAGCATCTGTGGACAGAAATCAGTTAATGTTTCTGGTTGAGTCACCCTTCCTCAGAGTTAGTGGAAATGCCCCACCCTCTGGACCAGATTCAAAGTGCAATCATAGGATAGGACTAACTCCATGTGCTGCTACTACACTGAATAGAACATGACTTTTTTCTTAGCAGGCAGGCAAGACCGGTTTCTTACTTTGCCAGATGGAAGCTTGCCAGATTAACACCTCCCCAAACCTTATACCTTTAGATAATGTTAACATAATGCTGATTGTAATCAGGAGATCAGAATTGACTCTATACTTAACTCCAAGTGTAAGTTGCCAATAACACTCTAGGATACCATGCACAAACAAGGATTCTGATCGATAAAACAGGCAAACATACGAGTCAACATCACACGAGCACACAATTGCGTGCTATAATGGTGCCAGACAAATAACAAGGTAGCGGATAGACAGTGCTTACGGACTTCCAGAAGGCATTCGAAAAAGTCTCACATAAGAGATTGTTAACTAAAATGTAGAAGTCCACATAACTGAGGACACATTACTGGCATAGCTGGGAAACTGGTTAAGTGGCAGGCAGCAGAAAATAAGGATACTGAGTCAGTACTCAAAAAGATAATCTCTGGATTACAATTGAACCACAAGCTAATTGGCACAGGCTCAATAAGGTTAAGCAGGTAAATGTGTGGCTCAAAGATTGGTGTTGGAGAAATGGGTTTGAATTTGAAAATAGGGGAAATTAGAAAACGAAAATCTCCAGCACAGACACAAATAGAACAGAGTGAATGGAAAGGGTTAGCAAACAAACTTCAAGCACACTGGACAAACAAATGACAATGAGAAGAGGGACAGTTAATAAACGACTAATGGTGTTATATCAGAATGCGTACAGTATAAGGAATAAGGTAAATGAGCTTGTAACGCAGACAGTGGAACAGCAATGGCAGGAGTTTCTGGGAGTAATTCAGGAGACACAGCAGAGATTCATTCCGAGGAAAAAGCAGCATGGTACAGGGAGGATGAGGCAACCGTGGCTGACTAGGGAAATAAGGGACAGCATAAAGGCAAAAGAGAAAACCCATAATGTGGCAAAGGGCAGTGGGAAAGCAGAGGATTGGGAAGCTTACAAAAACCAACAACGGGCAACAAAGAAATAACAAGGGAGGAAATTAAACATTAGGGTAAACTAGTCAGTAATATAAGGGAATATTGTAAGAGTTTCTTTAGATATATAAAGGGCAAAAGAGGCAAAGGTGAGCATTGGGCCACTGGAAAATGACGCTGGAGAGACGGCAGTGCAGAACAAGGAAATGGCTGAGGAACTTAGTGTTAGTCTTCACGGTGGAAGTAACATCCAAAAAATTTGAGAGTGTGAGGGGGCAGATCAGAGTATGGTAGCCATCAACAAGGAGAAGGAGCTAGAGAAACTGAATGGTCGGAAGGTGGAATAATCACCTGGACTAGATGGACTACACTCCCAAAGTTCTAAGGGAGCTATCTGAAGAGATAGCTGAGGCATTAGTGGTGATCTTTCAAGAATTGCTACAATCAGGGAGGGTCCCAGAGGACTGGAAAATTGCTGAGGTGACATCCCTGTTTGAAAACGGAGTAAGGCAAAAGATGGAAAATTACAGACCGATTAGCCTAACCTTGGTCACGGGTAAGATCCTGGAATCCATTATGAAGGGTGAGATTTCTGGATTCTTGGAAGTGTACGGTAAAATAGGGCAGAGTCAGCATGGTTTCATCAAGGGGAGGTCATGCTTGACAAATCTGTTAGAATTAATTGAGAACATAATATGCAGGTTAGACCAAGAACAGCCAACAGATATAATCTACCTGGACTTCAAAAAGGCCTTTGCCAAGATGCCACACAGGAGGCTAATGGCCCATGATGTTAGAGGCAAGGCGCTAGCATGGATAGAAACTTGGCTGTCTGACAGAAAGCAGAGAGTGGGGATAAAAGGGTCCTTCTCAGGATGGGAGCTGGTGACAAGTGGTGTTCCTTAAGGCTCAGCGTTGGGACCACAACTTTTCACTTTATACATTAATGATCTAGATGAGGGAACTGAGAGCATTTGGGCTAACCTTGCAGAAATAAAGGTAGAGGGACAGGTAGAATTGAGGTGGCAGGAAGGCTGCAAAAGGATTTAGGCAGGTTAGGAGACTGGGCAAACAAGTGGCAAATGGAGTACAATGTGGGAAAGGATGAGGTTATGCAGTTTGATAGGAAGAATAGAGGCATGGACTATTTTCTAAATGGGGAGAAAATTCAGAAGTCTGAAGGATCCTCCTCAAAGTGTGAGTCAGTAGTTAGAAAGGCAAATGCAATGATGGCAGTTATTTTGAGGGGACTTGAATATAAAAGCAGGGACATACTGCTGAGGCTCTAAGGCTCTGGTCAGACCATATTTGGAATATTGTGCACAGTTTTGGGCTCCATATCTCAGGATGGATGTACAGGCCCTGGAGCATGTTCAGAGGAGGTTTACAAGAATGGTCCCAGGAATGAAAAGCTTAACGTATGAGGAACATTTGAGGACTCTGGGTTTACACTCGATGGAGTTTAGAAGGATAATGGGGATCTAATTAAAACTTACAGAATACTAAATGGCCTGGACAGAGTAGATGTTGGGAAGATGTTTCTTTTTGTAGGTGAGATTAGGTCCCAAGGGCATAGCTTTAGAGTAAAAGGAAGGTCTTTCAGAATGGAGATAAGGAGAAACGTCTTCAGCCAGAGAGTGGTGAATCTATGGAATTCATTGCCACAGAAGGCTGAAGGCCAGGTCATTGAGTATATTTAACACTGAGATAGATAGATCTTTAGATTAAAGGGTATCAAAGTTTAAGGGGAGAAAGTGGGAGAATGGGGTTCAGCCAGGATTGAATAGCAGAGCAGACTCAATGGGCTGCGTGGCCTAATTCTGCTACTATCTCTTACGGTCTTACTCAGATTGTCAGGATGTGACCAGTGACATCCCAGATGGATACGTTAGGGCCTCAATTATTCACATTATTTATTAATGATTTGAATAATGCCATAGTCATATTTTGCTGATGACAAAATTAGACAGCATTGTAGACAGTGCAGATGATAGCATAAAATTACAAAGGGATATTGAGAGACTAGATAAATGAGCAAAATTCTGGCAGATGGAATTCAACAGAATGTGAGGGAATCCATTTTAAACCAAAAAGCTATAGATTAGCATACTTTCTTGATGGCATGAAGTTAAATATGGTTGAAAGTATATAGGGTATGAGCAGGTGGGGAAAGAGTTAAGTTGAGTTTTTGTGAAATGAAAGGTTCAGCTAGCATGACTCGGATCAGATAAGAGCTTGCAGTAAACAATGAGGTGCTGGAGTGAAGGGCAGTGGGTTAACAAGGTGGAAAAGCATTCATTATGTAAAGCCATTTAACAAGATGAAGAAACATTCAGTATGTGAAGTCAGTTAACAAGGTGAAAAGTATTCATTATGTGAAGCCAGTTAACAAGGTAAAGAACATTCATTGTGTAACAGCAGATGGCTTAATCTTTACTATTGACGCTCTCTGATTGAAACAGTCACCCAATCAATATGCATGTTGCCTTATCTGATGCTCCTCCCTGCAAATGACTATATAATTCGTTAAGAAACAGATGTTCGAGAGAAGACAGAGAACTCATGTCTCTGTGCACATGTCTCGTTCTCTCTCCCTCCAGGGCCCGGAATAAAGACGAAGGAGGTAAAACTATACCGTCTCGGAGCGTTTTGCTTCAGCTGAGGCTGGAACAAGATGACACAGTGAATATCCAAAGAGACTTGAGCAGCCAGGTGCGTAGATCTTTAAAAACCCAGAAACAGGTGCAATAAATAATGAAGGTAGCTAACGGAATGCTGGCTTTTACATCTAGAGCACAAGAGCTTAATGATAGAATCATGCTGCAACGACATAAAACCCTGGTCACAACACACATGGAGAACTGACAGTAGATGTGGGCACCACATCTCTGGACCAACACAGGTGTATGGAGTTAGGTCACAGATCAGACATGATCTCATCGAGCAGAACAGGCTTGAAGGGCTGAGTGATCTACTCCTGTTCTATGTCCTCAACAGAACAGTCATCTAGCTAATTTCTTCATAATGTATGTACAATGCACTCTATTTAATCTCTGAAAAAACTTACATACATCCAAGAGGTTAAGTCACAAAACTCAGTTATAAATCTGGGTCTATAATTTAGAACAAAACATAATAGGGGTGAATTATACCTGCATGCATGCATGAGTCCAATGACCTTTATCTCTAGCTCTAACTCATCTGAAGATTGTGTTTTGACTGTTAATTTTTTTTTTTTAAATCGTACTTTCACATTTCTACAACAAGTATTTTGTGAAGTGCAATTGCAGAACGTGAAGCGCGATATGGAATCTTGCTGTTAACATTCAATATACTCTCCACTATCTTTTGACCTTAAAGTGATCCATCCAATCGATCCAGTAATAAATGAAACAAGCGAGAGGATGTAAAGGAAAACAGCATAGTTGATGATATCCCAGATCTATGTTGTGAGTGAAAAGAGATCAGACCATTACCTGCATTAAGAGACAGAATCAGCAAAGCTGGGATCAAGCTAAATGCAGACAAAATCATTATGCAGCTGACACAATGGCAATTCTTTTGCAAGGTGCAAATAGTTCGAGCCAAGCTGAGTGCTGATAAAGTAATAGCAACTCCTCAGATGGAAACTCCAAAAACCAAGAAGTTTGGAAGGTCACTGGACTCAAAACACTAACACCATTTTCTATCCACAGACACCTGCCAGACCTGCTGAGTTTCTCCAGTATTTTCTATTTTTATTTCAGATCTTCAGCATCTGCAGCTCTTTGTTTTATTACAATGAAAAGTTTCCTTTGTTTGATACATCACAGGACTTCTTTCATTACCTTGCTCAGCAAGAAACCCCTCTTCACTTCTTTACAAACTCTCTTCACATACACCCTTTCACCTCATGCTGGAACATTCTCTTACTGCCACACTGCAACAGCACCACTCTTACCCCACTACCCCCACCCCTCTTACTCCCTCATCTTTCAAGCACCCCATCCCCCATGCCCACCACATACACACTTACCCTGCCCCTTCTTAGAATTACGACAGCATGGAGGGTCATGCAGCCCGTCAAGTTTACACCAACTGTCCAAACTACCTCAGACCCAGACCCACTGTGGCATCCTATCCTTTCATTTCATTTCATTTCATTTCCCATGGCTAACCCACCTAGTCTGCACATCACTGGGCACTACAGGGAAACTTAGCATGGTCAATCCACCTAACCTGTATACCTTTAGACTGTGGGAGGAAACCAGGGCATCCAGTGCAAAAGAACTACAAATGTCACACAGTCACCCAAGGCTAGAATCAAACCCAGGTCCCTGGCGCTGTGGGGCAGCAGTGCTAACCACGGAGCCACCATCATTGCTGGTGTCTGTGTGAGTTTTAACTCTGTCCGCTCCCAGCACCGCCACATCATGGTTCGGAATTAACATTAAACTCTCAGTCCGGCGGCGCACACCAAGACCACATTAAACCCAAACCCGTGCGGAAGCTCTCCATCCTTCCCCGAGCCACAGTAACGGGGGGGGAACGGCCACTCACGCTTAAAGCCGCGTCCACAGCTCAGACTCAGCCTGACAACGGCCGCCATTTCCATCTCCTCGGGCAAGGTCACCCCGCCGGAAGTAACGTGCCGGCGCCGGAAACAATACCCCGGAACCGAGGCACTATGGGAGTTGTAGTCCTGGGCTACATTGACCTTAATTCTCAAAGGCAAACCACTCTGGTAAAGTAAATAACTGCAGATGCTGGAAATCTGAATCAAAAACAGAGATTGCTGGAGAAACTCAGCAGATCTGGCAGCACTGTGAGCAGAGAAAACAGAGTTAATGTTTCGTGACCCTTCTCCAGAAATCACTCTGCTCCTTTCTATGATTTTTTATCCTTAGTTCTGTGGGTGGGTTGGATGGCTGGTTTGTAATGCAGAGTGTGCCAACAACACAGGGTCAATTCTCAAATCATTTGAGGTGATGTGGAGATGTTGTTGATGGACTGGGTGGACAAAGTCAGAAGTAACTTCACCTAACAAAGGAGCAGCGCTCTGAAAGCTTGTGATTGCAAATAAACCTGTTGGACTATAAACTGGTGTCATGTGACTTCTGACCAGTTGAGGTTACTGTGAAGGCTAAAGAAATTCAGCATGTCTACAAAGATTAGTGGTATCATCGCTCGACTATTAATCTAGAAACCCAGAATAATGTTCTGGGGATCTGGGTTCAAATCCTGCCACAGTAGATGGTGGAATTTGAATTCACTAATTTTAAAAAATCCGGAATTAAGAGTTGACTGATGACCATGAAACCATTGTCAGAAAAATCCACCTAGTTCACTAATGTCCTTTTAGGGAAGGAAATCTGCCATCCTATATGTGAATCCAGAGCCACAGCAATGTGGTTAACTCTCAAGTGCCCTCTGAAATAGCCTGGCAAGCCTCTCAGTTGCATCAATCGCTAGAAAGTCACAACAAAGAAATGAAACCAGACGGACCACCTGGCATTGACCTTCGAATTGGAAAAGACAACGGCAAAAACACAAACAGTCCTGTCACCCATGCAAGGTGCTCCTTATCAACATCTGGGAGCTAGTGCTGAAATTGGGAGGGCTGTCTCACAGACTAGTCAAGCAACAACCTGACATAGTCATTCTTATGGAATCTTACCTTGCAGATAATACCCCAGATACCATCATTACCATCCCTGGATAGGTCCTGTCCCACCGGCAGTGGAGGCAGCACAGTGGTATACAGTCGGGAGGGAGTTGCTCTGGGAGTCCTTGACATTGATTCCAGACTCCATGAAGTCTCATGGCTTCAGGTTAAACATGAGCAAGGAAACCGCTTACTGGTTACCATGTAACTTCCTCCTTCGGCTGATGAATGAGTACTCCTCCATGTTGAACAACACTTGGAGGAAACACTGAGGGTGGCAAGGACGCAAAATGTTCTCTGGGAGGGGGGTTTCAATGTGCATCACCAACAGGGGCTCAGCAGCAGCATTACTGATCGAGGTAGTCAGGTCCTAAAGGATATAACTGCTAGACTGGGTCTACGTCAGGTGGTGAAGGAACCAACTAGAGGAAAATACGTACTTAACCTCGTCCTTACTCATTTGCTGGCTGCAGAAGCATCTGTCCATGACAGTATAGATAAAAGTGACCACCACACTGTCCTTGTGGAGATGAAGTCTCACCTTCACATTGCAAATAACCTCCATCATGTTGCGTGGCACCATGCTAAATGAGACAGACTTCAAGCTGATCTAGCAGCTCAAGACTGGGCATCCAAGAGGCGCTGTGGGCCATCAACAGCAGCAGAACCATACACCAGTACAATCTGCAATCTCATGGCCAGGCATATGCCCCCACTCAACCATTACCATCAAGCCAGGAGATCAACCCTGGTTCAATGGAGAGTGCAGGAGGGCATGCCAAGAGCAGCATCAGCCATACCTAAAAATGGGGTGTCAACCTGGTGAAGCTACCAAACAGGATTAATTGTATGCCAAATGCATAAACAGCGAGTGATAGACAGAGCTAAGCAATCCCATAACCAATAGATCAGATCTAAGCTCTGCAGTCCTTCTACATCCAGTTGTGAATAGTGGTGGACAATTAAACAACTCACTGGAGGAGGAGGAGGCTCCACAAATATTCCCATCCTCAATGATGAAGGAGCCCAGCACATCAGTGCAAAAGATCAGATTAATGCATTCGCAACGATCTTCAGTCAGAAGTGCCGAATGGATGACCCATCTTGGGCTCTTCCAGTGGTCCCCAGCATCACAGATACCAGTTTCCAGCCAAATCCCACAAATGAATAAATTTTTTTTAAAAAACTATAGAAAGCATCCTATCTGGATGCATCATAGCATGGTATGGCAACTGCTTTGCCCAAGATCACAAGAAATTACAGAGATTCATGAACACAGCCCAGTTCATCACACAAATCAGCCTTCAATACATTGACTCTGTCTGTTCTTCCCACTGTCTCAGGAAAGCAACCAACAGAATCAAAGACCCCTCCCAGTCCGGTTATACCCTCTTCCACCATCTTCATCAGACAGAAGTTGAAGAAGTTTAAATACACATATGATCAGATTCAAGAACAGCTTCTTCCCCATTGCTACCGGACTTTTGATCTGACCTCTCAAATGTTAATGTTGATCTCTGTCCTTGCACCGTCTTTGCAGCTGTAATACTGTATTCTACAATCTGTTCTGCTACTCTGATGTACTTTGTATTGTACAATCTGTCTATTGAACAAGCAAAAAAACACTCAGCAGATGTGACAGCAATAAATCAAATCAAATTCTTCTCAACCTCTCCTCTCACCAGAGGCATTGTGATTCTCAGGTTAAGACACCACCAGTTTTCTCGCTATACTGATAAAGCAGACATCCAGTCTGGTAGGACTACAGTAACTTTATCTTAGGTCTCAGTTAGCTGAACAATATTGCAGTGATGCCAATAGTTTGAGCTCAATTCCCACATCAGTTGAGCTTTCATTAAAGGGCTCTCCTTCTCAATCTCCTCCCTTGCCTGAAATGTGGTGAATGTCTTGTTAAACTACCACCAGTTGTCTATCTCTAATGTGACAGCAATCCCATTGTCCTCTGGGAGTGAGATAACTTTACCTGACCTTCAGTGCATTTCCTTCATCATGTGATCCCTGTTTTCAGTCCTTTGACCATCATCCCAACTGCTATTCATGGTTCTGAAGACTACATCTGTTGTAAAGGAAAACTTGACATCTTTAGCAAACTTTCTTGTCTTCAGGTGTAGTTCTTGTCCCTAAAAAATTATTCATGAGTACCTTGTATTCAGTGAAAGCCCCAGAGGGTTGTAAGTCTTTGGAATTTCCTTCCTAAAAAGGCAGTGCCCAGGAGTGTACCTTAAGATATGAGGCTACGCCGGCTAAGATGGAGAAAGTGCCGGCAAGCTGCAGCCTCCCGGTAACCACTTTCAAGTTGGGATTTGGTGCTGACCAGTTGCTCTCCACTACAGTATCTGGAAAATAGCAACCTGCATGTAAGAGTGGTGAGGTTAGATAAGAATAAGAAGGGATAAGCCCCTTTCTGCTCTCTAATGAGATTCATGACCAGCCACTAAAACCTTCAGTGGAAAATCAGACCGTTTCTTCTCAAAGCTTAAAATTCAAATTTTCATTCTGGCTCATTTTGTCAAGATCTTGAGAGTGTTTATATTTTTCAAAGGCGGCAAAATTCAATCCAGTGAAATTCAATATAAAATTGATTTGCTGAATGAATAGTTGAAGGAGAGGAGGACAAAGGAAATGTTTCAAAGGCTCTTTGAAAGCTTCCTTCAAGAATTGCTACATAGATGTCACATGTAGGAGACCCTTGTTCAGAAGAAACCAATTTGGAGGAAGCTCCTGTATGAAGAGACAAAATTCTTTAAGAACACCTATCGTCAAGGGGAAGTACAGAAAAGGACCAGGAGGAAGGAACACTAACAATCTCAAGGATAAGAGTCAATTCCATCTCCCGGAAACACCGTCCAAATGTGTGGTCACAGATGTGGCTCTAGGATCAGGCTCATCAGTGGCCCAAGTATCCATGGAGTCCATGACCAGTGACTCAGAATTTCCTAGGTGGCCAATCATACTCATTAGCAAGTGATTGAATTATAGAATCCCTACAGTGTGGAAACAGGCACTTCGGCCCAAAAGTCGACACCAACTCTCCGAAGAGTAATCTATTCCTCTACCCTACATTTCGCTTGATTAATGCACCTAACCTACACATCCCTGAACACTGTGGGCAATTTAGCATGGCTAACTTACCTAACCTGCACATTTTTGGATTGTGGGAGGAAACTGGAGCACCCGGAGGAAACACATGCAGATAAGGGAAGAATGTCCACACTCCACACAGACAGTCACTCAAGGCTGGAATCAAACCCGGGTCCCTGGTGCTGTGAGGCAGCAGTGCTAACCACTGAGCCAGCGTGCCGCCCCAAATTGTTGATTGATGAAATATGTATTTACATCAAGCTTTACTTTCCTTGTTTCAGATAGATGCCAACAGTTGACTGAAGAATTGGAAATTTTCTTTGTAACTTGATCATATCACCAAAATCAAATTTGTTGTTTATACAGCTCACTGTTGTCTGTGACCTTACTTTGTGAACATTGGTAATCATTTTCTTTTCACATAGAACAATCCTAGAGAACAATCCCAGTGGATAGTGGAAACAGTAATTCCATCTTTTAAAGGAAACATAGATAAATGTTTGAAGTCACCAATAGCAGGTTATGTGGAGAGATCACAATGTTGGGATCTGTTTGGATTAATCTTAAAGAACTGGCAGGAATAAAATGACCATGATGTAAAACTTTTCGTTCACAGTGAGGCAATTAAGATTTGATTTGATTCGATTTATTATTGTCACATGTACCGAGATACAATGAAAAGTATTGTTTTGTGTGTTAACCAGACCAATCATACCTTACATAAGTACATCAGGGTAATAGGATAGAATGCAGAATATGGTGTTACAGCCACATAGAAGGTGCAGAGAAAAAGCAACTGTAATATATGAGAGGTCCATTCATAAATCTGATAACAGGGAAGAAGCTCTTCTTGAATATTTAGATATATATTTTCAAACTTTTGTATCTTCTGCCCAATGGAAGAGGGTGGAAGAGAGTATACCCAGGGTGGGTGGGCTCTTTCGCTATGTTGGCTGCTTTCTGGAGGCAACCGGAAGTGTAGATAGAGTCAATGGATGGAAGGCTAGTTTTCGTGATGGACTGGACTGTATTCACAACTCTCTGTAATTTCTTGTGGTCTCTGTAATTTCTTTGTCATACTTAATTGTGATGATCCAGAGAGGTTACTTTCTGTGGTGCATCTATAAAAATTTGTAAGAATCATTATGGACATGGTGAATGTCCTTAGCATTCTGCAGAAGTAGAAACCTTGGTGTGCTTTCTTGATTGTAGCTTCGATGTAGATGGACCTGGACAGATTATTTATGATATTACTCCTCGAAGCTTGATACCATCTCCACCTCAGAACCATTGATACAATCAGGGGCATGTCCTCCACTCCACTTCTTGAAGTCAATCACCAGCATCTTCACTTTGATAACATTGAGGGAGAGAATGTTGTCTTTACACCATGCTACTAAGCTATTTCTTTTCTGTGATCTTGTCGTTATTTGAGACCCGATCACAATGGTGGAATCATCAGCAAATCTGTCAATGGAGTTAAAACTGAATTTGGACACATAGTTATGGATTTAAGGAGCATAGTAGGGGGCTGAATATGTAGCCTTGCAGGGCACTGGTGTTTGGAATTATGGATGAGGAGGTGTTGTCACCTATCCTCGCTGATTGCAATCTGCGGGTCAGGAAGTGAAGAATCCAGTTGCAGAAGTGGGAGTTTGGAGGTGAGTTTAGTTGGAATTATAGTGTTGAGGGTGGAGCTAAAGTCAATAAATAGGTCTCTGACATAGGTACCCTTTTATCCAGATGTTCCAGGAAGAGTGTATGGCCAGGAAGATGGTGTCTACTGTGGACCTATTGCGATGGTGGGTGTATTGTAGTGGATCAGGGGAATCTTGAGGCTGAAGTTGAGGTGTACCATTACTAACTTCTTGAAGCGTTTCATAATGATGGCTGTCAGCATGACTGGGCGCTAGTCATTAAGGCACACTATCTGATTTTTCTTTGGCACTGGGATGATAGTAGTCTTCTTGAAGCATGTGGGAACCTCACATTGAAGTATGGAGAGGTTAGAGATGTCTGCAAATACTCCTGCAAGCTGGTCTGCATGGGATCTAAGTGCATGGTTGGGGACTCCATCCAGTTCAGTTGCTTTCCTTGGGTTCACTCTCAAGAAGGCCGATTTGGCGTCTGCGGCAGTGACCATGGGTACAAGTGCACCCAAGGCTGTCGGAGCAGGTGACATCATTTCACTGATGTTCTGTTCAAAATGAGCATGAAATGCTTTGAGTTCATCAGGGGATGGATGCATTGTTGCCAGTGAATCTACTTAACTTTACTTTTTGGCCTATTGTATCGTGTAAGCCTTGCCACATGCTGCAAGGTCTAAGGAAATGCAAACACAGTAAAATAATTGAAAATTGGGGCTGGTTTTCCTTAGAATAGGGAACATATGTTGAGATTTGTTATTTAAAATCAAGAAGGGCTTGTACAATAGAGATATAAACTTCCAAACTTAAAACAAACAGTTAAGTTAGAAGCAGGATTTGGCCATTCAACCCCTTCAATCTGCTCTATGTGAGAAGATATTGGCTGATGTAATTGTAACCTGAACTCCAGACTCTCAGCTCCTGATAACCTTTCCCCTGCTTACCAAGAATCTATCATTGCCTGAAAAATATTCATGGACTCTCCTTCCACTGCCTTTTGAGGAGGAAAGTTCCAAAGACTCATGACCCTCTGAGAGAAAAGAATTGACCTAATCTCTGTTTTAAATGAGTGATGCCTAAACTGTAAGCCCCTGGTTGTAGATTCTCCAAAAGGGTTTCTCCACATTGACAAGACCTCTCAAGATCCTGTATATTTTTAATCAAGTTGCCTCTTAGTGCAGTGGATATGAGTGCAGTGTATCCAACTTTTTGTCATAAAACAATCTAGCCATTCCAAATATTAGTCAAATACATCTTTGCTTAGTTACTTACAATACACTTACATCCTTTCTTGAACAAAGTAGCCAATACTGTGCACAGTATTTCTGATATGATCTCACCATTGCTCTTTAAAACTGAAGCATAATCTCTCTAGTTTTGCATTTCATTCCATGCTCAATAAACAATAATATTCTACTAGCTTTTCCAATTACCTGTGCTGTTCCTGCATACAAACTTCCTGCAATTCACACACAGGCACATTTGGATCTCTCTGCATCTCAGAGCTCTGCAATCTCTCACCATTTAGATAATGTATTTACTTTTAATTCTTCCTGCCCAAATACACAATTTCATATTTTCTTAATTCATACCCAATAAGCCACATCTTTGCCCGTTCACTTAATTTACTGATATATCCCTTCGTACCTTCCTTACCTTCCCAAATTTTTGGCCTATCTGTGTCATCAGCAAATTTAGCAACTATACCATCTCTTCATACAAGTCATTTATAAAAATTGTAAAATGTTGCCCCAGTACTGTTAACTGTGACACATTACGTGTTACACCATGCCAACCAGAAAATGGCCCATTCATGTCTACTTTCTGCTTTTGCCAATGTTCTATCTACGCCACATATTATCCCCAACACCATGAACTTTTAATTTTGTTGTAACCTTTGGCATGACACCCTATCCAATGCCTGAAATCTAAATACACTGGTTCCATTTATTCCCACATCACATAGTTACTTTTTAAAATTCATTCATGGAATGCAAGCATCACTGGTTAGGCCAGCATTTATAACCCATCTCTAATTGCCCAGAGGGCAGTTAAGAGTCATCCAAATTGCTGTGGGTCTGGAGTCAAGTGTAGGCCAGACCAGGTAAAGATGGCAGTTTCCTTTCGTTTGGGATTTTCTTGAATATAGACAATAGATTCATGGTCATCATTAAACTCTTAATCCCAGGTGTTTATTGAATTCAAATCCTGCCATTTGCCATAGCAGGATTTAAATCCGAGTCCACACGATATTACCTGGGTCTCTGGATTTACAGTCTATTGATAATGCCACTAAGCCTTTGCCTACTCTTTACTTCTTCAAAGAACTGCAACAAACATGATTTCCCTTCCTCATGACCATGTCGACTCTGATAATTTTGAATCATTCTAAATGCACTGCTGTTTGAGAATAGGTCCAAACATTTTCCCTCTGACAGATGTTAAACAAACTTGCCTGCAGTTTCCTGCTTCTGTTTACATTTTTTTTGAATAAAGGAGCTACATTCATTATCTTCCAAACTAATGGGAAACACCTGTAAAATTAAAGACAGATTTATTTCCAGTAATTGAGAGATCTAGACTGAGGTAACAAAAAAAAGTTAAAATTGACAGAAAGCAGTAGAACCCTTTTTCAGGTAGAGCATTATGAAGGTCTGGAATGCACTACAAAATTTAAGGATTGACGTAGACAGCATGTCAAGAATTGCATAGTTAGGTAGTTGAAGGATAAGAGAATAAATAACAGGATAGGAGAAACAGATGAGCACATGGAGTGCTGCTGCTTGTTTAATAATAAACCTTCACAATGACTGGCTGAGCCAAATGGCCTGTTTGTGTATTGACATTTATTTAATCCAATAGGAATCTCACACCTACAAGTCAGATGGGTTTTCCAGCTCCCAGAGGATAAATAAGAATTTGGGCATAGGAGATCTCAGGTTACACTCAAAGTTAACTGTTTACTTTCAAATTTGGTTTAATGTTTTCTGTTTTTATTGTATATTGTATCTGATTGAGAATGCAAGGGTATTAACCCCCCTTTCCATGCTATTGACCTGACAATGTACACTCCTGTTTTTATCAGAAACAATTCAGTTTCACACTCTTGGCGAAGCATTTGATTTTGATTTTGAACCACAAATAAATACATGTTGTAAACTTTCACTAAGTTTATAATAATGTTTAATTTGACAGTGCGAGTTTTCTATTTTCTTTTAAATTTCAGTTTGCCAGTTTGGATAAAGTTTTCATTTTAAAAATGAAATTACAAGGCACTTATTGGAAACTTTATGGAATATTGCATCTTTTTCAAAGTTGTTACTTCACAGTGTGCATTTTCTACACATCTTTAAAATCCAATTTTTGCATTGGAAAAGGAATTTTTTTTAAACCAGAAAGTAAATATTGCAAAGTTTACTTAGTTTTATTTGAACTTCCAATGGATTGAATTTTACCAAAAATCGGACTTATGGGTAATACAACTAACTAGTTGCACAAAGCATCTCTTTCCTCACCCCATGCATTAAAATTACTTGTACACTTTTGTTTATTCATTTCGGGCATCAATGGCTGAGCAATTATTTATAACCCATCTGTAATCACTCAGGGGGCAGTTGAGAGTCAACTGCATTACTGTGGCTCTGATGTCAGGTTAGGATGATAGATTTTCTTTCCTAAATGAGATTTAACAGGCATTAACAATGGTTACATGGTCATCATAAGACTAGTTATGTATTCAGACATTTTAATTTAATTAAAATGTTACCATCTGCCATGGTCAGATTTAAACTGATGTCTATAGAACACACTCTGGGGTTCTGGTTTACTAATCCAGTCACATTAGAATTGTGCAATCTCCACCACTCAAAAGTTTATAGAGAATCAGCGTTACTGAGTGAATGGTATGTAATTATTGGGAATATAGGGCTGCAATGTAAATGATATTGAATTATTGGGGCTAAAGCATAAATGGTATGCAATTATTACGGATAAAGTGTAAAAGAAAATTGAATTATTGGTGATACAGAGTGAATAGTATTGAATTATTGGGGATACAGAATGGATGATATGTAATTATTGGGGAGATGAAGAGAATGGTATTGCACTTTTGGGGATGCAGTGTGAGTGGTATATAATTTTTGGGGATACAGTGTGAATGGATATAACTATTAGGCATACAGTGTGAATGGTAAATATTAATGGGAATACAGTGTGAATGTTATATGATTCTTGGAGATACAAAGTGAATGGTATAGAATTCTTGGGGACACGGTGAATAGTACATATTATTGTGGATACAGTATGAATGGTATATATTGAGGATACAGTGTGAATGGTATAGAATTCTCAGACACAGGATGAGTAGTATATATTATTGGGGATACAAAGTGAATGGTATAGAATTATTAGGGCACAGGCTGAATGGTATGTACTATTGGGGATACAGTGTGATTGGTAAATGCTATTGGGATACAGAGTGAATGGTATATAATTCTTGGGGATATGGTGTGAATGAAATATGTTATTGGGGATACAGAGTGAAGGGTGTAGAATTCTTGGGCATACAGAGTGAATGGTATATAATTATTGGGGATACAGTGTGAATGGTATATATTTCTTGGGGATACAGTGAATGGTGTATAATTCTTGGGGATACAAGGTGAATGGTGCATATTATTGGGAATACAATTTGAATGATATATAATTCTTGGGGATACAGTGTGAATGGTGAATATTATTGGGAACATAGTGAATGATATATAATTCTTGGGGATACAGTGTGACTGGTGTATAATTATTGGGGATACAGTGAATGGTGAATAATTCTTGGGGATACAGTGAAAATGATAGAATTCTTGGAGGTACAGTATGAATGATATATAATTGTTGGGCATATAGTGTGAATGATATATAACTCTTGGGGATACAGAGGGAATGCTATATAATTCTTGGAGATACAGTTTGAATGGTATATAATTCTTGGGGGATAAAGTGTGAATGATATATAACTCTTGGGGATACAGAGTGACTTCTATATAATTCTTGGGGATACAGAGTGACTTCTATATAATTCTTGAGGATGCACAGCGAATGTTTGGGGAAATAGTTGATTGGTATATAATTCTTAGGGATACACAGTAAATGGTACATAATTTGGGGGGATACAGTACTGCTTCTACTCTGGGATTTCATGAATGGGGAGGTGCCACTGCCCTTTGACCCCGGCGGGCCCCTCACTTCCGGTTGGAGACGTGGCCGCTGCCGCCATCTTGCCGGCGCTCGGATCGCCGCAGGTTCGGTTTGTCCGCTCTCGGCCGCCCGGCGACAATCTCCTCACAGCCATAGCAACGACAGCAGCAGCAGCAGCAGGCGGCAGAAGGAGAGGCCGACGGTGGACGCGAAGATGGTAAGAAAGGGAGAAGCTTTGTGTCTTTAGCCCTCCTCCTCTTCTGGCTGTCAGGCTGGGCCTGCCCAGGGTAGGCCGCAGGGGCCACAAAGAGCTTTCCTGAGAGCTCCGTCCCGTCCCCACTGCCCTGCCCGCCCCTTACCACAAAATATCTCATTGAATTAACCTCGGCGCTGGCCTTTAAACGACGGCGTGGCTGCTATCACAGCGAAACTGGACTAAATCCGGAACAGAACTGGCCTCTTTTTTCCCCCTTTTAACGAAAGGTACTGTTGTTAAATGCTGTTCGTGGATCTTAATCGACAGTGAAACCAATGCGACATGGCTCCCTGCGACCCATAACGTCAGCCTGCCTTTCGGAATAGGTTAGCTAAAACTTATCATCTGCCCGAAACGTCTTTGCTCATTTGCCATTCTCCATCAAAACACTCAATCTTGTGTGATCCTGAGGGTGACTATAAATAAACAAACAGAACATTTCCTTCGTTAGGCAGTCAAGGAATCGAAGTCTTATTTGGAGACCCTTTTGTCAGAGCCTTTTCAAATGATCCTGAGTTTAAAATAGTTTCTGTATTTCCAACAATATCTAATTTCAAGCATTCACCCTTTCTCTCCTTTCTTGTTAGTCTGTTTCATCCCCCTTACCCTTTAGTGTTTTAGTGTAGGGATGGCCTGTCACATTTTTTACCTACCATCTAGATGTGACACATCATCACTTCAGATGCAACGGTCCAGGATTGAACAGTGTTAGAAGCTCATCTTATTTGAGAATGATTCAAGTTGAGGTTTAAAATAGACCTTTTTTTCAAAAGATACCATAACTTTTCCTATAGGTTTGTGTACATAAGCATCAGTTCGAGAGTTAATCTGAAGTTTTTAAGTTGTTGTCACTAAGACAATGAGCCCTCACTGTCTTCATACTTGTTTTCAGTTATACATTTTTTTGAGGGTACAGTACTGCAGGGAAAGTTAAACTTTGGGTTTCACCTCTTTGTCATCAGAAAAATCCAAATCTTTGAAAATGTGATCACTTTTTGTGAAACGTGTGCAAAATTTTAGGGCTTGCATATGTCATTTCAATACTTGTGTATTGATTAGTAGCAACAACTTTGATCTTAAAATTTTCAGGCTGAAATTGTTTTCTTACTTTAGAAAGATGGAACAGTGTTGCTGTTTGGAACAGGTAAATTTGAGGTCGGGGTGGAAGGTGTTAGTAAAGTGGATGAACTGTTCAACCTCCTCGTGGGACCACGAGGTAGTCCCGATACAGTCATCGATGTAGCAGAGGAAAAGGTGGGGGGTGGTGCCAGTGTAGCTGTGGAAGATGGACTGTTCCCACATCTGACGAAGAGGCAGGCATAGCTGGGGCCCATGCGGCTACTCCTTTGGTTTGGAGGAAGTGGGATCTCCCAGACCATCCATAACCTCATCACCTCAGGGGATCTCCCATCCTCCGCCTCATAGTCCCACAGCCCCGCACCTCCTGCCCAAAATCCACAAACCTGACTGCCCCGGCCAACCCATTGTCTCAGCCTGCTCCTGTCCCACCGAACTCATCTCTGCATACCTCGACATGGTCCTGTCCCCCTTAGTCCAAGAACTCCCCACCTACGTTCGGGACACCACCCACGCCCTCCACCTCCTCCATGATTTTCGCTTCCCCGGCCCCCAACGCCTTATCTTCACCATGGACATCCAGTCCCTATACACCTCCATCCCCCATCACGAAGGACTCAAAGCCCTCCGCTTCTTCCTTTCCCGCCGTACCAACCAGTACCCTTCCACTGACATCCTCCTTCGACTGACTGAACTGGTCCTCACCCTGAACAACTTCTCTTTCCAATCCTCCCACTTCCTCCAAACGAAAGGAGTAGCCATGGGCACCCGCATGGGCCCCAGCTATGCCTGCCTCTTCGAAGGATATGTGGAACAGTCCATCTTCCGCAGCTACACTGGCACCACTCCACACCTTTTCCTCCGCTACATCGATGACTGTATTGGCGCTACCTCGTGCTCCCACGAGGGGGTTGAACAGTTCATCCACTTTACTAACACCTTCCACCCCGACCTCAAATTTACCTGGACTGTCTCAGACTCCTCCGTCCCCTTCCTAGACCTTTCCATTTCTATCTCGGGCGACCGACTCAACACGGACGTTTGCTATAAACCGACCGACTCCCACAGCTACCTAGATTACGCCTCCTCCCACCCTGCCCCCTGTAAAAACGCCATCCCATATTCCCAATTCCTTCGCCACCGCCGCATCTGCTCCCAGGAGGACCAATTCCTATACCGAACAACCCAGATGGCCTCCTCGTTCAAAGACCGCAATTTCCCCTCAGACGTGGTTGACGATGCTCTCTACCGCATCTCCTCCACTTCCTGCTCTTGTGCCCTTGAACCCCACTCCTCCAATCGCCACCAGGACAGAACCCCACTGGTCGTCACCTACCACCCCACCAACCTCCAGATACATCGTATCTTCCTTCGTCATTTCCGCCACCTCCAAACAGACCCCACCACCAGGGATATATTTCCCTCCCTTCCCCTATCAGCATTCCGGAAAGACCACTCCCTCCGCGACTGCCTCGTCAGGTCCACACCCCCCACCAATCCAACCTCCACTCCCGGCACCTTCCCCTGCAACCGCAAGAAATGCAAAACTTGCGTCCACACCTCCCCCCTTACTTCCCTCCAAGGCCCCAAGGGATCCTTCCATATCCGTCACAAATTCACCTGTACCTCCACACACATCATTTACTGCATCCGCTGCACCCGATGTGGCCTCCTCTACATTGGAGAGACGGGCCGCCCACTTGCGGAACGTTTCAGAGAACACCTCTGGGACACCCGCACCAACCAACCCAACCGCCCCGTGGCTGAACACTCTAACTCCCCCTCACACTCTGCCAAGGACATGCAGGTCCTTGGCCTCCTCCATCGCCAGACCATGGCAACACGACGCCTTGAGGAAGAGCGCCTCATCTTCCGCCTAGGAACCCTCCAACCACAAGGGATGAATGCAGATTTCTCCAGCTTCCTCATTTCCCCTCCCCCCACCTTATCTCAGTCCCAACCCTCGGACTCAGCACCACCTTCTTGACCTGCAATCTTCTTCCCGACCTCTCTGGCCACGCCCCTTTCCGGCCTATCACCCTCACCTTAACCTCCTTCCACCTAATGCATTCCCAACGCCCCTCCCGCAAGTCCCTCCTCCCTACCTTTTATCTTAGCCTGCTTGACACACCCTCCTCATTCCTGAAGAAGGGCTTATGTCTGAAATGTCAACTCTCCTGCTCCTTGGATGCTGCCTGACCTGCTGCGCTTTTCCAGCAACACATTTTTCTGCTACAAAGATATGCAGATTGTTTGTTGAGTTTTAGAAAGCTGCATGTTGGTGATGTACTGCTGTTAAATGGAAATTCAAAACTGTAGTGTTCTTTATCAAATGTTATCCTTTTTCTTTAAGTCGACTCCCTGGTGAGTTGTTCAGGGTGTAGCAGATTTGCTGTGATATTAGCCATAGAGTTTCCAGTTTGACTCCAGGTTTCTACTGACTAAACTTACCTCGGGCAAAACAACAATTGGCCAAATTCACAATCGTGGACTGAAAAGCCAGTGGTGCTTGCTGTTAGATATTTATTGACCTGTACCATAAAGTGCCTGTGAATGTGTAATAATCATAGAATTGGATATGGTTGGACTTGGATATGATTTCAGGTCCTTGCAAACCTACACCATGTTTGCATGGCTAACCATGATTGATTACAATTCAGTCACTGTTAATAGGTCAAAGTCCTGGAACTGTCTCCCTGAAGTTCACTTTACCACATGAACTGCAGCAGTTCAAGAAGGCACTACCATCTGAAGGGCAATTAGGTGGTCAGCCAAACCTATGCCCCATGAATTTATAAAAGTCATTGTGGGAAATATTAATTTATGAAGGAGTTGTCTGATTTGGAGTGTGTTAGCTATATGGAGAGGTTGGATCAACTTGGATTGTTTTCACGAGAGGGTTGGAGGCTGCGAAGTAACTTGATAGACCCTGCTAGGCGAGGTGTTAGGAGCAGATATGATACCAATGTTTAAAAGGCATTTAGACAGAGACCCAAACAGACAGGGAATGGGAGAAGATGAACTATTTGTTGATGGATCAGATTAATTTAAAACAGTGTCGTGATGGGCCAAAGGGTCTGTTCCTATACTGTACTATTCCATGTTCTAAGTAGTGAAGGCTGTCGGCACCATGGAAGAAAGATGAAAATGTTCAAGATATAGTTCAATGGACTTTTAGGCCCTAAGGGAATCACGGAATATGTGGACACTGAGAGAAAGTGAAGGTCAGAGATCAGCCATGACATGATTGAATGGTGCGGCAGGTTTTGAAGGGTCATATGGTCCAGTTGGAATTCTTGCCACAGTGCTTGGAGGTGGTGTTTAGGATGGTGGTGTAGGCTGCATAAGAGCCTGACAGTGTTTCACAAGCCTGCTAAAGTATAATGTTAAGAGGCTTGCTGTGGTGTTGACAAGTCTAACTCAGTATCTCAACCACTTGTTATTGAGAGTCTCATGTAGATACAAAGGTTGACTTATGTTTTTGCATAAGTGAATGCAAGATGATCTTGGCTGTTTGAGTTTTGACATATTACCATTGGGAAAACTGTAAATTCACTTTAAAAATTGCAGACTCAGAAGAGAAAAAATATGCAAGCTTTTTTACAAGGTGCAAATAGGAGTAAGTTACCAAATTGTCCTGGTGAGTTGTGTGGGACTGCAACAAATGGACCAACTGGCCTGGCTGATTGGAAAGAAAGATCCTGTATTTACAGAGGAACCTCGATTATGCAAACGACACAGTCAGGGAGTATTTTGTTCGGATAATCGAATGCTAGGTAACAGTTTAGCCAAGCATCAGGACTTGTGATCTTCGGATAATCTAATTGAAGTTTCTCTGTATGTTGTATTTTCAAGTCCTCATTTAGCTTCATAGCCAAAATGCCTTCAGCAAGAAGTCCCAGGTTGATGTTCCATCTCAAACCCTTTCTGAAATCCCTAACATCATAAGTGCTAGTCTTCAACCATTCCAGTTCATTCAACATAATGTGAAGAAAGGGCTGAAGCCACTCGATTCAGAAAAGGCTTTGGGCACTGATAGTACCCTGGAAAGAGTATGGATGAAGTGCTTTGGAACTTGCCACTCTCTTTGCAAGCTGTTCCAGAACATTGGCATTTCCCCAACAGTGTGAAAAATGCCCAGAAATTATATGACCATTAAAAGTAGGACAAATCCAATCTGGCCAATTACTAGCTTATCAGTTTATTCTTAATCATCAACAAAATGATGCAAGTTGTTATGAATGGCACAGTTAGCAGTAACCTGCTGAATTTAGTTTCTGCTAGGATGACTTGGTTCATGATTTTGTTACAGTCTTGATTCACTTGACTTCAGAGGTGAGGTGAGATTGGCATCAAGTAGCGCTTGACCGAATGTGGTATCAAATAGTCCAGGCCAAACTGAAGTCTGGGATTTGGGGGATCTTCTCCATTGGTTGGAGTCCTGCGTAGCACAAAGGAAGATGATTGTTAGAGTCCCCACCTTGTTCCCAGGGAAACTAATGCTCATGCCACGTGACTGCCAGGTAGTTAGTGTTTCAAACAAAAGAAAATCTGATCATTACCCCTTAACAATCAATTGCATTCTAATCTATTCTAACCCTGGGGGCCTTCAGCAAATACAAAAAAAAATTGAAATTGACGTGCCATATAAATATTGTGACTGCATGACCAGGTTAGAGACTGGGAATTAAGTAGTGACTAACTTGATTGCTTTCTCCCAAATGTTATCCACTGTTTGCAAGCAGAAGTCAGGATGTAATAAAATATTCCTCACTGATTTGGATGGATGAATGCAACTGCAAAAATACTCCAGAGCCTCAACATTTTGAGGACAAACTGTGGGAGTCACTAGCTCGACTAGTCTTCGTTGCCCAGAGGATGATTTTGAGTCAGCTATGTTGCTGTGTGTCTGGAGTCACATGTAGGTTAGACTAGGTAATGACAGCAAATTTGTTGTTCTAAAGGACATTAATGAACCAGATGGGTTTTTTATAATTGACAATGGTTACATGGTCGCCATTGGACTAATTTTTTAATCCAGTTTTTAAAGTTGATTTTATATTTCACCATCTGCCACGTGGGATTTGAACCTATGTCTCCAGCACATTAACCTGTGATTCTAAATTACTGGTCCAGGGATAATACCACTACACCACCATCTCCCACCTAAACACCATGTGCTGATATATTAGAAATCTTCAAGGTTGAGAAGTTTTAACATTGTTGACATGGATGATATTTCCAGTTTTGGATCGAAAGTAAGGCGTCACAATAAACAATAGTTGTTAATAAATCCAGTAAAGAATTTAAGATATCTTCTCTCAGAATGGTCAATATATGAAACTTGCTATCATGTGGTGTCAACTGTGGCTTGTTGGTAGCACTGTTAGAGTTTAAAGGGCTGTGATCCATAAATTTGAGTGAAATGTATGAATTGGTAGTAAAAGTAAGCTATTCAAACTTTCAAAAGATCAGGGCTGATCTATTTGTATTCTACCTATACTCACGAATCATGGTTCCTTTTAAGCAAGGGTATCAAGTCTGCCACTGACTTAAAAATATTCAATGGCCCTGTCTTCATTGTCTTGAGAAGCAGTGTGTTCCAAAGTTATGCACCTTTCTGAGAAAAAACAAATTCCTTTCATCTGCTTTACAAAGAGGAGCCTAATTTTAATACATCTTTTGGATCAGATGTTAAATTGAAAGCTTATGCCTTCTGTGTGTCTGTAAAAGGTCCTCATTGCACTATTTTTGAAGAAGAGGTAGAGGAATTATCCTACTTGTATTGACCACTGCGCAAGGGGTCCCTGATTTACCAAGATCCAAATTAGTGAATAAAATCCCATGCAAGAGATTTTTTTAGTTTAAAAGATCTGACATGTGATCGTTTCCTCATACTTAAGAGCAGCAATTGTATAATGTCCTGTGTTATATTCCTACTTGCGTACAAATCCACTTGCAAACTGACTTAAGAATGGGAACCAGTTTGCAATTTGGACTGCCTATGTTCGTCCCTCAGCTAAAATCACTGAAAATAATCTGATGTTTATAGTTTTTGCTATGTGAAAATTGTTTCCTGCACTTTTGTTAAGACAAAGGCCACATTTCAAAAGATTCTTCATTTGTATAAACTGTTTCTTGTGTCTTGAGATTGCGAAAAATGTAGAAGTGTCAGTTTTTTTTGGCAAGAACAGTGCAAAAGCATTTGAAGGAAAATTGGACAAACATTTGAAGGAGAAAGAACTCCTGTTGACATTAATAGGTTTAGGGGAAGTAGGGTGAGTGGTAATTTTTGAAGAACATTAATATTGATACAAGTTAGTTGGGACTGGCAGCTTGTAGGGAAATGTAAAAAACATTTGTATGCAAACAGAACCACTGATGAATTCTCTTTTTAGTTACGCTGATTGTGGGATAAATATCAATCAGGGTCTGAGGACGACACCTTTCTTCTTTTGAGTAGCACAGACTCTATGGGCTGAAAGGCTTATTTTAACTTCTATGTCTTATGGTCCGATAGTCTTATGACCTTTCTTGCATCCAAATGATTAGGTAAACAAACCTTGACTTTCTTTTATCTTACGGAGAACACCACTGGGAATGCCACACATTACTCAGTGTTTTTCATAGAATCCCTACAGTGTGAAAACAAGCCATTTTTGGCCCAGCAAGTCCACATGGACCCTCCAAAGAGTTACCCACCCAGAACCATTCCCCAACCTGATTGCTCAACATATTCCCCTACTAATGCACCTAACCTACATGTCCCTGAACACTATGGGTAATTTAGCATTGCCAATTCACCTAATCTGCGCATCTTTGGATTGTGGGAGGTAACCCAGAAAGGGGGAGAATGTGCAAAACTCCACACAGACAGTCGCCCAAGGCTGGAATCAAACCTGGGTACTTGGCAATGTGAGGCAGCGGTGCTAACCACTGAATTACCCGCCCTAATTTTCATAGCTCAATGTTCAATTACGACGCTTGTTATTTACTGCAGGAATGGAATCGTACTTGAACCCACAGCCTTCTAACTCGAATACACGTGCTGTCTCCGAACCCAGCTGACACATCAGTTCTCTGGAGTGTAATTTCTGACTTTAATCTTGCTGGTACAATCAAAGTAAAATAAAAAATATGCTGAAAACGCACAGATCATGCTGCATCTGTGGAGAGAAAAATGAAAGATTTTTCAGATGGTCTTGTCAGAACTGGTACAATTAATCTTTGATCCATATCCACTAATACGTTTAATTATTAAAAATCTGTTAACCTCTGGTTTGAAGTTAACAATTCCTTTAGCACTGGCTACTTTAGGCGTGTTCCAAATTACACCAGCCTTTTGCGCGAAGAAGGATTCTCGCTTCATATTTTACTACTGAAATGCTCTAAGTCTTAGGCTATGTTTCCGGTCATACACCCCCCTGCCCCAATCACTGTAATAGTATTTCTCTTTATCCTGTTGAATCTCCTTTAATACCTCAGAACTTGCATCAAATTATCTCAAAACTTTTTAACCTTTAGAGAATGCAATTGTATGCTTTGTCAGATTTTAATTTGTATTTAGACATGCATGGAATTTGATTTTCTGTTTGAGAATAACAAGGGAAGTTGGGGAAAATTATGTTTAAAAATAGTTAATGCGTGTATTCTCCCTTGTTGTAGCTTGACCGGGTGCTTACTAGGGCACCAGGATTTGAAAGTAACTGTTTACTTTTTGATATATCTTAAGTTCTCTATGTTACAGTACTAATGTCATTACAGTAAATAGTGAACCAGTCACTGTTAGCCAGGGCCAGTGTCATTGTAGTGGGTTTGGTGCTTACTGTACAGGATTTTCCTACTGAGAAGCAAGACTGATGACCACCAAGATCTGCTAATTGCTGACTCAAAACGGGCATAATTGGAAAGTGAGGGAAAACTTGTGCTTAATGTTGCTTTGTCATTTGATCTAAGTTGACAGTGAAGTGCTTGGCTGTTTACTAGAGTGTAATGAGGTTAATGACTTTTTTGATTTGGTGGTCCTATTCTCATGCCTCTGAGTTTTGCTGGAGGTCTCTTGTTTCTTCCTCTTTGCCCCAAATACTAGCCAAAATCATGTCCAGGTTACTGCAGATGCCAGTTTCTAAGCAGCTGTAGAATGGATCTCAAATTGCAGAATAGATGTCAGTTTACTACATTTATATAAAATTTCTTGAAAAAGCACTGGACCTTCCTTCAGCATCTAATTCAATGGGATCATGGATAATTTACATCAGCTGTGTCTTCCTGCACTTTGGTCTACTGTGCTTCCTGGAAAAAAGTGGGATATGAGCCAGTGCCTGCTCAGTGATGCAAGAGACTACATTATTCATTGTAAAGACTTAATTTCTAGAGCAGCATTGTAAAATTGATTTTTGGCATTTAAAATCACAATTTCAAGTGATTTTGATGACAACAGTATTAAGTGCTCTAAATTACTTGGCAAATGTTCTGTGATTGACCAAGAACTAAAGCAGAAATTTCACGCTACTCATGTGAGCATGCCCTTCTTGCTTTAAATCAAAACACTTCTGGATCCTACTTCTGTTATTGTCTGAAATCAAATTTGGGAAAATTGCCAGTATGGTAGAAACAATTTGTTCTTTGCTATTTGACGTTTTTCATCTTTAGGAAAGTTCAGCCAAATATATGCATATTTTTGAACTTTGACTGAAGTTCAAACAGAATATCAATAAGGTTACTAACTAGGTAAGATGTTGAGAGCTCACATTGTGCATTGCTGTTCCTCACCATAAGATTATTTTGCAACATCTGTTCCTTTTGAAGAATGTTATTGTAATTATGAATTCAGTCACAATTATTATAGTTTTAAATACAGAACCCTGCTTGTTTTGACATTCAGCTTGTCTCTTCTAAAACTCTGTACTGAGATAAAACACTTCGCAATTTCCTTTTTATGTTAGAGCAAATCCAAAGGGGTTATTCTGTCTACAGCACCTAATGTTATTGCTGGTTATGAAGTTGGTGCTTTTATGTTCTAGGAACATCCTATTAAAGACCATAATGGGCTTACTATGTGGTGTTTTTGTCTGCTCTTCATTTCTTCCTCATCCAAATCAATTGGGAAAGATGTGTCTTGAGGCCTTGAGTAAAGGTGTCCAAGGTTGTCTGGATAGATTTGCCTCCGTGTGGAAGCAACTCTTCTAATTCCCCTCATTTGTAGTAGAAAATGTAGACGAGGCAATGGCTTTATCTTAATATCACCAGACTAATCCAGAAACTCAGCTAATGTTCTTTTGACCCAGGTTCAAATCCCACTGTGACAGATGGTGGAATTTGAATTTAATTTTTAAAAATCTGGAATTAAGAATCTATTGACGGCCATGAAACCACTGATGTTTGTCGGAAAAAAGTCATCTGGGATCACTGATGTCCTTCAGGGAAGGAAATTGGCCTTCCTCAACTGGTCATGTGCATCGGAACATAAATTCACCGGTCTTCTCTGGAACAGCAGTTTCTCAATGAACTGTATAGTTATTTTACAGGGAGAACATTCAAATAAGGCAACTTGGGTGACTGTTACAATCAACGAGTATCAATAGCAAAGATTAAGCCATCTGCTGTTACACAATGAATAACTGGCTTCACATAATAAATACTTTTCACCTTATTAAACTGACCCCTCAAACTGTATGCTACCTCATCTTGTTAAATGGCTCGACATAATGAATGCTTTTCCACCTTGTTAACCTATTATCCTTGCCTCCAGCACCCTATTATTAACTGCACGTTCTTATCTGATCTGAGTCATGCTAAGCTGAACCCCTTGTTTCACAAAGCTCAGAACTTGACTCTTTCCCTGCCTGCTTATACTCTATATACATTCTTATTCTCTCCTTTTATCATTTCATGATAATCACTAAGATGGCACTACTAGCTTTCATAGGACTCTGACAGCCAATATGTAAGCAAATAATTGACACACAGCATACAATGATTATAACAACAAAAATTACTAGTCCATTACAGTAATTAGAGTTTGAAAAATCCTCCCATGTGGGGAAAAAAATTCACCAGTAAAGTTCTTAAATCCACAGTTCTTACTGACCACTCCATACCTTCCAAGTCAAGTGGAAACGAGCCCGTTCTCCCAAATCTCCTTCAGACAAAATTCAGTCTATCTATCCATGCATCACTCCTTGAAGAAGTTCTTGGATAAGGGCAGTTATTCACAAGTGTGCAGAGCAGCAGCTGCAACTGCAGGCTAGATGAATGCAGCATTCTTTGCTGTTTCTGCTCCCGCTCCGCTGTTAAATATAACAAAGCCAACTGGCTGTTGTGATGTTAGCTTGATCAGTGAACCATCATATCCCTTAAATGATTAAACCACATGAGCTTTACCTTGTGTTTCAATGTCCGTAGGAAGGCCACTGACAAAAAGCGTACTGACCACCTCTTCACTGTTGTTAGCCTCTTCACTTTTCATGGTCATGACTGAGAAGCTGATTGAATCCATTGGATCAGGTTGTGGAGGGGTGGGCAGTAGTCTGAAGGTGTGTTTTACCTGTGAATGGAGAAACCCTAGAGACTACGTTAGCTGCTGAAAGTATCTTTGCATTTCCTCTCTCCATTCCATCCTTACCAAGGTGGGTTATCAGTATAAAGACAGTCTCACATTTAACTACATTAAATTGTGTCTGCCTATTTCAACATTCTTTGAATTCTTGAAGTCTGCTACTCAGTTCACTATTTATGACATGATCAAGTTTTATGTAATCCATAAACTTCTACATTGTACTGTCTAAGCAATTTAGTTAATTATAAACAATAATCGATGGTCCTAAAATCAAACTCTCTGGTACCTCATTCAGATTATTCAAAAATATTTTCCTTTAGCAAATTGATACTTGGCTAATGTGAAAGCTGTCAGGAAAAGTCTGGAGCTGCAAGAAAGCAACACAATGTTTCCTGTGCTTTAACAATTGAAGAGGCAGTTTCAGTTCAGACTTAAATCTCAAATATTCGTGGGAAACAAATGCTGTATATTTTAAAATATATTCTCCAAATGAAACTTCCCAAATAAAACAGTTGGAATTACAGTGGCAACTTTGGTAGATATCAACATTCTTTTGAATTTGCAGTATGAAGGGGGCCAATGAAGTCTTAACAATAATAGAATTTAAACAGCACAGCCTCAAGTTCTTCTATTCTCTAGAAAATCTTAGCAAAACAAAATGTATTCTTCTTTGTGTATACTCTGCATTAAAGACACAGCAGCAATGGTATTTTAATACAATACTGTCATCTGGCTAAAGCATGACCACTAACCTAACTTTTTTTTTAAAACAGGCATTGTAGAATTTCAGACACATCAGGGGCTCAAGGCACTCAATCAATTTGTTTTAAGGTTACAAATTTGATCATTTTAAAAAGGAAATAATGTTGTACAATTTCAATGTAAAAACAAAATCTGCCCCATTACATAGCCCACAAAACACACTGAATTGAGATCTTGATTCAAACAAGGCAAAACAGTTACTTAAAAGGAATTTCCCAATCAGTGTTCTAACAAACAAAAATTTTTAAACATCAAACACACTCAGCATGGCATAATCTACATTGAAGCTTTTCTTTTTCAACACAAGTATTAGTACAACTTTAATTTCAGCATTTTCTGGGATTTTTCTTGCATTTTCTCACTGAAGTTACACTTATTAGAAGAGAGAGCCTTCACAGTGGACCACATGGCACCGCAATCCAAGCCACTTTCTTTCCCCAGAACAAAGACTGTCAGAGCCTCCTGTTTCGCCACTAGGGGACTTTAACCCCATTCTCACTTTGTTCCTCATGGGGGCTCGAACCCCACTTAAACATAGGGCTCGAACCCCAAATCAACCCACCCAGTCGATTTGAAGCCCAGTACTGCGCAGAGGACTCGAACTTTGATCATTCACAAGCCGCCTCTGCCTGCCAGTGCGCTTGCGAAACTGTCTCTCTCAACTGAACTAATTATCATTTGAGGAATCCATAGAATAGAGTGTGATTGAACAAGGGAACCATATCCAGCACACAGGAATATAGAGAAGAACCAAGCTTTAAAATCTTTACTTGTGGGCTCATCCATCTCGAGACATTGATGTTCTGGACGGCCACTGACACTGTCCAATCTTAACTATTCGTTTGGGTCCTGCTGACTATGCCAATATTTTCATCCCGTTTCCCCCCCTCCATTGAAGCAAAATGTTCAGAAACACCACCTTCATGTTTATTCCGGGCCCTGGAGGGAGAGAACGATCGCCCATGTGCACAGGGACATAAGTTCATCATCTTCTCTGGAACAGCAGTTTCTCAATGAACTATATAGTCATTTTACAGGGAGGTGCATCCAGAAAAGGCAACATACATATCGAGTGACCGTTACAATCAACGAGTATCAATAGCAAACATTAAGCCATCTGCAGTTACACAATGAATAACTGGCCTCACATAATGAATATTTTACATCTTGCTAAACTGAATACTACCTCAACTTGTTAAATGGCTTGACATAATGAATGTTTTTCCACCTTGTTAACCCATTGCCCTTGCCTCCAGCACCCTATTGATAACTGCAAGTTCTTATCTGATCTGAGTCATGCTGAGCTGAGACCCTTGTTTCACAAAACTCAGAACTTGACTCTTTCCCTGCTGCTTATACCCTATACACATTCTCAGAGTTTCCCTCCATACCAGGCAACATCCTAGTAAATCTCCTCTGAACCCTTTCCAAAGCTTCCACATCCTTCCTATAATGCGGTGACCAGAACTGTGCGCAATGCTACAAGTGCGGCCACACCACAGTTTCTTGCAGCTGCAGCATGACCTCATGGCTCCAAAAGTCAATCTCTCTACCAATAAAAGCTAACACACTGTATGCCTCCTTGACAACCCTATCAACCTGGGTTTTAACTTTCAGGGATCGATATACATGGACACAGATCTCACGGCTCATCTACACTACCAAGAATCTTACCATTAGCCTAGTACTCTGCATTCCTGTTGCTCCTTCCAAAGCGAATCATCTCACACTTTTCCATATTAAACTCCATTTGCCACTTCTCAGCCCAGTTCTGCAGCTTATCTATGGCTCTCTGTAACCGACAACATCCTTCAGCACGATCCACAATTCCACCGACCACATCAACCGCTTTACCCTCATTTACCTATTCGGTCACCATATTAAAGAACTCAACAAGGTTTGTGAGGCATGACCTACCCTTCACAAAACTGTGTTGACTGTCCCATATGAATCAATTCCTCTCGAGATGACTTTAAATCCTATCTCTCATAACCTTTTCCAACACTTTACCCATAACTGAAGTAAGGATCACTGATCTATAATTATCAGGGTTGTCTCTACTCTCCTTGAACAAGGGGACAACATTTGCTATCCTCTAGTCTTCTGGCATTGTTCCTGTAGACAATGACCACATAAAAATTGAAGCCAAAGGCTCTGCATCCCCTCCCTGGCTTCCCAGAGAATCAGAGGATAAGTTCCATCCGGCCCAGGGGACATATCTATTTTCACACTTTCCAGAATTGCTTACACCTCCTCCTTGTGAACCTTAATCCTGTCTAGTCTAGTATAGAGTCATAGACTCAGAGAGATGTACAGCACAGAAGCAGACCCTTTGGTCTAACTTGTCCATGCCGACCAGCTGTCCAAACGCAATCTAGTCCCACCTGCCAGCACCTGGCCCATATCCCTCCAAATGCTTCCTATTCATATACCCATCCAAATGCCTGTTAAATGTTGCAATTGTACCAGCCTCTACCACTTCCTCTGGCAGCTCATTCCATACATGTACCACCCTCTGTGTGAAAAAGTTGCCCTTTAGGTCTCTCATATCTTTCCCCTCTCACCCTAAACCTATGTCGTCTAGTTCTGGACTCCCCCACCCCAGGGAAAAGACTTTGTCTTTTTATCCTATCCATGCCCCTCATGATTTTATAAACCTCTATAAGGTCACCCCTCATCCTCCAACGCTCCAGGGAAAACAGCCCCAGCCTGTTCAGCCTCTCCTGAAAGCTCAAATCCTCCAATCCTGGCAACACCTTTGTAAATCCTTTCTGAACCTTTTCAAGTTTCACAACATCTTTCCGATAGAAAGGAGACCAGAATTGCACACAATATTCCAACAGTGGTCTAACCAATGTCCTGTACAGCCGCAACATGACCTCCCAACTCCTGTACTCAATACTCTGACCAATAAAGGAAAGCTTACCAAACACCACCTTCACTATCCTACCCACCTGCGACTCCACTTTCAAGGGGCTATGAACCTGCACTCCAAGGTCTCTTTGTTCAGTAACACTCCCTAGGACCTTACCATTAAGTGTATAAGTCCTGCTAAGATTTGCTTTCCCAAAATGCAGCACGTTGCATTTATCTGAATTAAACTCCATCTGCCACTTCTCAGCCCATAGGCCCATCTGGTGAAGATCCCATTGTAATCTGAGATAACCTTTTTCGTTATCCACTACACCTCCAATTTTGGTCTCATCTGCAAACTTACTAACTATACCTCTTATGCTTGCATACAAATCATTGATATAAATGACACAAAGTAGTGGACCCAGCACTGATCCTTGTGGCAGTCCACTGGTCACAGGCCTCCAGTCTGAAAAACAGCCCTCCACCACCACTCTGTCTTCTACCTTTGAGCCAGTTCTGTATCCAGATGGCTAGTTCTCCCTGTATTCCATGAAATCCAACCTTGCTAACCAGTGTCCCATAGGGAACCTTGTCGAACACCTTACTGAAGTCCATATAGACCATGTCCATTGCTCTGCCCTCACGGACAAAGCCGTGTTGACTATCCCTAATCAGTCCCTGCCTTTCCAGAAACATGTACCTCCTGTCCCTTGCGATTCCCTCCCAACAACTTGCCCACCACTGATGTCAGGCTCACTGGTCTGTAGTTCCCTGGCTTTTCCATACCACCCTTCTTAAACAATGGTGCCATGTTAGCCAACCTCCAGTCTTCCGGTACCTCACCTATGACTATCGATGATCCAAACGTATCTCAGCAAGAGACCCAGTATCACTTCCCTAGCTTCCCACTGAGTTCTAGGGTACACCTGATCAGGTCAAGGGGACTTATCCACTTTTATGCGTTTCAAGACATCCAGCACTTCCTCCTCTGTAACATGGACATTTTTCAAGATGCCACCATCTGTTTTCCTACATTCTATATCTTCCATGTCCTTTTCCACAGTAAAAGTGCTGATGCAAAATACTCGTTTAGTATCTTCCCCTATCTCCTGTGGCTCCATATAAAGGCCACCTTGCTGATCTTTGAGGGGCCCTATTCTCTCCTTAGTTTCCCTTAATGTATTTGTAAAAACCCTTTGGATTCTCTTTAACTCTATTTGCCAAAGCTATCTCATGTTTCCTTTTTGCCCTCCTGATTTCCCTCATAAGTATACTCCTACTGCCTTTATACACTTCCAAAGATTCATTCGATCTATCCTGTCTATACCTGACATATGCTTCCTCCTTTTTCTTAACCAAGCCCTCAATTTCTTTCGTCATTCAGCATTCTCTACACCTACCAGCCTTTCCTTTCACCGTAACAGGAATATACTGTCTCTGGACTCTCATTACCTCATTTCTGAAGGCTTCCCATTTTCCAGCCGTTCCTTTACCTGCGAACATCTGCCCAAATCAGATTTTGAAAGTTCTTGCCGAGTACCATCAAAATTAGTCTTCCTCCAATTTAGAACTTCAACTTTTAGAAGCCTGTATCTCGGTATTCTCATCGACAACATTGTATTTTTCCATTGTGAACATTGATGAAAATATTCATTTAGCGCTTCCCCTGTCTCCTCTGACTCCATGCACAACTTCCCACCACTATCCTTGATTGGCCCTACTATTCCTCTAGTCATTCTTTTACTTCTGATCTACCAATAGAAAGCTTTAGGGTTTTCCTTGATCCTACCTGCCAACGACTTCATGTCCTCTCCTGGCTCTTAGCTCTCTTTAGTTCTTTCCTAGCTAACTTGTAACTCTTAAGTGCCCTAACTGAGTCTTCATGTCTCATTCTAACATAAGCCGCCACCTTCCTCTTGACAAGAGATTCAACTTCTTTAGTAAATCACTACTCCTTCGCCCAACCAATTCCTCCCTGCCTGAAAGGTACATACTTATTAAGGACATGCACCAGCTGTTCCTTGAATAAGCTCCACATTTCAATTATTCCCATCCCCTGCAGTTTCCTTCCCCATCATGTACATCCTAAATCTTGCCTAATCGCATCATAATTGCCTTTCTCCCAGCAATAACTCCTGCGGTATGTACCTATCCCTTTCCTTCACTAAAGTAAACATAACCGAATTGTGGTCAGTTTTACCGTAATGTCGCGCCAGAAGCTGGAAATCCCCTGTACAATTTGTACTTGAAGGGTTACATTGTATTTTGCTCAAAAACTGCATGCATTCATGTAGAACTCCGTTATCTCACTTTTTAGATTAGAATCTATCTAAACATCATGGCATAGACAGAGAACACAGGGGGCCAATGCCTTCAACATATTGTCTAGCTATCACCATTGTTAACAGTTAACCCAAGAATGACACTTTTTAAAAAAAAAGGTTTTGTGATTTACACATGAAAGAAGTGAAACTATCCCTGTATTCTAAGAGATGAAAGGCTTATCAGACAATCAATTTTTCAATGTATTATTTCAGTGACATCACACTGTAAATTTTTGCTATAAATTCTGTGTGTTAGGATTGAGCCCTCCACTACCACCTGATGAAGGAGCGTCGCTCCGAAAGCTAGTGTGCTTCCAATTAAACTTGCTGGACTGGTGTTGTGATTTTTAACTTTGTACACCCTGGTCCAACACCGGCATCTTCAAATCATGACCTTTTCAAGGTATCATAGGTTTTTCTCCCCTTGTGGTTGAGATTTATACAGTGTCAGTTGAAACAGTCAAGTGGAATTTCCAATCCTATTCAAATTGACCAACCTTCTTTCAGATATTGCACCACAGAAAGCCATTATGATTTCTGTCAGGACATTTTGTCAGTATCTCTGTGGGCTTTTTTTTTGCAATTTTGAGTTCAAGAATTGAATGAAACTTGGTTTTATCATTTTCCTGGAAAGGTTTGCTAGGATTTAGAAAGCAACACCTGATAAAGTGATGCAGGTAGATTCCATAGGTGGTCTGAAAAGAGAGTGGCTTTATATTTAAAATGATGAATTTAGATGGTTACTGAGATGGCCCCATTCACCAGCCCTAGCTGGGTAGCTGTTCTGAGAACCGGTACAGACACAATGGGTTGTAGGGCCTCTTTCTGTAACGTAAAATTCGATGATTCTATGGGACCTGTGTGTTTGACTTAACACCTTGTTTACAAGTTGAATTGAATGGTGCAAATGTTTTTATTTGAAAAAGAAACCTGTTTCTTTGTGTAACGAATGTGGTCCTTTCTGCTTACCTACACGACCATCAAGGGAGCAGATTCTTTTTACAAAAAGAGAAAATGCTGAAAAATCTCAGCGGTCTGGGAGCATCTGTAGGGAGAGAAAAGAGCTGACATTTTGAGTCTAATTGACCCTTTGTCAAATTTTTTTTATTGGGTGCTGTTGCAGCTGCTGAGTCTACTTAACCAAGCTGTATAGGTGCAGTTTCTGTAATCTTATATTACAACACTGTGCTTACTGATGATACGCTTTGCAACAGCTCGAAAAGGTTTACACAAAGCAACAATAACTCTTTATCACAGCAAAGCCCTTTGCCCTTTAATATTTGAACTGACTGCTTCTTGACATTTGTGTATATGTGGATATTGATGACTGGAGCTGGCTTGTCTGCGATAGTGACCATTGTTATAGATTCACAGCTGGGGATTAGCTTGTTTTAGATAGAAACTACAGATGTAGAAGTATCTGACTTAAGTAGAAACAAGGTCAAAGAAAAAAATATTTTTATGTGCTTTGTGAACATGATTGAAATCGTACTGTGAATCATGGCTTCACAGTCCATAGTTCACTTTGTGTGACTTCTGACTTTGTGGACTAATTTGTAATAATTGTGTAATGCTGCCATATCTTTTGAGCATTGGCCCTGATTAAAACCTTTGTACTTGAAGGTATTTACTGCATCCAGTGACAAAAGCATAGGATTTTTTTTAAAAATTGTTTTTGCTAACCAAGTTACATTGTGTGATCCACCTTTCCCTGGGTGCACGTGTATAGCTAAGATGGATAAATTATTTATAATAGACTTCTGATACAACTGAATTTGCCTCATCCAAGGGTTGGAATTTAACTGCAACCATGTTAACTGCTTTTTCTCCTCCCTCCCTCCACTCCAGGTGCTGTTGGCTACGGCTGTTTGCACCAAAGCTGGGAAGGCAATTATCTCACGGCAGTTTGTGGAAATGACAAGGACCCGAATTGAAGGCTTACTGGCAGCATTCCCTAAACTAATGAACACTGGGAAGCAGCACACATTTGTGGAGACAGAGAGTGTGCGGTATGTGTACCAACCACTGGAGAAACTCTACATGGTATTGATCACAACTAAAAATAGCAATATCTTGGAAGATCTGGAAACACTCCGTCTCTTCTCTCGAGTGGTAAGAGCAATAGAGCCAAGCTGCTGAAAATACTGAAGCTGAGATAACCTGATCAAGGAATGCCATTGATAATTAGTGCAATTAAATGAAGAAATTCAAATCACCCAGAAATCAGCATTCATGTGTTTTTTTAAATACCATTGCAAAGTCAGGCTAATTATGCTATAGACGTAAGACATTCATAGGATGTGATTTCCATTCCAAGTAGTAACTCATTGGGCCACACTTTATCTGCAGCAGGTTTGGAGAAAGCATTGGGGAATAAAACATTTTTATCTATGTCTGAATAGATTGTTTTAGTTCTATTTTATTTTGGTGGGGGAGCAGAAAAATGGCACACGGAGTGAAATACTGAGCAAGTTGGTGTTGGAGAAATGTCATCAAACTTGAACCATCAATGTTCTGACATGTATTAGTTACTATTGGATTTCTATTTTGTGCCATAACATTTAATAAATTACAGGCTTCATTCATTCTTTTAAATATGTGAATAAGGCTGTTAAGAGCAGAAGATGTGGGAGCAGAATTAGGCCAAAGGGCCATGCAAGTCTGCTCTGTCACTTCATCATGCCGAATAGATTTCTCAACTACTGCCTTCTCTCCATAACCCTTGATCCCCTTACCAAACAAGAATCTATCTAGTTCTTTCTAAGGTTTCCTCAATGACTTGGCTTCCACAGCCCCCTGTGACAACGCGTTCCACAGATTTACCACCCTCTTGCGAAGCGATTTCTCCTCACTTTGAGTCTAAAAGGTCGTACCTCCCATCTAAGGCTATGGTGCCAGATCCTAATCTCTCCTACTATTGGAAACATCATCTCCACATCCACTGTATCCAGGTCTCTCAATATTCTGGAAGTTTCAATCAGATCCTGCCATTCATCCTTCTAAACTTCATCGAGTATAGATCCAAAGTCTTCACCCATTTCTAATATGACAAGTCCTTCATACCTGATACTGTTCTTGTAAATCTCCTTTAGACCCCCTCTGTGACCAGCACATCTGTCCTTAGATACAAGGCCCAAAATTGCTCACTATTCTAAATGCTAGCAAGTTTTGAGAAGATTTGTAGCTCAGGTTGAGGTTCTGGTTTACTCGCTGAGCTGGATGGTTCATTTTCAGATGTTTTGTCACCATACTAAGTAACATCTTCAGTGAGCCTCCAGATGAAGCACTGCTGGTGTTTCCTGATTTCTGTTTATATGTTTGAGTTTCCTTGGGTTGGTGATGTCATTTCCTGTGGTGACATCATTTCCTATGTGCTGCCATTTCCTGTTCTTTCTCTCGGGGTGGTAAATGGAATCCAAGTTAATTTTGTGTGTTGATAGAATTCCGGTTGGAATGCCATGCTTTAGGAATTCTCGTGCATGTCTCTGTTTGGCTTGTCCTAGGATGAGAAAGTGAGGTCTGCAGATGCTGGAGATCAGAGCTAGAAATGTGTTGCTGGAAAAGCGCAGCAGGTCAGGCAGCATCCAGGGAACAGGAGAATCGACGTTTCGGGCATAAGCCCTTCTTCAGGAATGGGGAAAGTTTGTCCAGCAGGCTAAGAACCTAGGATGGTTGTGTTGTCCCAGTCAAAGTGGTCTACTTCCTTATCTATATGTGAGGATACTAGTGAGAGAGGGTCATATCGTTTTGTGGCTAGTTGATGTTCATATATCCTGGTGGCTAGTTTTCTGCCTGTTTGTCCAATATAGTGTTTATTACAGTTCTTGCACAGTATTTTGTAAATGACATTCGTTTGGTTTGTTTTCTGTGTAGGGTCTTTCAAGTTCATTAGCTGCTGTTTTAATGTGTTGGGTTTGTGGGCTACCAGGATGCCAAGGGGTCTAAGTAGTCTGGTAGTCTATTCAGAAATGTCTTTGATGTAGGGGAGAGTGGCTAGGGCTTTTGGACGAGTTTTGTCTCCTTGTTTGGGTTTGCTGCTGAGAAATCGGCGGACTGTGTTCATTGGATACCCATTCGTTTTGAATATACTGCTCTGCGTAGTTCCTCTGTGCTGCAGTATGTGGTGGCTTGTTGAACTAAGGTTCTGATGCAGCTTCATTTGTGGATGTTGGAATGGTTGCTTCTGTAGTTCAATATTTGGTCCATATGTGTTGTTTTCCTGTAGACGCTGGTTTGAAGTTCCCCATTGGCTGTTCGCTCTACTGCAACATCTAGGAATGGCAGTTTATTGTTGGTTTCCTCTTCTTTCATGAATTTTATGCCAATAAGGGTATTATTGATGGTCTTGAAGGTTTAAATATAAATAGAAAGCAGGAAACACCGGCAGTACTCCATCTGGAGGCTGACTGAAGATGTTACCTAGTATGGTGACGAAATGTCTAAACATGAACCTTCCAGCTCAGCGAGCAAATTGACACCCATCCTAAATGCTGTCTGACTAGAGCCTTATACGGCCTCATCAATACATCTCTGTAGTTGTATTCTACCCATGTGAAAATGAATGCTAACATTTGCATTTGCTTCCTTAACTGCCAACTACCTATGTGTCCACCTTAAGAGAATCCTGATTTAAGAGCATATAGAACAGTACAGCACAGGAATTTTGGGATGCAGTGTTGTGCTGAAAAGAACTCCCAAGTACTTTTGTGCTTCAGATTTCTGAAGCCTTTCCCCAATTAGAAAATAGTCCATGCCTCTTTTTTTTTCCCTACCCAGGTGCATAACCTCACACTTCTCACAATTTATTTCATTTGTCTATTCTATGCCCATTCTTCTAGCCTATCCAAATACTTCTACAGCCTCCCTGCCTTCTCAATACGACCTGCCCCTCCACCTATCTTTGTGTCATTTAAACCTCGGTCAGACTTTCTGGCCTACAGTTTCCTGTCTTTTGCCTCCTTCTCTCCTTAAATAGGTCCTCTGGGATCCTCCCTAACTCCATTAAATCCTGAAAAATTACCACCAAAGCCTTTATAATCACCTCAGATATCTCTTTCAGAAACTCTGGGGTGTAGTCCATCTGGGGTGTTTATCCACCTTCAGACCTTTCAGCTTCCCCAGCACCTTCTTTAGTGATTGCCACTACACTTAGCTCTGGTCCCTGATTCCTGCTCTGCTGTCGTCTGTGTTAGGCTCCCCTTCCAATCAACTCTGGCTAGCTTCTCCCTCATGTCATTGTAGTTACCTTTACTCAACTGTCACACTGTTGCATCTGATTCTAGCTTCTCCTCCTCAAACTGCAGGGTGAATTTTATCATGTTATAGTCACTGCTCCCTCCTGGTTTCTTCACCTTCAGTTCCATAATCCAGTCTGTCTGATTACACACCATCAAATCCAGAATTGCCTGTTCCCTCGTGGGCTCTGCCACAAGGTGCTCCAAAAAGAAATCTGTAAGTGGGCGGCACGGTGGCACAGTGGTTAGCACTGCTGCCTCACAGCGCCGGAGACCCGGGTTCAATTCCCGCCTCAAGCGACTGACTGTGTGGAGTTTGCATGTTCTCCCCGTGTCTGCGTGGGTTTCCTACGGGTGCTCAGGTTTCCTCCCACAATCCAAAAGATGTGCAGGTCAGGTGAATTGGCCATGTTAAATTGCCCGTAGTGTTAGGTAAGGGGTAAATGTAGGGGTATGGGTGGGTTGCGCTTCGGCGGGTCGGTGTGGACTTATTGGGCCGAAGGGCCTGTTTCCACTCTGTAATGTAATGTAATCTAAAAAAAAACTAAGCATTTCATGAATTCCTTTTCTTGAGGTCCACTGTCAACTAGATTTTTCTGAGCCCACCTGCATATTAGTTCTCTTTGATTATTATAAAAGTGCTTTTCTTGCGTGCCTTTTCCATTTCCTGATTTATTTTCTTCTCCACATCCTGATTACTTCTCGGAGACCTGTACACAACTCCCATTAGGGTCTTCTCTCCTTTGCGGTTCCTCAACTCCACCCACACACATTCGTCACCTTCTGACTTGATTTCCCATCTTGCTATTGATTTTAACATAATTTCTTACAAACAAAGCAACCTTGCTCCTCTGCTCATCTGCCTGTCCTCTCAAATAGACATGTGTCCTTGGGTATTTTGTTCCCAGCTTTGATCTCCTTGCAGCTATGTCTCTGTGATACGCACAATATCGTACTGCCAATTTCAGTCTGTGTTGCAAGAACCTGTTAAAATGTAATTTTTTTTCCTTTGTTCTGTATGCCTTTGTTCTGTAGATATAATTTTTTTTTTAAGTACTACTTTTGGTTTTTTCATAGATACCAGAATATTGCAGAGTCCTGGAAGAAAGTGAGATATCAGAGCATTGTTTTGATCTGATTTTTGCCTTTGATGAGATTGTGGCTCTGGGATACCGTGAGAATGTGAACCTAGCTCAGATCCGAACCTTCACAGAAATGGACTCCCATGAAGAGAAAGTTTTCAGGGCTGTTCGAGAGGTAATTTGAGATAAAAGTGAATACAATGTGGAAGTATACTGTCAAACCATGAGGCTCAGCCATCTAAAAACGTGTATGGTATCCAACTGGAATGCTCTTGTAGTAATATTTCCAAACTGTATACAGAATAGAACAGGCGATTCGGTCCTACTGGCTTAATCTCTGTTAATGCTGTACTCTTGTCTTCCACCATACTTCATCTCACCCAATCAGTATATTCCTTCCTCCATCAGTTATTTATCCAGTTTCTTAAGTGCATAAGTGCTGCCTTTACTCCAATTATACCCTGTGCTAGAGAATTCCATATTCTCAACACAACAGAATTTTTGTCTAAAAAAACAAGAGGAAAATAGCCTCTTTTCCTACAAAATACAAGGAAAAGCCATGAAAAATTCGATCAATATCTGAAGTAGTTTAATTGGTAATGATTTACTTAGTGTTTTGGTGCTGAGTTACAGTTCCCAGTCCAGAGTTTTGAGCATATACAGGGGAACCTTGATTATCCAAAGATGATCTCAAGGTCCCGATATAAGCATTACATCAAAGAGGTGTTTCAACACTGTTCGTGTCTATTGTTTACAACAATTAAAAATGAACCCCGCTTACGGAGGTGCTACTGAGAACAGTCCTGGATATCGATGGGAGCCCAGGCATCATCTCCAAATGACTGATGACCCGGTCTCTCTCGCACAATCCCCCACCCTCTCCCTCCTCCCTCTCTCCCCCCACACTTGCCATGGAGTTCTTGACAGGAGTGTACCCTAAACCCCACTTCCCCAGATAATGTCTCCAACCTTGTCCTGTGCAGGAAAAGGTGGAACTTGTCAATTCGTTGCAGTAAAAGTATAAAGTTGGATTGAATTACTTCGGAGTATCTAAGTTTTGTGAAAAGGTCCAATATAATGAATATTGTCATTTTTCACTGTAAAGTACATTTTCATAGCTCAGCCAAATGTTTCAAACTGTATGAAACAAACTTTTGATTTTTAAATACAAATATGGATATTGAATCTTGAAGGTATTATTGCGCTGGATAATCTTGAATCTTGGAGAACCAGATACACTGAAGTTATTAATAGTTAACCACAGATCTTTCATTTTTTCCCACATGAAATCCACCTGATAAGTTGTTTGTGGCAGTCTAAGTTCATTTATTCATGGGTATTTATTTGATTTCTGGGTGTGTGCAATGTCAGGTGGGCCACCTTTAATGCTGAGAGTTGTCTGGAGTTGGTGGTCATGGGCAGAGAATTACAGTGCTTTGATTTGTTGATATTTGCCCAACACTGAAAAGTGTGTTGCTGGAAAAACGCAGCAGGTCAGGCAGCATCAAAGGAGCAGGAGAATCGACGTTTCGGGCATAAGCCCTTCAGGAACCTTCTTCATTCCTGAAGAAGGGCTTATGCCCGAAACGTCGATTCTCCTGTTCCTTTAATGCTGCCTGACCTGCTGCGCTTTTCCAGCAACACATTTTTCAGCTCTGATCTCCAGCATCTGCAGTCCTCACTTTCTCCTACCTGATATTTGCCCAAGCCAAGAATCTGAGATACTTGGGATATCATGTTCCTTGTTGTTAATGCTGGTTAAACACAGCATGATTAATATGAGAATCCGCAGCACTGTGGAATTAGGGGTGAAATTGATGTCTTTGGAAGTCCAATATTACCATACCATCCCTCAGCTGGGGATTTCTTGATTAGGACTGGGTGACTAAACTGAAAAATGCTTTACTTACTGCACACTGCCCACAAAGCTTAGAGAAAATGGAAAGCTGTTTTAATGACCTGTTCCTATAGTGTTGCAGACTTGTGACAAAGCTTTTTCCTTTGAGCTATGATTATTATTTTAATGTTCCCATTCAGACACAAGAACGTGAAGCAAAAGCAGAAATGCGTCGGAAGGCTAAGGAATTGCAGCAAGCTCGTAGAGATGCAGAAAGGCAAGGCAAGAAAGCTCCTGGCTTTGGTGGGTTTGGCAGTGGAGGAATCTCTAGTAGCTCAGCAGCATCCATGATAACTGATGCCATCATTGAACCAGAAAAGCCCAAGATGACGCCAGCAGTGATGAGGTAAGTTAAAATTTCTAGAATTCGTGAGTTTTCATCCATTTGTCTTCTGAGCTGCTCACTGTATGGTAAGATAGAAAGTTGCATGGATGTGACTGACCTTTGCATTCTTAAAAAAAAAAATTGATTTGTTGGGGCACTTCATCAGGTTGAGGACTGTTCATTTCACACACGATACTGTTTTGGTTTATTTATGAAGTGCAGTTCTTTTTCCCATTGACAAGGGAGTAATGATTACCAATTGCATTTTAAAAAATTAAGTTGAAAAAAATAGCAAGCTACCCAGGATTTGAGAGTAAAGAATAGGAACATATTGGTTAGGTGAATCCAAACTTTGGCTTCTAAATCATCTAGCAGAAACAAGCAATCAAGAAAGAATGGGATTTTAACTACTTTGATATGGGCTGATGGAATGACTTGTCAAATAGACACAGTGAATCTTCACTTTGACAGGCAGCATATAGGAAGGAGCAGGCCTCTGCAAGTCAGTCCATGGGGTTCCAGGCAGTGTTGCAACACTTCAAAACTATGCTGCGCATTACTTTCATTTTCCCCTCATTCATGTCAATTGTACTTAAATATCATAATAGTTTCTTGAACATGCTCAGTGACTGAGCTTTTGGTTTTGTCATGATGGTGCTAACAAATATGGAGGATTATTAAATCTGTCTTCATCCCTCTTCAGTCACTTGCACAGGTCACCTGCTCTCCCTTCTTCTTCCTCTAGCTTTCCAGACAATTTAAAAGAATTTGTATTGAGTGAAATTGTTTTCTTTGTGTTTTGAACTGTTACGTTGGTTAGGATAATTCCGGGTTTGGAGTCTGTTATTCAGCAGTACTGATGTCAGCTGTTTTATTGGCTTTCAGTCTTCCTATGCAGCAAGTTTGCAATGTAAAATGGGTTGTACAGAAGCTAATTTGGCAAAGATCTCTTCTTTTACACTGAAGGTTTCAGAAGAGAGTTATTAAAACTCAGGATGCCTAACTTTACTAAGAACGTTTTTTTTCTAAAGGATTGTATCATCTGTAAAAATTCTGCTTGACGTATTCGTGTCATAAAAGCTGTATATTTTAAAAATTGGGCCATTGGCAGTATGGGTTTCGGACAGACTAGTATGGTTTAAAATTCTGATCTATACCTATGGGCATACTGGCTCATTACAAAAAAAAAGAATCATGAGCAAAGATACCTTTGAAAATGGTTGGATATTGCACATGTCTGGAATTTCTTGATTAAGGAGAAAATGGTGTTTATTGCCTTTAGCGTTCCTTGCCTGTTCATAGTGTCTCTGTTCGATTATTGTTTCTGGATAGCATGAAGAATTGAAGAGTCAGTTAGTTCCTTTGGCTGTTTGAGTTTCTGCATTGTTAGCTGTAATATGTTATAGACCAAACCTGTGTCATTTTAAACTCGTTATCACTTAATTGTGTTCTCTTGTGGATTAAGGGCTGATGCAGCAGGTCTTGCGTGTGAAGCTGGTTTATATATAATCAGGTATGGTTTGCTTCAATTGCTTCAATAATGCATGGGGCGGGGCCCTTCCTGCAGCACCCAGTACGTGGTAGCCTGTTGAGTTGAAGGCCTTTTTTACCCATTATTCTGACTGCTTCTGCTTATCCTGGCTTGATTGTGGTATTGCTGTCTGCATAGTACACCAAAATGTTTATAGATTTTCGTTGGTGCAGATGTATAGTTGGTGTACTGAACCAAGTGTTTTTGGGGAAGTACTGCATTGTCATGAATGTTAAAAGTTGATGTCTTTTGTTGTATGTGCAAGAACTGGTCCGTTGACATTGGCAAGTGTGAACGTTTTGGCATGTTTTGTGAGTACCTGGTTAATTAATTATTTCTTTAAGCTTGGTTATCTCTCGATATTTAAAGTGTAGGCTTCTCTCTTTGCTCCTTCAGACCTTCTGGTCCAAGCAAGGCCTTAAAACTTGGGGCAAAGGGAAAGGACGTGGATAATTTCGTAGACAAGCTGAAGTTGGAAGGAGAACAGATTAGTTCCTCAACAAAACGTACACCAGAAGCAGCTAAAGTGCTGTCACCACCTGTTAATATAGAAAGGTAAGTGAAAACCTTGTTCTAATATTATAAGAATAATAGTAGTCATAGAGTCATAGTGTTATAGAGATGTACAGCATGGAACCAGACCCTTCGGTCCAACCTGTCCATGCCGACCAGATATCCCAACCCAATCTAGTCCCACCTGCCAGCACCCGACCCACATCCCTCCAAACCCTTCCTATTCATATACCCATCCAAATGCCTCTTAAATGTTGCAATTGTACCAGCCTCCTCCACATCCTCTGGCAGCTCATTCCATACGTGCACCACCCTCTGTGTGAAAAGGTTGCCCCTTGGGTGTCTCTCATATTTTTCCCCCTCACCCTAAACCTATGCCCGCTAGTTCTGGACTTCCCTACCCCAGGGAAAAGACTTTGTCTATTTATCCTATCCATGCCCCTCATAATTTTGTAAACCTCTATAAGGTCACCTTTTAGCCTTTGTCGCTCCAGGGAAAACAGCCCCAGCCTGTTCAACCTCTCCTGATAGCTCAAATCCTCCAATCCTGGCAACATCTTTGTAAATTGTTTCTGAACCCTTTCAAGTTTCACAACATTCTTCCGATAGGAAGGAGACCAGAATTGCACGCAATATTCCAACAGTGGCCTAACCAATGTCCTGTACAACCGCAATATGACCTCCCAACTCCTGTACTCAATACTCTGTCCAATAAAGGAAAGTATACGAAACTCCTTTTTCATTATCCTATCTACCTGCGACTCCACTTTCAAGGAGCTATGAACCTGCACTCCAAGGTCTCTTTGTTCAGCAACACTCCCGAAGACCTTACCATTAAGTGTATAAGTCCTGCTAAGATTTGCTTTCCCAAAATGCAGCACGTTGCATTTATCTGAATTAAACTCCATCGGCCACTTCTCAGCCCGTTGGCCCATCTGGTCCAGATCCTGTTGTAATCTGAGGTAACCCTCTTCGCTGCCCACGACACCTCCAATTTTGGTGTCATCTGCAAACTTACTAACTGTACCTCTTATGCTTGCAACCAAATCATTTCTGTGAATGACAAAAAGTAGAGGACCCAGCACCGATCCTTGTGGCACTCCACTGGTCACAGGCCTCCAGTCTGAAAAACAACGCTCCACCACCACCCTCTGTCTTCTACCTTTGAGCCAGTTCTGTATCCAAATGGCTAGTTCTCCCTGTATTCCATGAGATCTAACCTTGCTAATCAGTCTCCCATGGGGAACCTTGTTGAACGCCTTACTGAAGTCCATATAGATCACATCTACTGCTCTGCCCTCATCAATCTTCTTTGTTACTTCAAAAAACTCAATCAAGTTTGTGAGACATGATTTCCCACGCACAAAGCCATGTTGACTATCCCTAATCAGTCCTTGCTTTTCCAAATACATGTACATCCTGTCCCTCAGGATTCCCTCCAACAACTTGCCCACCACTGAGCTCAGGCTCATCGGTCTGTTGTTCCCTGGCTTGTCTTTACCGCCCTTAAACAGTGGCACCACGTTTGCCAACCACCAGTTTTCCGGCACCACACCTGTGACTATCGATGATACAAGTATCTCAGCAAGAGGCCCAGCAATCACTTCTCTAACTTCCCTCAGATTCTTGGGTACACCTGATCAGGTCCTGGGGATTTATCCACCTTTAACCGTTTCAAGACATTCAGCACTTCCTCCTCTGTAATCTGGACATTTTGCAAGATGTCACCATCTATTTCTAAATACTGATGCAAAATATTCATTTAGTATCTCCCACATTTTCTGTGGCTCCTCACAAAAGCTGTCTTACTGATCTTTGAAGGGCCGTATTCTGTCCCTAGTTACCCTTTTGTCCTTAATATATTTGTAAAAACCCTTTGGATTCACCTTAATTCTATTTGCCAAAGCCATCTCATGTCTCCGTTTTGCCCTCCTGATTTCCCTCTTAAGTATACTCCTACTTCCTTTATAATCTTCTAAGGATTCACTCGATCTATCCTGTCTCTATCTGACATATGCTTCCTTCTTTTTCTTAATCAAACCCTCAATTTCTTTAGTCATTCAGCATTCCCTACACCTACCAGCCTTCCCTTTCACACTGACAGGAGTATACTTTCTCTGGATTCTTGTTATCTCATTTCTGAAGGCTTCCCATTTTCCAGCCGTCCCTTTACCTGCGAACATCTGCCTCTAATCAGCTTTCGAAAGTTCTTGCCTAATACCGTCAAAATTGGCCTTTCTCCAATTTAGAGCTTCACCTTTTAGATCTGGTCTATCCTTTTCCATCACTATATTAAAACAAGTAGAATTATGGTCGCTGGCCCCAAAGTGCTCCCCCACTGACACCTCAGTCACCTCAGCCCTGCCTTATTTCCCAAGAGTAGGTCAAGTTTTGCACCTGCTCTATTAGATACATCCACATACTGAATCAGAAAATTGTCTTGTACACACTTAAGAAATTCCTCTCCATCTGAACCTTAACACTATGGCAGTCCCAGTTGATGTTTGGAAAGTTAAAATTCCCTACCATAACTACCCTCTTATTCTTATATATAGCTGAGATTTCCTACAAATATGTTTCTCAACTTCCTTCTGACTATTGGGGGGGGGGGGGGGGGGGGATCTATAATACAATCCCAATAAGGTGATCAAGCCTTTCTTATTTCTCGGCTCCACCCAAATAACTTCCCTCGATGTATTTCTGGGAATATCCTCCCTCAGCTCAACTGTACTACTATTCCTTATCAAAAATGCCACTCCTCCTCCTCTCTTGCCTCCCTTTCTATCCTTCCTGTAGCATTTGTATCCTGGAACATTAAGCTGCCAGTCCTGCCCATCCCTGAGCCATGTTTCCGTAATTGCTATGATATCCCAGTCCCATGTTCCTAACCATGACCTGAGTTCATCTGCCTTCCCTGTTAGGCCCCTTGCATTGAAATAAATGCAGTTTAATTTATTAGTTCTACCTTGTCCCTGTCTGCCCTGACTGTTTGACTCACTTCTGTTCTCAGCTGTACCTGTCTCAGAGCAATCTCTTTCATCACTATCTCCCTGGGTCCCACCCACCCCCACCTCAACAGTTTAAATCCTCCCAAGCAGTTCTAGCAAATCTCCCTGCCAGTATATTAGTCCCCTTCCAATTTAGGTGCAATCCATCCTCCTTGTACAGGTCACTTCTACCCCAAAAGAGATTCCAATGATCCAAAAATGTGAATCCTTCTCCCATAAACCCACTCCTCAGCCATGTATTCATCTGCTCTATCCTCCTATTCATGCCCTCACTAGCTCGTAGCACTGGGAGTAATCCAGATAATACTACCCTTGAGGACCTCCTTTTTAAATTTCTGCCTAACTCACTGTAATCTCCCTTCAGAATCTTAACCTTTTCCCTTCCAAAGTTGTTGGTTCCAATGTGGACAATGACCTCCTGCTGGCCCCTCTCCCCCGTGAGAACATTCTGCACCCTCTCTGAGACATCCTTGATCCTGGCACCAGGGAAACAGCACATCATTCTGCTTTTTCACTGCTGGCCACAGAAACGTCTGTCTGTACCTCGGACTACAGAATCCCCTAACACAGTTGATCTCTTGGAAGCCAACGTACTCCTCGTTGCATTAGAGCCAGTCTCAATACCAGAAACTTGGCTGTTCATGCTACGTTCCCCTGAGAATCCATCACTCCCTACGTTTTCCAAAACAGCATACCTGCTTGAAATGGGTATATCCACAAAAGACTCCTGCACTAGCTGCCTACCTCTCTTACCCTTCCTGGAGTTAACCCATCTATGTGACTATCTGAGATTTTCCCCCTTTCCTATAAGTGCCATCCATCACATACTGTTGCTGTTGCAAATTCCTCATCGCTTCTATCTGTCTCTCCAACTAATGCACTCGATCTGATAAGATTACTGTGTTTTCAGATAATCTCCTACCTTGCATCTTAAGGGACTTGAACTAATCCAAAGCTTCAGTGTCTGTACCTTCAGTAGCTACAGATCCTGTTCATGCATCACCCTGTGCTTATTGATCTGTTTTGGCTCCTGTCTCTTCCATGTTTTTAAATTTCTCCTTGGCCTTGCCCTTCCCTATTATAATCTCCTCCAGTCTTACAAACCTGGATCTCTCAGCCCCTTCAATTCTGGTTTCTTCACTCTACCCTGAGAAAGCCATGTGTTCACCTGACTGGGATTCCAAGCTTGGGAAATCTCTCCATCAATGTCTCTGCTTCTTTACCTCTTTTTTTTTTTTCCTTTTTAAGGTGCACTAATTGTTTTGAATTCTCATATTGTCACCTGATCTATTTTTTCCTTGTGTGGTTCACTGTCAAGGATTACTTTCCTAAAGTACTACTTGGGATCTTTTACTACTTTAAAGGACACATGGGATGATTCACACTCCATCTAGAATGTAATGCCTGCTGATTGAGCATATTTCACATGAAATTATTTTAGGACATGTTAATCTTCCATCTGGTGGTGTAGATCTCCAACAAAAATCTACTGCAAGTTAGCAGTTTCCTTTAGAAAGATTGCAGGTTGGCTGATGTGGAAACTGGTAAATTTAGGTAGGAAGTGCTGTTTCAAGTTTGGAATTAGATACACTGGATTTTACTCTTGTAATCATAGAATGGACTGTTGTCTAACTGAAACCATAAATCAGCTAAAGTCGGTCATGACTATTTCTGCTTTTTAATTCATTTGTGGGTGTCACAGGCTGGGCCAGCATTTATTGCTCCATCTTTGTTGTCCTTCTTCCTTGAACCATCACAGTCCATTTGGTGTAGGAACACCCTCAATGCTACTGGGGAGGAAGTGACACGGAAGGAATGGCAATATATTTCCAAATCAGGACAGCGAGTGTCTTGAAGGAAACTTGCAGGTGATGGTGTTCCCATGTGTCTGCTGTCCTTGTACTTCTGGATGGTAGCAGCTCTTGGTTTGGAGGTTTCTGAGTAGTATGGGAGGATTTCTGCGGTACATTTTGCAAACAATGCACATTGCTATGATGGATGTTAAGCTAACTGGCTTGTTGTTTTCTTCCCTTTTTGAACAAAGAAATTATAATTGCTGTCTTCCAATTCAATGGGATTTCCCCTAATCATTTGCATTTTGAAGTGCTAAAATCTACGTGTCTACTATCTCACTTTTTTAAGGCTCTCGGGTGAGGTTTTGTCAAGTACTTGTCAGCCCATAACTTCTGCAACTTACGAAGTAAATTTTACACTATGTTTACACATACATCGGCAGGATTTTGGAGCCAGGAGTAGGTCATTCTGCTCCTTGAGCCCACTGTGCTATTCCATACTATTGTGATTTGATCTGATTGTTATTTAGATCTGCATTTCTGTCTACTGCAAGTAACCTTCCACTCCCTTGTATGTAGAGGATCTGTCCACCTCTGCCTTAAAAATATTCAAGGATTCTACTTTCACCATCTTTTCAGCAAGAGTTCCAAAGATACTCAACTCTTGTAAGATAAGAATCGTCTCATCTTTATTTAAACTGGCAACTCCTGAGTTTTAAACAGTGACCAGTTCCAGATCCTTCCATAAGAGAAAGCATAATCTCAAAGGTACTGGATTCTTTTATTGTTGTCTGCATATGAGCATCATTGGGCACATAGCAATTACTGCCCAAGGCCAGTTTATTTGCAAAGATGAGTTTTCTTTGTCAACCTCTAACTTGTAAGGTTATATCAGAGGGCAGTTTCGGGTTGCATAGAGGCCAGCATGGGTAAGGACAGCACATCAAAGCATAATTTGTAAAGCCGGTTTTCTTTTACTACAATTCAACAACTTCATGGTTAGTCTGAGTGGTTGATGACAGGGACAATAACTGTAGACAGCTGGAAAATATGGTCTATCAGCTTGGCAGAAAGATGGCAAATAAAATTCAACCCAGAATTGGATTGTAAGGCAAAGGATCTCTTAATATGTGGGAAAAGGTGGGGCTTGACTCTCAGTGCAATTTTCCTGGTCGCAGTTGTGACACATTAAAATCTGCCATCTCAAGTAGACGTAAAAGTTTCCATTGCGTTGCTTAAAGATGATCAGAATATTCGTGATGCCCTATTAACCAGAATCTGTAAAAAAATGTTAGTCATTCAACTAATTTCCTCCCTGAAATCTTGCTGTGTTCAAATGAGTTTGTTATTTCAGAAGTAACGAATGGATTTTGAAGAATTTTAGGATGTGATGGACATTATCAGAGCAAGTTCTGTAGCCAGTGGAGTTCCACAGGGATCAATCCTGGGCTTGCAGTTATTTACAATATATAATAATGACTTGGATAAGGGAAGTAAATGTAATATTCCCAAGTTTGTGGGTGATGAAAATAGGCAAGGCAGTTGGTGAGGTTGACATAGTCTGCAGAGGGATATAGACAGAATAAGTGAGTAGGCAAACGCTTGGCCTATGGAATATAATGCAGGAAAATGTGAGATTTTTCAAAAAGAAGAGAGGAACTGAATATAATGAAAAAAGCTGCAGGACAGAGGGCTTTGGGAGTCTTTATACATAAAATACGAAAAGCCAAAGTACAATTTCAATTAATAATGTAAACAAATCGAATGTTAGCCTTTTAATTCAAAGTGAATGGAGTATATAAATAGAGAAGTCTTGCTAAAACTGGACAAGGAACCAGTTAGTCTGCTGTTAGAATAATTGTTTTAGTTTCTGTTTGTAAGGAAAGGTATTCTGATGTTGGAGACATTACAAAGAAGGTTTGCTAGGTTGATCCTGGATATGGAAGGATTTCCTTATAAGGAAACTTGAGTTGGTGCTCATTTCAATTTAGAAGAATGGGAGACAACCTACTGAAACATCTAAGATATAGGAACTTGAAAGATCGCTGCTGAAAGGCTTGTTTACCCTTGTCAGAGAGTCTAGAATCAGGGAGCATAATTTGAGTAATGAGTTACCCCATTTAATGTAGAGATGAGAAATTTTTGTTTGAGATTGGTGAATCTATGGAATCCTTTACAGGCTCGTCGTAATCAGTAAAGGAATCCAGGCTTCTAGGAAAAAGTCAGGAAGGTGGTGTTAATTCAATCAGTCATGATGTTGTTGAATAGCAGAGCAGCCTTTATGATCCAAATGGCCTACTCTTGCTCCTATTTGTTATGGTCTAGTTCTCTGCGTCAGTGCTACTTATGATTCTAAAGTAATGAGCTAAATTCCTACTGTCATAATGTGAATGCTTTTCTTGTAACTTTGACAGTGTACACCTGAAAATTGAAGAGAAGATATCACTGACATGTGGTCGGGATGGCGGCTTGCAAAATATGGAGGTACATGGCATGATCATGCTCCGGGTTAGCGATGAAAAACAAGGAAGAATTCGCCTTCAAATAGAGAATGATGACAAAAAAGGAGTTCAGCTACAGGTAAATATAACACCATGTTTATGTGGATGAGCCTTGTTTAAATCAGTTTTGATGAGATGTCATGGACCTGAAACATTAACCCTGTTTCTCTCTATAGATACTGCCTAATGTGAAATTTTCCAACCTTGGTTGTGATCTTTGTCAGCTTTCTAGCATCTACAGTATTTTGCTTTTAAGTTACTTTTACTGGTTAGGGTTGTGTTTTCTTTTAAGAAAGCACTGTTTTTCTCTATCAGACTAGTCAGCTCGCAACCGAGATCTCTCATTGACTGTTGAAGATTAATTCTGAATGCTGGGGCTGTCCCATTCAGTATGTTTTGACCACTCATTTTGTTCCTGTTCTGGAGTGCCCCATTTTGTGTGGTTGTATTACCATGTTGAGTCATGAGGTAAGACCCTCTGACATTTCATGTTAACTTAACAGTAATGCATGTCTGTTTTGTTTGTTTGTCATGGTTTAGAGATGCCGGTGTTGGACTGGGGTGTACAAAGTTAAAAATCACACAACACCAAGTTATAGTCCAACAGGTTTAATTGGAAGCACACTAGCTTTCGGAGCGCTAATCCTTCAACCACCTGATAAAGGAGCGGCGCTCCGAAAGCTAGTGTGCTTCCAATTAAACCTGTTGGACTATAACCTGGTGTTGTGATTTTTGACTTTGTCTGTTTGTGTTTTTGAAGTTTTAAAAAGTAATTAAAAGTCATCTGCAGTTGAGCGGCTATTCAAATCCCACTTGTATTTATATTTCCAAGATTATGATTACTTTAGGGTTAATACTTTAGGGTCAACTCCCTCCTGTGCAGTTTCTGCTTTAAATAAGGAAGGGAACTGTATGGAGCTATGTGAGGAATTTATAGGGATAGAGAAGCTAAACACAAATCTTGACTCTAGCAAATTATGTGCTTGTGATGAGTGTGGTTAGTATTGATATGGCATATTTTAGAGGATAGTGTACCGCTGCAATAGTTTGCCAAGTAGTGTAGGATACTGAAGACTTATTTAACACACAGATGCATGCCGACAAAAGATATTGTAGCAAATAAACAGAGATACTTTACTCAATCTTAAATTATGATCAACCAAAGGTGCATTTTATTCTGAAATGTCAGCACATAGGATCAGTCAGCTTAGTGCAGTGATTAGTTCCAATAATTTTTTGGTCTACTTGAATTAACATCACTCTCCATAGTTTTGAGTAGTTTTGTTTTAAATTTATGGGAGGTGAGAGTTGCAGACCAAAGTAGTTTCTTTCCCTAATTGCCCTTGAGCCAACTGAGATGGCTCGCTGTGCTATTTCAAAGACTAATTAAGAGTTGACCAAATTGTGGGTCTGGAGTCACACGGATTAGATCAGCAGACAGCATTCCTAAAGAATATTGGTGAACCATTAGTTGTTTTTTAATGGCAAGCCAGTGGTTTCGTGGTTACCATTGCTGTTTGCTTTATTCTACATTTATTTAGTTAATTGAAATTAATTTTCACATCTTTACAGTGGGATTTGAATTCTTGTTTCTGTATTACTGGTCTGAGCCTGGATTACTAGTCTGGTACCATGATTACTGTTACCATAGCTATGAGCTGTCCTTCCTGTCGTCTTCGTATGTACTTTATTCCTGCTTTTAAAAATTTGCAGTGGGTAAAGTTCGAGCTGCATAACTTCTGAGTCGGAAATGAAGGTGACCTAGTTCCAGACTAAACCCTAGTTTGTTCTGTCTTTGTCTCCAGACTCACCCAAATGTGGATAAGAAACTTTTCACGACAGAATCTTTGATTGGCCTAAAGAACCCAGAGAAATCCTTTCCACTGAATAATGATGTTGGAGTCCTGAAGTGGAGGTTGCAAACTAACGACGACGCCTTTATTCCCCTTGCCAGTAAGTTCTTCAACTTGTGCAGGCAATGAGCAATTTGGGTATCTTACATCGTTGCAAGCGTAATTGTACAAAGTTGTTCCAGAAGTTATGACTTAAATGGCTGTGGCAAGTGTGTCTAAATGTGAATTTTTTTTTTCTGTTGCTCTCATTGAGCACATGGGGTGTTTTGCTGTATTAAACCTGTTGTACCATAAGTGAACTTGGTCAACAATGCCATTCTGAGAACTAAAATTAGAGACATTCACCCTTGACCTTTTAAACCTTGGTAAAAATTCAGTCACGCTTATTACTCAAAACTATTCAAAGTTAACCACAGTGATAAATGCAATAGGAAGTGGTAAATATTGAAGTTTATTTTGACTGTCAACATGTGAATTATTTCCAGTAGCCCACTCAGGAATAACTTAAGAGAAAAAAGCTTTTTTTCATTCCCCTTTTGGGAGCTGGCATGAACCCAGATAGACCAAGTATGTCCCCCTTCTGTTCTATCTTCTGAAAGGCTGAATGGCCTACTGCTTGTTTGTCTGTTAGGCAAATCACGATTCAAAGTTAAGATTAAACCTGTTGCCTTCAAAGTGCTTTCAGTCTTTTCTCTTCCTGATTTAGTTAACTGCTGGCCTTCAGAGAGTGCCACTGGTTGTGATGTAAATATTGAGTATGAGCTACAAGAGAGCACTCTGGAACTAAACGACGTGATCATCTCCATTCCTGTTCCGTAAGTTTTTGTGGGCTTGAAGCATGTTTCTTGATCTCAGATTCCCCCTGGTTTATTCCACCTTGCTGCTGTTAAGACTGATGCCACAAGAAGGAGCGCACCTTCCCACTTTCAACCCAGGCAATGACCTTCACTACCTGACTACAGGAACTGTGGCAGCTAATTAATGTGATAAACTACAGCATTGTCCTTTTAAAATTTGAACCAGTCTGGTGGACTACAATCATCTTAATTCTGGTCTTCCAACAATTAAGGCACCCTATTGAGAAACAAGATGGTAGAGATACTCAGCAAATCTGGCAACACCTGAGTGTGGTGTTTTGAGGGGGGGGGGGGGGGGGGTGAAACTAATTTAAGTGAATGACTTGTGCATACTTGATTTCCAGCATTTTGGCTTTTTATTTCTGATATCTGCCATACTTTGACACCAAGCAGATAGAATAGTGTATTATGGAGAAGACATAGATGTAAGTTTGCTCGCTGAGCTGGAAGGTTTGTTTTCAGACATTTTGTCACCATATTAGTTAACATCAGTGAGCCTCTGCTGAAGCACTGGTGTTAGTGACCCACTTTCTATTTGTGTTTAAGTTTCCTTGGGGTGGTGACATCATTTCCTATGGTGATTTCATTTCCTGTTCTTTTTCTTGGGAGGTGGTAAATGGGGTCCAAGTCGATGTGTTTGTTGATAGAGTTCCGGTTGGAATGCCATGCTTCTAGGAATTTTCTGCGTGTCATTGTTTGGCTTATCCCCTAATGGGTGTGTCGTCCCAGTCGAAGTGGTATCCTCCTTCTGTAGGTAAAGATACAAGTGAGAGAGGGTCATGTCATTTTGTAGCTAGTTGATGTTCATGTATTCATGCGGCTAGTTTTCTGCCTGTTTGTCCAATGTAGTGTTTGTTACAAGGTTCTTGCACGGTAATTTGTAAATCACATTAGTTTTGCTTGTTGTCTTCATTAGCTGCTGTTTGTGTGTTGGTGGGTTTGTGGGCTACCATGATGCCAAGAGTAGTCTGGCAATCATTCTCGAAACTCAGTATGACATCTATAAGAAGTGTGATGATGGATGTAGACCGGTTGAATGAATGTTCAGAACTCTAACCGATGACTATAATAGTGGAAAACGCAAAGTTAATTTTTACAGAAACAAAAAAGCAGAACAAAAAACTTGAACAGAGAAAAACAGCAGAGTTCTAAGGTGGACAAGGTTTCGGGTGTCCTCGTGCATGAATTGCAACGTTAGTTTGCAGGTATAGCATGTAATCAAAGTGGCTAATGGGATACTATCCCTTACTAACTGAGGAAATGAAGATAAAAGTAAGGATGTTATGTGTCAGTTGTACAGGATGTTGGTGAGACCATATCTTGAATACTGATCGCAGTTCTGAATTTTTTTAAAGGAAAGCTGTTCACAGGAGGTTTACGAGATTGATGCATGGAATGTGCAGGTTGCTATGAGAATAGGTTGGACAGAATGGGCTCATTCCGGCTCGAGTTACTTGATTGAAATGTATACGATCGTGAATAGTCTTGACAAGATAGATGTGAAAAGATGTTCCTTTCTATAGCTAAAAGTTTAAAATTAGAGTTTGCCCCTTTAGAACAAAGTCATTGTTTTTCTCCCCCTCAGAGTTATGCTACTTTATAGCTCTGCCTCCAAAGGTGGAGTGAGATTGGTGTGGGGGATGGAGGTAAATTGATTCCCTTGCCAGACAAGTACCTAAAGTTATTTGGATAGGTGGGAATCAGAGGACGCAAATCAGTCACTATCCTATTGAATGGCTGAGCAGACTTGAGGACCTATTTCATGTGTCTGCATGTGCGTCCTGTTGATCACATACATGGAATGGAATTTCAGTGATACGTGTGAGCTGTCAACCTGAATTTTGATGATAAAAAGCTTACAGGCAGGAAGTCGAGACTCACTTCAAGCAACAGTAACATTGAATGAGTGTTTGCCAATTCTTCTGTACTGACAGTCCTCTTCTGTTGTACCTAGGTCTGGTGTTGGCGCCCCATTAATTGGTGAACTTGATGGCGAGTATCGCCATGATAGCAGGAAAAATATTCTGGAGTGGTGCCTACCTGTCATTGATGCCAAAAATAAGACTGGCAGCTTGGAGTTCAGTATAGCTGGGCAGCCCAGTGATTTCTTCCCAGTCAATGTATCCTTTGTGTCCAAAAGGAACTACTGCAATATACAGGTACAAACTCCCATCAATAAAACATTTCTTCAAGTGTATTTAATTTGTTGTATTATGACTCCAAAAGAACTTCTAAGCATCCATTGCAACATTACTAAGAGAGCCTGTTTCTTCTCCTGTAACATTCCTCAACTATCTCCTCCTTCAGCCTGTCTGCAGAACCTGTTGGTTGTGGCATTATTGACTCTAGCTTTGACCATTTTAACAAACTCCTGGTAGGCCTCTTCCACCATTCATGAACTTGAGATGATGCAAAACCGTTCTACCCATCTCCTCACTCATGCCAAGACCCGTTCACCGGTCATCCCACACATGTGCTGACTACCATTTGCTTCCAGTCTGCTAACACTCGGTTTTTAACAACTCTCATGAAACCTGCGCTCCTCCAGATCTGTCATTGCTGCTACGTTGGCAGCTGTAATTTCAGCTGCCAACGCTGCCAAGCTCTGGAATTCCTTCCCTAAACCTTTCTGCTTCTGTTCTTCTTTTGCCTCCTTTACAACCCTCTTTTTACAAACAAACTTTCGGGTAAGCCTTAAGTAATTTGTTTGAATGTCTTTGCAGTTCAGTGTCAAATTCTGTTTGACTCTTAATAAAGTGCCTTTAGGTGCTTTACTGTGTGATAAGTGGTTTATAAAGTTGATATTGCATTCCAGGATTTTAAATGCATTGAATTTATTCCAAAGGAATGTTAGTTATTTGACTTGTGACTGACTGATGCCTTATGGTTAGTGAGAAGTTGTTGATCTTTGTCAAAAGTTTGTGGTAAATCTGAAGCAGCCACCCCAAACTCCAACATGCAAACTTTTTCATCAGGTTCATTTTTGTAGTCAACATAGTATTTGAAAGCATTAAAATGAATGCATTAATTAATTTATGACTTTCTAACGTTAAAATTAAAACCAAACCAAATATTTAAAGTAACAAGCTTATGCAAAGTGCCCTGATTTTCAAAGTCAGTGCAGGGGATGATGTAAGTTGCATTCTGACTAACCTACTGGCAGCTCTGGTCAAATTGGAGCTTCAACTGATCCCGCTGCTGCTAGCATTCATTGGGTAAGGGTGAGTATCTTGCTTCTGAGGCATTCTTGGGTTAGTCAAGTGGGAGAGTGACTCACTGGAGCATTCATGTTTTTGAGTGAGCTGTTGGTTTAAATGCCGCTCTAAGACTTAAGATTGTAATTTACATTATGTTGCAGTTTTGGAAAGGGAATGGGTTCCCTTGTTGGAGGACTACTTGTAAGTTTATTGCTCTGTACTACTCCATGCACTAGTTTTAGTTTGGGATTATGTTCTGCATGGATTGGTTGGACTGAAGAGTTTGTTCCTGTTCTGTATGGCTATGATTCTATAGCTGGCAATGGGTAAGGATAGTACTGTGTGATGCTGGAGCTCCAAAGATGTAAATTGCATGAAATTCCCTAAAAAGAATACAGTTGGAAGGATTGCAGTCATTTAATATTCCCATTTGAAGTCACTATCCAGTAGTCTTACTTCCCACACTTGTAATTGGGTTCAGAATCAGCTATGACCCTCTTCTCTGCTAGGGTTCATACACCAAGAGCCACCCTGAAAGGTCAAGTAACTAGTGGGTAGCTAGTACCACAAGGCTGTCCTTTGCTTTTCTGCGCAAAAGTTAAGGAGAAATAAAAATGTTTATTTTGTCTCCTTTGTACCTAGGTGACTGGAATCAGTCATGTCGACAGCAGCAGCCCTGTGAGGTTCTCCTTGGAAACCATGTTACTGGTTGACAAATATGAAATATTGTAAAAAGAAAAATCAATGCACAACAGATATCCAGAAATCACAAGATCAGATGTTGCTGAACTGCACACCAGTTTGAAGACCTAAACTTCAAAAATAAAATTGCACAGTATTTGTGTATGTGAAAAAAGGTTCAGAGCGCCTTGACAACAATGTGGTTTATTATCTGTTATTCAAACCTGGCGACTATTCTCATCTGAAAAAGGAGTTTGATATTAATATTTTAATTAACCAACAAGTAAACACTTGTCTTTGTTTTGAAAGGGGGGGATGGATGGATGGATGGGTGGGTGGGAGGGGATGACGTTTGGTAGCACCTACAGTGTCATGTATTTCAGCTACAGCACCTGTTATTCCCTATCATATTGCCTCCTTGGCTGTAATTATTGTTTTAGCCCTTCTGTTGAGTTAGTTACCAACGTAAAGTGACTTTTTTTCTTTTTCCTTTTTTTTGATTTGGATGAAAGATGATCACAGCAGAAATTTTGTAACCCTGTAAAGTGTACAAGAGGGAATATGACAACATTCCAGTGTAAAAAGATTTAACAAAAAATTGTAAGCTTTAAAAATGATTAAAAGTATATTATGAAACTAAAAATACGGCATTGCTTTCTCTCTGTAAAGGATTGTTGTAGAGATGGTCTCAATGCCACCTGTGGAATGATGTTGCCTTTTAGGCAAAAGCTGCAGGGCAGTATGTCAACCACAGCAGTCGAGTGCTTCAGTGAGATAGGGGCAGTAATGGATATTGGGAGCGTGCTGATGGGTTTGTTGAAAATCTAAGTCACAATTGGAGCAGAAAAATGGTAAAATGAGCTGTTGTGTCACTTCTTTCATGTCTGCATTCAGCATTTTATACCGGGGGATTTCATGCATCATTCCAAAAATATACTGCTAATTTCCCACTTTCTGCATTTGGGTTTCCCCTCAGAATAGTCAGGCTTGTCTGATTTCTTCCCAGATGTGGAGAAGACTGTTACAGTTGTAGCTTAAATTATGAAGTACCTCTACAGCTTCAGTGTGTCATAGGTTAATCAGTACTGTTTCTTGATTTGCTAAACTTTTGATAGTTCTGCAAGCTGCCTTGAGTCTGTCAAAACTGTAACAACAAGCTATTGGGAAGAACAATGCATTAAAATACTTTGTGAATCCAAGATTCCTTTGGGCAAGTTGTGATATCAGAATCAAAAGTAGTTAAAAGTCCTGAAGACTGAACACACCCAACAGTTGCTACTTGACTGATATTTATAAGTTTTGTTTTCTTTTGCACAGTAGTTTGTTCTACTAGATAGTGACTGAACTATAGATTTCTTTATTCATTCTCTTATAAAGCGGAGATTGACCCCATTCTGAGAACTAAAACCAGAACACCCAAATAGGAGCACCTCTCCTTATAATCTGTCATTAAAAGGAGTATGAAAAGTGGTGTAATCTGCTTTTCAGAAGCTTCTAGTGGATAAATAAAATAAATCCCTAACATGGACTTGAAAATCAACAAGTAATTATTTATTTATCTGACAATGAACAAATTTTAACTAAACTATGAAACAGAATTGTGAGAGAGTCAGATTTTGTCACAGCATTGACCTTCCAATAATCTACGCAGAATCATTGAGTGCCACCAGGCTTGGGAACCAATACGATCAGTGAACTCCACTCACTTTGACTTGTCTCTGTGATGTTGTCTTGGAGCATCATGTCCTTCTGAATCTGCGCAGCTTTGAGACAATTTAAGCCTGTGGAAGGGTTGTTTTATTGGAGCAGCATTCCCTACGTCAACCTTGTACTATGATATTAGTCCTCCCCATACTATTTCTATATAGGTCCTCCATGGCACTTTAACAAATCTTTCAATTCAGTTCTCTGTTCCTAGGACAGAGAGCTCACTACTTTGATGCATTCCTGGAGGACTTTCTCATTAGTCAACTTATTCTGAGGCACATCAAAATCCAAATGTTCTGGATTTGATTCCTCAGACTGGCAGTAACTAATTCCTGTTTTTCTCTTTCCATTTTCCCTGTCAATACTGTTTCAGCATGTTCACATGACAAAGCTGATGATTTTTAAAATTCTATCTGGCATCTTTATCAGTTAATTCAGCTGACTTCTCAATTTGATAGGGACATTGCTTTGAAGGGATCTCCTACCACTGGTAACAGTACCAATACCTTATCCCTTCGGGAAAACGTATGAATTTTAGATTTCTTATCTACTGCTTGCTTCATTAGGTGCTGTGCCATTTTCAAATGTTGTCTAGCTAATTCACCTACTCTGTTTAATCTTTCTCTCGCCTCATGTATAATTTAATTGTGAGATCGCCGATTTCTGACTTACCAACTTTTCCTTAATTTTAAAGGCACTATTACTTTGTGTCCAAATATCCATTCAGATGGTGGGGCATCTCCTAATAGCACATAATATAAATGGGATACCTTTATCCCAATCATTTGGGTAATCTTGGCAATAAGTCCTCAACATGGTCTTTAGGGTCTGATGCCATGTTTGCAAGAATCCCTGGGATTCAGCATGGTACATAGTGTTTGATGTCTAAACTGTCCATAACCACCTTACATAATTTGGCAGTAAGATTGGACCCTTGGTCTGACTGAATCTTGCCAGGTAGTCCACAATGGGCAAGCAACTCTTCCATAACTTTTTTTGCCTTCGCATTCTGTAATTACATTGCTTCCAGAAACCTGGTAGACACATCAGTTCTGGCTAATAAATACTGTTCTCACTTTTGGTTTTAGGGAGGGGACCTACACAATTAATTATAACCCGTATGAAAGATTGTTCAATGTGGGAATTGGCATCAAAGGCGCTGATTATATCACTGCTTGTGGCTTTCCTACCATCTGCACATATGACTGTTACCTGTCAACTACATCTTTATGTAATCTCGGCCAATAAAAATGCTTTTGTATCTTAGACTGTGTCTTCCTTACTCCTAGATGATCATCTGCAGGTAATTCATGTGCTACCTGCAATACTTCCTGTCTATTCTACCGATGACACAATCTGATGAACTGCACTAACCCGCCAAGGTCTCCATTTCTGTCTTTGCATTTTATCCTTAAGGTAATAGCATTCTGAAATACACTTTGATTCCTTTTCTGAGTAGGCTTTATGATACAAATACTTTATCGTCTCATCTTTTTGTTGTAACTCCATTAATCTTTCACAACTCAGCACCTCTGCTTAATCCTTTACCTGCTTAGGTTTTTCCTTTACCATTTCATCAAACAGTATCAGCTAACTGGAGCATAACTCCTTCATCTTTCTTTTTTGTTTTAACTTATGGTGATGGGATCTTGTCACTGCACAGTCTGGAAAAATTCCAGGGCATTTTTCTTTTAACTCTTCAGTTCCCTGGTTTTCTTTTGGTTTTTCCACTATAATGGGCATCACTTCCACCTGTGATTCTGCTATATCATTTCCAAGAGTAAACTGTATTCCTGGAATGGCCAGTTTTTCATCACTCTCACTCTTACTATCACTTCCCCAGTCTTGATTGGACTTTCTAGCCTTATCTTACACAGGGGAGCACTACTCCTCTCTGCATTAATTCCACAGATTACCACTCTCTCAGGCAATAATTCAGAAGGAGTGCAAATATTTTCATCTCTTACTGTTAGAAACAGACTAGCTCCTGCATCTCTCAATATTTTAACTTCTTTACCTACTCCCCTTCTTCTACCTGAGTAAATCTTACTCTCATAGGTGAAGTCTTTGAAAAGATCTTTACTATCCAGCCTGTGACTAGGCTGTGCACTCTCCTGCAGTTCCTTGACCTCACTGGGGATTTCCTTCAATGCTTTAACTAATCCCACTGGTTTAGTCTCTTTTACCACATCCTTTTTCCTAGTGCCTTTCTTAAACCACCAGCACTGTGACTTTGTGCGTCCCACCTTACAGCAGTAAAAACACTTGAGGTCTTTCACTTCTTTACCACCCTCTTGGGTTTCTTTTTTCACATGGTAAACTGTTCCCAGTGTGATCTATTTTTGGTTTTCATTGGAGGATCTCCGTCTTTCTCCATTTCTATCTCTCATGGAACGGAGTTGCTGATGGAAGCTAACTTTCGATTTATGCACTAATACATATTCATCCACCACCTTAGCAGCTTTCCTCACTGCTTGAACTTTGTTCCTCTATGAGTTCTTATCACTTCTGGAAGTGAGTTTTTAAACTCCTCCCAGCAAAATAATATCTCTAAGAGCCTCATATGTCTTCTCTATCTTTAATACTTTCAGCCTTATATTGAAGTTGCTTTGTTTAATTCTTTCAAATTCTGACCAGGTTCCTTTCTTACATTTCTGAACTGTTGTCTGTGCTTCTCATACCAACTCTTAGGTACCCAAAATTGCCTTTTTTACTACTTGTTATTCTCCTGACATCACCTGACAGTGCTGCAAATACTTTATTACCTGCCTACCACCTTGGTTTGAATTAACATTATCCACACAGTCTCTGGCCAGTTCATCTGGTTAGCCAATTTCTCAAAGGAAATGAAAAAAGCTTCTACATCTTTTTCATCGAATTTCGGTAATGTTTGTATACATCCCTGCCAGGTCTTTGCCTATGATGAGTTTGCTCATCATTTATATTTTGTATTTTTACTTCTGTCATTTAAGATTTTTTGCTTCAAGTTCCAAATTAATCTTTTCCAATTCAAACCTTCTTTCCTTTTTCTTTTTCCTCTGCTTTTAACTGTAATTCAAACTGTTTTCAGTTCTTTCCCATTCTATCTTCTAATTCCAATTGTCTCATTTGCAATTGAATTTATTCTAACTCCAGTGCACTTGATTATTTCTGATATGCCTAAATGCTTGGTTAACTCCATTTCAACCTCAGCTTTCTTATTATCCCTACTTAAACCCAATTTTAGTCTGTTTGTTAATTCTAAAAGTGTCACCTTTTTCTGTGTTTCTAAACTTTCTTGACAAATTTGGGAAGCATCTTCAACCCCCAAAATCACTTTAGCGATGTTCAGAGCCATTTCTCCACTTTTTTGATCTGAACCAAAAACAAGCAACCAAAATTAAACAGATTTTCCACTTCTCACTTAAGTTTTATTTAAAGATCTAGGACACTATTCCCATGTCTGTTTAAATCTGTCCAAATCCCAGACCCGAGCCTCCAATCTGTTGTAAAGCGAAGGTTGACCCTGCTCTGAGAACTGAAACCGAAACACCCATATAGGAGCACCTGACTTTATAATCTGTTAAAAGGAGTGTGAAAAGTGGGATAACCTGTTTTTCAGCAACTTCTAGTGGTTAAATAAAATAAATTCCTGACACTTAAATAACTATTTGTTGATTTTAAACTCTAACTGTGAACAAATTAACTAACAATTAACCAATAAAATCAATCCTTTCTAACTACTATCCCCAAATGCAAGATCTAATGGTATGCTGTTCCAATAAATACAAATCCCACTTAATATATTAAAAAAAATAGAATTTAGCCTCTCAAATTACAACTAGGTTATGTCTTCCAGAATTCTCTCTGCCTTCTCCATCCAGTCCTTCTGTTAGGAATACCTGTTCCTCTGTCATCTCTTCAGTAAAAGGAACTTCTCTGCCATTAGTACTTTTGTAAATAGATGGTGCTTTCTCAGCTTTTCTCTTTAGTGCATGGCAGTAAGCTCTGCTGATTTTTCTAGTTGCCCCTTTTATACCCTTGATGATATACCAATTTTACAATCCGATTGGTCCTTGGTTGTTAAAACAATCAGATTTAAACATGATTGGTTTTTGGTATCTAAGGGACTGGTTCAAATTAGTTGGCTAAATTCAAAAGCCTGGTGTATTGCTTGGTCTGCTGGCCTTTCAACGCGAATGTTTCAATTTCAGATGCTCTCTGTGTTACCTGCAAACCTACAAGCTGCTTTTCACAGACATCCATTTAAACTTCTAAGAACTGAGAAAACAAAATCTTTTAAAGGGATCATGCATTGCTTTTCCAACCCCTAGAATTTTAAAATTTTTAGAATGGAGATTTAAAAAGCTTCTTGAGCCAGAGAGTGGGGAATCTGTGGAATTGACTGATACAGAAGGCTGTGGAGGGCAGGTCATTGAGTATATTTAACACTGAGATAGACAAGTTCTTGCGTATCAAGAGAAAGTGGGAGAATGGGGTTGAGAAATTTATCAGCCATGATAGAGTCTGCTCTTCCATTCAATGAACTGGATGGCCTAATTTCTGCTGCTATGTCTTATGGAACAATTATTCCTATCTTAACATGTAATTCCTTACATAACTGACTCTTCCCAGTTTTAATGGCCGAGAGATTTCATTCCTGAGGGCCTGGATTCCTTTCAATGCTGACAGCTAGGAGACTTCTGAAGTCCCACAATCTTTCACGTTTCTATGAACTAAACTTGGTTTGGACATTTCAACACAATTAACAGGTTACTCTTCTGCTCAGGTGAAACTGTTCTTCTGAACTGAAACCTGAATCATCTGAGCTGAACTCCAACATCTAGTGTCCCTGAACCACATATTGTTCTACATGTAAACACGCTGTTAACACTTCATCAATTAGCTCCACAGGTACATTACTTACGCAGTTAAAATACAAACAAAAGAAGAATTAATTGGCTTTCATAGTTAAATTATTTTATTAAATACTTCAATGTAGCAGCATTTCAGAAACAGAAAATAAACCAAACATTCTCATGTGTCCTTCAGTGTGGAAACAGAACATTGGGTTTATGTTTCTGGTACTATGGGACAATTTAGAATACCCAATTCACTGGCCCTGCACATCTTTGGATTGTGGGAGGAAACCCACAGAGATATAGGGAGAATGTGCAAACTCCACACAGACAGTCACCTGAGGGTGGAATTGAACCTAGGACCCTGGTGCTGTGAAGCAGTACTGCTTAGCCATTGTGCTGCCCACACAATCTCCAATGCTATCCACAATCCAGGAGAAAGGAACAATCTGGTGACACAGAACTGAAGCTTTTTGCTGCAGCAGAGAGAAAGCTGGATATATCAGTTCAACTCAACTTCACCCTGGCAATGTTTATCTACAACCTCCACCATTGGGGAGAAGGTGCAGAAGCCTGAACACATGCACCAGCCGGTTTCGAAACACTACCCTACTGTTGTTAGAATACTGAATGGACTCTCAAACTCTTAACATTTGCCTGTACCAGTGTTTTTGTTTTTGCTGCTATTTACCTATTATTTACTTAACTCTGTGATCTGCCTGTAGCATAGGTAAGTAGTATAGATAGTAAATAATAGGTAAACAGCAGCAAAAACGAAAACACAGGTACAGCTGAATGTTAAGAGTTTGAGAGTCCATTCAGTATTCTAACAACAGTAGGGTGGTAAGTGTTTTGAGACCGGCTGGTGCATGTGTTCAGGCTTCTGTACCTTCTCCCAGATGGTAGAGGTTGTGGAAAAGCATTGCCAGGGTGGGATGGATCTTGGAGAATGCTGTTGGCCATTCCTTGACAGCGGGCCTGGTAGATGGATTCTCTCCATGGGAAGTTGGCCTCTGTGATTGTCTGGGCTGAGTTTGACAGGGGCTAGGATGCCAATCTGAATCCATTTTGACAGTTAAACCTCACTAAGTGGAGGTTATTATTGCACCAATCTATGCCAGCTGTCCATGAAACAGTTGACTCTTGTGTTTCTTTGGTGTACAGTGTTGTAATTTCTGCCATTAAACAGGGAAATGGAATCAGAGGTCTGCTCTGTCCCTTAGTCTCTCACTGTTTCTCTTTTTAGAGTCATAGAGATGTGCAGCATGGAAACAGACCCTTCAGTCCATGCCGACCAGATATGCTAACCTAATTTAGTCCCATTTGCCAGTACTTGGCCCATATCCCTCTAAACCCTTCCTATTCATATACCCATCCAGATGCCTTTTAAATGCTGTGATTGTACCAGCCCCCACCATTTCCTCTGGCAGCTCATTCCATACAGAAACCACCCTCTGCATGAAAACGCTGCCCCTTAGGTCTCTTTTATATCTTCCCCCGCTCACCCTAAACCTATGCCCTCCAGTTCTGAACTCCCCCACCCCAGGGAAAAGATCTGGTCTATTTATCCTATTCATGTCTCATAATTTTATAAACATCTATAAGGTCACCCCTCAGCCTCTGACACTCCAGGAAAAACAGCCCCTCTTGCACCCTTTCCCTTTCCAGCCCCACTGTCACTTCCCATCCTTGGTAGCTCCCGAGACCAATGTGTACGGTGTTGCTGATACTACATGTTCTGGGAGTCTACCCTCAGCAGGAATATTACAGTTGGCAGGATCTGTAAGTTCAGCAAAGTGGATTCAGATTTGGCGTAAAGATTTGAAATTATGTGCTTTATTGCACATTTTCCAAACCGACAGCTATCATTTCATCTTGATTCTTCTCGACCTTCTTCAGACCGAGAATGTGAGACCTGTTTGCTGCTTCAGTGCAGAGGAACCATCCGAGCGCCCAGGCAGATTCAAATTGGGAATATGTGTTGTCAAACATCTGCTGGTAAAAGATGATGTTCTTCATGTTGTCTTCAACATTTTTTGGAGCACTGCCTTCCTAGATAAAACACAATTTTAAAATTAAAAGTCATTCCAATTGAGCAGATCAAATCATCATTAATGGTCCAGATTAGGATGGTCTGGAGTAGCAGGTGAGGACTCATTCTGCAAGTTTCAGCTCAAACATCTCTTTGAAGAATTCACATCACTCACTTCAAGATAGGAGCAACAGAGCACGCAGCCTATCCTGTCAACCAATTGACATAAGTCTTTAATCAGGTTAAGAAACTCTATTCCCAAGCACAATTAGACAAAAATAAACTCTGCTATCTTCCTCCAAATTTTCAAAAGGAATATTCGAGAGCTAACTCCACCCAGACACTGCATCCACCTCTTACATTGCAATAAGAAATGTTGAAATTCCAGAACTTCTCATGTGTTCGCATGTATGTGAGTAAATGAGTGAATGTGTATGTCTGAGAGTGCAGAGAGTGAGCGATATAAGGGGGAAGGATACTGAGGTTGAAGACATTTTTGTAGGATTCCAGACACAGGATAAAGATTTAACCTACACATCCCAAGATGTGATGAGACAATTCACCATGGCCAATCTACCCAACCTGCACATCTTTAGACTGTGGGAGGAAACCAGGGCATCCAGAGGAAACCCACACAGACAGTCACCTGAGCCTGACTTTGTTCTCCTGACTCCATTTCCCTCCTGTCTCTTTAGCCTTTGATCCCCTTACTAATCAAGAACCTATCTGTCTCTGTCTTAAACAAACTCAATGACATGGCCTCCACAGCCTTCTGCAGTAATGCGTTCTGCATAGACACCACCCTCTGGCTGAAGAAATTCCTCTTCCTCTGAATTCTAGAGGGTTGTTCCTTCACTCTGAGGCTGTTCCTCAGGTCCTAGTCTCTCCTATTAGTGAAAACATCTTCTCCATGTCCACTCTGTCCAGATCTCTCAGTATTCTGGAAGTTTCAATCAGATCCACTCCCACCCCCCATCCTTCTAAACTCACCCAGTACAGACCCAGAATCCTCAATCACTCCTCATATATCAAGTCCTCTATCCCCATCCTGTAAACCTCATCTGGGCCCCCTCCAAGGCCAGCACTTTCTTCCCTAGATACGGGGTCCAAAACTGCTCACAATATTCCAAACGTGACCTGACCAGCCTCAGCTGTTCCTCTCTGCTGTTGTATTTGTGACCTTCTTAAAATTAATACTAACATTGCATTGGCCTTCCTAACAGCTATGAGAACCTGCATGTTAGCCTTAAGAGAATCCTGAACTAGGATTCCCAAGTACCTTTGTGCTTCAGATATCTGAAAATCCAAATAGATCACATCCACTGGCTCTCCATTGTCCAATTTGCTTGCTACCTAATCAAAGAATTCCAACAGGTTTGTCAGGCGTGACCACCCCTTGATGAAGCTGCACTGACTCGGCCCTATTTTACCACATACATTGAAATACTTTGCAATTGCTTCTCGAATAATGGACTCTAAAAACTTACCAATGTCTGAGGTCAGGCTAAACCACCTATCGTTTCCTGTCTCTGCCTCCCTCCCTTCTCTAAAAGGTTTGTTACCTTCACCATGTTACAGTCCTCTGGGACCTTCCCCGATTCCAGTGACTCCTGAAAGATCACCACCAATCTCTACAATCTCCTCAGCTATTGTCTGCCTTTGGACAGCACTGTGGGTGTCCCTACACACCACAGACAGCAGCTCTTCCAGAAACAAAAACAGAAAATGCTAGAGAAACTCAGTGAGTCTGGCAGCATCTATGGAGAGAGAAACAGAGTTAATGTTTTAGAGTCTAATGACCCTTCTTCAGAATGGACTTCAAAACATTAACTCTGTTTTCTGTCTCCACAGATGCTGCCGCACCAGCAAGTTCTACTTTTGTTTTGGATTTCCAGCATCTGCTGTTAGTTGTTTTAGTTTAGCAGTTCAAGACAGCAGCTCACCACCATCTTTTTAGGGATGGCAATAAATACTGGCCTAGTCAATGACACCCACATCTGATGAAGGAATAAAAGAAAGCTGTGTTCCCAGAAGAAACATCCTTTCAGCATGCACCCTGTCAAGTACCCTCAGGACCTCATATGTTTCAAAAAGATCACCGCTCATTCTACTAACCTCCAATGAAATACAGTCCCAATCTTTCCTCTTGAGATAACCACCAACCTCACCATCCTGAGAATTATAAAAATCCAAAATGGTATTTACCTTGAACTTCACAACCTTTCTGTCTCCTTCCTCAGTGCAGTACATGTGATAGTCTGATCCTGCGACTTTAATCTGGAATACGATGGGAATACCACGTGGCATCCTTTTGAGCAGCTGAGTTCGATACAACACCAGATTAAAATTAGTGCTATCATTTCCTGATGGAAGTAAGTTTGTGTTAGTTATTTCCAGAAAACATACACTTTTAATATATTGCAAAATATTTAATTATTGTGAGTTTACTATTTTTTTTCAACGTGCATTTTTATAGAGGTATTTTTCTAATCTTCCAGTTGTTTGCAGAGGACCCATTATTCAATATCATGTTGCACCCAGATTATCATCAGTGCAGTTCTTGAATGTTAGGAATCACTGGACTCAAAACTTTAAGTCTGCTTTCTCTCCACTGATGCTACCAGACCTGCTGAGTTTCTCCAGCATCTGCAGTTCTTTGTTCTGTTTTCTGCTCTGAAGGGTGTGTTGTGAGGTGGTGCTGGGTCTTTTAAGCTCAGAAACAAGAATAGAAATTGCTGGAGAAACTCAACAGGTCTGGCAACATCTATGGAGAGAGAAAACAAAGTTTACTTTTCAGGTCCCAGTGACCCTTCTTCAGAATGTTTAAGCCCAGATAGTTTGTAGAATTGTGCAGTTCAGAATCGTCTTTCCATCCATACCAGCTCATGGTTAAAGTTTTCCAATTTGTCTCGCTCCCCAACTCTTTCCCATAGCTTCATGTTAGCTTTTCATGAAAAACAACTTGCAATGAATATTACACCCTTAACATAACCAAACATCCCAAAACAATTCACGGGAGAATTATAAAACAAAGTATTGTACCAAGCCACATAATAAATTGGGGCAGATCACCTAAAACTTGGCCAAAGAGGTGGGTTTTAAAGGAACAACAGCAATGAAGAGATGACGAATGATATCGGAAGGGTAGATATACAATCCCCTTTTGAAAGTTATTATTGAAATGCTTCCATTGTTCTCTCAGGCAATGCATTCCAGATCTTTATAACTTGATGAGCTAAATAAAGAAAATTCTCCTAACCTTCTCTCTGTCTCTTTTGCCAGTTCCACCTTCACTCCCCTCTCATCTGGTGACCAAGGCAGAATTCTGGAGACTATTTCCCTCTCCCTCCACTGTTTCAGAACTCAGTTTTGAATTGTTTCTCCTCTTATTTACCTTATGAGTAGAAAAGGTTAATCTCAGGTACTCCTTTTATCCTGATGTCAGTTCAAGCCAGCAGTTCCAATATGTGTCGAGTTTCTGAGAAAAACTAACCAAAACTTAGGAAGTGACGAAAAAGGGTGCTGAACAAGCAACAAAAACAAGGCTAAAACTTGGAGATTCATCACTGAAGACTAAGGTGTTGGTACGGTAACCTAATTCTGAGGAACCATTAAAAGCAAGGTTCACAAAGCGAGTACTCCAGACAGGAGAAACTAAAATCAGCGAGTGTGTCATCTAAATATGTTAGATAGACACCATGGAAGATAGAATCATCAGGACAGAGTGGTAAAAGAAGTAGTGAATTAAAAATTTCAAAACAATGAGATTGAATCAGAAATTGAAAGTCTAAAGGCAACACTCCAATATTTAGATTGGGGGCTGCATGAAAAGTTAGCTGAAATATTATGCTATTTCCTGTAAAACTGATGAAGTGACTTATAAAAGCTATTACAGCCTCATAAATCAACTGATATAAAAAGGCCAGGAAAAACATCCCTGGCTATATATAATGTTAATGTAGGGAATATATTACCCATAAAACAACACCATTACAGACTCAATGAGAGAAGTAATGGAGTCATACAGATACAAACTGAAAATGTGTTGCTGGAAAAGCGCAGCAGGTCAGGCAGCATCCAGGGAACAGGAGAATCGACGTTTCGGGCATAAGCCCTTCTTCAGGAATGAGGAAAGTTTGTCCAGCAGGCTAAGATAAAAGGTAGGGAGGAGGGACTTGGGGGAGGGGCGTCGGAAATGCAATAGATGGAAAGAGGTCAAGGTGAGGGTGATAGGTCAGACTGGGGTGGGGGCGGAGAGGTCAGGAAGAAGATACACAGCTTGCTAAATTGAGAGAAGAGATCAAAATGGACAATGACATTATTAAACTTAGTCAAAGTAGCTCATCTATTACATGGTGCCAAAACCAGATGGATCACAATGATTGTATATTGATTATCACAAAGCCAGTATAGTAATAATGGTGGATTCATATCTGATTCTATGATTAGAGGACTGTATTGAAAGGATTTGATGGTCATGGTTTGTTTCAAAAATTGACATTAAAAGGATATTGGCAAGTTTCATTGCCTGATGTACCCAAAGAAATATCAGTTTTTGTAACACTGGATGGACTTTATCAATGTAAAGTCATGTTATTTGCAATGAAAAATACACCAGCAAATTTTCAATGATTAACCAAAGTTATCAAAGAATTGTGCAAGTATGTTGTTTAGCTGTGCTCATCCAAACCTGGAGGGAACAATTACACCACTTGGACAAATTATTTGGCCAATTAGGAAGAACCAATTTGGTCGTAAATTTGATTACAAATACATTTACCAAAGTAAAAGTGACTTATTTGGTCAGACAATGGGACAATAAGCATAAATACAGGTTAAATTGAATTTTCTCACGGCTACAATAAAAAATAGTTGCAATATATTGGCGCTAATGGATTCATTGGAAGTTTCTTCTGAAATTCAGCATCTTGGTGGCTCCTTTGACAATTTGTTTAAAACAAAAGACTAGAAACTTGAATGGACAAAACAATGTCAGAGTAACTTTGATAATTCTAAAGCCATAATCACTACTGCATGGATTTTTAGCAATGCCAAGGTATGAGAAGTCACTTAACTTGCTGTAGATGCCAGCAATATCGCTGTTCATGCAGCGTTATTAAAACCACAGGGGGTCTAAATGGGATTTGAGTGACCAGACATTTTTAATAGAACATCTAACATTACAGCGCAGGACAGGCCCTTCAGCCCTTGATGTTGCGCTGACCCGTGAAACCAATCTGAAGCCCATCTATCCTACACTATTCCATTCTCATCCATATGCCTATCCAATGACCATTTAAATGCCCTTAAAGTTGGTGAGTCTACTACTGTTGCAGGCAGGGCGTTCCACGCCCCTACTACTCTCTGAATAAAGAAACTACCTCTGACATCCACCCTATATCTATCACCCCTCAATTTAAAGCTACGCCTCGTGTTAGCCATCACCATCCAAGGAAAAAGGCTCTCACTGTTCATCCTATCTAACCCCCTGATTATCTTGTATGTCTCAATTAAGTCACCTCTCAACCTTCTCTCTAACAAAAACAGCCTCAGGTCCCTCAGCCTTTCCTCGCAAGACCTTTCCTCCATACCAGGCAACATCCTACTAACTTGCCTCCGAATCCTTTCTATTGCTTCAGATCCTTCCTATAATGAGGTGGCCAGAACTTGTATACAATACTTCAAGTGCAGCCGCACCAGAGTTTTGTATAGCTGCAGCATGGTTCCGAAACTCAATCCCTCTACCACTAAAAGCTAATACACCGTTTGCCTTCTTAACAACCCTATAAACTTGGATAGCACTTTCAGGGATCTATGTACATGGACACGAGATCTCTCTGCTCATCTACACGACCAAATATCCCAAATTAGCCCAGTATTCTGCATTTCTGTTACTCCTTCCAAAGTGAATCACTTCACACTTTTCCACATTAAACCCATTTTGCCACCTCTCAGCCTAGCTCTGCAGCTTATCTATGTAACCTACAACATCCTTTGTCGCAATTCACAACTCTATCGATCTTAGTGTCATCCGCAAATTTACTAAGCTATCCTTCTACACCCTCATCCAGATCATTTATTAAAATGACAAACAGCAGTGGCCCCAAACAGATCCTTGCGGTACACCACTAGTAACTGAACCCCAGGATGAACATTTCCCATCAATCACCACCCTCTGTTTTCTTTCAGCTCGCCAATTTCTGATTCAAACCACTAAATCACCCTCAATCCCATGCCTCTGTATTTTGTGCAATAGCCTACCGTGGGGAACCTTATCAAATGCCTTACTGAAATCCATATACACCACATCAACCGCTTTACCCTCATCCACCTTCTCAAAGTACTCAATAACATTTGTGAGGCACGACCTACCCTTCACAAAACAATGTTGACTAGCACTAATCAACTTATTCTTTTCTCGATGATGATTATAAATCCTATCTCTTATAATCTTTTCCAACACTTTACCCACAACTGAAATAAGACTCACTGGTCTATTATTGTCTCTAGTCCCCTTCTTGAACAAGGGAACAACTTTGCTATCCTCCAAGTCTTCTCGCACTATTCCTGTAGACCTTTTCTCACAAGCTAAACTCATGCCAGCAGAAATATTCAACTCTGGAAAAAGACACTTTGAGTTTGATATTGGCTGTACAACACTTTGCAGTCTACAAAGATTGTTATTTATAAAGTCAATAATCCTTTTTTTAAGTGATATTTCATACCAATAGCTTGGTTCTGTTTCATTGGAATTTACTGCTATGAGCATACAATTTAAAAATGATTCAAGTAGCTGGAAGAAATACTATTATAGTAGATCATTTATAAAGAGCAAATATGAAAGAAAATCAATACAATAATCAAAATGGACTTGTGTAGAAGAACTGTTTAAACGTTCTTATGTAACATGAATATTGTTACTGTCAAAGTAAAACATGTACAAATAAAACAGATAAAGTGAAGAGTAACTTTGATCAGAAAACAAAATTGCTTTTTAAAGATACCTTTTGGTTTTTTTCCCTTTTCTGCAGAAGGGTGTGGAGTTTCCCAAGTTATTTTATCACAAAAGTGGACAGAATCAGATATAGTTATTAAGTTTTTGATTTGTATTTATATATTATATATAAAACCATAAGAAGTAGGAATGGAAGTTGGACAATTAGCCTGACAAGTCTGCTCCACCAGTCAAATAGGAAATATACTTCATATCCACTTACCTACCTTTTCCCCATAACCTTAGATTCTTGATCAATAGAGAACCAATCTGTTCAGCCTTACATATACACAAAGACTCTGCCTCCACCGCTCTCAGGTCCCTCAGCCTGGTGAGTGACTTGGAGGGGAACGTGCAAGTGGTTGCATTTTCATATATCTCCTGCTCTTCTCCTTCCAAGTTGTAAAGGTTTGAGTGTTTGGAAGATGCTGTTGAAGTCTTGGTGAATTTCTGTAGTGCATCTTGTATGTGGTACATATTGCTGCTATTGTAAATTTTGAAAGTGGATGTGGTGAAAATGTGTTGCTGGAAAAGCGCAGCAGGTCAAGCAGCATCCAGGGAACAGGAGAATCGACGTTTCGGGCATATTCCTGAAGAAGGGCTTATGCCCGAAACGTCGATTCTCCTGTTCCCTGGATGCTGCCTGACCTGCTGCGCTTTTCCAGCAACACATTTTCAGCTCTGATCTCCAGCATCTGCAGACCTCACTTTCTCCTCAAAGTGGATGTGGTGCAAATTAAGCAGCTACTTTGTTCAGAATGGTGTTGAACTCCTTGAGCATTGTTGGAGCTGTACCATCCAACCAAGTGGAGAATATTCCATCAGATGCCTAATGTGTGTCTTGCAGATGTTGGAAGGCTGTGTGGAGTCAGGAGGGGAGTTATTCACTGCAGGATTCCTAGAATCTGACCTGCTTGTGTAGAGGATATAATTATATGGCAAGTCTGGTTCAGTTCATGGTCAATGATAGCCTCCAGGACATTGATGGTGGGGGAATTCAGGGGATGGTAATGCCATTGTTAAAGTATGGAAAAATGCCTTTTAATACATATGTACACATGGTGAATGATTTTGAAGTGATGGGAGATTTACCACACTGATCAGAATGTGGAACAAGCCTGGCACAGTGACACAAGGAGATTGTTCAGTTTCTGGTCTCAATCTGTTTGGGAAATCAAAAGCTATCCTCATTATTCTGTTTATTCCTCACACCTTCCTCTAGCAAAGAGGGAAGTACTGTTTCCGATAGTGTCCCACACATATTTGTCTTCCAGTAACTTGCATCATTGCACAGAAATATAATGTTTAGGAGAACCAGCACTCAGATTTATTGCTGAGTGGTCAAGCAGTGAATCTCTGACAATGCAGAAGTACCCAATGACCTGTGACCACTCTTTTTTTAAAAAATTAGAGGTTTGTCAAAATTAACAGTTTTTGATATTCTTTCCTCTTGGGGAGACTGTCCTTATACTCCAGAGAGCAGACTGAGTGTTTAGCCATAGTTAAAAGGAAGGTTGGGTGAATGGAGTAAATAAAAACTGAAAAGAACTGTGAATGCTGTAAGTTAGAGACAAAAACAGAAGTTGCTGGAAAAGCTCAGCAGGTCTGGCAGCATCTGTGGAGAGAAACCAGAGTTAATGGTTTGGGTCGAGTGAGCCTTCCTAAGAAAACCTGAGTTCTGAGGAAGGGTTTTTTGACCCGAAATGTTAACTTGGATTTCTCTCCGCAGATGCTGCCAGACCCACTGAGCTTTTCCAGCAATTTCTACTTTTGTCTTGGGTGAACGTAAGGTTGGGGATGGGAGCATGGGGATTGCAAATCTAAGGGGGCATAAATATAACAGTCACTAATAAAACAGCAGGAAAAATTATCTTTATCCAGAAAGAATTCATCATGGGCAGGTGGGACTAGATTGAGTTGGGATATCTGATTGGCATGGACAGGTTGGACCGAAGGGTCTGTTTCTGTGCTGTACATCTCTATGACTCTCTGAGGAACCTGCTAACATATAACATGCAGTAGCTGAAAGGAAAGTACAAATTTGTTTAAAGGATAAAGTATGTGATTGTATGAGTGAAGAATGAATAGAATAATTTTCTGGTTGGATGCGATGAAGCAGGATGGGAGGAGCACGAATATCAGAGTAGATCTGTTGGGTTTAAGTGAACTAGAAAATTAAGTAAAGTATAGGTCAGTTAGGGTGCAACGGCAGATATCCAAGGAGATATTACACAGAAAAGATACATTCATGTAAGAAATTAAATGCATCCTTCTCTTTGTCTATCTGTGGCTAACAAAGGGAAGTTAAAAGTTACATATAGTTGAAAGAATAAGAATATCATACCACAATGACGCCTGGCAAGTCAGAAGAGACCAATAATAATATTAAAACAGTAATAAAACTTTGAGGAAGAAGTTATAGTACAGGAAAAAGCTAGCTAGAAACATAAAACAGATAGTAACCTACAGACATTTTGAAAAAAATTACAAGACTGGGTAGGGTGTGGGTCCTCAAGAGTGAGTGTGTAGGGAATTAGTCATGGCTAATGAGGAAATGGTGGATGGATTGAACTGATACTTGGTGCATGTTTTTCACTGTACACTGTACTATACCAGAAATAACATTGAATCAGGAGTTCTGAGAAAGTGTCAGTTGACTCAAAACATTAACACTGATTTCTCTCCACAGATGCTGCCAGATCTGCTGAGCTTTTCCAGTAATTCCTATTTTTGTTTCTGATTTACGGCATCTGCAGTTCTTTTCGTTTTTATTGGATAAAGAGAATATGTGGTTGTGCTGAATTTAGATTTCCAGAAGGCATTTGGCAAGGATCCTAAATCAAAGATTACTAGGACAAGGGTTACTGGCATTAGGGCTAACATATCAAATCAGATAGAGGACTGCTTAGCCAACAGGCAACAGAAGAGTGGATATAATTGTGCCAATTTGTAGACGGCAAGACATGATGACTACTGACATCTTGATTATTTACAATTTATAAAACTGACTTGACTTTGGGTACTGATTGTAGATATTTTCTAATCAGCCTGTTCAGAAAAGTTATTACATACTGCTGGAGCAGGTGGGACTTGAACACAGGCCTCCTGGTTCAGAAATAGGGACACAACCACTGCACATGAAGAGGAACAGACTTTATTAATTAACCTGTTCAAATGTGTTATGACGCACCTTTGAAACAGATGGGACTTGAACCCAGATCTTCTGGTTGCTACATTTCCTGGTGACACCAAGATAGATAGGAAAGTAAGTTGTGAAGAGGGACATTAAAGAGCCTGCAAAAGGATAGAGATAGATTAAGAGAGCAGGCAAAACCTCTGCACATACAAAGTTGGAAATGTGTATTTGTACATTTTGCCAGGCAGAATAAAAATAAGCAATACGGTTTTAAAGAAGAGAGATTGCAGAATTTGGACCTATACGGGGATGTTTGTGCCCTACTACATGAATCACAGAAATAGCAGAGGGGTGACCTTACAGAGGTTTATAAAATCATGAGGGACATAGATAGAGTGAATAGCAAACATCTTTTTCTGAGGATAGAGGAGTCTAAAACTAGGTTTAAGGTGAGAAGGAAAAGATTTAAAAGGATCTAAGGGCCATTTTTTTCACACAGAGGGTGACCATGGCAACACGATGTCTGGAGGAAGAGCGCCTCATCTTCCGCCTAAGAACCCTCCAACCACAAGGGATGAATGCAGATTTCTCCAGCTTCCTCATTTCCCCTCCCCCCACCTTTTCTCAGTCCCAACCCTCAGATTCAGCACCACCACCTTGACCTGCAATCTTCTTCCTGACCTCTCTGCCTCCACCCCCTCTCCGGTCTATCACCCTCACCTTAACCTCCTTCCACCTATCGTATTCCCAATGCCCCTCCCCCAAGTCCCTCCTCCCTACCTTTTATCTTAGCCTGCTTGGCACACCCTCCTCATTCCTGAAGGAGGTCTTATGCCAGAAATGTCGATTCTCCTGTTCCTTTGATGGTGCCTGACCTGCTGCGCTTTTCCAGCAACACATTTTTAAGCTCTGATCTCCAGCATCTGCAGTCCTCACTTTCTCCTAGAGGGTGGTGGGTGTATGGAATGAGCTGCCAGAGGAAGTGGTGGAGGCTGGTACAATTACAACATTTAAAAGGCATCGGATGGGTCTATGAATAGGAAGGGTTTACAGGGATATGGACCAAATGCTGGCAAAGGGACTAGATTAACTTAAGATATCTGGTCAGAATGGTCGAGTTGGACCAAAGGGTCTGCTTTTGTGCTGTACAACGCTATGACTCTACAATTGACTTGTTCCTGAGATAACAGAGTTCATTGTGAGGCCTAAGGTTAATCAAATATACGTTAAGTATATAGTTATAGCCAACGACAGGAGTAACAGAATATCCTTCCATTCAAAGAAATATATGTGGTTAGGCAAATAATAGACTCTAAGAACGTATTTTTAAAGGTAACAGGAGAAAGATTAAAAAAAAAGACATATGGGACAACTTTATTTTTACACAGGCAGTGGTTCATGTGTGGAATGAACTTCCAGAGGAAGTGGTGGATGTGGATACAGTTACAACATTTAAAACCTAAATAAGCACATATATAAGAAATGTCTGAAATGATATGGGCCAAGCACAGGCAAGTGAGACTAGTTTAGTGACAGATTATGGTCAGCATGGATTGGGTGGTCTGAAAGTCCTGTTTCCGTGCTGTATGACTCTATGACTGTGTCGGGACACAATCAATTAGGATGCTTTTCACAAAGACTGGACCAAAAAGAGGGAAACACAAGTACTTGTTTAAAATACACATGTTTGATGGAATGCGTTGCCAAAAAAAGACAGTGAAAGCAGATTCAATAATAATCTTTGAAGGAGAATATTCAGAAAATGTTTACAGGACTCTTAAGGGAGAGCTGGGTAATGGTATTAGTTAGATTACTCATCTCAGGAAGTTGACTTGAAACAATAGTCAACATTTTTTTTTCCCCAATGCTGTATAATTCCATGATGCAACTCTATATTCATTTTTTTAAAAAGTGAATTCAATAAGTAAACCTGTTTGTTCAGCCAATGTGCGATGGTCAAAGATTGGCACTGGCCCGGCATTACCATCACTGTGGGCAATGAGTACTTCGCCATAAATATTCTTGATCATTTTCACACCGTCTTCTCTTTCATATTTCTTAAAGTAATCACACCTAATACCTAGTGAAAGGAGAAGGGGGCGTGGGAACCGGAAAAAAACAGACTTTTGTGAAGTGCAGAATGAATCATGGTCAGAAATAACTAATCATAAACATTATGGCACTGCTTAGAGCCTTAGCATTCACGTTTCTGAAAGGAGCATTCAACAGCCACGTTATCATGTAAAGAAAGGAAGCCTCTAAAAATCATAGCTATGAAAACAGAAGGGGTAGATAATCTGGCCCATAGGACCTGTCCTGCCATTCAATAAGGTCACGGCTGAGAAACACATTCCTTCCTTACTCTCCACCCGATGGAAAACAGCCCACATTTCTTTTCTACTGTTGTCACATGCTCACAACAAGAATATTATTGAAACTAAAATGCAGGAAGAGGGAAGCATCAAAAACAAAGCTAAAGGCTGGAATTTCTGTCTGAAGGGAAGCTTAAGGAAAAAAGCAAAAGGTGCAATCTAGATAAACAGCGAACAGAAATAAAACGGACATTAGATGAAATGAAATGGGAAGAGAGTCAGGCGGAGCTATAGAGACCAGTTTAGATGCATTGGGACCGAATGGCCTGATCCTATGCCGTAAATATTTTAAGTTAGGGTTATTTTCTCTGCTAAAAATATCAGTTTGAATTTACAAAGGGATTTGAGGGAGTTGATCAAAAGGTTTTCAGTGTGATGACTCAAACTCAGGTTTCGAGCGCTGTGAGGCAGCAGTGCTAACCTCAGAGCCGTGGCTGACCTGGTGGCTCGGTAATGGCACTGCTATCTCACAGAGCTAGGATTCTGGGTTCGACTCCAGCCTCTGTCTGTGTGGAGTTTGTACATTCTCCCCCAGTCTGCAGATGCCCAGGTTGGGTGGATTGGGTAAACAATCAGAGGGTGGGTTTGGAGCGGGTAGGAAATGCTCTTCGACGACTCTGTGTGTGTGTGTGTGAGAAGACTTTTTTCTTCTTCAGAGGGTCGGTGTGGACTCGATGGACCGAATAGCCTGTTTGCGCAGTGAGAATTCTCTGAAAATGCATTCTCTTCGCAAATTACTTGCACCTTGGACAAAAAGTCTGCCGTTTTTGTAAGTTCCCCATCACCTATCGCTGTCTTTAGAGAGCTGGCGCCCTGCAGATTCGTACCGGTTTACTGTTGAGACCTGATGTTAACTGTTCAATAAGCTCCCTAATCCCTCCCTCCCTCCAGCAAGTCACGCTGCCGTCTCCCGCGTTTATAACATTCCCCTTATTTCGAAACTTCAAAGCGATATCAATCCAATGGCAGAACGTGGAAAGGAGCGAATCGCTGAGACACATTACTGACCCAGGGGATCGGATGGAAGAGAATTTATTTTACACTTTCAGTTTAAAACCTACTTTTCCAACATCAATACTGGCTTTCTGACAAAGTCCGTTTTTATGTTCCCTGCACGTTCCCCCGGTAATACTTAATCTAGTTTAAAGCAAAATACTGCTCAACTCACCGCCTGAAGTCATCTTTAGGTTCCCAGTTACTCACACACAGCTTTCTCTCTCTCTCTCTCTCTGTGTGAATCTCTACACATAAGATGGCAAACTGCTAGGCACTATCTATTAGAGAACCGGACTACTCGGCTTTCTCAGACATGATTACATCACTGGTTTTTCAGTTCCGAATTTTCTCTCTGTATTAAAGGCTTTTTTAAAAAAAAAAATCCTTTCTGAATATAAACTGATACGTAGTTGTTAAATTGTGTGTAGGAATACGCATTTGAGAAAGAAAACCACAAAACCACATGAAAAACACATTTGAAAAATTGTGAATGAAATCTGAACAATTTCGACTTCTTGTCAGGAGCAAAAAAGGGTAAATAAACCCTGAGAGAGCACCTTCATTTAGCAACGCGATCATCCTTTCACTAAGTAAATTGCAAGCAATTGGTGAGAATGATACTTTTTAAACGAATATGTTTAATCATAATTTGGAGGAGCCGGTGTTGGACTGGGGTGTACAACGTTAAAAATCACACAACACCAGGTTACAGTCCAACAGGTTTATTTGGAAGCACTAGCTTTCGGAGCACTGCTCCTTCATCAGGTGCTCCTTCACTAGTGTGCTTCCAATTAAGGGAACAGGAGAATCGACGTTTCGGGCATAAGCCCTTCTTCAGGAATTCCTGAAGAAGGGCTTATGCCCGAAAGTGAGGTCTGCAGATGTTGGAGATCAAAGTTGAAACTTTATTGCTGGAACAGCACAGCAGGTCAGGCAGCATCCAGGGAACAGGAGATTCGACGTTTCGAGCACAGGCCCTTCTTCAGGAATGAGCAGAGAGTGTTCAGCAGGAGAAGATAAAAGGTAGGGAGGAGGGACTTGGAGGAGGGGCGTTGGAAATGTGATAGGTGGAAAGAGGTCAAGGTGAGGGTGACAGGTCGGAGTAGGATGGAGGCGGAGAGGTCAAGAAGAAGACTGCAGGTCAGGAAGGCGGTGCCGGGCTGGAGGGATCCGGCTGAGACAAGGTGGGGGGAGGGGGGATGAAGAAACTGGTGAAGTCCAAGTTCATCCCCTGTGGTTGGAGGGTTCCCAGTCGGAAGATAAGACGCTCCTCCTCCGACCGTCGCGTTGCTGTGGTTTGGCGGTGGATGAGTCCAATGACCTGCATATCCTCGGTGGAGTGGGAGGGGGAGTTGAAATGCTGTGGAAAGGAGATATGGCTGTGGTAACGAGTCTGCTTCAGAATGTGGCTGAAGAGCTTCTGTGCAGAGGAGATGACCTGGGGGGTGCTGCCTGACCTGCTGTGCTGTTCCAGCAATAAAGTTTCAACTTTGATCACCAGCATCTGCAGACCTCACTTTCTCCTCGAAGATTTCAACCTACTGCGAATCCTCTTACAAGGATGCCTTCCTTGAAGAAGCTCTCTGCCTCTCTCTACAAAGATTTCAGTGAGTCCCTCTCTCACTGCACACCCCAGGTCATCTCCTCTGCACAGAAGCTCTTCAGCCACATTCTGAAGCAGACTCGTTACCACAGCCATATCTCCTTTCCACAGCATTTCAACTCCCCCTCCCACTCCACCGAGGATATGCAGGTCATTGGACTCATCCACCGCCAAACCACAACAACCCGACGGTCGGAGGAGGAGCGTCTTATCTTCCGACTGGGAACCCTCCAACCGCAGGGGATGAACTTGGACTTCACCAGTTTCTTCATCCCCCCTCCCCCCACCTTGTCTCAGCCGGATCCCTCCAGCCCGGCACCGCCTTCCTGACCTGCAGTCTTCTTCTTGACCTCTCCGCCTCCATCCTACTCCGACCTATCACCCTCACCTTGACCTCTTTCCACCTATCACATTTCCAACGCCCCTCCTCCAAGTCCCTCCTCCCTACCTTTTATCTTCTCCTGCTGAACACTCTCTGCTCATTCCTGAAGAAGGGCCTGTGCTCGAAACGTCGATTCTCCTGTTCCCTGGATGCTGCCTGACCTGCTGCGCTTTTCCAGCAACACATTTTCAGCTCTGATCTCCAGCATCTGCAAACCTCACTTTCTCCTGCTTCCAATTAAACCTGTTGGACTTTAACCTGGTGTTGTGTGATTTTTAACTTTAATATTCTAATCAGACATGGTGCTCCACACCTCCAAAACAGGTGGAACTCTATTCCAGGCCCCCTGGTTCAGAGACAAGACACTACTTACTCCCCCATAGCACCGTAACCGCGACCTTGCTGATTATCAGCAAGAGGGTTTCTGAAATAATGGGACAGACAGGGGTGGCGCCGAGGGAGAGATCAGACAATACCCCCAAATACTTGGTGGAATAGCTGGGCTCTGATGAGTTTGTCAAGCGGCAGGGATTTGCAAGTACGGAATTGAAGCTGTTCTCTCTGATCGAGGTGTGAACGAAGAGGAGGAAATAAGTCTGCATGAAGAGAAAACGAGTGTGTGTGCAAAAGCCGTCAAAACCCGCAGAAAGCCTCGAGCCATTCATGTTTGCTACCAGGGCGAGAACTGCACAGATGCAGCAAAGTCTAATAACGTTTCACATCGTGATTTGCAATTGAATTATTCCGACGATTTCAAAATATCTCAATGTCATTTACCCTGCAGGGAACATGGAACAGAATGATGCACATCACCATGTTACTGATGAGCAATAAGAATTAACTTACCTTTAAAGGTTTCAATCTCCTTGTTAAATTCCAAGGGCTGGAGTTGTAATTCTTTACTCATCTCAGATCGAGAATTGTAATCTCTGAAACAAAAGCAAAGACTGACATTCCTTTTCTGAATTTTGCAATTAAATCTTTCTTTGTTGTTGTTGAGTAGCTTTGCTCGAGGAAGTGAATGTATGCATCAGAAACCAAAAGGACTAAGGTCCATTGCAACCCCCAACAGTGCAGTCCTCCCTCAGTACTGGGCTGGGCTGGTAGCCTGGGTTTTATACACAGTTCAGACTTTAACTGATATTCCCAGAGCATCTCTGAGGAAACACTGCAGTGTGGGAGTTGCCAATTTTCATACGCTAAGTTGACGCCCTTCTACCCTTTTAAGTGCACGAAAAAAAAACTTCCTTGAGAGCGTTCAAAGAAGTGGGATGCGCCCCAGACAATATTTACAGCTTTTCCACCGGGGGTGGCTGTCAGGAGTAAAATTTGACACAGCCTCATATCGTGACAGGTAACTTAAAACATGACTGAAGAGGTAAGTTTTCATGGAAGTTCTTAGGTAAAGAGGTGAAAGGAGGAAATTCGTGACTATATCGCCATGATTCCCGTGTCAGGCATGAGAGTGACTCATGGTGATTACTCAATTTTCAAAAATCTGTGAAGCTGTTTAGTGCACAGCTTGGAGTGTTTCTTTTACAAACTAAATTAGGGGTGTCCCGGGAAACATGATCAATTAGATTAGATTAGATTACTTACAGTGTGGAAACAGGCCCTTCGGCCCAACAAGTCCACACCGCCCCGCCGAAGCGCAACCCACCCATCTGTAACTCATTAAAAATTTTATTGCTTCTTTATTTACTCATGCCAAATTAATTCAACCATCTCACCCTGGGCACACCAGTTCCCTGCCATGGCAGTTCTGCTTTTCAAAACCCCTTCTTGCATGCTCCTTGCCTCTGTAATCCCCTCGAGCTCCCAAAATCTCTGAGCTTCTAATTCTAGTCTCTTGAGCTTCACAGTTTCAATCACCATATTGTTTGTAGGTGTGCCTCCTGCTGTCTGGCCTCCAAACTATGGAATTATCTTCCAAAACCTCTTCACAACTTCATTTTTACCTTGTACACCATTTTGGTCTTCCTTTGGCTTATGTTTGTGCTTATGTCAGGGGTTTGCCAGAAATATGTTTACTGAGATTCCTATGGCATACTCTGGTGTACACTTCACATTATAGGTATACAAGCAGTGCATATCCTGTAATACAACTCAGAGTAAATAAAATTTCTCCTCTTCCCTGATTGTATTGCAGGACCAATCTTCAATCTCTGTCCTCTGGTTACAACAATCAAGTCTGACTCTCTAGTGCAGTACTGAAGGGGCACAGCATTGCTGGAGGGGACATCTTTCAGATGAGATTGCAAAACTGAGGCCCCATCTGAATGCTCCAGTGGAGTTAAAAGATACAACGGGCTCTATTTCAGAGAAGAGGTCACAGCACACTGGTTAGGCCATTTTTGGAATACAGCATTCAAATCTGGTCTCCCGCTATAGGAAAGATGTGGCGAAACCTGAAAGGGTTCAGAAAAAAATGTACAAGAATATTGCCAGGATTGGAGGTCTTGAGCTATAGGAAATGCTAAATAGGCTGGGGCTACTTTCCCTGGAGCGTCAGAGGCTGAGGAGTGACCTTATAGAAGTTTATAAAATCATGAGGGGCATGGATAGGGGAAAACAGCCAAGGATTTTTGCCCAGGGTTGGGGAGTCCAAAACTAGAGGGGCATAGTTGAAGGTGAGAGGGGAAGGATGTAAAAGGAACCTAAGGAGCATTGTTTTCACACAGAGGGTGGTGTGTGTATGGAATGAGCTGCCTGAAGAAGTTTTGAAAGCTGGCACAATTACAGCATTTAAAAAGCAGCTGGAATAGGGAGGGCTTAGAGAGGTATGGGCCAAATGCTGACAAATGGGACTAGATTAATTTAGGATATCTAATTGGCATGGATGAATTGGACTGAAGTGTCTGTTTATGTGCTGTACATTTCTATGACTCTGTAAGAGGTAGTGCAGGTGCCTTGGTTGTCAATATTTTGCTGTCAATCAATATCATGAAAAACAGGTTATGCTGTTTGGTAATTTCTACAAAATGACTCTTCAAAAGTACTTAATTTGCAATAAAAAACTTGAGATGTCCAGGATCATAAAGAACATTATGTTAATTTCTTTTTTTTCCAACCCTTCTGTCAAACGTTTCTCCATTGTATTTTCATAGAATCCCATTTGGCCCACCAAACCCACCCAGATCCATTCCCCTACCCTATTATTTTACATTTATCCCTGACTAATGCACCTAACCTAGTTGATGGGCAATTTAGCATGGCCAATTCACAATCTTTGGACTGTGGGAGGAAACCAGAACACTCCGAGGGGACCCACACAGACACGGGGAGAATGTGCAAAATCCGTACAGTTGCCCGAGTAAAGCAGCAGCGCTAACCACTGAGCCAGCATGCCGCACGGTTTAGCAGGAGCACTTAAAAGCAACAAATCCCGGGGAGGGGCAAGTGAGACAATAACTGAATGGAGAGGAAATAACCAGAGAGAGGGGAATTAACTGGAAAGAGGGGGAGTAACTGGGGAAGGGAGGGGGGAGGATATGGGTGAAAAACTGGAGGAGGGAAATTATCGACCCTGTCAAAAACTCAGTGCAATTTTAGCACCTTGATTAAATCTTCCCTTAACCTTCTGCATTCAATGCTGAACAATCCCAACTCATCCACTGATACCGTTCTCATCGCAAAGTGTTTGGTTGTCTGGTAGAATGGATTGTAATTTGGTTGAGGAATGAGCAAAGCTTTCTTGGAACTTTGATTACATGCTATTCTGACCCCATGACATATGATCATCTAAATTCTACAAATTGCTTTTGAATTTCGCTGTGGCTGTGTTTGGTTAGCTGCTTTGTGGTCAGATGCAAACACCTATTGTACAGCACAGCCTCAGGCAAAAACAACGGGTCCCGCAGAGGGGCAGAGAGACAATAACTGAATGGAGAGGAAAGAACAAGAGAGAGGGGAATTAACTGGAAAGAGGGGGAGTAACTGGTGAGAGAGGGTCCGGATATGGGTGAAAAATTGGGGTAGGGGAATTGAGACAAGGAGCAATAACAAGGAAGTGACTCAGAGAGGAGAGCTGGTGGTGCCATCAGTAACTTTCGGAAATGACTGTGGTAATTATTGAAAAGTGATTGCACTCATACTGTCCTCCAGGCCATAGTTGTGTAATTACTCAGTGACTGTCTCTCCATGAACCTGATAGTAAATAGCGTTATTTCATCATTTTTTCTCCAGGGATCTAGGCACAGGGGATTGGACTGCGGGCTCAAAGGGTAATTACTCCAGAGCAAGACAAGGATGCTGACCTCCATGAACTGAGGATTCAACTCATTGAGCTAACCGAGCCCCACAATAAGCCCCTGTCTGTCAGTGAATGTAACTAGTAGTGGATTTGCTGACCCTGCTCACCCTTAAACACTAGCCAGAATCTCCTTCACTAAGAGTTGTACCCCATTGGCTATCGAGTCACAGAATCATAAAGCTTGAAACAGACCCTTCAGACGAACAATGCTGCCCAAGTTTTCCAAACTAACCTAATCCCATTTGCCAGCATTTGGTCCATATCTCTCTAAACCTTTCCTATTCATGTACCTGTCCAAATGTCTTTTAAATATTGTAATTGTACCTGTCTCTACCACTTGCTCTGGCAGTTCATGCCCCACACAGACCACCATCTGTGTGAAAATGTTGCCTCTCATGTCCCTTTTAAATCTTTTTCTTCTTGCCTTAAAAATATGCCCTCTAGTTTTGAACTCACACACCCTAGGGAAAGGATCTTGGCTATTCACGTTATCTATGCCCCTCACGATTTTATAAGCCTTTATAAGGCCACCCTTCAACCTACTATGCTCCAATGAAAATAGTCCCAACTTATGCAGCCTCTCCTGATAACTCAAATATTCCAGTCCCGATAACATCCTTGTAAATCTTTTCTATACCATCTCCAATTTAATAATATCCTTCTTATAGTAGGGCAACCAGAACTATACACAATACTCCAAAAGTGGCGTGAAGAGCAAATCTTCAGCCCACTAGCCCATCTCATCAAGATCCTGTTGTCCTTTGAGGTAACCTTCTTCGCTGTCCATTACTCCTCAGATTTTGGTGTCATCTGCAAACTTACTAACTATGCCTCCTGTGTTCACATCCAAATCACCTATATAAATGGTGAAAAGTAGAGGACCCAGCACCGATCCTTGTGGCACTCCACTGGTCACAAGCCTCCAGTCTGAAAAACAACCCTGCACCACCACCCTCTGTCTTCTACCTTTGAACCAGTTCTGTATCCAAATAGCTATTTCTCCCTGTATTCCATGAGGTCTAACCTTGTTAACCAGTGTCCCATGGGGACTTTTGTCGAACGTTTTACTGAAGTCTATATAGATCACGTCTACTGCTCTGCCCTCATCAATCGTCTTTGTTACATCTTCAAAAAACTCAATCAATTTGTGAGGTATGATTTCTCACACACAAAGCCATGTTGACTCTCCCTAATCAGTCCTTGCCTTTCCAAATACATGTAAATCCTGTCTCTCAGGATACTCTCCAACAACTTGCCCACCACTGATGTCAGACTCACTGGTCTATAGTTCCCTGGCTTGTCCTCACCACCCTTCTTAAATAGTGATGCCACGTTAGCCAACCTCCAGTCTTCCGTCACCTCAACTGTGGCTATCAATGATACAAAATATTTCAGCAAGGGGCCCAGCAATCACTACCTCAGCTTCCCATAGACTTCTAGGGTACACCTGATCAGATCCTGGGGATTTATCCACCTTTATGAGTTTCAAGACATCCAGCACTTCCTCCTCTGTAATGTTGACATTTTTCAAGATGTCACCATCTACTTCCCTGCACTCTATATCTCCCATGTCCTTTTCCACAGTAAATACAGATGCAAAGTACTCGTTTAGTATCTCCTCTATTTCCTGTGGCTCCACTCAAAGGCTGCCTTGCTGATCTTTGAGGGGCCCTATTCTTTTCCTAGTTACCCTTTTACAAATACATTAAGGACAAAAACCCTTTGGATTCTCCTTAATTCTATTTGTCAAAGCAATCTCATGTCCCCGTTTTGCCCTCCTGATTTCCCTCTTAAGTATACTCCTACTGCCTTTATACTTTCTAAGGATTCATTCGATCTATCCTGTCTCTACCTGGCATATGCTTTCTTCTTTTTCTTAACCAAACCCTCAATTTCTTTAGTCATTCAGCATTCCCTATACCTACCAGCCTTTCCTTTCACCTTAACAGGAATGTACTTTTCTCTGAATTCTCGTTATCTCATTTCCAGCCATCCCTTTACCTGTGAACATCTGCCCCATCAGCTTTTGAAAGTTCTTGCCTAATGCAGTCAAAATTGGCCTTTCTCCAATTTAGAACTTCAACTTTTAGCTCCTTTTTCCATCACTATTTTAAATCTAATAGAATTATGGTCGCTGGCCCCAAAGTGCTACCCTACTGACACCTCAGTCACCTGCCCTTGCTTATTTCCCAAGAGTAGGTCAAGTTTTGCATCTTCTCTATTAGATACATCCACATACTGAAAATTTTCTTGTACATATTTAACAAATTCCTCTCCATTTAAACCTTAAACACTATGGCAGTCTCAGTCTATGTTTGGAAAGTTAAAATTCCCTACCATAACTACCCTATTATTCTTCCAGATAGCTGAGATCTCCCTACAAATCTTTTTCTCAATTTCCCTCTGACTATTAGGGGGTCTATAATACAATCACAATATGGTGATCGTCTCTCTCTTATTTCTCAGTCCCACCCAATTAACTTCCCTGGATGTATTTCTGGGAATATCCTCCCTCAGCACAGCTGTAATGCTATCCCATATGAAAAACATCACTTTCCCTCCTCTCTTGCCTCCCTTTCTATCTCCTGCTGTTCCACAGGCTTTGCTGATCTTTTAGGGGCCCTATTATCTCCCTAATTACCCTTTTGTCCTTAATTTATTTATAATATCCCTTTGGATTCTCCTTTTTTGTAAATATAGTTTTGACTTTACAAAATTATATAGTTATAAAAAACAACAATTACCAGTATAATAAAAAACATAAATCACAATAAAACTACTGTCTACTAACTACTAACCTACCTCATTAAACAAAACAAAGCCAAACACTGGGCAAAACAACACCAATAAATAAATAAGTGACTACAAAAAACACAAGATAACAATGCATGTGCAAAGTTCCCAAACAAAAAAACGGGAGCATTGTATATATTCACCCCCTCCGGGGCCCAGGGCTCAGCAAACCTAGCCATCCTGGTTAAACGAATGCCCTAGTTATGAAAGCAGACAGATCTGTATCCGAATAACTCTAAAAGGGCTGCCATGTCTTATAAAAAAGGTCTGTTGTGTGGTGCACCATATTTATGAAAAAATCCAAGGGAATATGCTCCATAATTAGTCTTGGCCATCCAGCAAATCCTCAGCCACCCAATTCATCAGAATATTCTTAAGTGCATGATAAGTAAGAATGTTGAATGGTTTCTTGCCATGCCCATCTAAAGATAATAAATTTGGTAGACCTAGAAGAAGAGATATCGGGTCTACTTTGACTTCAGTCCTCAATCCCCTTCCTATCTCTCCCACCACAGCGCTCCAATAAACATGGAGCCTGTGGCATGTCCAGAAGCAATGGGTAAGAGTACCTACACTTATTTTACATTTGGGGCACATTGGAGGTGCCTCCTTTTAAACTTTGCCAGACGGTCTGGTGCCAGATGAACCCTGTGCAGAACTTTTCACTGCGTAGCACATGTCCTGTTACAGATTGAGATCTTTGGAGCATTCTCCCATATGTTCTCCCACGTTTCAGAAGAGATCTCTCCTCCTAGCTCTTGCTCCCAGACCTCATCTAACCAGTTAATATCCTGCTAGGGCCTACCATCCAATAGGCGATAGAGGGCACTAACCGAGAGGGTGCTTTTGGAATGTAGCAACAACCTCTCTGTATCGGGCTTATAGAGCTTAGTGAGAAGTGTAGTCTTCTTCTGGATGAAATCCCTAACCTGAAAAAAATAGAAAAGATCTCTGCTGGGCAGCCCGTATTTGCGGTTCAGTTGCTCGAAGGACATCATAACCTCCCCCTCAAATAAGTCTCCCAAAATAGAAACTCCTCTCGCGGCCCATAGTTTGAACCCTGAGTCCATCATCCCTGGTTAGAACCCCAGCACACCAACTATGGGAGTGAGTGGCAAAGTCTTGGATAAACATCCCTCACTCTGACACATCGCCCTCCAAGCCCTGACTGTACTAATGACAATGGGGATCCGGCAGTGGTCCATAACTGTCCTCATCTTATCCATGAACAACAGGTTAATAAGAGGGCACTTTGCTTGGGAGGACTCAATATCCAGCCATATTGAGTTTGGATCATTACCTACCCAATCGCATACAAAGGACAGCAGGGAACTCAATTGATACCTCCTGATATCTGGGAAGTCAACTCCTCCCCTTTCATGAGGCAACTGCAATTTAGTAAGTTTGATGAGGGGCTGCCCACGATGCCAGACGAAGGAACTAAATCAACCCAAAAGTTTCTGCAGCGTTAACCTGGGAATCATTATAGGGAGCATATGCATGGGATAAAGCAACGAGGAAGAACATTCATCTTAATAAGGGCTATTCGGCCCAATCACGAAATTGGAAGAGCCCCCAATCTCTGGAGATCCCACCTAATATTGTCAAGCAGGTGAACAAAGTTTGGGGGTAATAAAGATAACTAGGTATCGGAACCTCGCCTGTGACCACTTAAAGGGGAACCTAGGGCCACCTTCAACCTCTGGCACTTCCTTGAGGTCCCCCAAAGGCATAGTCTCCGAATTTGCAAAGTTGATTTTATTTCCTGAAATAGCCCCAAAATAATTAATAGATTGTGTCAGATGGGGTACGGAGGTCATCGGGTTCAATAAGAACAGAAGGACATCATCCGCACACAGCGTAATCTTGTGTGCCCTCGATCCCACTTCTGCAGCAGATATGTAAACAACAATGGGTGAAAGGGGGCAGCCTTGACGACTACCCCTACCACTCCTAAAGTTCCCAGACTTCACCTCGTTGGTGATGACCGCGGCCAGAGGGTGGCGATATAAAAACTCCAACCATCTAGCAAAGACCCCACCCAATCCAACCTCTCTCAGACATAAAATAGATATGGCCATTCCACCCGGTCATAGAGTCATAGAGATGTACAGCATGGAAACAGACCCTTCGGTCCAACCTGTCCATGCCGACCAGATATCCCAACACAATCTAGTCCCACCTGCCAACACCCAGCCCATATCCCTCCAAACCCTTCCTATTCATATACCCATCCAAATGCCTCTTAAATGTTGCAATTGTACCAGCCTCCACCACATTCTCTGGCAGCTCATTCCATACACATACCACTCTCTGTGTGAAAAAGTTGCCCCTTAGGTCTCTTTTATATCCTTCCCCTCTCACCCTAAACCTATGCCCTCTAGTTCTGGACTCCCAGACCCCAGAGAAAAGACTTTGCCTATTTACCCTATACATGCCCCTCATAATTTTGTAAACCTCTATAAGATCGCCCCTCAGCCTCCGTCACTTCAGGGAAAACAGCCCCAGCCTGTTCAGCCTCTCCCTATGGCTCAAATCCTCCAACCCTGGCAACATCCTTGTAAATCTTTTCTGAACCCTAACAAGTTTCACAAAATGCTTTCCCTGCAACTAAGGAAATCACCAACCCCAGGATTGATCGTCGCTGGCATACTTGGACCATATTCAGCAACCTTCTAATATTATAAAACCTGTCTAGTCCTCTTTGACAATATAGGACATCACCTTCTCCAATCTCAGTGCCAAGATCTTAGACAGAATTTAATAGAGAGATGGGTCTGTATGAGGCACTATCCTCAGGAAGCTTCCCCTTCTTAAGAATGAGGGAAATATTAGCTTCTCTCAAAGATGGTGGGAAGTATTCATGCATATAGGAGTGATTGTACATCTCCAACATCGGCCCTGACAAAATCCCTATAAACTCCTTATAAAACTCACCCGGGAGACCATCAGTGCCAGGCTCTTTCCCTCTCTGAAGTTGCCTAACTGCCTCTTGTATTTCCTGAACTGTCAAGGGGGTCTGTTCCAAGATTACCCTCCCGGGGGTTCCAGGCTCTTAAAAAGGTCCTCCTATCCTCACAACCTTCAGACTGATACAATTCAGAGTAAAAAGTCTGAAAAGCCTCATTAATCATTTTAGCATCATATGTAAGGACCCTGGTGCTGTCTCTGACTGCAGTAATGGATTCGGAAACATGCTTTTTCCTAGTCAGGAACGCTAAATACTTCTCTGGCCTATCTCCATACTCGAACAGCCTTTGCCTACCAAAGGCAAGTTCTTTCTTTGCGACTTGTGTAAGTACTGAATTCAGGGCAGCCCGGAGGGCCATGATCCGCTGTAGCTTAGTCACCAAAGGCCTCGCAAAATGTGCCGCCTCAGCAGTTTTCAGCTGCGTCTCAAATAGACGCTGCTGTTCCCCAATCTGTCGTTTCCGGCTAGCCGAATAGGAAATAACTAATCTCCTAGCAAAGGCCTTAGCGGTCTCCCTTAGTTTGGATGGACTAATAGCCATGCCTGAGCTGATAGTCAAAAACTTCTGAAAATCCCTCAAAAAGTATTCTACAAATTTGGAATCCTTAAGGAGAAAAGCGTCCAGACGCCAGTGCCACAAACCTAGCCTTAACCTCCAAATATATCACCACGTAATCAGAACTAGCTATGTTCGCAATTTTACAACCCATAATTGAATCCAGAAGGGTCAAGGGAGCCAGAAAACGATCAATCCTCATGTGACATTTATGTGTGTTTGAAAAAAAGGTGAAGTCCCTGCTAGTAGGGTGAAGACCAGCCCCAACTCCTCGCATAAGTCAACTATCTGCTTGGCCATGAAGACATTATTGGGGGCCCTGTAGGCATCCCGCCTCAGGCTGTGTGGAGTTTGCACATTCTCCCTGTGTCTGCGTGGGTTTCCTCCGGGTGCTACGGTTTCCTCCCACAGTCCAAAAATGTGCAGGCTAGGTGAATTGGCTGTGCTAAATTGCCCGCAGTATTAGGAGCAGGGGTAAATGTAGGGGAATGGGTCTGGGTGTGTTGCGCTTCGGTGGGTCGGTGTGGACTTGTTGGGCCGAAGGGCCTGTTTCCACACTGTAAGTAATCTCATCTAATCCTGTTCACTGTCGGATCCAAAACACAATTGAACCCCCCCCATAATAATGTGCCATGCTCCAAAGGCACTCAGCTTAGAGAAAGCACTGATCAAAAATTTGAGGGGATGCGCCAGAGAACAGTAGATATTTAAAATACCATATTCCTCCCTGTGTATCAAGGCCTTAAGTATCGCAAACCGCCCTTGCTCATCTTTCACCTGCTCTAATAATGTGAACGGAAGATTTTACTGGATAAGCACCGCCACTCTCCTACTTTTAGTAGTAACGGTTGAAGAGAATACCCAGTCATAACCCCCCCCCCCCCCCCCCCCCCACCGTTGTCACTTCAGGTGTCCCCATCGTCAAGCTGGGTTTCCTGCAACAGAGTGATATCAAGCCTTTCCCTCTTAAAGCTAGAAAGCATTTTTTTCCTTTTAACAGACGAATGACTTCCCTTCATGTTCCAGGTGCACCATTTAACAAGGCACTTAGTCACACCCCCCCCTTCAGAGCCCCTCAGGCCCCCAGGATGGAGAACCCTGCTTACAATGCGCCGAGTACAAGTAAATAAAGATTCATAGAGTCGCAGAATTGTGTATACAAAAACTAACGCTGAAAATGTGTTGCTGGAAAAGCGCAGCAGGTCAGGCAGCATCCAGGGAACAGGAGAATCGACGTTCCGGGCATAAGCCCTTCTTCCTGAAGAAGGGCTTATGCCCGAAACATCGATTCTCCTGTTCCCTGGATGCTGCCTGACCTGCTGCGCTTTTCCAGCAACACATTTTCAGCTCTGATCTCCAGCATCTGCAGACCTCACTTTCTCCTATACAAAACTACTCTAACATAACTACAAAGGATTGTTGCTAACAAAAAAAACTACAAAGAAAACCAACTATGAAACCTTGAACAGGAGACTCTTCACCCTGCCCATAGGGGGCACTCACCCACCCATTCCCCCCCCTTCACAACTCTTTCAAGCCCGGACTGTGACCTAGTCTTAGGCAAAAATAAATAAGTAAATATGGAGATGATCCTTAAACCAACAAAAGAAGACAAAATCAGGATAATTACTCCACCCATCCCCAGTTCCATGTCAACCCCAATTGTATATTAAAGAGAAAAAGGACAAAAAAATTCCCACGATAAAATCCAGTTATAAAAATATAATAGGAACAACACACTCCAAGATTTTTTTCCCTTAAAATATTATTAGGGGAAAAGGAACAAAAAGGGAAAAAGGAAAACACAGGGAAAGAAAGAAAAGAGGACAAACATTAACCATATTTTTCAGACTAGTCCATCTATTTTAAAGCACCCACAAAGTTCTTAGCTTTATCTGCCGAGTCAAATGTATAAACCGAATCCTCATGGCTGAAACGAGGCACCGCTGGGTACCTTATGGAGTACTGGATGCCCAGGTTCCTCAGCCTCTTCTTAGCTTCATTGAAGGACTTCCTCTTTTGGATTGCAGCTACGGAGAAATCTTGGAAGAACATAATTTTTGACCCTTTGTGCGGCAGTGCCTGTGGGTCTTTGCCCAGTAATCTGGAGGTTTCTATCACTCTTTGCTTGTCCCTGTACATGTGGAAGTGCCCACGGACCAGACGGGGGAGCTGTACAGGCCCTGATCTGTGCACTGATCCGATAGGCCCTTTCAATCTGCAGCCGGCCAGACTCGATTTGAAGACTCAGGAACCGTGGTAGCCAGTGTTCAAAGAAACTGACTGGCTGCCCACCTTCTTCACCCTCTGGGAGACCAACAATCCGACGATTTGTTCCCCCGACCTCGATTTTTGAGGTTGTCAACCTGATCTCGCAAGGTCAGCACTGTTCCAGGGCCTGGATCCATCCGGAAGAGGACTCAGTCACTGCTTCCGAGGCTGTGGTTCGTCCCTCCACCTTCTCCATCCGCGCCCAGAGGCCCTGGAGCTCCCATTCATCCTTCTACAGCATCTTTGCGATGGGTTGGATCTGGGTGCGAATCTCCTTGAACGCAGCCTCAACCTTCACGATAAGTCTCGCCATTGCCGACGCCAATTTCTGTGAGTCTGTGAAGTCCCTCGGGGGTTCAGGAGAGGCCGCTGCTGCAGTCTCTGGTGTGCCTGGTGCTGCAGGGGAGAGTCCTCCCTGCTGCTGTTTACTCGCTCCCTTTCCTTTTGGCATCCTTCCTGCTCTAAAATGTGAACAAATATATGTTCTCAAAGTTTTAAATTCACAATTCTCTTTGAGAAATTAGCCAGGGATGGCAAAAAAAACATCGATATGCCTCCGCCTCCGCCTCCGCCGTATCTGCTCCCAGGAGGAGCAGTTCCACCATAGAACACACCAGATGGCCTCCTTCTTTCGAGACCGCAATTTCCCTTCCCACGTGGTTAAAGATGCCCTCCAACGCATCTCGTCCACATCCCGCACCTCCGCCCTCAGACCCCACCCCTCCAACCGCAACAAGGACAGAACGCCCCTGGTGCTCACCTTCCACCCTACCAACCTTCGTATAAACCAAATCATCCGCCGACATTTCCGCCACCTCCAAACAGACCCCACCACCAGGGATATATTTCCCTCCCCACCCCTCTCCGCCTTCCGCAAAGACCGTTCCCTCCGTGACTACCTGGTCAGGTCCATGCCCCCCTACGACCCACCCTCCCATCCTGGCACTTTCCCCTGCCACCGCAGGAACTGTAAAACCTGTGCCCACACCTCCTCCCTCACCTCCATCCAAGGCCCTAAAGGAGCCTTCCACATCCATCAACGTTTTACCTGCACATCCACCAATATCATTTATTGTATCCGTTGCTCCCGATGCAGTCTCCTCTACATTGGGGAGACTGGGCGCCTCCTAGCAGAGCGCTTTAGGGAACATCTCCGAGACACCCACACCAATCAACCAAATCGCCCCGTGGCTCAACATTTCAACTCCCCCTCCCACTCTGCCGAGGATATGGAGGTCCTGGGCCTCCTCCACCGCTGCTCCCTCACCACCAGACGCATGGAAGAAGAACGCCTCATCTTCCGCCTCGGAACACTTCAACCCCAGGGCATCAATGTGGACTTCAACAGCTTCCTCATTTCCCCTTTCCCCACCTCACCCTAGTTTCTAACCTCCAGCAACACGATCCCCTGACTTGTCCGGACTTGTCCGACCTGCCTATCTCCTTTTCCACCTATCCACTCCACCCTCTCCTCCCTGGCCTATCACCTTCATCTCCTCTCCCACTGACCTATTGTACTCTATGCTACTCTATCCCCACCCCCACCTTCCTCTAGTTTGTCTCTCCACGCTTCAGGCTCTCTGCCTTTATTCCTAATGAAGGGCTTTTGCCCGAAACGTCGATTTTGCCTGTCCTCGGATGCTGCCTGAATTGCTGTGCTCTTCCAGCACCACTGATCCAGAATCTGGTTTCCAGCATCTGCAGTCATTGTTTTTACCACATCGATATGCCTTGGCTGTTCGGCAGAGCCATCCATGGTAGTTCAAATGAATCACTGCCATCTTGCCGAGTCCTGGATTCTCCTTAAGTCTATTTGCCAAAACAATCTCATGTCACCTTTTTGTCCTCCTGATTTCCCTCTTAAGTATAATCCTATTGCCTTTTTACTTTCTAAGTATTCCCTTGATCTCTTCTGTCTATGTGTGACACATGCTTCCTTCTTTTTCTTAACCAAAACCTCAATTTCTCTAGTCATCCAGCACTCCTTACACCTATCAGTCTTGCTCTTCACCCTAAAAGGAGCAGACTGTCTCTGGACTCTCATTCTTTCATTTTTGAAGGCTTCCCATTTTCCAGCCTCCCTTTACCTGCAAACATCTGTCCCCAATCAACTTTTAACAATTCTTGCCTAATCATTGAAATTGGCCTTTCTCCAATTTAGAACATTAACTTTTAGATCCGGTGATGTCATGTAGAACATAGAACATAGAACAATACAGCACAGAACAGGCCCTTTGGCCCACGATGTTGTGCCGAACATTTGTCCTAGCTTAAGCACCCATCCATGTACCTATCCAATTGCCGCTTAAAGGTCACCAATGATGCTGACTCTGCCACTCCCACAGACAGTGCATTCCATGCCCCCACCACTCTCTGGGTAAAGAACCTACCCCTGACATCCCCCTATACCTTCCACCCTTCACTTTAAATTTATGTCCCTTGTGACTGATGAAAAAATAATCAGCTCTTCAAATGCAAAGAAAGAACTTGCATTGCACCCTTGATATCCTCCGCATGTCCCAAACTATTTTACAGATAATAATGTACTGCATTTAAATGTGTCACTAGAATACGTTTGTTGGAGTATAGGAAACCTGGCAGCCACCTTGCACCCATCCAAACCCACAAACAGCAATGGGATATTTTACTGATGTTCATTTAGGGATAAATATTGCCCACAAAATCAAGGAGAGTTCCCTTGATCTTCTTCCAGATGCTGAGTGGGATATTTTACATCTACCCAAGAGGTCAAATGTGGCATTGGGTTAAAACATTATTGGAAAGACAACACCTTTGATTGTAAAACAGCACCAGCCTGTCAGATTAAATTATATTAGATTCCGCACAGCATGGAAACAGGCCCTTTGGCCCAACAAGTCCACACCGACCCTCCAAAGAGCAACCCACCCCTGTATGTAACCCTTCACCTAACACTACAGGCAACTTAGCATGGCCAATTCACCTAACCTGCACATTTTTGGACTATGGGAGGAAACCCCACACAGACACAGGGAGAATATGCAAACTCCACACAGACAGTTGCCTGAGGCAAGAATTGAACCCAGGTCTCTGGCGCTGTGAGGCAGCAGTGCTAACCACTGTGCCACAGTGCTGCTCATATCTCTTAATGCAAAGCTTAAACCCACAATTCTGTAATTCAAATGAAAAGATTACCACTGAACAACACCAATAATCATGAAAGGTACTTCAATTTAAAAAATAAATCTTTGGCTTAGAATCAGTGATGATAGAATTGTGCACAGTTGGTGTCCTGTCTCCCCACTGTAGAGGAGACTACATTGAGAACAATGGACACAGTAGGGGAAGTAGACTACAGGGTTTGAGTTGTAAAGAGAGGCTGGATAGGTTGGGACTTTTTCTCTGGTGTGTAGGAGGATGAGGGGTGACCTTATAAAATCTTGAAGGGCATAGAAAAGGTGATTAGCCAAGGTCTTTTTTCCCAGGGTAGGGGAAAACAAAACTAGAAGGGCATAGGTTTAAGGTGAGAGGGGAAAGATTTCAAAGGGACATGAGGGGCAAGCCTTTCACTCAGTGGGTGGTGCATGTAAGGATCATACAACCCCTACAGTCTGGAAACAGGCCATTTAGCCACCACCCCTCCGAACAGTAACCCACCCAAACCCGTTCCCCTACCCTATATTGACCCCTGACTACTGCACCTAACCTACACATCCCTGAACTCTACAGGCAAGTTAACACGGCCAATCCACCCTAACCTGCATGTTGTTGGATTGTAGGAAGAAACCGGAGTACCCGGAGGAAACTCACACAGACACAGGGAGAACGTGCAAACTCCAGATAGTCGCCCGAGGTGGGTATCTAGCCCAGGTCCCTAGCACTGTGAGACAGCAGTGCCAACCACTGAACCAACATGCCACTCCACATAATGAGCTGCCAGAGGAAGTGGTAGAGGCTGGCGAAAAATGTTTGGGCAGTTCATGTGAGAAAGCATCTAGCCATACATGTGACGGGATGCAGGAAAGTGCTTGTTCAGATGAATTGGGACATCTGTTCTTAGTGTCAATGGATCGGTGTAAATAAGGTGATAACATTTGTTCACTTGTGGAACGTGTGGCAGTACTTTATTTTCACCATGGGAGCTGGAGGCATGCATTTTCACAGTGGGATACTGAATAACTAAAAATACTGGTTAATAAGCTTAGTAGAAAATGCACATAATAGTACAATCCTGATACATTTTCATGTATACCACACTCAGTAGATTTGAATTTATGAAGCTCAGCTTACTCATCTTGACTGTTCTGGAATTTGAATGTCTCATTACCCTCACAGGCTTGGAAACACAAAGGCTGAAAGTTGGAAGATGTTTGTGTGTGAGAGAGAGAGACAACATTCTTCTGTAAATTACATTCACTGACTGAAGGGTTCCAAGGGACAGAGAGAGAGAGAGAGAGAGAGAGGACGGAAGCTGGTGAAAAAAAATAACTCTTTATGGTCTGATTTGAGTGAATACTGGCTTGTCATGGATTGAATGTTTGTGTGTTGTTCCCTGGAGCTTGAGATCTGGGAATGTTATGAATTTACTTTGCATTCTGGGAATCTAAGATGATTTAAAAAAAAGCCATTTTGTAGGACAATGATACTGGACATGTTAACTGAGCGAGGTTACCTTGTGACCTTTTCACTAGTCTCTCATTATGACGTATTGGCCAAAGCAATTGACCATTTGGCCTGGCTGGAACAAGGTTAATGTGACGGGCATGTAGCTTAATTAGTCAAGTGTACACAGAACTGTCAATGAGCTTCTCTTCCTCTGCAAACTTCTGCCATTTTATTGCTGCTTATCTGATTAAGGACATGTGGTGTTTTTGTAATTTTAATACCAGTTTCTGTATAAAGACAGCAGCAATCAGGGGAGTAGCCTGAGAGAGCCCTTAGGGGTAAGAGATGGTGCTGCTACTCTGCTCATGGTTTTAGAACCTTAGCTCAAGCCTGGCTTGCAGGTATCTATGTTATAGTGTAGCATTGATGCCATTGGTAAATGAAGGTAATAACTTAAACTAAACTGTCTGCAAGAGTTTTATATTCTAGACTGCCACAGAATATGATCTCCGGGATGAACTAAAAGAGGCTTACAGGCTGAGTCCATCAGGGATTCCCGAACCCTCTTGAATAGGTACTTTAACACATGGATAGGATAGGAAACATTGAGAGGTTTATCAATCAATTGCAGGCAAATGGGATTAGTTTAGTTTGGGAAACCTGATCACCATGGATGGGTTGAGCTGAAGGGCTTGTTTCAATGCAGCATGATTCGAGGACTCTATGATTGGTCAGGCTTTACAGTCAATGCTAACTCCAATAGACATTATTCACTAAACCCACCCCCACATCCCCTCCTCCCAATCCCCTCCCAACCTCATCCCCTCCCCCCACATCCCTTCCCCCCACATCCCTTCCCCCCACATCCCCCCTCCCCACATCCCCCCTCCCTCCACAACCCCCCTCCCCCCACAACCCCTCCCTGCTCACTCCTTCCCCCAATCCATTTTCCCCACATCCCCTTCCCCCAAATCCACTCCCAACCTCATCCCCTCTCCATACATCCCCTCCTCCCACAGCCATTTCTCCCACATTCATTCCCCCCATATCCCCTTCCCCCAAAACCCCTCCTCTCACATCCTCTCCCCCTCATCCCCTCCCCCAATCCCCTCCCAACCTCACTCCCTCTCCGCATATCCTTCCCCCAACATCCCCTTCCATTACATTCCTCCCCCCACATCCCCTCACCATCTCCTCCCCTCCTCACCTCATGCCCCCCACCCCGCATTCTCCCCCCACTCTTTCCCCAGCTCCCCTCCACCCCTCATCCCATGTCTCCTCCACCCCACATCAAATTTCTCACTCGTCTCCCTTCCCCTCCTCGGTCCTCCCCTCTCTCACTCCTTTCTCATTTCCCATTCCTCCTCCTTCTGTCCTTTCTCAACTCCTCCTACCCCTGCCACTCCCCACTCTCCATATCCTCCTCTCCTTTGCACCATTGGCGCATCTCTCCCTCACCACTCAACTCTCAGCCCTTCTCTCCCCTTCCTCTCCCCCTTCCTCTCCTCCTCTTCGTCCGCCCTTCCTCCTACTCTTCCCCTTCCTCCTACTCTTCCCCTTCCTCCTCAGTTTGATTTAGAGTGAATAGGGACAGAAAATGATGTTTTGTGCCTGTGTCTAGATTTGGGATCCCAATATGAGTCTGGAGCAGACTTCCCAAGCTCCGGTCCACCCTCTGCAGCGAACAGGACACTGAGACCTCTCAGCCCATCTCCCTCCTCACTGTCTTCTCTGCAGTGCTGCAGGAGCCCCAAGAACTGGAGCTCAAGTTGTGGAGCCTGGTTGGAAGGATCAAGGGCATGGATTTGAAGTCAGTGGCAGAAAAGAGACAGGGGCATATGGTGCTGGACAGATTGAAATTGGGGGATGGAGAGGGGTTCCTGAAATGGCAGCTTGGGAGTGGGAGGAAGATGCAGGTAGGAAAGAGCATTGATTCAGCACACTCCCTTCCGCTCTGCTCAGAGACATCTCAATGTTGTTAACCAATTTTTGAGAAAATAACTTGGTGGAAAATCTGAAATATGACAGCAGTAAATATGGGATAAGCTGTGCAAATCTGGTAGAGTTAGTAAATTTGCTGATGACACCAAAATTGGAGGTGTCGTGGACAGTGAAGAGGGTTACCTCAGATTACAACAGGATCTGGACCAGATGGGCCAATGGCTGAGAAGTGGCAGATGGAGTTTAATTCAGATAAATGCGAGGTGCTGCATTTTGGGAAAGCAAATCTTAGCAGGACTTATACACTTAATGATGAGTCCTAGGGAGTGTTGCTGAACAAAGAGACCTTGGAGTGTAGGTTCATAACTCCTTGAAAGTGGAGTATCAGGTAGATAGGATAGTGAAGAAGGCGTTTGGTATGCTTTCCTTTATTGGTCAGAGTACTGAGTACAGGAGTTGGGAGGTCATGTTGCGGCTGTACAGGACATTGGTTAGGCCACTGTTGGAACATTGCATGCAATTCTCCTATCGGAAAGATGTTGTGAAACTTGAAAGGGTTCAGAAAAGATTTACAAGGATGTTGCCAGGGTTGGAGGGTTTGAGCTATAGGGAGAAGCTGAGCAGGCTGGGGCTGTTTTCCCTGGAGGGTCGGAGGCTGAGGGGTGACCTTATAGAGGTTTATAAAATCATGAGGGGCATGGATAGGGTGAATAGCGAAGGTCTTTTCCCCACAGTAGGGGAGTCCAAAAGTAGAGGGCATAGGTTTAAGGTGAAAGAAGTAAGATTTAAAAAGGACCCTGAGGGGCAACTTTTTCACAGAGAGGGAGGTGCATGTATGGAATGAGCTGCCAGAGGAAGTGGTGGAGACTGGTACAATTACAGCATTTAAAAGGCAGCTGGATTGGTGTATCAACAGGAAGGGTTTAGAGGGATATGGGTCAAATGCTGGCAAATGGGACTAGGGTCTGTTTCTGTGCTGTGTGACTCTATGTGGTGGTGGTGAGAGACTGAAAACCTGCTGATGCTGGAATCTATGTGGCTGAAGTAGGGTCTTAGGAGGCATTCAGAGGGATGATTATTTAATTAGAACCAATTATGCATCTCACTTAATAGCAATAAATGCGAATCTGCTATCAAAAGTATTAAAGGATCTGAGTACGAGTTCCTTTCAAATAACTTCGATGTTTTTGTTATTGCTTCTGAGTGGATTTTGACACTAACGGCATGTCATAGATACCCGGGCATCTGCACTTCACCAACCCCGCATGTTCAAAACAGCAAAACAGCAAACGTGCAGTCGTTTGCCTATTCAGGAAATGGACCTTTCTTGTTATTATCAGTTACTTTTTGCCGGGTAATGTCTGCTTTGGTCATGGTTCTGCTAACCCAACATTCCGACCTCGACATAACGCTGTAAGGAGACATTTCTGGCTCCAATCTCTAAGGGCTGTTCAGGGAGAGCCCGAAGTGTCATTAATATGCATTTCATGACTCCATGTGGGCGCAGAGTCAAATAGGAAGTAGATGCAACAAGATACCGAAATCAAATAAAGTTAACTTCTGTCTGAAGGTGCACTTTAAAAATGAACAGCCTCCAATTATTATTTGTATTAAAACAAACATTGCCGCTGCAAAAAAAAATTAACATTATCTCATAATGTCAAAACCTTACCCATGTAACAGATGCGGATCATTTTCCTCCCCCGATTGTAGTGTATCGGTTCATAATCTTAACATCAGTGAAACGAACGAAAATGCGTTTTGATTCAACACGTATTGATTTTACAAACCCTATTAAAATTAATTTTAAGATCTGGGTCTAACATTGTAATGCAAAACGATGGGGAATGATGCAGTATTTGACAAAAATTAAACAGCAACAGAATTAATGCTTCCATCATTAACATGTCTCGTTTTCCCAAATTCCTCTCTTCAACTTGAAGAGGGCACAGGTAGAAATGTATTGTTTATTATTGGCGGCCAGTGTTGCATTGATATTTGCGAGAATAAATAACATTTTTTTTCCTCCCCAATCAAAACAGAGATCATTATTTTTGTTCTGTTGCACGTTTACTCACCGTTGTGTCCAGTTAAAATTTGTCGAAGGCACTTTGCGATTTGACTCACTTCTCTGTAGCTGCGACTTCCTGTGTTGCGGATGTATAAAATGCTTTCAAAGCTGGCAATTAAGAGTTTAAAAAAATCGTGCAGAAATGCTATTTCACCTTCCTGGCCCCGTTATTCTCCGTGTTGATGAGCCTGTTTATTTATTAATAAGCAGTCTTTGTCACGGATTTAGCTTTCTTTTGATGAGATGATAGGGAGGGACTGATCTGGAAAATAGAAGATGTCTCAATGTTCATTGGCTATCCTTTGGTCTTCAGTCCCCAAGGTGGTGTGCAGTGTCAGTAAAAGTTATGACTTTATAAGCTGAAATGTAGATCATGACAGACACTTGGAAAAACCCCCTTGGAAGTGTTCAAACTTTGTGCGAAGATTTGTAGCTCGGGTGCTCGTTGTCGTGGTTCTGTTTGCCGAGCTGGAAGTTTTTGTTGCAAACGTTTCGTCCCCTGGCTAGGCGATATCATCAGTGCTTGGGAGCCTCCTGTGAAGCGCTTCTTTGATGTTTCCTCCGGTGTTTATAGTGGTCTGTCCCTGCCCTTCCGGTTGTCAGTTTCAGCTGTCTGCTGTAATGGTTGGTATATTGGGTCCAGGTCGATGTGTTTGTTGATGGAGTTTGTGGATGAATGCCATGCCTCTAGGAATTCCCTGGCTGTACTCTGTCTGGCTTGCTCTATGATAGTAGTGTTGTCCCAGTCGAATTCATGTTGCTTGTTGTCTGCGTGTGTGGCTACTAAGGATAGCTGGTCCTGTCGTTTCGTGGCTAGTTGATGTTCATGTATGCGGATTGTTAGCTGTCTTCCTGTTTGTCCTATATAGTGTTTTGTGCAGTCCTTGAATGGTATTTTGTACACTACTTTAGTTTTGCTCATGTTGGGTATCGGGTCCTTCGTTCTGGTGAGTTGTTGTCTGAGCGTGGCTGTTGGTTTGTGTGCCGTTATGAGTCCTTGGGGTCGCAGCAGTCTGGCTGTCAGTTCCGAGATGCTCCTGATGTATGTAGTGTGGCTAGTCCTTTTGGTTGTGGTATGTCCTCGTTCCGTAGTCTTTCTCTTAGGCATCTGCTGATGAAGTTGCGCGGGTATCCGTTTTTGGCAAATACCTTGTATAGGTGTTCCTCTTCTTCTTTTTGCAGTTCTGGTGGACTGCAGTGTGTTGTGGCCCTTTTGAATAGTGTCCTGGTGCAGCTTCGTTTGTGTGTGTTGGGGTGGTTACTTTCATAGTTTAGGACTTGGTCTGTGTGTGTGGCTTTCCTGTATACTCTTGTAGTGAATTCTCCGTCTGGTGTTCTCTGTACCATCACGTCTAGGAATGGGAGTTGGTTGTCCTTTACTTCTTCTTTCGTGAATCGGATTCCTGTGAGTGTGGCGTTGATGATCCGGTGTGTTTTTTCTATTTCCGTGTTTTTAATGATTACGAACGTGTCATCGACATATCTGACCCAGAGTTTGGGTTGAATTTGTGGTAGGACTGTTTGTTCTAACCTTTGCATAACTGCCTCTGCTATGAGTCCCGAGATTGGTGATCCCATGGGTGTTCCGTTGATTTGTTCGTATATCTGGTTGTTGAATGTGAAGTGTGTTGTGAGGCACAAGTCCAGTAGTTTAAGTATGCCGTCTTTGTTGATAGGTTCAGCGTCCTGTTTTCTGTTCTGTATGTCCAGTAGGTTGGCTATTGTTTCTCTGGCTAGGGTTTTGTCAATCGAAGTGAACAGTGCAGTCACGTCGAATGATATCATGGTTTCTTCTTTGTCTATGTGTATATTTCTGATGATGTCCAAGAATTTCTGTGTTGATTGTATAGAGTGTTTGGATCCGCTGACCAAGTGTTTCAGTTTCTGTTGTAGTTCTTTGGCCAGTTTGTATGATGGTGTCCCTGGCAGTGATACTATGGGTCTGAGTGGGATGTCTGGTTTGTGTACTTTAGGTAATCCATAGAATTTGGGGGTGTTGTTGCTTTCCGGTTTCATTCTTTGTAGGTCAGCTCTGGTTATCTGTCCGTTTTTTTGTAGATTCCTTAGTGTGTTATTTATCCTATTGGTGAGTTGTGGTGTGGGGTCAAATTCCTTCATTTGGTAGGTGTTGATATCTGCAAGTAGTTGTTGTGCTTTTTGGATGTAATCAGATTTATCTCGGATGACCGTCATTCTGCCTTTATCTGCTGGTAGTATGATTATGTTCTTATCGTTTCTTCGTGATTTCAGTGCTTCCCTCTCCTTGGTGTTGAGGTTATGTGTTTGTCTTTTCCTTATTATCAGAGGTACGACAGTTTGTCTCACTGTTTGTTGTGTCTCTTCTGTCAGTCCATTGTTCCTGAGTGTGCCTTCTAGTGCTGCTGGGAAGTCTGCTGTCTAGGCGTCCTTGTGGCTGTAGTTGAGTCTCTTGGCCAGTATTGTCCTTTCCGTGTCTGTGAGCTGTCTGTGGGAGAGGTTTTTAACCCAGGTGTGTGTTGTAGTGTCCTCTTTGTTGTGTGTTAGTTTGGCCATTTTTTCTTTTAGTGCCCTTTTTTTGCGGTGTGTGGATTTGTTCTGTCCTATGGTGACAGCCTGTTCTATGGTCCGGGTCCATTCCTGATTCGTGGATTTTGAAATTAACGACTTTTGGCGCGCAATTTCATGTCTGTATCTGTGAAGTCTGTGAGCGTCTGTGATCATTACCTGGATCATCCTGAGTCTGTTCTGTCTGGCTGTGTCTCTGGCTTGTGGATTGTTGACTGGTGGCCTGTATCTGACACATTGTGGAAGGATTCGATTCTTTCGGCATTCATGCAGGAACCGGAGTTGTTCGTATGTGGCGCTTAGTCGGTTAGCGCAGGATTCCCATTTCCTGGCTTGTCTCAGCGTCTCTCGCCTGTAAGTGTTCAAAGTTTGTGCGAAGATTTGTAGCTCGGGTGCTCGTTGTTGTGGTTCTGTTCGCCGAGCTGGAAGTTTTTGTTGCAAACGTTTCTTCCCCTGACATCATCAGTGCTTAGGAGCCTCCTGCGAAGCGCTTCTTTGATGTTTCCTCCGGTGTTTATAGTGGTCTGTCCCTGCACAAATCTTCGCACAAACTTTGAACACTTACGGGCGAGAGACGCTGAGACAAGCCAGGAAATGGGAATCCTGCGCTAACCGACTAAGCGCCACATACGAACAACTCCGGTTCCTGCATGAATGCCGAAAGAATCGAATCCTTCCACCAAGTGTCAGATGCAGGCCACCAGTCAACAATCCACAAGCCAGAGACACAGCCAGACAGAACAGACTCAGGATGATCCAGGTAATGATCACAGACGCTCACAACAGACTTCACAGATACAGACATGAAATTGCGCGCCAAAAGTCGTTAATTTCAAAATCCACGAATCAGGAATGGACCCGGACCATAGAACAGGCTGTCACCATAGGACAGAACAGGACCACACACCGCAAAAAAACGGCACTAAAAGAAAAAATGACCAAACTAACACACAACAAACAGGACACTACAACACACACCTGGGTTAAAAACCTCTCCCACAGACAGCTCACAGACACGGAAAGGACAATACTGGCCAAGAGACTCAACTACAGCCACAAGGACGCCAAGACAGCAGACTTCCCAGCAGCACTAGAAGGCACACTCAGGAACAATGGACTGACAGAAGAGACACAACAAACAGTGAGACAAACTGTCGTACCTCTGATAATAAGGAAAAGACAACACATAACCTCAACACCAAGGAGAGGGAAGCACTGAAATCACTAAGAAACGATAAGAACATAATCATACTACCAGCAGATAAAGGCAGAATGACGGTCATCCGAGATAAATCTGATTACATCCAAAAAGCACAACAACTACTTGCAGATATCAACACCTACCAAATGAAGGAATTTGACCCCACACCACAATTCACCAATAGGATAAATAACACACTAAGGAATCTACAAAAAAAATGGACAGATAACCAGAGCTGACCTACAAAGAATGAAACCGGAAAGCAACAACACCCCCAAATTCTATGGATTACCTAAAGTACACAAACCAGACATCCCACTCAGACCCATAGTATCACTGCCAGGGACACCATCATACAAACTGGCCAAAGAACTACAACAGAAACTGAAACAACTGGTCAGCGGATCCAAACACTCTATTCAATCAACACAGAAATTCTTGGACATCATCAGAAATATACACATAGACAAAGAAGAAACCATGATATCATTCGACGTGACTGCACTGTTCACTTTGATTGACAAAACCCTAGCCAGAGAAACAATAGCCAACCTACTGGACATACAGAACAGAAAACAGGACGCTGAACCTATCAACAAAGACGGCATACTTAAACTACTGGACTTGTGCCTCACAACACACTTCACATTCAACAACCAGATATACGAACAAATCAACGGAACACCCATGGGATCACCAATCTTGGGACTCATAGCAGAGGCAGTTATGCAAAGGTTAGAACAAACAGTCCTACCACAAATTCAACCCAAACTCTGGGTCAGATATGTCGATGACACGTTCGTAATCATTAAAAACACGGAAATAGAAAAAACACACCGGATCATCAACGCCACACTCACAGGAATCCGATTCATGAGAGAAGAAGAAAAGGACAACCAACTCCCATTCCTAGACGTGATGTTACAGAGAACACCAGACGGAGAATTCACTACAAGAGTATACAGGAAAGCCACACACACAGACCAAGTCCTAAACTATGAAAGTAACCACCCCAACACACACAAACGAAGCTGCACCAGGACACTATTCAAAAGGGCCACAACACACTGCAGTCCACCAGAACTGCAAAAAGAAGAGGAACACCTATACAAGGTATTTGCCAAAGACGGATACCCGCGCAACTTCATCAACAGATGCCTAAGAGAAAGACTACGGAACGAGGACATACCACAACCAAAAGGACTAGCCACACTACATACATCAGGAGCATCTCGGAACTGACTGCCAGACTACTGCGACCCCTAGGACTCATAACGGCACACAAACCAACAGCCACGCTCAGACAACAACTCACCAGAACGAAGGACCCGATACCCAACATGAGCAAAACTAATGTAGTGTACAAAATACCATGCAAGGACTGCACAAAACACTATATAGGACAAACAGGAAGACCGCTAACTATCCGCATACATGAACATCAACTAGCCACGAAACGACAGGACCAGCTATCCTTAGTAGCCACACACGCAGACAACAAGCAACATGAATTCGACTGGGACAACACTACTATCATAGGGCAAGCCAGACAGAGAACAGCGAGGGAATCCCTAGAGGCATGGCATTCATCCACAAACTCCATCAACAAACACATCGACCTGGACCCAATATACCAACCATTACAGCGGACAGCTGAAACTGACAACCGGAAGCGGCAGGGACAGACCACTATAAACACCGGAGGAAACATCAAAGAAGCGCTTAGCAGGAGGCTCCCAAGCACTGATGATGTCGCCTAGCCAGGGGACGAAACGTTTGCAACAAAAACTTCCAGCTCGGCGAACAGAATCATAACAAAAACCCTATAAAAGTTCCCCACTATCCCATCCTAGTCTCTAAAGGTTTATTTAAAGGGCTTTGGAAACTTTCTGCACTTAAGAAACTTGGGAGTAAAAATGGCAAAGAACTGACAGGATCCATTCCATCCACCATCCCCAAATACACCCTTTCCCTAATTCTTTTCTAAATGGTTCTCTGAATATTTATCCTTGCCCTCAAAATAGTCATTGAGTCAATAGAGAGGGCTTACAAGTTGCTGACAACGCACTTTTCAGTTATGACCAATGATGAGAAATCTACATTGTGTTCATGTATTATGAAGAAATGTAGGTACTAAAATGACAACTGTGTAATTTCCAAGGCTGGCAATTCAATCTCATAGAATCCACAACAAATCCATACCGACCCTCCAAAGAGTAACCCACCCAGAATTATTCCCTGCCTTCAATGCTACATTTCCCCTGATTAATGCATCTAACTACACATCCTTGAAAACTGGGCAATTTAACATGGCCAATCCACCTAACTTTGGATTGTTGGAGAAACCAGAACTTCCAACTGAATGCCACACAGACACGGGGAGAATGTGGAAACTCTACACAGATAGTCACCCAACAGGCTGGAGTCAAACCTGGATCCCTGGTGCTGTGAAGCAACACTTGCCAACCACTGAGCCACCATACTGCCCTTATGAGCCTATGTGAAGCTAAATGATGAACCTACATTTGACCTTTCTTTTAAAACTTGAGAAGTTACAGAAAAGATTTACAAGGGTGTTGCTGGGACTGGAAGGTTTGAGTTGTAGGGAGACACTGAAAATGCTGGGGCTTTTTTCCCGACAGCATTAGAGGCTGAGGGATGATCTTATAGAGGTTTATAAAATCATGAGGGGCATGGATAGAATTTGTGACTTGATTACATCAACACAAATCCCATAAATCCTGCAGGCAGGTATTTGTCCCATGACCTCTCCTGGACTGTCCCGATCTTCCTGACCAGTAGAATTAATGGAGCCACTCCACTGAGCAGATCATAGATAACCTGTAAAGCGGCCTGGCACTCTCAGAATGTGGGTGAGTAGTGCGCCCACCTTTAGAAAGCTGAAGCTAGGCACACATTCCTGCAAGAGATTCCATGGCAGCATTCCGGAGGAGAGTGTGGGATATGTCCCAAGTCTCCAGGTCAGTAATAAAACCAACAGCTCTTGTGTAACCTGGACACATTTGCATTGCTATTTGTGGGATCTTGCTGTGCAGGAATTGACTGCCACGTTGCCTACACTACAACATAGTGACTACATTTCAAAAGCATGTTGTTGGCTGTAAAGCATGCAGGATTTCCAGAGACTGTAAAATTAATTCTTTGAAGGGGAGCATGCGATTGCGTTTTTAATTGAGCATGTCCCCTTTTTCCTTTTTTTTATTCATTTGTGGGACTTGGGTGTTGCTGGCTGGCCAGCATTGATAGCCCATCCCTATTTGCCCTTGAGAGGATAATGGTGAGCTGCCTTCTTGAACCGCTGCAGTCCACTTGCTGTGGGTTCACCCACAATGCCCTCAGGGAGGGAATTCCAGGATTTTGACCCAATGACTGTGAAAGAATGGAGGTATATTTCCAAGTCAGGGTGGTGAGTGGTTCAGAGGGGAACTGCAGGGTGTGGTGTCCCAAGTAGTTGCTGCCTTTATCCTTCTAGATGGAAGTTGTTGTGGGTTTGGAAGGTGCCTTCGAAGGATTATCTTTGGAGAATTTCTGCAGTGCATCTTGTAGATAGAACACATTGCTGCTACTGAGTGCCGGTGTTGGAGAGATTGAATGTTTGTGGATGTGGTAACAATCAAGCAGATTGCTTTGTCGGGGATGGTGTCAAACGTTCTGAGTGTTGGAGCTGCACCCATTCAGGCAAGTGGGGAATATTCCATCACACTCTTGACTTATGCCTTGTAAATGGTGGATAGACTTTGGGGTGTCAGGAGGTGGAGAAAGTGAGGTCTGCAGATGCTGGAGATCAGAGATGGAAAAGTGTTGCTGGAAAAGCGCAGCAGGTCAGGCAGCATCTAGGGAACAGGAGAATCGACGTTTCGGGCATTAGCCCTTCTTCAGGAAATCAGGAGGTGAGTTACTTGCCACACTATCCCTAGTCTTTGACTTGCTCTTGTAGCCACTATGTTTATGTGGTGAGTTCAGTTGCGTTTCTGGTCAATGGTAACCCCAAGGATGTTGACAGTGGGGGATTCAGTGATGGTAATACTGTTTAATGTCAAGGGGCAGTGGCTAGAGTGTCTCTTATTGGTGATGGTCATTGTCTGGCATTTGTGTGGCACGAATGTTACTTGCCACTTGTTGACCCAAGCCTGGATATTGTCCAGATCTTATTGCATTTGCGCACGGACTACTTCAGTATCTGAGGAGTCGTGAACGTGTGATCATCGGCTAACATTCCCACTTCTGACCTGATGACAGAGGGATGGTCATTGATTTCACACCTTCCCTGCTGTTTGAAGTGGCTGTTTCATGTCTCCAGTAAACGCTGACCCTGTTCTCCCCTGTTGCTCAGTCACACAATTGATTCAAACAATGTTAGGATTGGTAGAGTGAAGCCACTTCCTTTTTGGATGAGAAAACATCAAAGAAATGCAACCCCAAGAATAGAACCAGGCTGTTCTGGAGTTTTTCACCCAATGAAAAAGCTGAAACTCTCTCCATCCTCTCTGTTTGAACCCCAGACCCCTGATGAGATTCAATTGAAACTTCAAAACTGAGATCACTAGAGTTTTCTTCATAAGAAGGGTCATGTCAGACTTAAGTCGTTAGCTCTCTTTCTCTGCCAGGTCTGTTGAGAGTCTCCAGCACTTTCTGCTCTGATTGCAGATTTCAAGCATCTGGAGCATTTTCCTTTTATTTCCCAGATCTTCAGTTGTGTAACTTCTGTTTAGGGTTACAGAAACCAGGCAGGTGTGTGATGTTAAAATACAGATCAGCTGTGAAAGGAAACAGAAAGGCAGAGTAGGCTGAATGGCCTTTTCCTGTTCCTGTGATCCTCATGAAAGCCACATTTTAAAGAGCTGGAGTTGACACCAGCCGAAAAGTCTGTGGGTTCATTAGAGCGGCTGCCTCGCGATAACTCCACACATAGCTTCCTGTTTGTGTGTTGAATTCGTAAACAGACCCCAACCTTGTGTCTTGTTTCAGCATCAGGTTCTGCAAGTTGCCACCTCTGGCAGTACTGCACAGCCTCTCCCACTGCATTGCAATGTCAGCCAAGATGATGCAGTCAAATCTCAGAGTAGGGCAGGAAACATGACTTGGAATGTGTCCGTGAAATCACAGCACAGAGCAAAGCTGTCTCTGCTCTGTCCAGCCATGTCTGGCAATGATGCAACACAGGAGATGTTTTTGCATATCTTCTGTTAAGCATTCTGTAGTGAGTTGGTCAGTCGGAATAACTTGGTTGCTAGGAATTAGGAGGAAGCATGGATCGATTGGAGTCAGAGGTTGCTTTGATCCTGGTTTTGACCTTGGCTGCAGGAGGTGCCAAACCTCTCCCTGGCATTCCTAAATCCCTCTATCCCTCAACTGTTTTTTAAGATACTCCGCAAAGCTCAGCTCTTTGACCAAACTATTGTTCTCAGGACCCTAATAACATCTTATGAAGTCAGTGCTAATGCATGTCAGATAAAGTTCCTATGAAGTGTCTTGGGACATTTTACAATGTGAAAGGTGCTAAATAAATGCATATTTGGGTTGCACCAGATATTGCCTTAACTAGCAGATCAGTGGCTTGTCAATTTCTCTGCTTCCACTGTTTACTTGGATAAGTATTTTTGATGCCTGCATGTTGTTATGAGAGAATGAGTGTGTTTGGGATTGAGGGATAGATGGTACACTTCCACACACATTTATTAATATGATAGAGGAAAGGGCTGGTTGATTTTTGGGTCTTAAAACATAATTATTTCTTTTGTAAAGCCAACTGTGTGAGCCTGGCTTATGGTTTCTATTTTTATTGCACTGTCTCCTTGGAGCAGGGTTAACTATTTTTGTGCCTTTTATTTGTAGCTGTCAAACTGCATGTGGCCTGAGGTCAGGATCTAGGATGGATACAATTTGGTGGGTGCTGACTGTCTCTCCAAGATAATTGAACAGCACTAGCCTCAAAATCCAACGTTTGCAAATATTTATTTTATGCATTTTTTCATTTTATGAACGGCACTTTTGACCAGCCAATAGTGACACCATTGTCAAATGTCATGAGAACCAAACACTTAACATATGAAAGATCACATTCCATGGAGAGAGAGGAAGCAATAATTTTAAGTCTAGATGACTCTAAGACTCGAAGCATTTACTCACTGTCTCTCTCCATGGATGCTGTCTGACCTGCTGTGATTTCCAGCAATTTTTGTTTTCACTTTAGAATGAATTTTCAAAATATTTATTTCATACAAAAGGTGCAGGCAGTCTGAAACTCTCTCCGCAAATGACTTGTTAACTTTAAAGTTGAGAATCATTGATTTTTGTCAACCAAGGGCAGAATTTTCCCTTTTTGTTTAGAAGTGGTGGGGGGTACGAGCATGTTCGACTGCCCCAGCCACTGGGAAAACTCATCAATGGGCTTGGTCAGGGCTAGAGGCACTGCAGACGCTGAATCCAAAGTAATTAGGCAGGAGGCTGGAAGAACACAGCAAGCCAGGCAGCATCAGGAGGTGGAGAAGTCGACATTTCAGGTGTAAGCCTTCATCAGGATTGGCAGGTGAGCGAAGATGAGTGACATCAACATAGCTAAGGATTGGGGAATGCTCCAAGCCCATCAGTCCCCTGCAACTGGGCCCTTCCTACTTCTGAAAGTCACTGCCGCTTATGAGCTCAGTGACACCAAAACGACAGGGAACGTTACTGGTGCACTCGGATCTTTCAGAAGCTGCCAATCAGAGGCTGGCAGCTTTTGTGTTCCATAGACTGCCATACAGTCAGAGAGATCTGCAGCACAGGAACTGTCGGTACTCTTATCCATTTAGCCCATTGTCTGTGCCAGTCAAAAGCAGCCACTTAAATATTCTAATCCCACTTTCCAGTACTTGGATCATAACCTTATATGCCTTTATTTTAACATAACCAAAACCATCATAAATTACATATGGATTAACAGGCAAACAAATATTCAACTAAAAAGTTTCACTTTAATAGTCGCTATGACAAAAATATGTCTTGCTCAACCACAAGCATTTACACCACTTCTGACACAAGTGTAGCAGCACTCCATGCCTACACAGTTCCACAATGTACTCTGCTTTTTTTTGTAAATATATTTATTAGCAAATTTTTTAACTTTACAAACATATAAAATTATTGAAAAATACAATCAATAACAAATATCAGTATAATTGAAAAAAAACACAAATTACAATACAACTACTGTCTACTAACTACTAACCTACCCCTTATAATACAAAACTAACCCCAACAGTGTGCAAAGCAACACCAATAAATAAGTAAATAACTAATAGATCAAAAAAAAAGAAAAGCAAAAAAAACCAAAAGAAAAACTGAATACAGAATAGCTATGTTCGGAACAAAGCTCCCAAGTAAAGGAACTCAGGAGATCCCCTCCAGGGCCCAGGGCCTGACAAACTTAACCATCCTCATTAAACAAATGCCCTAGTTAAGATAACTGACAAATCTATATCCAAATAGCTCAAGTAGGGCTGCCATGTCTTATACAAATGGTCTGTTGTGTGGTGCACCATGTTTGTAAAAAAGTCAAGGGAATGTGCTCCATAATTAATTTCTGCCATCCCAGCAAGCCCGGCGGGTTCTCAGACACTCAGTTTATCAGAATATTCTTAAGTGCACAGTTTGCAGGAATATTAAATAGTTTCTTCCCATGCCCGTCTAAAGATGGTAAATTCAGTAGAGCTAAGAGGAGAGATATCGGGTCGACTTTGAATTCAGTCCGCAATACCCTCCCTATCTCTCCTGCCATGTTTCAGAAGAGATCTCCCCTCCTAGCTTTTGATCCCAGACAGTTAATATACTGCCAGGCCCTGCCACCCAGCAGGCGATAGAGGGCACTAGCCGAAAGGGTGCTTGTGGAACGTAGCAACAGCCTCTCTGTATCGGGCTTATAGGGCTTAGTGAGAAGTGTAGTCTTCTTCGGGATGAAATTCCTAACCTGAAAAAAAATGGAAAAGGTCTCTGCTGGGCAGCCGCTATTTGTGGCTCAGTTGCTCAAAAGACATCATGACCTCCCCCTCAAACAAGTCTCCCAAACTAGAAACTCTTCTCGCTGCCCATAGTTTGAACCCTGAGTCCATCATCCCTGGTTGGAACCCCAGCACACCAACTATGGGAGTGAGTGGCAAAGTCTTGGATAAACATCCCTCACTCTGACACATCGCCCTCCAAGCCCTGACTGTACTAATGACAATGGGGTTCCGGCAGTGGTCCATAACTGTCCTCATCTTATCCATGAACAACAGGTTAATAACAGGACACTTTGCTTGGGAGGCCTCACTATCCAGCCATATTGAACCTGGATCGTTCCCTACCCAATCACAGACAAAGGACAGCAGGGAACTCAACTGATACCTCCTGATGTCTGGGAAATCAACTCCTCCCCCTCCATGAGGCAACTGCAATTTAGTAAGTTTGATGTGGAGCTGCCCACGATGCCAGACAAAGGAAACAAACCACCCCATAAGCTTCCGCAGCGTTGACGTGGGAAACATTATAGCGAGCATACGCATGGGATAAAGCAAACGAGGAAGAACATTCCTCTTAATGAGAGATATTCGGCCCAGTCATGAAATTGGAAGAGCCTCCCATCTCTGGAGATCTCACCTAATACTATCGAGCAAGTGAGCAAAGTTAATCCGAAATAACAATAAAACTGGGGGTTAATAAAAATGCCTAGGTATCGGAACCCTGCCCGTGACCACTTAAAAGGGAACTTAGGGCCACCTTCAACTTCTGGCACATCCTTAAGGTTCCCCAAAGGCATAGCCTCTGATTTTGCAAAGTTGATCTTATATCCTGAAATAGCCCCAAATGAATTAATACATTCTGTCAAATGGGGTACGGAGGTCATCGGGTTCGATCAAAACAGAAGGACATCATCCGCACACAGCGTAATCTTGTGTGCCCTCGATCCCACTTCCGGAACGGTTATGTGGGCGTTCTGACGAATGGCCTCTGCCAGCTGCTCTATCACCAACGTAAGCAACAACGGTGAGAGAGGGCAGCCTTGCCAACTACCCCTACCAATCCTAAAATTCCCAGACTTCACTGCGTTGGTGATGACCGCGGCCAGAGGGTGGCGATATAAAACCTTCATCCTCCGAGCAAAGACACCACCCAATCCAAACTGTTCTAAAACATAAAAACGATACGGCCATTCCACCCAGTCAGATGCTTTCTCTGCAACTAAGGAAATCACCACCCCCTGAATCGATTGTTACTGACAAACCTGGACCATATTCAGCAACCTTCTAATATTACGGCCCCTTATAAAGCCTGTCTGGTCCTCTTTAACAATATGGGCAACACCCATTCCAATCTCAATGCCAGGATCTTGGACAGAATCTTGAAATCTGAATTTAATAGAGAAATGGGCCTGCATGAGGCACAATCCTCAGGAATCTTTCCCTTCTTAAGAATAAAGGAAATATTAGGTTCTCTCAAAGATGGTGGTAGGCATTCATGCATATAGGAGTGATTGTACATTTCCAACATCAGCCCTGACAGAATCCTTATAAACTCCTTATAAAACTCACCCGGGAGACTATCAGGGCCAGGCGCTTTCCCTCTCTGAAGTTGCTTAGTTGCCCTCCTGTATTTCCTGAACTGTCAAGGGGGCATTAAGGAAAGAGACCTGTTCCAAGGTTACCCCTGGGAGATCCAGGTTCTTAAAAAAGGCCTCCATTTTAGCCCTCCTGTCCTCGCAACCTTCAGACTGATACAATTCAGAGTAAAAGTTCCTAAAAGCCTCATTAATCTTTTTAGCATCGTATGTAAGGACCCCGGTGCTGTCTCTGATTGCAGTAATGGATTGGGAAGCACACATTTTCCTAGTCAGGAACGTAAAATACTTCCCTGGCCTATCCCCATATTTGAACAGCCTTTGTCTAGCAAAAGTAAGTTCTTTTTTTGCATTTTGTGTCAGTATTGGATTCAAGGCAACCAGGAGGGCTGTGATCCGCTGTAGCTTAGTCACCGAAGGCTGTGCAAAATGAGCTGCCTCAGCAGCTTTCAACCGCGCCTCAAGTAGACACTGCTGTTCCTCCTTCTGTCATTTCCGGCTAGCTGAATAGGAAATAGCTAATCCCCTAGCAATGTCCTTAGCGGTCTCCCATAGAATAGACGTACTACTAGCCATGCCTGTGTTGAGTCAAGAATTCCTGAAACTCTTTCAAAAAGTATTCCACAAATTTGGAATCCTTAAGGAGAAAAGGGTCCAAATGCCAGCGACGCAAACCTAGCCCCTCACTCTTGGCCTTAACCCCAAATATACTGCCGCGTGATCAGAGATAGCTATATTCCCAATTTTACAACCCAGAAGGGCCGAGGGATCCAGAAAAAAAATCAATCCTCGTGTGACATTTATGTGTGTTTGAAAAAAAGGTGAAGTCCCTGCCAGTAGGGTGACGACATCTCCAAATATCCACCAGCCCCAACTCCTCGCATAAGTCAACCACCTGCTTGGCCGTGAAGGGGGCCCACAAGGGCATCCTGTCCACTGTCGGATCCAAACGACAATTTAAATCCCCCCCCCCACTATAATAATGTGCCGTGTTCCAAAAGCACTCAGCTTAGAGAAAGCACTGATCAAAAATTTGAGGGGATCTGCCGGAGGACATGTAAACTGTCATAATCCTCCTCATGTATCAGGGTGTTAAGTATCATAAACCATCCCTGCTCATCTTTCACCTGCTCTAATAATGTGAACGGAAGATTTTTCTGGATAAGTACCGCCACTCTCCTACTTTTAGTAGTAAAGGATAGAAAGAATACCCGGTCATAACCCCCCTGTTGTAATTTCAGGTGTTCCACATCATCAAGATGAGCATGGATCTCCTGCTCATGCTTCTGCAGCATGGACGCGAAGGTTGGACCTGGGCATGAATCACCCCACGGATCTCCTCAATTGCAGCCCCAACTTTCAAGGTAAGTCTCTCCATCGCCGCAGCCAATTCCTGTGAGTCTGTCAGGTCCCCGGGGGGAGTCAGGAGAGGTTGCTGCTGCTGTGTGGTAGGTGCTGCAGGGGAGTGTCCTCCCTGCTGCTGTTTGCTCAATCCTTTTCCCTTTGGCATTCTTCCCACTCCCAAGCAGTGAGCTCCCGATTCCCCCAACACCCTCTCAACCTGCTGCCTCTTAAATTTATACCAGCTGGCTATTGCTCCTTCCTTCAAGGGGATTGGTTTATTCCTGTCTAGCCTGTCTATGCCCCTCATAATTGTATACATCTCAATCATGTCCCCTTTGTACCAAGGAAAACAACCCCTGGTCTGTCCAATCTTTCTTCATAACTAAAAACTGCAACAAAGCGACATCAACCCTTTCCCTTCTAAGGCTAGAAAGCACTTTTTTCCTTTTAACAGAGAAATGACTTCCCTTAATGTTCCAGGTGCACCATTTAATAAGACACGCAGCCATATCCCCTTTCAGACACCCTTGAACCCCTGGGAGGGAGAACCCTGCTGGCAAAGTGCCGAGCACAAGTAAATAATGACTCATAGAGTCGGACAATTATATATACAAAAACTACTCTATCATAACTATAAACAGCTATTACTACCAAAAAACTATAAAGAAAACCAACTATAAAACCTTGAATGGAAGACTCTTCCCCCTGCCCATAGGGGGCACTCACCCTCCCCATCCCCTCCTTCACAGCCCCTTCAAACCCGGACTGTGCCCCAGCCTTAGGCCAGAAAAAAAAACAAGGAGATGATCCTTAAATCATAAGACCAAGTCAGGATGAGCACTCCACCCATCCCTGGCTTCATGTCACCCCGACTTGTGACTAAAAGAGAAACAGAACAAACAAAAAAAAAGGAGACAACAAAGAACATCCATAAAATTTCCCATCAGAAAATCCAGGTATTAAAAAAGAGGAACAACTTATTCCAAGGCCTTTCCCCCCTTTCCAAAAAAGAAATTATTAGGGAGAAAGAAAGGATTAAAAAAGGAAGGGAAAACATGCAGAAATAAGGAAAAGAGAACAAACATTAACTGTATTCTTCAGGCCAGTCTGTCTATTTTAAAGTGTCTCCAAAGTTTTTAGCTTTAACCACTGAGTCCTTGCAGCTGAAACGGAGCACTGCGGGGTATCCCATGGAGTACTGGATGCCCAGGTTCCTCAGCCTCTTTTTAACTTCATCGAAGGACTTCCTCTTTCGAATTACAGCTGCTAAGAAATCCTGAAAAAACGTGATTTTTGACCCCTGTGAATCTTTTCCCAAGGATCTGGAAGCTTGTATCACTTTTTGCTTGTCCTTATATGAATGGGAATGCACTCGGACTGAGCGGGGGCCCTGACCTGTGCACTGTAACCCGATAAGCCCTTTCAATCTGCAATCTGCTGGACTTGACGTGAAGGCCCAAAAATTTTGGCAGCCACCTTTCAAAGAAGCTGACAGGCTGCTCACCTTCCTCACCTTCAGAGAGCCCGACAATTCAGAGATTTATCCTCCGACATCGATTTTCAATATGGTCTCGTAAGGCCCGCATGTCCTGCTCCAGCACCTGGATCCGACTGAATGAGGACTCCATCGCAGCTTCCGAGGCCTTAGTTCGATCCTCCACCTCCTCCAGCCGTTCCCCGAGACCCTGGATCTCCTGCTCATTCTTCTGCAGCATGGACTCGAAGGTTGGACCTGGGCACGAATCACCCCACGGATCTCCTCAATTGCAACCCCAACTTTCAAGGTAAGTCTCTCCATCGCCGCAGCCAATTCCTGTGAGTCTGTCAGGTCCCCGGGGGGAGTCAGGAGAGGCTGCTGCTGCTGTGTGGTAGGTGCTGCAGGGGAGTGTCCTCCCTGCTGCTGTTTGCTCAATCCTTTTCCCTTTGGCATTCTTCCCACTCCCAAATATTAACAAATATGTGTTTTGTAAGGTTTTAAACTAATAATTCCACCACATAATTTGGCCAGGGATGGCAAAAAACACCAACATGCCTTGGCTGTTAGGCAGACCTGTCCACAGCAGTTCTACAGAATTGCCGCCACCTTGCCGAGTACCTCCCCTTGTTAAACATTATGAGGGTTTCTGCCTCAACCACCCTCACAAGCTTCTGATTCCCCCAACACCCTCTCAACCTGCTGCCTCTTAAATTTATGCCAGCTGGTTATTGATCCTTCCTTCACGGGGATTGGTTTATTCCTGTCTAGCCTGTCTATGCCCCTCATAATTGTATACATCTCAATCATGTCCCCTTTGTACCAAGGAAAACAACCCTTGGTCTGTCTAATCTTTCTTCATAACTAAAACATTCCAACTCGAGTCACGTCCTGGTAAATCTCCTCTGTACCCTCTCCAGGCAATCAGATCCCAGTCAAGGCCTACTCCTCAGTGGATCCAGGGGTGAGTAGGTAGGGACATTTCATACTTCACAGAGTGGCAGATTGCAGGGTGAAATGGGTCAACTCAGAGAGTTTACAGGCCAGGGCCAGGGGTTTGGTTTTCAAAGGCTAACTCTCCCTTCCCTTCCCGGACTCCATCCATGCCTCTGAGTTGGAAAAATATCCCCCTTTCTGTTCTGACTGTTTTGGGAGGCAAGTGATCAGAGAGGTGTCGAGTTGAGGCCCTGAAATTGCCATTAATTGACAACTTAAGGACCTAGTGCAGGCTTGAAAAAGTCACCAGGAACTGCCCTTCCTTTTTTACCCCTCAACATCTTAAGGGAAAGCAAGTTGAGGCCACAATGGTGTGAAGGGGGCTGGGAATTGGACTTTGAGAGATTAGTCACAATCTAATGGAATAGGTGGAACAGGCCCGACAGGTTGAAAGGCCTCATCTGTTCCAGTGGTGGCCATGGTTTCCATGACATTGTGGAGAGGTTGGCCAATTGGCTGTGGTTGCCATCAAAGGGGAGTAAGGGTCATCTGGAGTCACCAGAATTGTAAAGCAGTAAATAAAAGGCCTTCCTCACCATGGGCTGTCTGTTCTGTTTCTCTCTCAGTGGCCAGCTCTGACCCATGGGCAGACCCGAGCTAACACTACCCAATTTCTTATTTACATTTCTTATTCCATTGCTCGAATTTTTTCCCAAGCCCAGCATTTGAGGCAAATCACCTGGATGGTTTCAATGGGAATCTGCAACAACAACTACTACTTATATTTATGTAGCACCTTTAGTGCAATGAGTTTCATGAAACAAAATATGACACAGAGAAGCACAAAGGGCTTGGTCAAAGAGGGAGATTTAAATGGGCATCTTAAAGAAGAAAAGTGAGGTAGAGAGAAGGAGAGATATAGGGAGGGAATTCCAGAGCTTGGGGCCTTGGTGAGTTCAGCAATGATACCGTGATGATAATTGGAATGCACAAGGTCTGAATTGCAGGAGCATAACTATTGAAAAGGGTTATGGGCAAATTGTAGAACATAACATTGGGCAATACCGTGGAAGGATTTGAAAATAGAACCCAAAGACAGAAGAACAGGAAGAAGCCATTCAGCCCATCGAGTATGCACCATCATTAGTGAGATCATGGCTGAACTAATAATCCTCGACTCCAGGGTCACGGAGGGAGATATGGGGGGTCATAGTGACACCCGAATACAAGGTCAGAAGTTCACCTCAGGATTAATGTGACTCCAAGACTGGCTTAATTTCAGCCTGTTGCCTGGGACAGTGATGGGAACTGATACCTGGGCATTTGTTGTACTGAGTCACCACAATAGATTAGTGAGCAGACAGGTGTGGGGGTGGTGCTGTTGGGGAACAAATGGTGAATAAGATTTGGTGGGAATTAGGGCTTGGGCAACAGCGTGTTGGATTAAGGCATTGGGCAGGCTGGATGCTTGAAGACAATGGGTTTTATAGCTTCTCTCTCATAGAGTCATAGAGATGTACAGCATGGCAAAAGACCCTTCGGTCCAACTCATCCATATCCCAACCCAATCTCGTCCCACCATCCAGCACCCGGCCCATATCCCTCCAAACTCTTCATAATCATATACCTATCCAAATGCCTCTTAAATGTTGCAATTGTACCAGCCTCCACCACATCCTCTGGCAGCTCATTCCATACACGTACTACCCTCTGTGTGAAAAAGTTGCCCCTTAGGTCTCTTTTATATCTTTCCTCTCTCACCCTAAACCTATGTCCTCTAGTTCTGGACTCCCCAACCCCAGGGAAAAGACTTTGTCTATTTATCTTATCCATGCTCCTCATGATTTTGTAAACCTCTATAAGGTCACCCCTCAGTCTCCGACGCTCCAGGGAAAACAGCCCCAGCCTGTTGAACTTCTCCCAATAGTTCAAATCCTTCAACCCTGGCAACATCCTTGTAAATCTTTTCTGAACCCTTTCAAGTTTCACAATATCCTTCCGATAGGAAGGAGACCAGAATTGCACACAATATTCCAACAGTGGCCTAACCAATGTCCTGTACAGCCGCAACATGACCTCCCAACTCCTGTACTCAATACTCTGACCAATAAAGGATACCCTCCTTGATGTTGTTCCTCAAAATCAGGATCTGTTGGCATCAAGCAACTTGGGATACTGATTCTTATTGGAAAATATTGGATAAGTTCACAGGGTGACAGGTATGATGAATGTGCATTTTAACCTTTGGTTGTATCTGGTTGTAACTCTGTCTCTGACGTCTGGATTGAGGATTCACTGGGGCTACCCATTCAATGATATCTCAAACTAACAAGCGGGCAACTTGTCTGCTTACTTTCAGAGAAGTGATTATAAAGTATTACAAGTACATCAAGGACAGCCTGGAATTCCCACAAAACACTTCGGAGGCTGGGATCATAATATAGAGTCATAGAGATGGAAACAGACCCTTTGGTCCAACCTGTCCATGCCGACCAGATATTCCAACCCAGTCTAGTCCTACCTGCCAGCACCCTATGTTGGAGTTCAGTCTTCAGTTTGAAAGAGAGAAAGCAAAATCAGATGTAATGGTGTTACAGTTATAAAAAGGTAATTACAGGGGCATGAGAGAGGAACTGATGAAAATTGAGTGGAAGCAAAGCCTAGTGGGGAAGACAGTAGAGCAACAATGGCAGGAGTTTCTGGGTGTAATTGAGGACACAGTGTAGAGGTTCATCCCAAAGAAAATAAAAATTATCTTTGGGGGTTGGGGGGCGGGGGGGGGGGGGGGGGGGGGGGGGGGGGGGATGGAATTAGACAGCCATGGCTGACAAAGGAAGTCAGGAAATGTATCAAAGAATAAGAGAGAGCCTATAAAGTGGCCAAGAGCACTGGGAAATCAGAGGATTGGGAAGACTACAAAAATAAACAGAGGATAATAAAGAGAGAAGTAAGGAAGGAGAGGATCAAATGTGAAGGTAAGCTAGCCAGTAATATTAGAAATTATGGTAAAAGTTCCTTTCAATACATAAGAAACTAACAAGAGGCAAAAGTAGATATTGGGCCATTCCAAATTGATGCTGGAAGGCTAGTGATGGGAGATAAGGAAACAGCTGAAGACCTTAAAAAGTACTTTGTGTCAGTCTTCACAGTGGAAGATGTGAGTAATATCCCAACAATTAAGGAGAGTCAGGGGCAGAGTTGAGTATGGTGGCCATTACAAAAGTGAAAGTGCTAGAAAAATTGAAAGGTCTAAAAATCGATAAATCTCCTGGCCCTGATAGGCTACATCTTAGAGTTCTGAGGCAGGTGGCTGAGAAAATAGCGGAGGCATTGGTTGTAATCTTCCAAAAATCACTGGAATCAGATGGTTGGAAAATTGCTATTGTAATACCCTTGCTCAAGACAGGATCAAGACAAAAGATAGAAAATTATAGGCCGATTAGCCTAACTTCGGTTGTAGATAAAATTCTAGAATCCATCATCAAGGATGAGATTTCTAAATTCTTGGAAGTGCAAGGTCAGGTTAGAACAAGTCAGCATAGATTTAGTAAGGGGAGATCATACGGGGCAGCACGGTGGCACAGTGGTTAGCACTGCTGCCTCACAGCGGCAGCGACTCCGGGTTCAATTCCCGCCTCAGGGCAACTGACTGTGTGGAGTTTGCACGTTCTCCCCATGTCTGCGTGGGTTTCCTCCGGGTGCTCCGGTTTCCTCCCACAGACCAAAGATGTGCAGATTAGGTAAGTTGGCCATGCTAAATTGCCCATAGTGTTAGGTAAGGGGCAAATGTAGGGAAATGGGTGGGCTGCGCTTCGGCGGGGCAGTGTGGACTTGTTGGGCCGAAGGGCCTGCTTCCACACTGTAAGTAATCTAATCTAATCTAATCTAATGCCCAACAAACCTGTTCGAATTCTTTGAAGAGGTAACAAGTAAGTTAGACCAGGGAAACCCAGTGGATGTTTTCTATCCAGACTTCCAAAAGGCCTTTGATAAGGTGCCTCACAGGAGGCTGCTGAGTAGGTGAGGGCCCCTGGTGTTCAAGGTGAGCTACTGGCATGGACTGAGGATTGGCTGACAGAAGGCAGAGAGTTGGGATAAAAGGCTTTTTTTAGGAATGGCAGCCAGTGACAAGTGGTGTTCTGCAGGGTTCAGTGTTGGGCCTGCAGCTGTTCACTTTATATATTAATGATCTGGATGAAGAGACTGGGGGCATTCTGGTGAAGTTCGCCAATGGTACAAAGTTAGGTGGACAGGCAGGTAGTACTGAGGAGGTGGGGAGGCTGCAGAAAGATTTAAGGAGAAAGTGAGGTCTGCAGATGCTGGAGATCAGAGCTGAAAATGTGTTGCTGGAAAAGCGCAGCAGGTCAGGCAGCATCCAGGGAACAGGAGAATCGACGTTTCGGGCATGAGCCCTTCTTCAGGAACGTCGATTCTCCTGTTCCCTGGATGCTGCCTGACCTGCTGCGCTGTTCCAGCAACACATTTTCAGCTGCAGAAAGATTTAGACAGTTTAGGAGAGTGGTCCAGGAAATGGCCAATGAAATTCAACATGAGCAAATGTGAGGTCTTGCACTTTGGAAAAAAGAATACAGACATGGACTATTTTCTAAACAGTGAGAAAATTCATAAAGCCAAAGTACAAAGGGATCTGGGAATGCTAGTCCAGGATTCTCTAAAGGTCAACTTGCATGTTGAATCCATGATTAAGAAAGCGAATGTAATGTTGTCATTTATCTCGTGAGGGTTGAATAATAAAAGCAGTGATGTGCTTCTGAAACTTTATAAAGCTCTAGTTAGGCCTGATTTAGAATACTGTGTCCAATTTTGGGCCCCACACCTCAGGAAGGACATAGTGGCACTGGACTGTGTCCAGCAGAGATTCACACGGATGATCCCTGGAATGGTAGGCCTAACATATGATGAACAACTGGCAATCCTGGGATTGTATTCATTAGAGTTTAGAAGGTTGAGGGGAGATCTAATAGAAACTTACAAGATAATACATGGCTTAGAAAGGGTGGACGCTGGGAAGTTATTTCCGTTAGGCGAGGAGACTAGGGCACAGCCTTTGAGTTAGAGGGGCCAAATTTAGAACGGAAATGAGGGATCATTTCTTCAGCCAGAGAGTGGTGGGCCTTGGAATTCATTGCCATGGAGCACAGTGGAGGCCAGGACATGAAATGTCTTCAAGTCAGAGATTGATAAATTCTTAATCTCACACAGAATTAAGGGATACGGGGAGAGTGCGGGTGAGTGGAAATGCCCATCAGCCATGATTAAATGATGGAGTGGACTTGATGGGCTGAATGGCCTTATATCCACTACTGTGTCTTCTGGTCTAATAGATTGAGGAATGATATGATCAGTGGGATATGTGACCTCATCCACAGAGTACAAACATAAGCACGATACAAGAGAAAATGGAAACAAAGGGTAAAACTCTCTTCAAACCTCTGAATATCTGCTTGATATATTAGATGAATGCACCTTGTGGCAAGCTGAGTTGTGATAATATAAAGAAAGAGAGAAAGTTTCTGTTTGGAAGAGGGTCAGTCATCACACAATGCAATAATAACAACAGAGAGGAGTGGTCGAGGATTATTGTTGATGCTGTGAGTTGGCAGAGTTTGGAACGTGTTGCCTGAAAGAACAATGGAAACAGGTTCAACAGTTACTTCCAAAAGAGAGTTGGATAAATACTTGAAGGGGAAATGGCCCTTGATATTCAATGGTGTTACCGTTGCTAAATTTCCCACTATCAAATCTCTGGGGATTTGTATTGGTCAGAAATTGAACTGGATTTCATCACATAAACATGGTGGCTACAAAGTAGGTCGGAATACTGCAGCGAGCTACTCTCCAAAGCCTGACCACCCCCTACAAAACACTAATCAGGAGTGTGAATGGACTACTCCCCACTTGCCTGGATGAGTGTATCTCCAACAACACTCAAGAAGCTCAACAGCATCCAGGACAAAGCAGCCCGCTTGATTGGCACTACATCCACAAACATCCACTCTCACCATTAATTTGTATGTTCATCTGCATTGCAGGCTGTACAGCAAAAGTTCACTAAATTAGTTCCTGGGACGAGGGGGAGATTACTTTAGAATGTCCAGCCACCGATACTCAGTAGCAGCAGTGTGCATTATCTACAAGATGTACTGCAGAAATTCACCAAAGATCTTCAGACAGCAGCTTCCAAGCCCACGACCACTTCCACCTAGAAGGACAAGGGCAACAGATACATGGGAACACCACCCACTGCAAGTTCCCCTCCAAGCCCCTCACCATTCTGACTAGGAAATATGTTAGCGTTCCTTCACTGTCGCTGGGTCAAAATCCTGGAATTCCCTCCGTCAGGGCATTGTGGGTCAACCCACAGTAGGAGGACTGCAGCAGTTCAAGAAGGCAGCTCACCCTCACCTTCTCAAGGGGCAACTAGGGACTTACACTTCAATATCCTTTCATAATTGTTAGAGCAATTGCACCTTGTAATAGGCTTTGATAAACTAAATATCAAATTCACTTGTTGGAAACCAGGGTGTGACACAGAGAATTATGATTATCAGCAAAAGAACCAGAGAGAGAGATGAGAAAAGTTGGTTTTCCATAGTGATTTTCTGGAATACTATGAACAATTTTGAGGTCCTATCTAAGCAAAGACTTACTGGTAGCCCAGAGAAGGTTCACTCAGTTGATCTGAGTTATAGATGGACTGGCTTACGAGGAGAGATTGCGTAAGTTGGTCTTGTACTCGTTAAGGTTTAGAAGAGTGAGAGGTGACCTAATTTTAACAGATAAGATTTTTCAGGGGTTTGACAGGGTTGATGCCGCTTGTGGAAGAGTCCCTGACCAAAAGGAATATGCTCATACGATTGGGTTACATTCTTAAGACAGAGCTGAGGAAGAAGGCAGTGAATGTATGGAACTCTTTACCACAGAGAGCTGTTGAGGTTGGGTCATTTGGTATATTGAGGGCTGCAATGGACAGATATTTCATTAGTAAGGGAATCAAGGGTAAAGGCAGGAAAGTGGAGTTGAGGATTTAGTATTTATTTATAGTATTATTGTAGATAAGGAGAATTGCTTGCTCGAAATCCTGAGAAAATTATTGGATGATCACAGACAGAGACTGAATAAATTTAATGTAAGGACAATATTGATAATGAGGAAACGAATGGAACTAAAGAGTGATAAAGCCCCAAAACAAAGTGATTAGGCCACTGTTGGAATATTGTGTGCAATTCTGGTCTCCTTCCTATCAGAAAGATGTTGTGAAACTTGAAAGGGTTCAGAAAAGATTTACAAGGATGTTGCCAGGGTTGGAGTTTTGATTTTTAGCGGGGGGGGGGGGGGAGTTGAATAGGCTAAGGCTGTTTTCCCCGGAACATCGGAGGCTGAGGGGTGACATTATAGAGGTTTACAAAATCATGAGGGGCATGGATAGGATAAATAGACAAAGTCTTTTCCCTGGGGTGGGGGAGTCCAGAACTACAGGGCATAGGTTTAGAGTGAGAGGGGAAAGATATAAAAGAGAACTAAGGGGCAACTTTTTCATGCAGAGGGTAGTATGTGTATGAAATGAGCTGCCAGAGGAAGTGGTGGAGGCTGTTACAATTGCAACATTTAAAAGGCATCTGGATGGGTATATGAATAGGAAGGGTTTGGAGGGATATGGGCTGGGTGCTGGCAGGTGGGACTGGATTGGGTTGGGATATCTGGTCGGAATGGACAGGTTGGACCGAAGGGTCTGTTTCTGTGCTGTACATCTGTGACTATGATCTGATGGTTTCCATCCGAGGATGTTAAAGGAAGTAGCGCAGCACATTGTAGAGCCCTTACTATCATCTTTCAGAGCTGCCCAGATATTTGTCCTTCTGGTTTGGAAATTAACACACATTCTGCCTTTTAAAAGGGTGAAAGTGAAAAACTAGCGAATTAGAGATCAGTTGGCTTTACATCTGTGGTGATGAGATTGTTGTAGTCTATAATCAAGGATGGGTAATTGAACATCTTGAGAATGGGAGAGCCAGCATGGATTCGTGACAGGTAGGTCATTCCTGACAGACCTTAGTGAATGTTTTGAAGAGGTGACTAAGGTAGTGGACAGGGGAATGTCTTTAGATGTTGTGCATTTGGAGTTTCAGAAGGCATTTGATAAAGTCTCATACAAGAGATTGTTACCTAAGGTAGAAGCGCATGGAATTGAGGGAAAATTACTGACATGGCTTGGAAATTGGCTGAGTGGCAGGTGACAGGAAATAGGGATAATGGATAGATACTCAAGTTGGCAGGAAATGGTCAATGGTGCCCCAAAAGGATCTGTGTTAGGGCTTAAATTATTTATATTATTTATTAAAGACTTGGATAAGCACGTGGAAGGTCATAAATCCAAATTTGTTGATGACACAGTGTTGGGCAGCATTGTTGATAGCGATAGAATATAATTACAAAGGGATGTTGATAGATCGGGTGAATAGGCAAAACTGTGGCAGATGGAATTCAATGTAACCAAGTGTGAGGTTATCTATTGGAGTAAGCAGGAAAGATCAGGGTAGTTTCTAGGTGGTGTGAAGTTAACTACAGTGGCTTTCCAAAGAGAGTTGGGGGTTCAGATGCATAGGTTGTTATAATGCCATGACCAAATGCAGAAAATAATCAAGATGACTAATGAAATGCTGGCCTTTATATTCAGAGGACTGGAGTTCAAGAATGCAGAGGTTATGCTGCAGCTACACAAAACTCTGGTTAGACCCCATTTAGAGTACTGTTGGCAGCTCACGGTACCACATCACAAGAAAGGTATATTGGCATTGGAAGGAATACAAAGTAGGTTTACATGAATGATTTCTGTACATCAGTGGTTGAGTTACCAGTAGAGATTATACAAACTAGGCCTGTTTTCTGTAGAATTTAGACAGCTAAGCGCTAATCTAATCAAAGTCTTCAAGATCGTAACAAGAAAAGACAGGGTAGATAAAGATTAGCTATTTCTACAAGATGGGAATTCTAGCACCGGAGGACAAAGTGTGAGCATTAAGGCCAGACTATTCAGGAGAGATGTTAAGAACTGCTGCTATACACAAAGGCTGGTCAACATTTGAAACATTTTTCCACAAATGGCAGTGGATGCTGGATCAGTTGTTAGCTTTAACTCGGAGATAATTTTTTTTTGTTAATCAAATATATGAAAGGATATGGGCCAAAGGAGGGGTGTGGAGTTAGGCCACAGATCAGTCCAGATGTCACTGAATGGCAGAACTGACCTGAGGGGCTGAGTGGCCTACTTTTGCTTCAGCATTTTATGCTCTTATGGAGAAAGATTCAGTGGAAGCTTTCAATCGAATACTTGAAGGGGGAAACGTTGCAGGGTCGTGCATATGAAATGGGGAAGTGGGCCTAATTGAATGGAATCCTCAATGAACCGAATCAGACACAATTGTCTGAACAGCCTGGTTTCTCTGCACTATTATTTTTGTGTTTGTAAAACATACATCTCAGATGATGCCTGGTTTAAACCAGGTACAGATCTTGGGCTGAGGTTACATTGGGGCAATGAACTTTGACTCTGTGCAGGAAGCTTCTTCCAATGGACTCCTGTTCATAAAATCATCACATCTCGTATTGCAGGAGGAGGCCATTCAGCCCATTATGTTTGCCCCAGACCCATTGACAAATTGTAAGCTTCTTCCAATGGACTCCTGCTGTCCCCTGAGGGTGGGACACATTCATATCCTTTCCTGCTCATCAGCGTTTGTGAGATTGGGGCTTATGGAAACTTGAGGATATGAAAACCTCATAAACTTGAGGCCAGCCAAAAATCTGCTGCCTGTGTTTTAACTTGCCCTCACGTCCCTCTTCTTTATCATCCAAGTCTTGCTGACCCTCACTGGCTCTTGCTTCAGTTCTTTTTTATTCATTCATGGGACGTGGGCATCGCTAGCTGGGTGAGCATTTTTATGACCTGTCTCTAGTTGCACTTGAGAAAGTGATGAAGAGGTGCACAGCGTGAAGCCTGGAGTTTGATGAGCATGTGGATCTTAAAGGCTCATTGCTCTCAAAGCCATGAAATATAGGAGCAGGGATAGCCATGGAGTCATAGAGATGTACAGCACAGAAACAGACCCTTCGGTCCAATCCATCCATGCCGACCAGATATCCCAACCCAATCTAGTCCAACCTGCCAGTACCCGGTCCATATCCCTCCAAACCCTTCCTATTCATATACCCATCCAAATGTCTTTTAAATATTGCAATTGTACTAGCCTCCACCACTTCCTCTGTCAGCTCATTTCATACAGTTCCACCCTCTGCATGAAAAAGTTGCCCCTTAGGTCTCTTTTGTATCTTTCCCCTCTCACCCTAAACCTACGCCCTCTAGTTCTGGACTCCTCGACCCCAGGGAAATGATGTTGTCTATTTACCCTATCCGTGCACCTCATGATTTTGTCAACCTCTATAAGGTCACCCCTCAGCCTCCGATGCTCCAGGGAAAACAGCCCCAGCCTGTTCAGCCTTTCCCTATAGCTCAAATCCTCCAACCCTGGCAACATCCTTGTAAATCTTTTCTGAACCCTTTCAACTTTCACAACATCTTTCCGATAGGAAGGAGACCAGAATTGCACGCAATATTCCAACAGTGGCCGAACCAATGTCCTGTACAGCCGCAACATGACCTCCCAATTCCTGTACTCAATACTCTGACCGATAAAGGAAAGCATACTAAACGCCTTCTTCACTATCCTATCTACCTGCGACTCCACTTTCAAGGAGCTATGAACCTGCACTCCAAGATCTCTTTATTTAGCAACACTCCCGAGGATCTTATCATAAAGTGTATAAGTCCTGCTAAGATTTGCTTTCCCAAAATGCAGCACCTCGCATTTATCTGAACTAAACTCCATCCGCTATTTCTCAGCCCATTGGCTCATCTGGTCAAGATCCTGTTGTACTCTGAGGTAACCCTCTTCGCTGTCCACTACACCTCCAATTTTGGTGTCATCTGCAAACTTACTAACTGTACCCCTTAAGCTCACATCCAAATCATTTATGTAAATGATGAAAAGTAGTAGACCCAGCACCGATCCTTGTGGCACTCCACTGGTCACAGGCGTCCAGTCTGAAAAACAACCCTCCCCCACCACCCTCTGTCTTCTACCTTTGAGCCAGTTCTGTATCCAAATGGTTAGTTCTCCGTGTATTCCATGAGATCTAACCTTGCTAATCAGTCTCCCATGGGGAGCCTTGTCAAACACCTTACTGAAGTCCATATAGATCACATCTACCCCTCTGCCCACATCAATCCTCTTTGTTACTTCTTCAAAAAATGCAATCAAGTTTGTGCGACATGATTTCCCTCGCACAAAGCCAAGTTGACTATCCCTAATCAGTCCTTGCCTTTCCAAATACATGTACATCCTGTCCCTCAGGATTCCCTCCAACAACTTGCCCACCATCGACATCAGACTCACTGGTCTATAGTTACCTGGCTTGTCCTTACTACCCTTCTTAAACAGTGGCACCACGTTAGCCAAACTCAAGTCTTCCGGCACCTCACCTGTGGCTATCAATGATGCAAATATCTCAGCAAGAGGCCCAGCAATCGCTTCCCACAGAATTCTAGGGTACACCTGATCAGGTCCTGGAGATTTATCCACTTTTATGCATTTCAAGACATCCAGCACTTCCTCCTCTGTAATCTGGACATTTTTCACTATCGATTTCCCTACAGTCTATATCTCCATGTCCTTTTCCACAGTAAATACTGATGCAAAATATTCATTTAGTATCTCCCCCATTTTCTGTGGCTCCACACAAAGGTCGCCTTGCTGATCTTTGAGGGGCCTTATTCTTTCCCTAGTTACCCTTTTGTCCTTAATGTATTTGCAAAAACCCTTTGGATTCTCCTTAGCTCTATTTGCCAAAGCTATCTCATGTCCCCTTTTTGCCCTCCTGGTTTCCCTCTTAAGTATACTCCTACCTCCTTTATACTCTTCTAAGGATTCACTTGATCTATCCTGTCTATACCTGACATATGCTTCCTTCTTTTTTTTAACCAAACCCTCAATTTCTTTAGTCATCCAACGATTCCCTATACCTACCAGCCTTTCCTTTCATCCTGACAGGAATATACTTTCTCTGAATTCTCATTATCTCATTTCTGAAGGCTTCCCATTTTCCAGCCGTCCCTTTACCTGCGAACATCTGCCTCTAATCAGCTTTTGAAAGTTCTTGCCTATTACCGTCAAAATTGGCCTTTCTCCAATTTAGCACTTCAACTTTTAGATCTGGTCTATCCTTTTCCATCACGATTTTAAAACTAATAGACTTATGGTCGCTGGCCCCAAAGTGCTCCCCCACTGACACCTCAGTCACCTGCCCTGCCTTATTTCCCAAGAGTAGGTCAAGTTTTGCACCTTCTCTAGTAGGTACATCCACATACTGAATCAGAAAGTTTTCTTGTACACACTTAACAAATTCCTCTCCATCTAAACCTTTAACATTATGGCAGTCCCAGTTTATGTTTGGAAAGTTAAAATCCCCTACCATAACTACTCTATTATTCTTACAGATAGCTGAGATCTCCTTACAAGTTCCTCAATTTCTCAATTTCCCTCTGACTGTTAGGGGGTCTAGAATACAATCCCAATAAGGCGATCATCCCTTTCTTATTTCTCAGTTCCACCCAAATAACTTCCCTGGATGTATTTCCAGGAATATCCTCCCTCAGCACAGCTGTAATGCTATCCCTTATCAAAAATGCCATTCCCCCTCCTCTCTTGCCTCCCTTTCTGTCCTTCCTGTAGCATTTGTATCCTGGAACATTAAGCTGCCAGTCCTGCCCATCCCTGAGCCATGTTTCCGTAATTGCTATGATATCCCAGTCCCATGTTCCTAACCATGCCCTGAGTTCATCTGCCTTCCCTGTTAGGCCCCTTGCATTGAAATAAATGCAGTTTCATTTATTAGTCCTACCTTGTCCCTGCCTGCCTTGACTGTTTGACTCACTTCTGTTCTCAGCTGTACCTGTCTCAGATCGATCTCTTTCCTCACTATCTCCCTGGGTCCCACCCCCCCACCTTTCTAGTTTAAATCCTCCCAAGCAGTTCTAGCAAATTTCCCTGCCAGTATATTAGTCCCCTTCCAATTTAGGTGCAATCCGTCCTTGTACAAGTCACTGCTACCCCAAAAGAGATTCCAATGATCCAAAAATGATCCAGTATATTAGTCCCCTTCCAATTTAGGTGCAATCCGTCCTTGTACAGGTCACTGCTACCCCAAAAGAGATTCCAATGATCCTTCTCCCATATACCAGCTCCTCAGCCATGCATTCATCTGCTCTATCCGCCTATTCCTGCCCTCAGTAGCTCATAGCACCGGGAGTAATCCAGATATTACTACCCTCGAGGACCTCCTTTTTAAATTCTCTGCAATCTCCCTTCAGAATCTCAACCTTTTCCCTTCCTATGTTGTTGGTACCAATGTGAACAATGATCTCTTGCTGGCCCCTCTCCCCCCGTGAGAACATTCTGCACCCTCTCTGAGACATCCTTGATCCTGGCACCAGTGAAACAACACACCATTCTGATTTTTTGCTGCTGGCCACAGAAACGTCTGTCTGTACCTTGAAGTGGAGAGTCCCCTAACACAATTGATCTCTTGGAACCCGACGTACGCCTCATTGCATTAGAGCCAATCTCAATACCAGAAACTTGGCTGTTCGTGCTACGTTCCCCTATGAATCAATCACCCCCTATTCCAAAACAGCATACCTGTTTGAAATGAGGATGGCCACAAAAGACTCCTGCACTAACTGCCTACCTCTCTATCTTTCCTGGAGTTAACCCATCTATGTCACTGTATCTGATACTTTTCCCCCTTCCTATAACTGCCATTCATCACATACTGTTGCTGTTGCAAATTCCTCACTGCCTCTAACTGTCTCTCTAACCGATCCATTCGATCTGATAGGATTCGCAACCAACAGCATTTATGGCAGATATAATCCATAGTAACCCGTAAACTCTTCTTAAACTCCCACATCTGATAAGAAGTACATATCCCTCTACTAAAGGCCATTTTTGCTCCTTGTGAATTTCGCTGTTTGTTAAGTTTCCTAGACACACTCCAATGTCCAGTGATACATGAATTCAAACAGCAAAATCAATAACTGCACAGATTCACTGCTGTGTCAGTTAGCAGTGTGAGTTTCTTTCTACTTCTCCCTTACAGACCGTGTGCTCACTGCCTTTGTCTGCCTCTCTCCCTTTTAAAAGGGCTCTTATTTTGACTTTTCTTTTCTCCAAAGTTCCAAAACAATTGCAACAGCATATAAAACAGTAAATGCTGCTCCTGGAATTCAAGAAAATCACCTCCAACACCTAAAATACCTCAAAAAAGGAATAGCTGTTCCAGCTACAACTTTTTCCCGTCCTTAAGCATCCCCTATTTTAACCACTAAAATAGTGAGCGAGGGACAGGTGTATACACATTTAGATCTTTACTAATGAGATAGAAGAAAGGGATTGGTTGAGTTTTGATTTTTTAATATTAATTTCTTCTACAAATCCCTTTGTTTGAGCCTTGCCTGTATTTCCTATTTTCTGTTGCTGTGTCTCCTCAGGGGAATTAATGCTCTTTGTGCCTTTTATTCATAGCTGTCAAACTCCACATGGCCTGAAGGTGGGATCTAGGGTGATAAGGTCCAATTGGCTCTGACTCTCTCTCCAAGATAGTCAAAGGTGTGGAGTAGCTCTTCCCTCAACATCCAAGATTTATAAATTTTATATTTTATGCATATTTTCATTTAGCACCTTTGACCACCTAAGAGTGACACCAATGTTAAATGTCATGAGAACCAGTCAATTCATAAATGAAATTTCGAGCACTTCCTCATGTAAAGGATTTGACTTTCTCTTCTGTAAATGGCAATAGCTGCTACATTATTTGTAATTTTATCAATTACAAATTTTTAAAAATAGTCAGACAAAGGTTTGGTTGGTGTCACTGAATGATGTAACATAATCACAGGGCTAGTAAGGCCATACTCTGACTTTGTAAAGACGCACACGTTGTAACTTTGATTACCTTGCTTTCTCAATGGTCTTATGTTTGTTCCTTGTTAAGTCTTGAAGATAAATCACTAACGTGCATTCAAAAGGAAACTGGATAGGTATGTGAGAGAAAAGGGAATAGGTCGAGGGAGATGGAATTAGAGAAGATTATCTGTAGATTACAAAACCAGTACCGATTAGTTCAGCTGAATTGCCTGTTCCTGGGCTGTTTGTTTCTGAAGGATTTGTAGCTACTTGTAAACTATCTCATTTTTTTTTCTTTTTCAACTAATAATACCCTGTATTTAACAGCAGCTTTAGCAAATTTAACATTGTTTAATGATTTCTCCCAGGCACACAAACATTAAAACCAATGACAAAAAGCTTGGTCAAAGTGATTTTAAGGAGCATCTGAAAGGGTGAAGAAAAGGTAGATATTTGGAGAGGGAATTCCAGAGTTTGGGGCTGATACAGCTGAAGGTATAGATGAGGAAGTTAAAATGCCACAGGGGGGTCAGTTCCATGCTTTACATCTCTTTCAGGACACACTGGGGACTCAAGGGTTAAACATTCCACTACCAAAGGACTTACTGCAATATCAACAGAAAGCTCGTACTCTTACAATACAGACAGAACATCTCAGGAGGGGGGAGGCTGACTGTTTCTCAGAAATACGGCATAGTGGAGCTACACATGTGGACTTCCCCTGTAGCCCCAGACAGGGGCATTTGCTCTTTCCAGACAAGACTGAGAGCCTTGGCCACAACCCTGTTAAACTGCCTCCCACTCCCATTGTCTTACTTACCCTCCATATTAGTTTAGGTATGTGAATCCCCCATTGAGAGTAGGCAAAACCCTTCTGTTTTAATCTTTTCCATTCAACACATAATCATGAAGAATATGATAATCAGTTTCTGTAATCCATTCACACGTTATCACAGGACATCGGCATTCATCGGACTTTGTAAATTCATAATTACCTATTTTAAACCATGTGATGACATTCGTCCATGTGACTGATAAACCTTTTGTTTAATTCCTATAAAATATACTGTCTCTGTGTGCAGGCCAGAGAGTCATGGAGAAGTGTCACCACAAGTAGACACATGGCTACCCTGGGAACATTTGAATCTCTTGCTGAATGTCTGATAATAAAGCAACTACCATTGTACAGAAACTTGTGTCGTCCGGATTTGTGGAACAAAGTATACATCAACACAGACCCCAGTGGTGGAGCGATAAATATTTGGGGATGGCCAGAATTGGATAACGGTAGAGATATTGGAAAGTTCTGGGACAGAGACAACTCATAGCGATGAGAAGTGGTGACATCAAGGGGGTTTTGAAAATAAGGTTGAGAACTTTTAAATCAAAATATGGCAAGGTGACGTGGTCAGTGTACAACAGTGAACATGAGAAAGGGAGAGAGAGGAATGGGTAAGTGGAACTTGGTCAGAATTAATCAGAAGCAAAAAATATGCTTGATAAAGAACATTGCAATGGATGAGCCAGGAGGATTGACAGTGACAGCGTTTACAGCTACTTCCTGACTGGATGATCAAGATCTGATGGCATTGAGGGACTTGAGATGCTGACACACTATTGGGAGTTCGACTTTATTCACAGGGCGATGCATTTCGTAGATGTGCAGCTCAGCTATATATAGTTGCTCATGGATTCACTGGGATTACCCTTTCAGTAATATCGCTAACTAACAACCAGGTGATAGTATGAATAAAGAGGGAAAGTTTCCACCGGGAAGAGGGTCAGTTGTCACACAACACAGTGTCAGTTAATAGGTAACAAACCAAAAAGAGGAGCAGTCGAGGATTATTGTTCATGCAGTGAATTGGCACAGTCTGGAATGTGCTGCCTGAAAGGACAACGAAAGCAGGTTTAACAGTAATTTTCGAAAGAGAGTTGGATAAATACTTGAAGCGGAACAATTTGGGACATGGACGGAGAATGGGATTAATTGGATTGAATCTTTCAAAGAAACAGTGGAGGCACAATCAGTGGATTATCCAGTCAGTGTATCATACTGTTTGTGGGAGCTTGCTGTGTGCAGATTGGCTGCTGTGTTTCCTACAACAGCATCAGCACTTCAAACATCCTGTAATGTACTTTGGGATTGCCTCAGCTGTGGAATGCTCACTATGATCAAGTGTTAAGCTTGTTTCCATCTGTATTTTAAAATGAATCTTCACACAATGGATGTGAGTGTTGCTGATCCCTAATTGCTCTGGAGAAGGTCGTGGATGAACTGTCTTCTTGAACTGCTGCAGACCATGTGAATGCGGGACACCCACAGTGCTGTCAGGGAGGCTACTGTCAGATTTGTACCCTGCAGCAGTAAAGGAACAGAGATGTATTTCCAAGTCAGGATGGTGGGAGGCTTGAAGGGGAACTTACAGGTAGCAATGTTCCATGTACCTACTACCCTGTTCTTCGAGGTGATAAGGGGTCACAGTTTGTAAGGGGCTGACAGAGGATCCTCGGTCAGTTGCTGCAGTGACTTATGGGGTGGTACCCACTGCTGCTACTGGTGGAGGGAATAATTGTCTAGGGTGGGGGATGAAGTGCCAATCAAGTAGGCTGCTCTGTACCAGTTAGCAACAAGCACCTTGAGTGTTGTACCCCAGGAAGCGTCTCACAGGGTGGGACTGTACCCCAGGAAGGGTCTCACAAGGTGGGACTGTACCCCAGGAAGGGGTGACAGGGTGGGACTGTACCCCAGGAAGGGTCTCACAGGGTGGGACTGTACCCCAGGAAGGGGTGACAGGGTGGGACTGTACCCCAGGAAGGGGGTGACAGGGTGGGACTGTACCCCAGGAAGGGGTTGGCAAGGTGGGACTGTGCCCCAGGGTGATTCAGGAATTCTGGGACAGTGAATCCAAGAAGAATTTCGTTTCTAGAGGAATGGAATTAACCAGCAGATGGAGTCAGTGCATTTGGTATTCGGTTAGTTGCAATCTGAAGAGGCACAGAAATTGCAATTCACAATCCCGAGAGTAGTTGCATTTCCTTCTTTCTGTCTAATGTTGTGGTATTAACGGGAAGACGGTGTTTCTCGAGGCAATGCTGTCCTGGGAATCTGGATTTGGAATTCTACGGGCGATCCTTCCCCTTTCTTCATCGATGCCCTTCCACTTTGACCTTTGACCTCATATTCCAAACAAGGTCAATCAGGCCAGCAGCCTGCCCTAGGCCGTCAGACTAAATCTGTCAACTAGGCTTGGGAGGGAATGCTCACCGACAACAACAGGTTGCATTTACATAGTACCTTCAGTCCAGTGAAACATGTCAAAGCTCTTTACAGGAGCAATTATCAAACTAAATCTAACAGGGAGCCACAAAGGGAGGTACAAGATCAGCTGAGTGAAAAGCTTGGACAAAGAGGAGAGTTGTAGTGAGTTTTAATCTTAAAGGATGAGAGCTGAGTGCAGGGGGCTAGTGTGTCAGTGGCTAAAGGTGAAGTCACCAATGACAGATCAGAGGAAATGTGGAATGTTTGAGAAGCCAGTGTCAGAGAGATGCAGAGATCTTGAAGGGTTGTAAGGTCAGAGGAGAGGTACAGAGACGTACACAGCTAGAAAGAGACAAAGGCACTGAGAGTGAAGATCCAAGCAGCACAGTTTAGAATGAGCCATTTCAGGGAGAAATTACTTAGTGAGAAAGTGTACCCCTCACCCTTGTAAAAGGAGTCTGGATTCATTCTCTTCCTGTCTACCAGAAGATTAGATTACATTACATTACAGTGTGGAAACAGGCCCTTCGGCCCGCCGAAGCGCAACCCACCCATATCCCTACATTTACCTCTTACCTAACACTTCACCTGACCTGCACATCTTTGGACTGTGGGAGGAAACCCACGCAGACACAGGGAGAACGTGCAAACTCCACACAGTCAGTTGCCTGAGGCGGGAATTGAACCCGGGTCTCTGGCGCTGTGAGGTAGCAGTGCTAACCGCTGTGCCACCGTGCCGCCCACAGTGGCACAGAAGGTTCCTGAAGTTACAAGCACTTTGGAATGGTCTGCTTTAATTTCAAATAGCTTTCACTATGTTCTGGAGAACCTCTGAAGGTGCGAACAAAGGCACCTCCAGTTCAGTTTGAGCCAATGATTTTAATTTTCAATTCCTGTCGCCTGTCTGTGCACAATGAGCAGGGATCTCCCAAATTGTCTTTTCCAGTCAGCCTCTGACTATCCATTAAATTTGACTGTCATCTCACACAATAGAAAGCTGGTCTTTGCAAAAGCAAGTTTCACTGTTCAATAACACCCTCCAGTTCAATTTCAACCATTTTAGGAAATGGACAGTGTTCAGGGATGCCACAATCTTGGTTTGCACACTGGAAAGTACATTTTTCATTATTCAGCTGGCTCGAACTTGGTTACTCACAGTCTACCCACAGGAAATTCCATGTCCTGACCAGTCTCATATCAGAATGGTTGACATCTCTTTGGTAATTCTCCATATCCAATCCAAAACCTCAAAATAAAAATTCAAATGCTCGTATTTAAATTCTCCCATAGTCTCAAGTCTCTCCCAGCTTTGGTAAAAGAATAGAATAAACTTAATGGGCTGAATGGTCTACTTCTGTTCCTATATCTTATTATCTTATGGCAATATCTTTGTAATCTTTCTGTCCTTTCCTCCAAGTCTGGTCATTTGTGTGCCATTGTTTCCAAGGCTCCAGACTCCTCCTGAAATCACTGCCATTCCATCTCCATTCCTTAAAGACCCTTCTTAAAATCCAGTTTGCTTACTCTGCTGTGCAACACAATTCCTAATGTTCCTTCCTCTCACTTCAGGTCGATTCTCATCCGATTTATAATCCTGTGAAGCTCCTTGTGACTTTCTTGGTAATTCCAGAAATAAATAATTATCTTAATGGTGCCAATTTATCTTTTCAGTTTTGCCCTGATGTCGAGCTTTGAGTTGAAGTGTAATGCAAACTTGCCATCTTGAGTTTTGCCCAAGTTGCTCCTCTCAGTGGCTGTCAGTCATGACCTTCTGAGGAGCCAGAACCCAGCTCTGTCTCATCCATCTCAATTCTCCGGGTTCACCACCACAAGGTCCCTGGTATTTCAGAGTTTCCCTCCTCCTTGTGTCCAGGAGGTCAAGATTGTTGAAGTGTGTCATTTTAAACTTTCAAATAACAAAGTGTCGTCAAACTGTGGATGATTTGCTTGCAACCCCATCAACCAGGAAACTGAAAGAGGAACAATGACGCTTTTGCAAAGCTGAGTTAGAGCTTTTCTTCTCAATCTACTTCTGGCTTGAAGTGAACTCTGTTCCTGAGCCTGCATCTGCTCTGTCATGTACACAATACACATTATATCCAGCTGTCATGCCATCACTGTTCAATAGCCTATTACTACTCATGCCTTTGAAGGGAGAAAGATTACCCCCATATTCTTGAAAAGTATTGAATCTCAAGTACTACAAATGCAGTTTCAAGATTAAAGCACTTTACAGTACTCCAAAAATGAGTTTTCGAATTAGGACTAGAATTAGCCTTTATTGTCACATACAGTTGGTTCTGCTACATGCGCGTTTAGATTAGATTAGATTACATTACATTACAGTGTGGAAACAGGCCCTTCGGCCCAACAAGTCCACACCGACCCGCCGAAGCAAAACCCACCCATACCCCTACATTTACCCCTTACCTAACACTACGGGCAATTTAGCATGGCCAATTCACCTGACCCTGCACATCTTTTGGACTGTGGGAGGAAACCGGAGCACCCGGAGGAAACCCACGCAGACACGGGGAGAACGTGCAAACTCCACACAGTCAGTCGCCTGAGGCGGGAATTGAACCCGGGTCTCAGGCGCTGTGAGGCAGCAGTGCTAACCACTGTGCCACCGTGCCGCCCACTTCAATGTGAATTGGCTTTAATGTGATTGAAGAACTTAGATTGTTATTTATAAAATGCGAACTTTCCTTATCTTTATTGGCTATAACACGATTTAAGTCCCATTGGTTTAAGTTGAGCTGCTATCATGTGATTTTCTTATAGTATGGGAACGGAACTATCGCATTGTATCAGAACAGACAGTATGCTAAATGAGTGCAGTGAAAAGTTTATAACTCAACACTTACAGCACTGAGAAATGTACCTAGGCACAGCTTCTTTATTTATAAGATCTTAGACAATAGAGAAATAAAATGTCCATCATTACCAATATAAAAGTTCAGTACAACAGACCATGCTGGCACCTAGCTTCCAGTCCACACCAGGCCCTAACTCCAGTCCGCACTGAACCCTAGCTCCAGTCTGCACTGGGCCCTGGCTGCAGTCCATAATGGGCCCTGGCTCCATCCGCACTGAACCCTGGCTGCAGTCCATAATGGGCCCTGGTTCCATCCGCACTGAACCCTGGCTGCAGTCGACACTGGGCCCTGGCTCCATCCGCACTAAACCCTGGCTGCAGACCGCACTGAACCCTGGCTGCAGTCCACACTGAGCCCTGGCTGCAGTCCACACTGAGCCCTGGCTGCAGTCCACACTGAGCCCTGGCTCCATCCGCACTGAACCCTGGCTGCAGTCCACACTGGGCCAGGCTCCATCCGCACTAAACCCTGGCTGCAGACCGCACTGAACCCTGGCTGCAGTCCACACTGAGCCCTGGCTGCAATCCACACTGAGCCCTGGCTCCATCCGCACTGAACCCTGGCTGCAGTCCACACTGGGCCTGGCTCCATCCGCACTGAACCCTGGCTGCAATCCGCACTGGGCCTGGCTCCATCCGCACTGAACCCTGGCTGCAATCCGCACTGAACCCTGGCTCCATCCGCACTGAACCCTGGCTCCATCCGCACTGAACCCTGGCTGCAGTCCACACTGGGCCTGGCTCCATCCGCACTGAGCTCTGGCTCCATTCGCACTGAACCCTGGCTCCATCCGCACTGAGCCCTGGCTCCATCCGCACTAAACCCTGGCTGCAGTCCGCACTGAACCCTGGCTGCAGTCCACACTGAACCCTGGCTGCAGTCCACACTGAGCCCTGGCTCCATCCGCACTGAACCCTGGCTGCAGTCCACACTGAGCCCTGGCTCCATCCGCACTGAACCCTGGCTGCAGTCCACACTGAGCCCTGGCTCCATCCGCACTGAACCCTGGCTGCAATCCGCACTGAACCCTGGCTCCATCCGCACTGAACCCTGGCTCCATCCGCACTGAACCCTGGCTGCAATCCACACTGAGCCCTGGCTGCAGTCCACACTGAGCCCTGGCTCCATCCGCACTGAACCCTGGCTGCAGTCCACACTGAGCCCTGGCTCCATCCGCACTAAACCCTGGCTGCAGTCCACACTGAGCCCTGGCTCCATCCGCACTGAACCCTGGCTGCAGTCCACACTGAGCCCTGGCTCCATCCGCACTGAACCCTGGCTGCAGTCCGCACTGAACCCTGGCTGCAGTCCACACTGAGCCCTGGCTGCAGTCCACACTGAGCCCTGGCTCCATCCGCACTGAACCCTGGCTGCAGTCCGCACTGGGCCCTGGCTCCAGTCCGCACCAGGCCATGGCTCCAGTCCACACAAGGCCCTGGCTACAGTCCGCATTGGGCCCTGGCTCCAGACCGCACCGAGCTCTGGCTCTAGTCCACACAAGGCCCTGGCCCCAGTCCACACTGGGCTTCACCACGAGGATCATGATGCCGGGAGATGCGATGAAATAAGTGATTAGATATTCTGTTTATTCGTGATGTGGGCTAAGGGGCAGATATTGACCAGTTTCCCTGAAAAGTTTCCGGGGATTTTTCACATTCATGTGAGAGGGCGGATTGGTTCTTGGTTTAACGCTAGCAGCTACAGGTGACCTGAGGAGCTGTGAGTCTGTGAAGGGAATCTGTGTCTAAAGTGCTTTAGGGCTGAAGAGCGGAGTGCTTTCTCCCTCGGGATACTTGCTGACTTGTGTGTCTCTCACTGTGCTGTGGTTACAACCTCCTCCAATCTCTCAACATTGCAAAAATTACAGAAACCATAGCTTTGAGCTTGGGTTCAGTTACTCAGTCTCTGGCCTTACCAGATCTGTTGCTGGTTAAGGGAGTCTGGTTTAATAAGGTTACACTAATTGAACGTTTGCTAAAGTTGGAAGGGAATTACTGACTTATTAATTCTATTAGAAACTTATGAATAGGAGTAGGTAATTTAGCCCATTTAACCTGCTCAACTATTTAATTAAATCATGGCTCACAATTGAAAAATTGGGGGAGACAGAGGCCTGTTGGTTTTATTGCTGGTCTGTTGATCCAGAGACCCAGATGATGTTCTGGGGGTCCCGGATTTGAACCCTGCCATGGCAGATGGAGGAATTTGAATTTCACAATAATCTGGAAATGAGAGTCTGATGATGACTTTGAAACCATTATTGATTGTCAAGAAAATCCCATGCGGTTCATTAATGTCCTTTAAGGAAAGAAAACTACCATCCTTACCTGGTCTGGCCTACATGTGGTTGATTCTTAACTGTTCTCTGGGCAATAAATGCTGGTCTAGCCAGTGATGCTTACAGGCCATAAATGATTTTTTAAAAAATTACCTCAATGCCACTTTCCCTCATTATCCTCATATCTCCATGCCCAGGCCCATGATCTGGGGACATAGGTTTGAATCCCATAGCAGCTGCTTTATAAATTCAATTTATTGAATTTAAATTTCAATAAATAAATCTGGAATTAGTCTCAGGAATGGTGAATGTGAAAGCATTGCCAATTGTCATAAAAATACATCTGTTTCACTCATTTCCTTTAGGGAAAGAAATCTGCTGTCCTTACCTCAGTCTGGCTTCCAACAAACTCCACACCAATAACATGTTTTACTCTAAACTGCTGGCTAGCAAATCATTCAGTTGCGGGGCAGTCAAGGATAGGTATCAAATGCTGGCAAGATACTCACATCCTGTGAAAGAATTGAGCAAAACTCTTGTGTCATTAGTTTCCTGAAATCTGCTTCTTGATCCTGCTCAATGACTGAGCTTCAACAAGATCTTTAACCTCAACTCTTTCAAAGAGCTAGCATTAACATGAAAGGCTGAATGGCCTCTATTCTGAGTGCTTGGTAGAATTCAAAAATTTTGTTTTAGAAACCAAAAAAATAGTGATTTAATAATTTGAGTCCTTCTGAAATGAATTTACTCATTAAACAGATTATTCAAAAATTCCATCTGCAGTAAAGAAAACTTTGCAACTCAACTTAGGAGTTATCTGGTGTTTTGGACCACACTGTAAAAAGAGAATAGCTTAAATCATTGTAACAACCACTGATGGTACAATTTGCTTTTTTGTTTTGGCTCTTAATTTTGGTGAAAAATTCACACTTAAATGGCCTCCTCTCTGTAACTGTTCACCCTCCTCTGCTGAATTCTTGCCTTGTACAAAGGAATAAAGATTCATCTTGAAAAATCCTCTTTGCTGCAATCAGTTTTTTAAAAATGTTTTTATTTTTCCAAATGGTTACTATTTCCTTCACTTGGGCATTTGTTTAAGCAATAGTTTAGTCTGCTTCTGATCCCTCCTCACATTCCTCAATCTCTGTGTGGGTAGCAGTTTGCTCTTTGCTCAATGTAAGTTCCAGCTGCAAAACAGAAACATCATCAGCTTGAAGGGCCCAGGGACAGTTGATAGTAACCTGCCCTTGATCTGTGTTGATGAGGACCTCCTGCAGACTGCGTCAGCATTTTGCAATGTAATGGTGAGCAGAATATGGCAGGAAAACCTAGTCCCATTTCCTGCCCCTTCACTGGGGAAAGAACAGGGCTCTACCCAGGCTTAACTCATGGCTAAGGGAGGGTTTTCCAGTGAAAATTGGAAATTTTTATTCATTCACAGGATGACAGTGTCACTGACCAGGCAGCATTTATTAACCAGAGGGCAGTTAAGAGTCAACCACATTGCTGTGGTTCTGGAGTCACATGCAGGGCAGACTGGGTAAGGATGGCAGTTTCCGCATAGGTCAAGGTTACCAACCTAATATAGCTTCTTCAACCATTCTCCAATCACAGCTTATCGCCCTAGTGTGCCCTGTGCCTTCAATGTTGTGCTTATTCAGCAAGGTCAGAAATTCACACAGAAATTTTCACATCCTTACAGCTCACTGGTAAAGGAACTGGATAGAACAGTCAGATTACACTTACAGTTGAGAACGAAAGGAACAAAGTTAGTGGGACAGATTTATCAAACATACAGCTGTGGTAAGGGAGGATATTCCCGGAAATACATTCAGGGAGGTTATCTGGGTGGAACTGAGAAATAAGAAAGGGATGATCACCTTATTGGGATTGTATTCTAGACCCCCCAATAGTCAGAGGGAAATTGAGAAACAAACTTGTAAGGAGATCTCAGCTATCTAAGAATAATAGGGTGGTTATGGTAGGGGATTTTAACTTTCCAAACATCGACTGAGACTGCCATAGTGTTAGAGGTTTAGGTGGAAGGGAATTTCTTAAGTGTGTACAAGACGATTTTCTGATTCAGTATGTGGATGTACCCACTAGAGAAGGTGAAAAACTTGACCTACTCTTGGAAATAAGGCAGGGCAGGTGACTGAGGTGTCAGTGGGGGAGCACTTTGGGGCCAGCGACCATAATTCTATTCGTTTTAAAATAGTGATGGAAAAGGATAGACCAGATCTAAAAGTTGAAGTTCTAAATTGGAGAAAGGCCAATTTTGACGGTAAAAGGCAAGAACTTTCTAAACTGAGCTGAAAATGTGTTGCTGGAAAAGCGCAGCAGGTCAGGCAGCATCCAGGGAACAGGAGAATCGACGTTTCGGGCATAAGCCCTTCTTCAGGAATGAGGAAAGTTTGTCCAGCAGGCTAAGATAAAAGGTAGGGAGGAGGGACTTGGGGGAGGGGCGTTGGAAATGCGATAGGTGGAAAGAGGTCAAGGTGCAGTGTGATGTAACTGAAATTATACATTGAAGAATTGATTGTCTGTTAAGCCTTTCATTTGTTAGAATACAGTGATAGTTTCACTTCTTTCATGTGTAAATCACAAAACCTTTTTTTAAAGTTGCATTCTCGGGTTAGCTGTTAACAATGGTGATAGCTAGACAATATGTTGAAGGTGTTAGCCCCCTGTGTTCTCTGTCTATGACCTGATGTTTAGATTGATTCCAATCTAAAAAGTGAAATAACAGAGTTTTACATAAATTCATGCAGTTTTTGAGCTCAGAGTTCGACATGAATCTATGTGGTTTTTGAGCAAAGTGCAAAGTAACTTTGTACCAAAAAGATTCACCACACACAATATATATGTGTGCATGTGGGTCTTTGTCTGTCTGTGTGTGTGTCTGTCTGGGGTGGGGGTTGTGAGTGTGAGAAAGTGTGTGCATGTGTGTGTGTGTGTGTGTGTGTAGTGAGTGCAGAGTGTCTTAAGTCTGTGAGGGGGTGTATGTGTGGGAGTCTGTGTGTCTATAAGGGTGTGTGTGGGTATCTGTGTGTGTGCGCGTCTGTGTGTATCTGTGTCAGTGTGCATGTGAGAGTGTGTGTGTGTGTGTAGGAATATCTGTGTGTGTGTGTAGTGCAATGGTGATCACCTGTAACGTGACATGAACCCAAGGTCCTCCTGGGAGACAGACACACACACAGACAGACAAAGACCCACATACACACATATATATTGGGTGTGGTGATTTTTTTTGGTACAAAGTTACATTGCACTTTGCTCAAAAACCACATAGATTCATGTTGAACTCTGAGCTCAAAAACTGCATGAATTTATGTAAAACTCTGTTATTTCACTTTTTAGATTGGAATCAATCTAAACATCAGGTCATAGACAGAGAACACAGGGGGCTAACACCTTCAACATATTGTCTAGCTATCACCATTGTTAACAGCTAACCCGAGAATGCAACTTTAAAAAAAGGTTTTGTGATTTACACATGAAAGAAGTGAAACTATCACTGTATTCTAACAGATGAAAGGCTTAACAGACAATCAATTCTTCAATGTATAATTTCGGTTACATCACACTGCAAATTTTTGCTATAAATTCTGTGTTAGGATCGAGCCCTCCACAAACACCTGATGAAGGAGCGTTGCTCCGAGAGCTAGTGTGCTTCCAATTAAACCTGTTGGACTATAACCTGGTGTTATGTGATTTTTAAGTATGTCAGGTATAGACAGGATAGATCGAGTGAATCCTTAGAAGAGTATAAAGGAAGTAGGAGTATACTTAAGAGGGAAATCAGGAGGGCAAAATGGGGACATGAGATAGCTTTGGCAAATAGAATTAAGGTGAATCAAAAGGGTTTTTACAAATATATTAAGGACAAAAGGGTAACTAGGGAGAGAATAGGGGCCCTCAAAGATCAGCAAGGCGGCCTTTGTGTGGAGCCACAGAAAATGGGGGAGATACTAAATGAATATTTTGCATCAGTATTTACTGTGGAAAAGGATATGCAAGATATAGACTGTAGGGAAATCGATGGTGACATCTTGCAAAATGTCCAGATTACAGAGGAGGAAGTGCTGGATGTCTTGAAACGGTTAAAGGTGGATAAATCCCCAGGACCTGATCAGGAATAAAAGAATGACTAGGGTAGGAATAGAGGAGAAAGTGAGGTCTGCAGATGCTGGAGATCAGAGCTGGAAATGTGTTGCTGGAAAAGCGCAGCAGGTCAGGCAGCATCCAGGGAACAGGAGAATCGACGTTTCGGGCATAAGCTCTTCTTCAGGAATTCCTGAAGAAGGGCTTATGCCCGAAACGTCGATTCTCCTGTTCCCTGGATGCTGCCTGACCTGCTGCGCTTTTCCAGCAACACATTTCCAGCTAGGGTAGGAATAGGTCCAGTCAAGGATAGTAGTGGGAAGTTGCGTGTGGAGGCTGAAGAGATTGGGGAGACACTGAATGAATACTTTTCGTCAGTATTCACTCAGGAACAGGACATTGTTGTCAATGTGAATACTGAGTCACAATTAAGTAGAATGAATGGCTTTGAGGTATATAGGGAAGAAGTGTTGGAAATTCTGGAAAGGGTGAAAATAGATAAGTCCCCTGGACCTGATGGCATTTATCCTAGGATTCTCTGGGAAGCAAGGGAGGAGATTGCAGAGCCATTGGCCTTGATTTTTATGTCCTCGTTGTCTACAGGAGTAGTGCCAGGAGACTGGAGGCTAGCAAATGTGGTTCCCTTGTTCAAGAAGGGGAGTAGGGATAATCCTAGTAACTATAGGCCAGTGAGTCTCACTTCTGTTGTGGGCAAAGTCTTAGAGAGAATTGAGGAGAAAGTGAGGTCTGCAGATGCTGGAGATCAGAGCCGGAGATGTGTTGCTGGAAAAGCGCAGCAGGTCAGGCAGCATCCAGGAAACAGGAGAATCGATATTTCGGGCATAAGCCCTTCTTCAGGAAGGGCTTATGCCCGAAACATCGATTCTCCTGTTCCCTGGATGCTGCCTGACCTGCTGCGCTTTTCCAGCAACACATCTCCGGCTCTTAGAGAGAATTGTAAGGGATAGGATTTATGAACATCTGGATAGGAATAATGTGATCAAGGATAGTCAGCATAGTTTTGTGAAGGGCAGGTCGTGCCTCACAAACCTTATTGAATTCTTTGAGAAGGTGACTAAGGAGGTGGACGAGGGGAAAGCTGTAGATGTGGTGTATATGGATTTTAGTAAGACGTTTGATAAGGTTCCCATGGTAGGCTACTTCAAAAATACGGAGGTATGGCATTGAGGGTGAGTTGGAGGTTTGGATTAGGAATTGGCTGGCTGGAAGAAGACAGAGGGTAGTAGTTGATGGTAAAGGTTCATCTTGGAGTGCCGTTACTAGCGGTGTTCCGCAAGGATCTGTTTTAGGACCATTGCTGTTTGTCATTTTTATAAATGACCTGGAGGAGGGGCTAGAAGGTTGGGTGAGCAAGTTTGCGGATGATACCAAAGTCGGAGGAGTTGTTGACAGTGAGGAAGGATGTGGCAGGTTACAGCGGGATATAGATAAGCTGCAGAACTGGGCAGAAAGGTGGCAAATGGAGTTCAATGTAGGTAAGTGTGAGGTGATTCACTTTGGTAAGAGTAACAAAAAGACGGGGTACTGGGCTAATGGTCGGATACTTGGTAGTGTAGATGAGCAGAGGGATCTTGGTGTCCATGTACACAGATCTTTGAAAGTTGCCACCCAGGTAAATAGTGCGGTGAAGAAGGCATATGGCGTACTGGCTTTTATTGGTAGAGGAATTGAGTTCCGGAGTCCTGAGGTCATGTTGCAGTTGTATAAGACTCTGGTGTGGCCGCATCTGGAGTATTGTGTGCAGTTTTGGTCGCCATACTATAGGAAGGATGTGGAGGCACTGGAACGGGTGCAGAGGAGGTTTACCAGGATGTTGCCTGGTATGGTAGGAAGATCGTATGAGGAAAGGCTGAGGCACTTGGGGTTGTTTTCATTGGAGAAAAGAAGGTTTAGGAGTGACTTGATAGAGGTGTACAAGATAATTAGGGGTTTAGATAGGGTTGACCGTGAGAACCTTTTTCCACTTATGGAGTCAGCTATTACGAGGGGGCATAGCTTTAAATTAAGGGGTGGTAGGTATAGGACAGATGTTAGGGGTAGGTTCTTTACTCAGCGAGTCGTGAGTTCATGGAATGCCCTGCCAGTAGCAGTGGTGGACTCTCCCTCTTTATGGGCATTTAAGCGGGCATTGGATAGGCATATGGAGGATAGTGGGCTAGTGTAGGTTAGGTGGGCTTGGATCAGCGCAACATCGAGGGCCAAAGGGCCTGTACTGCGTTGTATTCTTCTATGTTCTATGTTCTATGTTCTAGGTGTACCCGAGAGCTCTGTGGGAAGTTAGAGAAGTGATTGCTGGGCCCTTTGCTGAGATATTTGCATCATTGATAGTCACAGGTGAGGTGCCGGAAGACTGGAGGTTGGCAAATGTGGTGCCACTGTTTAAGAAGGGTGGTAAGGACAAGCCAGGGAACTATAGACCGGTGAGCCTGACCTCGGTGGTGGGCAACTTGTGGAGGGAATCCTGAGGGACAGGATGTACATGTATTTGGAAAGGCAAAGACTGATGAGGGATAGTCAACATGGCTTCATGCGTGGGAAATCATGTCTCACAAACTTGATTGCATTTTTTGAAGAAGTAACAAATAAGATTGATGAGGGCAGAGCAGTAAATGTGATCTATATGGACTTCAGTAAGGCATTCAACAGGGTTCCCCATGGGAGACTGATTAGCAAGGTTAGATCTCATGGAATACAGGGGGAACTAGCCATTAGGATACAGAATTGGCTCAAAGGTAGAAGACAGAGGGTGGTGGTTGTGGTGTAAAAATTATGTCCCAATACATGTGTGAATCATAATGTAACACATGTATTGGGCCAAGCAGTGGAATGTGGTGAAACGGTTAAAAATTATGTCCCAATACATGTGTGAATCTAACCGGAATGGAGGTGTTGCTTAGTCCCGTGTGAATCTTATTACACACCTCCCCGTGTGAATCTTCTTATCTGTATGTAACCAGAATGGAATGTGTTTTTTAGCCTTGCTCTGCTGTTCACATGAATGTTTATATCTGGAAAAGAGTATATCAGCTGGAAAAGTCTCCAGTTCGGTGAGTCTGCTCCGGGGTTACGTTTAACCGCCGAGCGTGGGTTGTTGGCAACCGCTCTACGAGAACTGACGGCTCCCAGTTCCGGTACATGTAGAGTGAGTATAAGCCAGACCCGTTGTAAGTATCAGCTGGAAAAGTCTCCAGTTCGGTGAGTCTGCTCCGGGGTTGCGTTTAACCGCCGAGCGTGGGTTGTTGGCAACCGCTCTACGAGAACCGACGGCTCCCAGTTCCGGTAACATGTAGAGTGAGTATAAGCCAGACCCGTTGTAAGTATGAGACCTGGTTGTGGCGACGCTGCGGGGAATAAAATGCTCATATTCTAGCAGACTCGCCTCTTGGTCGTTTGTTCTGTGTCAGACTACTCTCCTACGAACCTGACCTTGAGAATTTTTTAAAACATTTGGCGCAGCGAGCAGGGTCAATCGCAATTGAGGAGAGATTTTGATACAGAACAATGTTTTGGAAAAAGACTAAGAAACCAGAAGAACAAACTGTGGAGGTCCCGACCGTCCCGGGATGGCATGGACCGTGGCATGACGTGGCAGTTTGTTTGAGAAATGGTGGGGGGCGACCGGAGGAACCCCAGGGTCGCTGCTGTCCACCCTTGAGAGGATCCCAGTCCTGCCGAAGAACCCCTTGCCTGGGGTACAGCGGAGGATGTGGGCATGTCCAAAAAGCTGAAGCGGAGTTAACAGTATTGAATGGGATTGAACTGAACTGAACTGAGTGGAACTGAAGTGAATCAAATTGAACGGAACAAAATGGAACTGAGCTAAATTGAATTGAAATGGACGGAACTGAATTGAACTACACTGAATTGACTGAACTGAAATTAACTGAAACGAATTGAACTGAATTAAGCATAATGTAACACATGTATTGGGCCAAGCAGTGGAATGTGGTGTAAAAATTATGTCCCAATACATGTGTGAATCATAATGTAACACATGTATTGGGCCAAGCAGTGGAATGTGGTGAAACGGTTAAAAATTATGTCCCAATACATGTGTGAATCTAACCGGAATGGAGGTGTTGCTTAGTCCCGTGTGAATCTTATTACACACCTCCCCGTGTGAATCTTCTTATCTGTATGTAACCAGAATGGAATGTGTTTTTTAGCCTTGCTCTGCTGTTCACATGAATGTTTATATCTGGAAAAGAGTATATCAGCTGGAAAAGTCTCCAGTTCGGTGAGTCTGCTCCAGGGTTACGTTTAACCGCCGAGCGTGGGTTGTTGGCAACCGCTCTACGAGAACTGACGGCTCCCAGTTCCGGTAACATGTAGAGTGAGTATAAGCCAGACCCGTTGTAAGTATGAGACCTGGTTGTGGCGACGCTGCGGGGAATAAAATGCTCATATTCTAGCAGACTCGCCTCTTGGTCGTTTGTTCTGTGTCAGACTACTCTCCTACGAACCTGACCTTGAGAATTTTTTAAAACAGTGGTGGAGGGTTGTTTTTCAGACTGGAGGCCTGTGACCAGTGGAGTGCCACAAAGATCGGTGCTGGGCCCTCTACCTTTTGTCATTTACAAAAATGATTTGGATGCGAGCATAAGAGGTACAGTTAGTAAGTTTGCAGATGACACCAAAATTGGAGGTGTAGTGGACAGCGAAGAGGGTTACCTCAGATTACAACAGGATCTGGACCAGATGGGCCAATGGACTTAGAAGTGTCTGATGGAGTTTAATTCAGATAAATGCGAGGTGCTGCATTTTGGGAAAGCAAATCTTAGCAGGATTTATACACTTAATGGTAAGGTCTTCGGGAGTGTTGCTGAACAAAGAGACCTTGGAGTGCAAGTTCATAGCTCCTTGAAAGTGGAGTCGCACATAGATAGGATAGTGAAGAAGACGTTTGGTATGTTTTCCTTTATTGGTCAGAGTACTGAGTACAAGAGTTGGGAGGTCATATTGCAGCTGAACAGGACATTGGTTAGGCCACTGTTGGAATATTGTGTGCAATTCTGGTCTCCTTCCTATCGGAAAGATGTTGTGAAACTTGAATTGGTTCAGAAAAGATTTACAAGAATGTTGCCAGGGTTGGAGGACCTGAGCTACAAGGAGAGGCTGAACAGGCTGGGGCTGTTTTCCCTGGAGCGTCGGAGGCTGAGGGGTGACCTTATAGAGGTTTACAAAATTATGAGGGGCATGGATAGGGTAAATAGGCAAAGTCTCTTTCCTGGGGTGGAGGAGCCCAGAACTAGAGGGCATAGATTTAGGGTGAGAGGGGAAAGATATAAAAGAGACCTAAGAGCCAACTTTTTCACGCAGAGGGTGGTGCGTGTATGGAATGAGCTGCCAGAGGATGTGGTGGAGGCTGGTACAATTGCAACATTTAAGAGGCATTTGGATGGGTATATGAATAGGAAGGTTTGGAGGGATATGGACCGGGTGCTGGCAGTTGGGACTAGATTGGGTTGGGATTTCTGTTCGGCATGGACGGGTTGGACCGAAGGGTCTGTTTCCATGCTGTACATCTCTATGACTCTGTGACTCTATTTGCATCAGAAAATTACAATGAATGCTTATAAAGGGGAGAAATTTCAGGGATGTGGAGAGGGAGAAACCCAGATTGTGGGACGGACAGAAACTAATTGGAAAGCACTTTCCCAGGCAGGATGCGTAAAAAGGTCTGTTTCTGCACTGTCGAACTTTTAAGAATTTATGTATCAACAAAGCCTTTAACTAGCAGGCATTATTGTTTGCAAATGTAGGAAACAACATTTTCACCAACTTAGAGAGTAAAGTGTAAACTGTTCCCTAAACCTAAAATTTTCACAGTGCTCTCACCATTATAGAATCAGTGCAGGGCTGTTCTTGTGATAGGCCTGTGTCACACGTTGCTATATTTCAGGATAAGTTGTCCAAGGTGCTTTGTAACAAAACCAGACGAATCCGCAAAGTATCAGAGCAGACTGGGTGAAATAGTGGCTGCATATTTGAGAAGCTGCGAGGATCGTCCCAGGAAACCTAAGGGTAGTGATTTGCTGAAGCCAATTTCAGGAATCCAGGACCGTAGGAGAGTTTGAACAAAGGCTTCCTTCTCTCGCTCCTCGCCCCATGGATCGAGAGACTCAGGCAACAAGCCATTGAGCTGGGAGCTACCTCAGAAGCCAGTGACAAAGTTTGTTTTTAATTTTTAAAAATGAAGCAGTATGTATTCTTCCCAAGGAAAACAACTCAGACTGTGACAACTCGCAGTGAAACATGACAAATATTTAAAAATGGAAAGGTGCGAGATGTTCCAGAGGGAAAGATTGGCTGGAAGTAGAGGGAGCCAATTCATTTTCCACTTTCCTATTGTTGCAAAAGTGCTTTAAACTTTGCAATTTCCTACTTTCTGCTGAGCGACTTGTGATTGCGGATCCTTCTCAACAGGAACTGATCTCAGAGATTACTATCAGGTCGAAAATCTGCCTCAGTTATTTCTCAAACATTTCCAGAAGCAGTTTTTTTTAAAAACAGCTGATGTTATTACTGAAAATTTCTGTATGAATTAAAACTGCTGCAGCTGCTACTTCTAGCTACCAACTTTACACATTTACTGGAGTCATCTCTGCCTCCTCCTTTGTGATATCTGTCATCCACATCCGCTTGGGTGGACTCACCCCTTTCTGTTACCCCCCCTTTGAAGAGAGAGAGAGATCACTGTAACCCACTCTCAGATCTGGGATGGCCCCAGTCTCCATGTTTTAGTGTCTGAGTGTCACTTTGTAGAGATCTTTCTCTCCTGCAATTTAAATTATGTCATCATTTATGTTAGTTTAATTTTTAAACTTCATTAATTTAATTAATGAGATTGATTAATTAAAAATAAAAGGCAGCTAAGCTCAGAACCAATCAGAAGTATATCACCTTCACGAGGTTTAATTCTTTCCAATTCTGAAAAATGTTCAGTTTTAGGTTTTGCATTTTTTTTCTCTAATTTTCCCCTGAAAGGAAGATTTGCAATTATATAGTGCTGTGCGTTACCATCAATGTGTCTCAGTGATAGAACATAGAACTGTACAGCACAGGATCAGGCCCTTTGGCCAACAATGCTGGGCCGAATATGACGACAAATGAAGTTAATCTCTTCTGCCTGCCCTCGATCCATATCCCTCCATTCCTTGCTTATTCATATACTTATCTAAAAGCCGAGAGTGTGTTGCTGGGGGAAGTGCAGCAGGTCAGGCAGCATCCAAGTCCATTCCTCTGCCCTGAAGCTCTTCAGCCACTTGCTCAAGCAGACCCGCTACCACAGCCACATCTCCTTCCTCAGTGCCTGCTACAGAACCGTCTGGTCCCACATGGACTCCAGACCACCTTCAGACCAACACAGTTTGCACCTGAACGGGATACCGAGTACACACTACAAAGAAACGTTGATTCTCCTGCTCCTCGGATGCTGCCTGACCTGCTGTGCTTTCCCAGCAGCACACTCTCCACTCTGATGTCCAGTCCTCACTTTCTCCTAGCTTATCTGAATGCCCCCTATCATACCTGCCTCCACTACCACCCCGGCAGCACGGTCCAGGCACTCATTTACTTGCTCCTTAAAGTGCCAAGCAATATGTCAGTGTGTTACAGCCAGTGGAGGACATTTTGTAGGGTTATTGTTGTCGGCTGTCCCTCCACTCAACGGTGGTGCCTGCTTAGGGTCATGCTTTTGTGCTGTGGGTCTTGACCTGATTGGACAGGGCGATTCTTAACCTGAAAGTCTGTGTGTGGTCAGCTCAGGACCTCCCAGCCCACAGAGGGCACAGGAGAGCAGGATTCCTTTTCTTTCTGAAGTGCAGTCAATGCTGTAGTACAGAAAATGCAGCTGCTCGCTTTGCACCATGTGATAATGACCAAACAATCTGTTTTTGAGAAAATATTGGCTAAGACAGCAGGAAGAACTCCTACGGAATTTTATACATCCACCAGTCAGGCAGATTAGATTATTATCCATCAACAGTTCTACATTTCAGTAGCAGTTTCTGTCTGATGCTGCTTCCCAGTTGCATCCTCTTCATCGTCCAACACCTTACCACCTGCCACTCCTGTCCATTGGGGAGAATGGGGCCAAAGGTTGTGTCAAAGAATGTGTTGCTGGAAAAGTACAGCTGGTCAGGCAGCCTCCGAGGAGCAGGAGAATCAACGCATCGAGCATAAGCACCTCATCAGGAATGACTCCTTATTGGTAGCCTTCTTGTCTCTGAGTGAGCAGGTCAAGGGCCAGAGTCTCATGTCTGAGTTTGAACTCGAGAATGATGCCTCAGTGCAGTACTGAGGGAGTGCTGCACAGTCAGAAGCGCCCTGTTGATGCTGAGGCATTAAATCAAGGCCTTCAGATGAGATAAAGAAAAATCCTGAAACTGCTTTTGTAAATATGATTAAATCAGATTCTCTGTTAATTTTCTTGTGGCTGTCCGTGGGATCTTACAACGTACATAATGATTAATGTATTTCTTATGTTACAAAGTGACTGAACTTCAACAATACTTTATTGCCTGGAAAGTTCTGTAGCACATCCTGAAGGTATGGATATAAATGGAGGGTCCTTTTTTAATCAATTGAGCAGATGTTGAGTTAATTACACATTTGCTTTTTCTTAGGTGCTAATTAGTAAATTGGTAGCGAGAAGTAGTAGCTTCCTCACATATTGGCTTGTGATTTAGTTACTTATCTGAAAGATTCAGAGAAAATAAATTGGGATGCTTAGGTTTTGTAGTTTATCAGTATCCTGTTCTCATTTGAATCTTGTGAAGCTATTGGTGGAACATGCTGGAGGGGCCGGATAGACAATTGAAAATAAGACAAATAAGAGAAGCAAAGAGACAGTATGAGAGGAGATTGGCAGCTAACCTAAAAAAAATGCATTTAGAAATTTTTTATGGGCATGTCAGAGGGAGGAGAGGACCCAATTTGGAATCAAGAAAGGTTTTTTTGCCTGAAAGAATATCGCATGTCTGAGATACTAAATTAGAGATTAGATTAGATTAGATTCCCTACAGTGTGGAAACAGGCCCTTCGGCCCAACAAGTCCACACCGACCCTCCGGAGAGCAACCCATACAGATCCATTTCCCTACATTTATCCCTGACTAATGCACCTAACACTACTGACAATTTAGCATGGCCAATTCATCTGACCTGCACATCTTTGTGACTGTGGGAGGAGACTGGAGCACCCGGAGGAAACCCACACAGACACGGGGAGAATGTGCAAACTCCACACATGCCCGAGACGGGAATTGAACCCGGGTCCCTGGTGCTGTGAGGCAGCAGTGCTAACCACTGAGCCACTGTTCCGCCCCCAAGGATATCAAGGGTATGTCACGGTAAAACAGGAGGTAGTGCAGACACAACCGCAGTTCTTCATTTTTTGCTGATGCCAGAAACCAGAAACAAAAGCAGAAGTGTCATTGGAACCAAAACATTAGCTCTGCTTTCTCTCTCCACAGATGTTTCCACATCTGCTGACATTCTCCGGCAATTTCTATTTTCATTCAGACATGTAACAGGTTTAAAATTGATAAAGAGGAGGAACAGGATAGGCTGGTCATTGCATTGAGTACAGTATAGGAGTTGGGAGGTCATGTACAGGACATTGGTTAGGCCACTTATGGAATACTGCACTCACTTCTGGTCTCTTCCCTAATAGGAAGGATGTTGTGAAACTTGAAAGGGTTCAGAAAAGATTTACAGTGATTTTGCCAGGGTTGAAGGGTTTGAGCTACAGGGAGATGGCTGAATAGACTATTTACCCTGGAGTGTCAGAAGCTGAAAGGTGACCTTATAGATGTTTATAAAATCATGAGAGGTATGGACAGGGTGAATAGCCAAAATCTTTTCCCCAGAGTAGGGGAGTCCAAAACTAGAGGGCATAGGTTTAAGGTGAGAGGGGAAAGATTTAAAAGGAACCTAAGGAGCAATGTATTCACTCAGAGGGTGGAGCGTGTATGGAATGAGCTGCCAGAAGAGGCTGGTACAATTGAAACATCTAAAAGGCATCTAGATAGGTATATGAAAGGAAGCGTTCAGAGGGATATGGGCCAAGTGCTGGTGAATGGGATTAGATTAATTAAGGATATCTGATTGGCATGGATGAGTTGGACTGAAGGGTCTGTTTCTGTGCTGTACATCTATGATTCTACGTCTGAAGGTGGATAAAAGACCGGGTCAAGATGAGATCTTTCTCAGAAAGGTGAGAGTAGAAAATGTGGAATCACTGACTATAACTTCCTAGTCTTTCTTTTACATAGTGCCAGAAGACTAGCAAATTGCAAATATGACACCCTTGTTCAAAAGGAGAGTAAAAATAAGTCAAGCAAGCACACACTAATTAGTTTAACCTGAGTGGTGAGAAAGCTTTTAGAAATAATAATTCAGCATAAAATCCTGGCTGTGCATCTTAGAGGGAACACTGGTCACTAGTTAGTTAACGAAAGTCAGCATGGATCTATTGAGGGAAAATCATGTTGAACTAACTTGCTGGAGTTTTGTCAAGAGATTAACAGTGAGCCTTGATAAGGGTTAATGTTATTGATATGTTATATATGGACTTCCCAAAGACATTTAATAACCTGCTGTACAACAGACATGTGGACAAATGCAGAGCTCATGGAATAAAAGGTACAGTAGCAAATGGAATTGGAATTGGCTGAGTAACAGCCAACCGTGAGTAGTGGTAAATGGTTGTTTCTTCAGACAGGAGTAAGATTTATAGCAAAATTCCTAAAGTGTAAATGTTAGATCCCCAACTCTTCTTGATATATTCCGGAGCTAAACCCTGGTGGGAACGATTTCAATTCACAGGTGATACAAAACTTGAAAGTAATGTGAACTGTGAGGAGGATAGTGTAGAGCTGCAAAAGAACATGCATTGGTGGACAAGTGGCAGATGAAATTTAATGCCACAAGTGGGAAATGATTGATTTTGGTTGGAAGAATGCGGGGAAACAATATAAAATAAGGATTATAATTCTATAGGTGCAGAGGGACGTAGATATATTTGCGTAGATATTAATGAAGATAAAATAAATGAAGAACTGTGAATGCTGAAATCTGGAGCAAAAGCAGAAGTTGCTGGAGAAACACAGCACCTCTGGCAGCATCTGTGGGGAGAAAGCAGAGTTATCTCCATCTCCATCATTGATGGTAACATGACAAGTTGAGATCTTGGTTAGTAGAGCATAAGCTATTCTGGGTTTTCTAAATAAGAGCACAGAGCACAAAAACAGTGAACTTATGTTAAATTTGTCTGAAAGACTCATTTGGTCTCAACTGGAGTATTGCTTCCAGTTCTGTGCACCAGTGCTGGGAGGATGTGAAGATCTTGGAAAGTTCACAGGAATGATTCCAGAGATGGGGAGCTTTAGTTACATAGATTGATTGAAGAAATGGGGCAGTCGTCTTCAGAGACTAGAAGATTGAGAGGAAATTTGATAGACGTGTTCAAAATCATGAGAGGTCCGGACAGAATTGATAGGGAGAAACTGATCCCATTGGTGGAGACATCAAGAGTGAGAGCACATAGATTTAAGGAAGTTAAGAAGATGCAATGATGACATGAGGAAAATCATTTTAATACAGCAGGTGGTCAGGATTTGAATATGCTGCTTAAAGGTGTGATGGAGGTAGCTCAATATAGACTTTAAAAGGGATCAGAACTGGAAAGATTTGCAGAGCAAGAGGATGGCAACAAGTGGCTCTTGTAGTGAGCCATCACAGACACGTGGACTGAGCGGCCTCTTTCCATGCTGTCATAATTCAGTGATTGTGTACCTGGCTCTATTGTAGTTACCATCACATGATGTAACAAGGTGGTGCTATGTTCAGTGTTGCTTCAACCCGGTTGCTCTCGGAATGATTCAGTAACTGGAAATTGGTTTTGTTAATAGTACAAAAGGAACATTAACAGATCAGAAGTCAGCTCACACCCTGTTGTGGGCAAGGTTTTAATATATGGATTTCAATAGAGTCAGAGAGTCTTAGAGATGGAAATAGACCCTTTGGCCCAACTCGTCCTTGCTGATATCCTAAATAAATCTAGTCCTATTTGTCATTGTATTATTGAGGACTCCCTGAGTGTGCTGAGTTCACATTCGAGGTAATGGAAGGGGCTGTGGAAGGTAAAACAAAATAACAAGGAACATAGGAAGAAGGCCATTCAGCCCATTGAGCATGCTCACCATTCAAAACAATCATTGGCTGATATCCTCTTCAGCGTCTTTTTCCCCAACCTTTTTTCCATATCAATTTATGTCATTGATATTTAGCAATCTATCAATCTCTACTTTTAACATATTCGATGGCAGAGCTTTCACAGCCCTCTGGGTTAGTGCAATCCAAAAATTCACAGCCCTCTGAGCAAAGTTCTTTTTCCTCATGTTGGTCCTAAGTAGCTATCCCCTTAGTTTTAAATTGTGTCCTTGGTTCAGACTCCCCAACCAAGGGAAACATCTTACCTGCATCTACCCTGACTATCCCGTTCTGTATTTTTGTAAGTTATAATGAGTTTGTCTTTTTGAAACTTGAGAGAATACAGACCTAGCTTGGCCAATCTCTCTCCATAGGGCAGCCTGCCATCCAGGGACAGTTCTGGTGGACCTCCATTGCTCTCTCCCGATGGCAGTTATATCCTTTATAAGGTAAGAGGACTCAGACTGCACACAGTACTCCAGGTACAGGTCTAACCAAACTCCTATACAATTGAAATAAGACTGCACCACTCCTGTGCTCAAGTCCTCTTGTAATAAAGGTCAACGTTACATTATGATTTGGAGATGCCGGTGTTGGACTGGGGTGTAGAAAGTTAAAAATCACACTATAACCTGGTGTTGTGTGATTTTTAACATTACATTAGACTTCATAATAACTGCAACCACATGTTAGTCTTCATGGATGTATTGCCAAGGACAGCCAGATAAAGTCAATAACTCCATGTCGTTTACAATACGGACTGCGCTGAAGATTGAACAATCAATTTCTGCTGGTGGCAATTGGGAGAGCAAGAGAAAAAGCAAGCACAGGAAAGGCTTTTAAGGGAGATCTGGGTATAATTCGACTCCACGCTTGATTTCCGAAATTGTCCGGCTGCAGTGTTTGCCAAGTCTGGCTTCAATGGTGACTCCTTACCTCAGAGGCAGAAGGTGTCAGATTCAGATCTCCCTTGGTCTCCAAACTGCAAGCAGGTTTCTTGTGACATCTCCCCTCACCACCATTCCCTTCCTGTTTCATTATGTAGGCTGCAGCAGCCATGAAAACCCAACCACTGTACAGGACCAACCCTGTACAGGTGCGACTGTGCTATTGACCAGTGTGGAGGTGAGTCAGTCTGAAGGGAAGAGTTAGTAAGTACACAGTACAGCAACTGTGAGGACAGCAGAAAACTACATTCCTGCCCAATATTTCCACAGGATTGGGGCTGACTCTCATGGGCTATGATGTATGATTTTAATCCTGAACCAAGCTTCCTGACTCCTGGGGGCAGTAAGGACCTACAAACAGCTGAGGCAGCTGCTGATTCTGGGGGGTATCTTCAATTTGCCCTTATTTCCAATGTCATTCCCCTGAATGAGTGATGTTCCCTTTCCTGCAAACCCCCACTGTATTAATAAGGTATTTCAAAAAGGGTTTTACAGTCATTTCCTCTTTGCTGCAGAATATGAGTTGTTTTTTATTTACTTTGTCTGTTGCATTTGTGTGGGTTGAAGTTTATCTGTGAATTTATCCTCTTTCATGAAACAAGGGCAACATGTGATTTGTTTTCCTCTGTGGAGTAGTTGCTGGTTTGAGTGTGAATTGTTGGTGCAGGGATGGTCAGATTGCTTCTTTGATTGGCTGCCCATTTTGGGCATTTTCTGGCCATCCAATGCCCACCGAGAGCTCCAGTACGATGAAATAACGCACATGTTTCTGACCTATGAGAGACCCCCTAGCCTCCTCTAAAAGGTGGCACCTCTGACAGTGTAGCACTCCCTCAGTTCTGCATGGGGAGTGGCACCCTGGGTTATATTCTCCAGGGGAAATTGAACACCCCAACCTTTAGAACTGGGACGTACAGTGTGCCAGTTCTCTGCTGTAAGACTATGTTAAGGGGCTCCATTTGAGGTTCTTGCTCAAAAGGATCACTGAAGAGCAGAAGAAACTTTACTGTTCATTAAAACTTTGCAGAAATTTGTGCAGTCCTAATTACTGGATATAATGTCCTACCTGAGCGTAACCATAAGACATAGGAGCAGAAATTAGGCCATTCAGCCCATCGAGTCTGCTCCACCATCCAATCATGTCCGATAAGTTTATCAACCCCATCTTCCTGCTTTCCCCCTGTAATCCTTGATCCCTTGGATACTCAAGAACCTATCTATCTCAATCTTAAATTTACTCGTCATGACTTGGAGTTAACGGTGTTAGACTGGAGTGGATAAAATTAAAAATCACGCAGCACCAAGTTATAGTCCAACAGGATTATTTAGAAACACTAGCTTTCGGAGCACTGCTCCTTCATCAGGCAGTTCATCAGGATGAAGGAGCAGCGCTTCGAAAGCGAGTGTTTCTAAATAAACCTGTTGGACTATAACCTGGTGCTGTGTGATTTTTAACTTAAATATACTCAATGATCTGGCTTCACCACCTTCTGTGGCAATGGATTCCATAGATTCCCTACTCTTTGGCTGAAGAAGTTTCTCCTTATCTCCGTCTAAAAGGCCTTCCCTTTACTCTAAGGATGTGCCCTCGGGTCCTAGTCTCTCCAACCAATGGGAACATCTTCCCAACATCCACTCTGTCCAGGCCATTCAGTATCCTGTAAGTTTCAGTTAGATCCCCCTCATTCTTCTAAACTCCATCGAGTATAGACTCAGAATCCTCAAACATTCCTCACATGTGAAGCTTTCATTCGTGGGACCATTCTCAAGGGCCTCCTCTGAACACACTCCAGGGCCAGTACATCCTTCCTGAGATATGGGGCCTAAAACTGTACACAACACTCCAAATATGGTCTGACCAGAGTCTTATAGAGCCTCAGTAGTACATTCCTGCTTTTATATTCAAGTCCTCTCAAAATAAATGCCATCATTGCATTTGCCTTCCTAATTACTGACTCAACCTGCGAGTTTACCTAGAGAGAATCCTGGGCTAGAACTCCCAAGTCTCTTTGCACTTCAGATTTCTGAATTCCTTCCCCATTTAGAAAATAGTCTCTATTCTTCCTATCGAAGTGTATGACCCCACATTGTACTCCATCTGCCACATCTTTGCCCACTCTTCTAAGCTGTCCAAATCCTTCTGTAGCCTCCCCACCTCCTCAATTCTACCTGTCCCTTTACCTATCTTTGTATCATTTGCAAACATAGCCAGAATGCCCTCAGTTTCTTCATTATTGTATAAAGTGATCATTAATGTATAAAGTGAAAAGTTGTGGTCCTAACACTGAGCCTTGAGGAACGCCACTTGTCACCGGCTGTCATCCTGAAAAAGACACTTTTGTCCCCACACTCTGCTTTCTGTCAGACAGCCAAGCTTCTATCCATGCTAGCACCTTGCCGCTGACACCATGGGCCCTTATCTTACTCAGTAGCCTCCTGTGTGGCTCTTTATTGAAGGCCTTCTTGAAGTCCAGGTAGATAACATCCATTGGCTCTCCTTGATCTAAACTCCGAGTTACTTCCTCAAAGAATTCTAGCAGATTTGTCAGGCATGACCGCCCCTTGATGAAACCATGCTGACTTTGCACTATTTTACCATACACTTCCAAATATTCAGAAATCTCATCCTTCCCAATCGATTCCAGGATCTTACCCACGACTGAGGCTAGTGTAATTGATCTGTAATTTTCTCTTTTTTGCTGTACTCTCTTTTTAAACAGGGGTGTCACATTAGAGATTTTCCAGTCCTCTGGGACCCTTCCTGATTCTAGCTATTCCTGAAAGATCACCAATAACGCCTCTGCTATCTCTTTAGCCATCTCTCTCCAAACTCTGGTGTGTAGTCCATCTAGTCCAGGTGATGTAGCTGCCTTCAGGCCATTCAGTTTTTCTAGCACCTTCTCCTTTGTGATGGCCACCATACTCCACTCTGCACTTCACTTTCTTGAATTTTTGGGAAATTTCTTGTGTCTTCCATTGTGAAGACTGACGCTAAGTAATTATTCAGTTGCTCAACTATTTCCTTGTTCCCCCTTACTATCTCTCCAGCATCATTTTCCAGCAGTCCAATGTCCACTTTTGGCTCTCTTTTGCTCTTTGTATATGTGAAGAAACTCTTACAGTGTTCCTTTATATTACTGGCTAGCTTACCCTCATATTTAATGTTCTCCTTCCTGATTTTTTTTGTCACCCTCTATTGGCCTTTGTAAGCTTCCCAATCCTCTGGTTTCCCTCTGCCCATCACCACATTATATGCTTTCTCTTTTGTTTCATGCTGTCCCTGACTTCCCTTGTCAGCCACGGTTGCCCCATCCTCCCTGTACCATCCGTCTTTTTCCTCGGAATGAATCTCTGCTGTGTCTCCTGAATTACTCCCAGAAACTCCTACCATTGCTATTCCACTGTCCTTCCTGCTAAATAGAGGCGGTTTCAGCTGTGGCTTTGAAAAGAGAACTGATCACCCTTTGAAGAGGAAGCATGTGTCTGGTTATCAGGAGAAGGCAGAGCAGGGGGATGTGGTGAATCACTCTTGTAAAGACAGTACAGACAAAATGGATCATATAGCCTACTTCTGTGCTGTTGCTGATGAATTTTTTGATGAATCATCAGAAGCCTTTCTCTCCATCACCACACATTCTTACCACATTGACACTAATGTCCAAACAATCGATAGAGTCATAGAGATGTACAGCATGGAAACAGACCCTTCTGTCCAACACGTCCATGCCGACGAGATATCCTAAACTAATCCAGTCCCATTTTCCAGCACTTGGCCAATATTCCTCTAAACCCTTCATATTCATATTCCTATCCAGGTACCTTTGAAATGCTGTAATTGTACCAGCCTCCACCACTTCCTCTGGCAGCTCATTTCGCACACGCACCATCCTCTGCATGAAAAAGTTGCCCTTTATGTCCCTTTTATATCTTTCCCCTCTCACCCTAAACCTATGCCCTCCACTTCTGGACTCCCCCCACCCCAGGGAAAAGACCTTGTATATTTACCCAATCCATGCCGCTGATCATTTTATAAACCTCTATAAGGTCACCCCTCAGCCTCTGACTCTCCAGGGAAAACAGCCCCAGCCTATTCAGCGTCTCCCTGTAACTCAAGCCCTCCAACCCTGGCAACATCCTTGTAAATCTTTTCTGAATCCTTTCAAGTTTCACAACGTGGAGGGTGAAATTCTACTTTATATTTGCAGCAAGAAGGCCAGTTAAATTGTAGCTTCATTAACTGTCCACGTTAATTCCTCTGCCTTCTCTCTATGTAAGAGTCTGATTGTTCTGATGCAGTAGATTGTTGCTTGGCAACTGAGGGGGTTAAAAGGATGTAAAGCGCAGGGGGCCTACAGCATGTGGGTGGGTGCAGATTCCCTTTGCATGTCCCTGAGCTGATCATCGAAGGGACCAATACTCTGCACAGACTCAATGGGTAGCATCTCCTATCTCTGCATCAGAACGTCGTAAGTTCACTTAGGTCTTCATGTCAAAATTCTGGGCTGTGAAACCAGTGGCAAAGTGCTTCGTTGTTGGAGGTGTGTTATTTCTGAGAAGTTGGAGGGCCCCATTGCATTGTTTGGAAGCTGAGCAGGGGAATTCCTTTGTACCTGTCGCTGAAATTTATCTCACAATCAACAATACTGTTCTCAGTAAAAGATTACTTTGTGGAGTCTTCTGTGTGCAGATTGACTGCTCTGTTTGCCTTGTTAGAAAAATTGCTTCTTTCCTAACTATAATTAATCTTATACAATATACCATAAGACAATAAAACCATAAGATGTAGGAGCAGAAATTAGGCTATTTGGCCCATTCAATTATGGCTGATAAGTTTCTCAATCCCATTCTCCCGCTTTCTCCCCATAACCTTTGATCCCCTTCATACTCAAGAACCTACCTATCTCAGTCTTAAATATACTTAATGAACTTGCCTCCACAGACTTCTGTGGCAATGAATTCCATAGGTTCCCCACTCTCTGGCTGAAGATGTTTCTCCTTATCTCCATTGTAAGGGTCTTCCTTTTACTCTAAGGCTGCGCCCTCAGGTCCTTGTCTCCCTTGCCAATAGGAACATCTTCCCAACATCCACTCTGTCCAGGCCATTCAGTATTCTGTATATTTCAATTAGATCACCCGTCATCCTTCAAAAATCTAAATGTGGTCTGACCAGAGCTTTAGGAGGAAGTGAGCATTGCAAATGCTGGAGATCAAGAGTTGAGAGTGTGCTGCTGGAAAAGCACAGCCAGTCAGGCAGCATCTGAGGAGCAGGAGAATCAACCCTGCTCCTCAGGGTTTCAGGCATAAACCCTTCATCAGGATGCTGCCCAACTGGCAGTGCTTTTCCAGCACCACATTCTTGACTCTGATCAGATCTTTATAAAACCTCATACAATACAATCCAGCACAGGTATAGGCCCCTTGGTTGACCAAGCCTGTGCTGATTCCTAACCCTCATTTAAACCCACTACTTATTGCGTGGTTTCTATCCCTCTGTTCACCACCTGTTCATGTATCTATCAAGATATGCCTTATACGTTGCTAATGTGCCTGCTTCCACCTTGAATCATAGAGATGTGCAGCCTAGAAACAGACCCTTTGGTCCTAATTGTCCACGCCGACCAGATATTCTAAATTAATCTTGTCCCATTTGACAGCACTTAGTCCATATTCCTCTAAACCCTTCCTATTCATATACCCATCCAAATGCCTTTTAAATGTTGCAATTGTACCAGCCTCCACCACTTCATCTGGCAGCTCATTCCATACACGTACCATTCTCTACGTGCAAAAGCTGTCCCTTAGGTCTCTTTTATATCTTTCCCCTCTCACTCTAAACCTATGCCCTCTCATTTTAGACTCCCTACCCTGGGGAAAAGATTTTGACTGTTCACTCTATCAATGCCTCACATGATGTCCCCTGGCAGTGCTGTTATGAAGGTGCTGAAATGTACTATACCTTTAAGAAAGTTAAAAGCTAGCAGAACTACCTGACAGCACCAAGTGTTCTGAACAAGATACAATCTAACCTTTTGGTCCAGCAGCTAGGGTAGCTGGTTGCCTGGAGACAAAAACAAATTAGGCCAATCAGTTTAAATTATACCCCAAAATAACCAAACTCCAATCCAGTTTGAATTGAGTATATTGACAATGTTAAAAACCAAATCACACAATCCGATGCTTTGAGGGTATAAAACTGGGAAAACGTGAACAGTTGAGAGAGAACTGCCAAGCCACCAACAAATGTAGACTGCCTGCAGAATAGGTCTCTTAAAGGTACCTTTACCTCTCCACCACTTGTGAAAGAGAAATCACTAAGAAGAAGAAAATCTACAGAGGAAGCTACAAAGGGAAGATTCAACAGCTGCCTGGTTTTGAAATTTCAATTTTGGTAAGTCTTTATCAGACTAGTATTATAGAAGGGAAAGTAAGTATAGGCGTTGTAAATAGTTGTTAGTTAATTATTCTCTATTATACTTTTGGAAATAAAGTTGTTACTTTTTACTTTAACTAGTTCTTGACCTCTCGAATTTTCACAGATTGCCACATGGGATAAATCTTTTCTGTGTTGCTGGTTTACAATTAACAGAGAGGGTTTACCCTGTGTTGTAACAGTGCATTGAGGTTCCAACCACCCTTTGTGTGAAAAACTTTCCCCGTATGTCTCCCCCCAAACTTTCCCCTTCTCAGCTTGAACTTGTGCTGCCTTGTAGTTGACATTTCCACCCTCGGAAAAAAAACCCCTCTGACTATCCACTCTATTGCTACCTCTCATAAATTTGTAGATCTTGATCAGGTTCCTCCCTCAGCCTCCATCTTGCCAGTGAAAATGATCTGAGTCTATCTAATCCTTTCTCTAACTAAAACCTTCCAGGCCAGGCAACATCCTGGTAAACTTCCTCTGTACCCTCTCCAAAGCATCTATGTCCCTCTGGTAGTGTAGAGCTGCACACAATATTCCAAATGTGGCCGAATTGAGGTTTTGTACAGCTGTACTATAACTTGCCAACTTTTATATTTGATGCCTGGCTGATGAAGGCAAGCTGTATGCCTTCTTGACCACCTCATCCACCTATGTTGCTATGTGCAGGGATCTGTGAACCTGTTATGCCCAGATCCCTCTATGTCAATGCTCTAAGGGGTTCTGCCATTTATTGTATAATTCACACCTGAATTTGATCTTCCAAAGTGCACCACCTCACATTTTTCTGGATTAAATTCATCTGCCATTTGTTATGGACCAGGCCAGACCCCTCAAAACATTTTTCAGCAGGTAGCCCAGATCATAACTTTGCTGTTCGTTTCAGGTAAGTGTACAATGGATATTCCTGGAGTGAGTTAGCTGGTCTGACAGCCAAATTTTAATCAAGCAGAATTTATTTACAAAATTACAGAATGAAACACAAAGAACAGAAAATAGAATCCTGGATAACTTATCCCATCCAAAATCCCGACAGACTATCCTGACTTAATGATGCTGTTCCAGCAATACTTGCAACAATCCCCATAAACAGACCCCTTAGCACAAAAAATAAAAATGGCAAAATGCTTACCGGTCACAAAGTCAGAAGGGCATGAGGAGGGAGCAAGCTTCCAGTTTCAACTGTGACTCTGACTCAACTAACCCCCGAACTGAACTGACCTGCGCAGCTAAAAAGCTGGCCACGCCCCCCTTGATTATACTAGTTTTTAAAAAGAAATTACTTGAAAGCTTTCTGCCTGAAGCATGATTTCTTTAGGTTTAAACAAAAAGTTCCCCAATAACCCTTTCAAACCCAGCCTAGTTGGAGTCTGGCCAATTACCCCCTCTCTGAAAAAAAACTCAAGAGCACAGTAACTTTGAGAAGAGAACCAGCTTTGTAACACATTTCTCAGCCCAAATCAGCAATCTATCTATATTCCACTATACCCTTTGACAATCCTCCTCACTATCTGCAACCCTGCCAATTATGAACAGACCTCTCATCCCCAGTGATATCTCCACAGTACATTGAGAGCTTGCTGTTTCAGCTTCTGTGGGCAGCACCGTGGTTCGGTGGTTAGCACTGCTACTTCACAGCCTCGGGCGGCTGTCTGTGTGGAGTTTGCACATTCTCCCTGTGTCTGCGTGGGCTTCCTCCGGGTGCTCCGGTTCCTCTCACAGTCCAAACATGTGTGGGTCAGGTGAACTGGCCCTGGTAAATTGCTCATGGTGTTAGGTGCATTAGTCAGCGGGAAATGGGTCTGGGTAGGTTACTCTTCGGAAGGTCGGTGTGGACTGGTTGGGCTGAAGGGCCTGTTTCCACACTGTAGGGAACCTCGTCTAAGAGTCCTGATGAAGAGTCCCAACCCGAAACATCGTCGCTCCTGCTCCTCCGATGCTGCCTGACCTGCTGGTCCTTCCTGATTCCACCTTTTATCAACTCTCATATGTTGGAGTTGATCTTTCTCTGCACCTTCTCTGTAGCTGTAATACTATATTTTGCATTCTGTTCTAATCCCCTGATGTACTTATGCAAGGTATGATTTGTCTGGATAGTATGCAAAAACAATACTTTTCACTGTATCTCAGTACATATGACAATAATAAGTCAAATAAAATCAACAGTGCCTGCTCATCAACCAAATAAGCGATGGAGGTGCAAAAGTGATACAGAATATTTTTTCTCTTTTTAAAATGCTACTTTTCTGTTTTCCATCGAGTCATGCCCTGATAGTGTGACGATATAAATCAGGTAATTGGGAGTTAACAGACTGGCTGCATCCTTTCCCCCATTTCGACTTCTGTTTTGTCTTTGGGGAACCTGGGTGTTGACTTACTGTTTAATAACGTTACACAAAGCCATAAGCTACCCCATTGTATTTGCAGGTCCCTGCCCACTACAATGTTGATTGATAGTTAAACCATAAGATATAGGAGTGGAAGTAAGGCCATTTGGCCCATCGAGTCCACTCCGCCATTCAATCATGGCTGATGGGCATTTCAACTCCACTTACCCGCACTCTCCCCATAGCCCTTAATTCCTTGCGAGATCAAGAATTTATCAATCTCTGTCTCGAAGACGTTTAACGTCCCGGCCTCCACTGCGCTCTATGGCAATGAATTGCACAGGCCCACCACTCTCTGGCTGAAGAAATGTCTTCTCATTTCTGTTCCAAATTGACCCCCTCTAATTCTGAGGCTGTGCCCACCGGTCCTTGGATCCCTGCCTAACGGAAACAAATTCCCAGTATCCACACTTTCTAAGCCATGCATTATCTTGTAGGTTTCTATTAGAGCTCCCCTCAGCCTTCTAAACTCTCATGAATACAATCCCAAATACAAAATAGTTGAAGGAAATTCACTCTTTATATTGGAACGAAGGTCAACATGAATACTTCAGGATACAAGCAAAATGTTTCTTTCTCCAGAAGCATTATCTGCATCCCCAGTAAAATTACAGCACCATCATCACCACCCTCCCCAACCCAATCAAACCAAATCTAATCTGTCCCTCCTTACATTCTTGTCCCATATGGATTTATGACCAAACCTATGAGTTTACGTCCAAGACATACTGCTTAAGGAGACGTCAAAGTCTGTCTTCACGTTTGGCTTTCTTTATAATTTGGCATTTCTTTATTATACATTCATAGAATTTTCTTTGAAATAGGCCATTTGGCCCAACAAGTCCACACTGACCGTTCAAAGAGTATCACAGCCAAACCCATTCCCCTACCCTATTGTTCTACATTTACCCTGACTAATGCACCTAGCCTACACATTCCTGAACACTATGAGCAATTTAGCATGGCCAATTCACCTAACCTGCACATCTTTGAACTGTGGAAGGAAACTGGAGCACCCGGAGGAATCCACACAGATATGGGGAAAATGTGCAAACTTCACACACGGTCGCCTGAGGCTGAAATTGAACCCAGGTCCCTGGTGCTATGAAGCAGCAGTGCTAACCACTGAGCCACCATATTAAGTGTAAGTACTACAAAATGTGGTTTTCAGAAATGTGCCAGGCTTTAATCTCACTGTTGCAATATTGAGAGATTCTTCCATAAACTCTACCACCAAATGCTCATTGATCTGCAGCACATGCATCTATACAGACATAACACTCTTCTTCACTTCCCCACAACTCCACCCATACTGTGCTATTTGTGCCCAGTGAGGAGCAGCACTGTGATATCATCACAAGATTTCTCCAGGATCCTAAAGCACTTATACAACACACTTTCTATCCAACCATGTCTAATCCTTAATTTGAGGAATGAGATGTAGAATCTAATGCAAAAATGCTAACCTGCCCACATAGTCCGTTAGAACTAAAATAATATATTGATTAAATAGAGAGAAATTTTACAATCCAATAGAGCAGAGGAATCCAGATACATGAATACAGAGGGAACCTAGTACATGAATCACACACAGTTAGTATGCAGCAAGTGATCAGCAGGTGGGATGTTGATGCTTCTTTGAAGGTAAGTGTAACAGAAAAGAAAAGGATTTTGTTTTGCTTCAGTATGCTGTGGTCAAGATGGCAGCAGAGGGGGATGCTCCAACTGGAGCTCCTTTGCTCCTTCTGTTTTTTCCTCTTTTATTCCCTCTTTGGTTTCCTGATGGGGCCTAGCCTGCACTCTCAGCCTGGTCTCTCGGTGTCTCTCAGCCTTGTCTCTCAGTGGTATGTCAGTAAGTCTCTGGGCTGCTCATGGTGGTGCCTCAGCTTGGTGTGTGAGTGGATCCAGCCCGGACATTTCCCAAGGCACCGGGGGGAAATCGGAGAGGTGGCAGTTCGAGCAGCAGCACCAGTGTCTGTGACAGCAATGTAGGGAACAGACAGCAGAGCGAGGTAAGTGGAGGACCCATCAAAAACAAATGACCTTTTAGCTTATTCCTTTATTTTCCTAGTTTAAACTATGAAAGACTTTAATGTAAACTTTAATGTACATATTTCTTTGTTTATGTGCTATTCTGTGAGATAATGCTTAAATTTTAAACTCTTATTTCTCTTACTACTTTGTACCTAAGCTTTTTTGTACCTAGGCACTTTGGTACCATGTGTGGCAACATTATATACTTTTTACCGTACTCCTGCACTTGAGTAGATGTGACAATAAAATTTAAATCTAAAAATCTAAAGGCTTTGGTGAGGGCGCATTGTGAATATTGTGTACTGTGTTGGTCGCCTTATTTAAGAAAGGACATCATTACATTAGAAGCAGTTTAGTGACGGTTTGCTTGACACTCCTGGGATTTGTGGTTACGTTATGAAGCAAAGTTGGACAAGTCTAGCCTCTCCCATTGAAACTTCAAAGAATGAGAAATGATGTAATTGAGACAGCGTGGTCTTGGCAGTGTGGATGCTGAAAGGATGTTTCCTGTTGTGGGAGAAACTGGAACAAAGGGATAGTTTCAAATTAAGGCCTCTCCCTTTTAATACAGAGAAGAGGAGAATTTTCTTCTCTGGTGTGTCGTGAGTGTTTGGAATTCTCTTCCCTGAGGACGGTGGAGGCAGGGTGATTGGTTAGTTTTGAGATGCAGACCAATAAATTCTTGACTAACAAGAGTCAGGGCAGTGGAGTTAAGGCTGCAATCAGATCAACCTTATCGAATCCTGAGGGGCTGAATGGCCTACACTTGCTTCTAATTTGTGTGTTTGCCTTTCATGTGAGGAACAGCTCCTTCAGGGAGTCATTGGATGGTAGCTGCATCGTGTCACCACAACTGTGTATTTTTGGAGTACAGAGAGGGGAGAAAAGATCAGAAATTCCTTAGTGTCTTCTTGAGCTCCTTTCCCCGAAGCTAGCAGAAGCACAAAGACACTCTGAAACAGCAGACTGACATCGAGCAGCTCGTCTCTGTCGCTGACCTTGACCAGGAGCTGGGTCTTGGCAGGACCTCACAGTTGTTCTGACCACATTGCCGTACTCCATCCTGTCCTACACAGTGTTAACAGCAGCTGTTGTAATGTAGCTGGGCCAACCATATAGAGCTGCTATTATATATCGGAAGCAAAAGAGCAGTAGCCTAAACCCTCTGTCTTTGCAGCTCCTGAAGAAGACCACAGTGTCTGTATTGTATATCAACTAAATAGGAACAACCTGGAAAATGATGGCACCTGCTGTTTAGTGGGAAGCATATTCTCTTTGTGGCCCAGTCAGTGATACAATGAATGATTTGGGGATTCTCACCTGTCTGGTTAAAGTAATCTCTGTCGATTCACGACTGTTGTAAACAAACAGCAACAGAAAACTGAAACTCTCTTTCCTCCATTAAAACCTGTGCATTCTGAGGATCAACTGGGGCTGTCGACTGAGTGCAAATGATTTCCTAATTTTGTTTAGGTTTGGAATATGCTATTAAGGAGGAGAAATTCATTCCAGGGACATAGACAAGGGAGTAGGCTATTCAGCCCCTTGAGCCTCTTCTGCTATCCAATGAGATCATGGCTGATCTGTGGTCTAGCTCCATATACTTGCGTTTGGCCCAAATCCCTTAAAGCCTTTGCTTAACAAAAAATGTATCCATCTCAGATTTAAAATTAACAATTGATCTCGCATCCACTGCCGTTTGTGGAAGAGAAATCCAAGGCTCTCCTACCCTTTGTGTGTAGAAGTGCTTCCTAACATCTCTCCTGAACAGTCTGGTGTTAATTCTCAGTCAATTCCCCTGAGTTCTGGAATCCCCAACCAATGGGAATAGTTTATCTTTCTTTACCCTGTCCCTTCCTGTTAATAACTCAAAATCTTCGATCAGATTGTACAGATCAGCCATGATCTAACTGAGTGGATAGCAGATTCGAGGGGCTGATTGGCCTCGTGTCAGTGGTTAATGATATTCCCCAGCAGCTTAAAAGTCAGGGGGCACTGGGATTACTGGTACAGTGCCTCAACTCCTTCAGTTCTTCTGACTGAGACTATGCAGGTTTTCCCTTTATTCATTCAAGAGATATTAGTATCTATAGCTGGCAAGTATTTATTACCCATCCCTAAAAGTCCAGAGAACAGTTCAGAGCCAACGATATTATGGAAGGTCAGGAGTCACATGTAGGCCAGACCAGGTAAGGACAGCAAATTGCCTTCTCTAAAGGACATTGGTGAACCAGATGGATTTTGTGACAAGTGGTAGTGGCCAAGTAGTTACTGTTAGGATTGATTTCATTTACATTCTGGGTTTTATTCAGCTGTTATTAGTGGCATTTGAATCCATGTTCTGCAGCAGTAGTCTGGGGTCCTGCACAAAGCGGTCCCTGTGACATTATCGCGGCAGCACTGCTTTCCCAGAATGCCCTGAGTCAGGTCCGTCAAGGCCAACCTGTTCGAGTGGAGTCAAGGGTCACTGGAAGCTCTGTGTGAATTGGCAAAGCCGAAGGGAAGCTGAAATGTCCAGGCCCCTTCTTAACTTTAAAAATACATTTCTCAATTAAAATCAATGGAAAGTCTCTGGGTTTCAGGGATGATGTGGAGGTACCAGTGTTGGTCTGGGATGGACAAAGTCAGAAATCACATGACACCAGGTTATAGTCCAACAGGTTTTCTTGAAATCGCAAGCTTTTAGAGAGTTGCCCCTTCATCAGGTGAAGTCACTCCATCTGACGAAGGGGCAGCACTCCAAAAGCTTGTGATTTCAGGTAAAGCCGTGAGAACCGACTCTGTAGCTTAGTGGTTAGAGGGATAGTCTTCTAAACCAGTGGCTATGTGTTCGACTTTCACAGCAACCTTCGAGTGCTTTCACATATATTTTACTCTGAACTAGCTGGCCACACGGCCAGGGTACTGTGGGGGAAGAGTTCCCTTGACCAAGGAGACATTTGTCTTCTGTGTTTTTGTGTTGTCAGTTTTCTTTTCTTTCACCGAGCTGTATTCAGCTGCAATGTGACTTCTAACTGGGTTTCAGGGAGCTGGATTTGAGTTTCTTGTTGATGTTAAAGTTCTTGTGAAGGTCAGTAGCTTGGGTTGTGGATGTGGTTGTAGGCTGAGCTGCTGGATTGTCATGCAGTCGTTCCGTCCCCATTCTAGGCCACATCCTCGGTGTGAATTCCGTTAAGTGTTGTTCTACTCCGCTAGATACATGCTGCGGCCTTTCAAGGTGGGTGGTCTCATTTCCAATTTGTATATGAGATCCATGTCAACGTGCTTGTTGATGGCATTCCAGATTGAAAGCCAGGCTTCCAGGAATTCCTGTGCCTGTCCCTGGTTAGCTCGTCCTAGAACGGTTACATTGTCCCCAGTCAAATCAGTGGCCCTCTTTGTGTGTACTGAGATGAGGGAGAATTGATGCAAGTTGGTGTTCATGTGTCTGGATTGCTAGTTTTCTCTCGGTCAGACTAATGTGATGTTTATGGAGATCATTACATGGGATTTTGTATATCACGTTGGTCCTGCATGTTGTGGGTATGGAGTGTTTTGTCCTGGTGAGGAGTTGGTGTAGTGCAGCTGTGGGGTGGTGTGCTACCATGATTCCTTGTGGTTGTAATAGTCTGGTTGTGATTTCTGATATGTTTTTGGTGTACGGTAGGGTGACCATTGTATTGGGTCGTACAGGTGGTGCTGTCTGTCCGATAGGCATCAGTGGATGAAGCTGTTGGGATATCCGTTGTTTGTGAAGATCATGTATTGGTGTTCTTCCTCGTTCCTGCATGGTTCTGGTGTGTTGCAGTGTGTTGTAGCTCGTTTAAATAATGCAGCTTCTTGTTGATGTGGCTGTGAGCCACTTCACAGATGCCCAAGTGAAATGCACCATCTGCTCAGTGTGTGTGCACTGTCATCCAAATGTCTCTGCACTTTGGTTTTCACCAGGCTCTGCTTCCTGATGGAAGTGCATCATTCTCATGGAAACAAGGTGAAACCATGACAGAGAAGATGGGAGATGGAACAGAGAAAACCAAGCCATGGTTTCCCCCTGCGAAAAGTAGAGGGAGCCCCTAGCGTTTCTCCAGCCCACAGAAATCGCGGTGGAAATCGACTTGGAGAGACTGCACCGTCATTGCGTTATTGAAGGGGGAGGGTTGAGGGAGCGGGCCAAGGGGTACCGTCAAATCTTGAGTTCGGTCCACCGTGTTTCAATTCAAGTGTTGACCACTTGACTCAGGAGTAACCCTCCCGGCCAACGCAGCTCAGGGCTGCTCTTAGGGAGAGAGGGGGAATGAGTCGAGGCATCTTGAATGCCTTTCATTTCTATTATTTCAGTGTTTGCTTTGAAAAACCAACCCTGAGAGAGATAGAGATGGAGAGAGAGAGAGAGAGGCGTCCAAAGTACTAGACAAAACAAGCTATGGACAGATAATCGCCAAGGACATCACTAGTGGATGACGTCTCTGTGCAGCAGGATTCGCTGCTCCCAGGCAGGTTTTGCTAAATGTCCAGGAAAACGTGGGAACGACAACACTTCAGAAGCTGGGCAGAGGGGACATGCAGAAAATCTTTTGAAAGTTGGATTGTGATGGAGAATAGCTGTCTCGTGGTTAGTAACCCTTCAAGTCCCCATTGTGAAAACACATTGTCCGGTCATCGCCATCGCTGTTTGTGGGATCTTGCTGTGCTCAGTGTGGCTGCCTGATTTCTGACATTATGACAAGTGACCATCGGCTTGCTGATTGAGTTTTGGGACCATGGACAGAGGACACCACCATTCTGTATTGGCGTGATTGATCTAGGGCAGCGTTTCCCAACGGGGGCGGAAGCGCCTCCCGAGGGGTATTTGCCTTCCTTCGGTGGGCGTTGAAGTCAAAGGGGGTGGCAAGGGGGCACTGAGCGACTTTGTAGAGAGCTTACCAATCACTTGGAAGACTGCCGCGTCCTTGAAGGACGTAGCTGTCTCCAGATGGATAGTCGCATAACACGAGTCTGTTATTTTCCCTGTACCCATGGAGGCGTGCGCTCTGATTGGTTGCTGTGCTATTATTGATAGTCTTCTCTGTGAATGGCAAACCATTTCACAGTTGGCACTGATTCTACTGCCGAGATCAATATCACCGAACTCGTGTCGTTTCTAGGACGACGAAATGTAGCTTTTCAACTGTTCTACCGGGTGGCAGAATGAATGCACGATACAGCTAATTAGCCAATCAAATTTTGCCACTTGTCTGAGCATCTTAAAATTATCGTGATAAGGTAATACTTTGGTGATTTGGGGGGGGCGTTACATGATTTCAAGGATAAGAAGGGGGCATTGAATATGGAAAGGTTGAGAAACACTGATCTAGAGTATAGCTGAGATGTGTTTCAAGCACCAAATTAGGGGCAGCTGCATAGTTGAAGGAGTTGGCCATTGGATAAATCAAGGTCCAATCTGCTGTTTAAGGTGAACATAAAAGATCTCATGGTTTAAATCCAAAAAGAGTGAGGGAGTTGTCCCTGGCATTCTGACCATTATATTGTGTATCCTCCAACCAGCATCACAATATCAAAGATCTAGTTACTGATTTTGTTGCTATTGTGGGAGTTTGCTGTGCAGAAGGTGACTGTGGCGTGGACCTGTGCATGAGGCAGTGCTCACTTGGATGTGAGACTGAGAGTTGTCAAACTGTACCCCAGCAAGGGTCAGGGAGCAGAGAAGCAAAGGGAATCATTCAAGTGAATGTATTCCCAGCTCCCTGCTTTCCCGATCTGCCTTTTCCTTATCTTTTGTTGTGGGGTGGGGGCGTGGAGGGTGGGGGTTGGGGGGGGAGGTTGGATGTTTGTAACTTTGTCCCTCCTTTCAGTCAGGAAGCCGTGTGTTTAGTTTACGGGGGAGTGTAGGTGGGATCTTGGAATCTCTGTGTGTTGGCTCCTGTCACATCACAGCATAAAGGCAGGAGGAAGATTTCCTTTTGCATCGCACTGTTACCTCGTACAGGCTGCCTCGGGAGGGAAGGACTGTAGCCCTTGTCAGCTCACGGAGAGAGTTCCGAATGTTTTATCCTTGTGTCTTTTCGTCCTGACAAGCTCACGCTGTTCCTGACTGTTGCAACAGAACTCAAATCTCCGACTGAGAGAGAAAGGAAGGAGCAGGAGGAGAGAACGTTGCCTCAGGGCAGCTTTATTTTGACTCCAGACACGTTTTCCTATGGCAGTCGGTATGGTTATCGGTGCTTCAGGAGCACTCCTGACTTATTCCCAGGACTGAGGGCCACGAGAAGTATGAAGGAGAAGACACAACCAAGTCAGGGGTTGCTGGACGTCTCCAGTCCTGAGATCGATGAGACATTCGATTCAAGCAGTTCAGCCCAGCAACTCCCAGCCGTGCTGCTCTTAGACAACAGGAAGGTGGCAAAGAGAGTGCGATTTAAGGTAAAGACTGAATTTTCGCTGATTGTGCAGCTAGAAAAGCCCGATATAGAGCACAATAATGAATGTTTCTCTGTCTCTGCAAATTCTATGGAACAGGTTCTGTGAATTCACAGTAGGATTTTACAGTGTTGCCATTGTGAAGTGAAATATTGGGTTTGCGAAATGTTCCTCATGTATCCACTTGAAGTGTGAAAAAATCTCCAGTACCACAGCTCTTGCTGATTTAATAACATTGAACTTGCTGTAATTGATGGGTACAGAGTGCGGTGGCGATGTTCCTGAATTACTAATTCAAAGATACACACCTCACTGTGGCACTTGGAGAATGTTATTTCAGTTTCTTTTTCTACAAGGACTGGGAATAAAAATAAAAGGTGTTTGTGAAGTCTTCAGATTGTTATAAAAATCCATCTGGTGGCTAAATATCTAGTGGAGTGAGACAGCTCAGACTTAATTCCATTCCCATCATTACAGGCGATCACACTGGTTTCTCCTTCCATTCCTGCCGCTATTACCAGCGCAGGAATCAACCCAAAGCCCTTTTCTTTTATCTAAATCTTGTGCTACTCCTCCATGACACCATGTTCAAAAACACTCAGGATAAACACAATGACAGACAGCCCTGGCTCACTACCTCTCTCAAGGTCGCCTCATCCAGAACAGGATCAACAGAAATTCCCTCCAACAAAATATCAATAAGATCAAAGCCACGTCTATAGTCTCCATTACAAACTCCACTCACTCACTATCAAGTCTGTCCCTCTATCTGAGGCTAAACTTCCTTATCCTGTTCCAAACACGGAAAGTGCTGGAGAAACTGTGGAGAGGGAAAAGCAGTGTTAATGTTTTGATTCTGGTATGACTGTTCTTCAGAATTCCCGTTCTGTCCACAGATTGCAGAGCTGCTGAGTTTCTCCAGCATTGTCAGTGCTTGTTACAGATTTGTCTGGATGATCCTGCTCCTGTTTAATCCTGATGGGAGCTTCCAACTAGATATCCCCTTTTATCTACAAGATACCCACCCTTCCGTATTTCTCAATTTTGACCCTCTATAAATCTGAACTCATCTGAAAATCTGTAACCTGTACCATCCTTATCCCACCTGTGCCCACTGACCTGTGTTGACTCCTGATCTAATATGCCTTGATTTTAAAATTGACATTGATATATTTAAATCCCTTCTTTGTGTCTCCCCTCACTATCTCTGTAACCACTTCTGGGCCTACAGTCCTTTGAGTATCACTGTGCTTCTCCAATCCTGAGCTCTTGCATAGCTCAGTTTTTAATCACTCTACACTGGCAGCCATGTCATAGAATTCGGACAGTGTGGAAGAAGGCCATTTGGCCCATCAATCCATACTGACCCGCTGAAGCGTATCCCCCCCTCCCCACCTGTAACCCTGCATTCCCCATGGCTAACCCACCTAGCCTACACATCTTTGCACTGTGGGAGGAAACCAGAGCACTCAGAGGAAACCACGCAGACATGGGGAGAAACTCCACGCCCGAGGCTGGAATCAAACCCAGGTCCCAGGCGCTGTGAGATAGCAGTGCTAACCACTGAGCCAACATGCTTTCCTGTGTCTTCAGCTGCTTGGAGTCTAGTCTCTGGAATACACTCCTTAAAGGCCTCTGCCTCACTTTTTCCTCCTTTAACATGTTCCTTAACATGTAATTCTTTGAGAAAGCTTTTAATTTCCTCCCCTAATGTGACTTACAAAACATTTTCTTTGTTACTACTCCTGTGAAGCTGCACAGATTTGATTAAAGGCACCACATAAATGCAAGTTGGCAATGTTGTTGTTAAGACATTGAAGTCGTACTGTGAACAACATGTCAGCTAGTTTTGCACTCAGGAAGCTCTTTTAATCAGCACGAAAATACATGATCAAACTGTTTGTGTAAAGAAATGCATGTTAATTAAATGTTGAGATGCTGGGGAAACCTCCCCTTTCCATCTTCAGATGGTGGTGTGCAATTACATTTGTACAGCAGCCTTCACTAGCTCATCCTCTCACCCACTACCTCCTCATAAGCCTGCTTTATAACCATGATTGATGCACCCCTGGGAGGGCAGATGGGGTTTCACTTTAAGGTCTCAGTTGAAACGGGCCCAGTGTGGCACTGGGAGTGTCAGTGTGGATATGGAACTGGGCCCAGTGTCTCGCTGGGAGTATCAGTGTGGATATCGGACTGGGCCCAGTGTGGCACTGGGAGTATCAGTGTGGATATCGGACTGGGCCCAGTGTGGCACTGGGAGTATCAGTGTGGATATCGGACTGAGACAGTGTGGCACTGGGAGTATCAGTGTGGATATCGGACTGGGCCCAGTGTGGCACTGGGAGTATCAGTGTGGATATCGGACTGGGCCCGGTGTGGCACTGGGAGCATCAGTGTGGATATGGGACTGGGCCCAGTGTTGTACTGGGAGTTTCAGTGTGGATATGGGACTGGGCCCAGTGTGGCACTGGGAGTGACAGTGTGGATATCGGATTGGGCCCAGTGTCTCACTGGGAGTATCAGTGTGGATATGGGATCGGGCCCAGTGTCTCACTGGGAGTATCAGTGTGGATATGGGATCGGGCCCAGTGTGGCACTGGGAGTATCAGTGAGGATATGGGACTGGGCCCAGTGTCTCACTGGGAGTATCAGTGTGGATATGGGACTGGGCCCAGTGTGGCACTGGGAGTATCAGTGAGGATATGGGACTGGGCCCAGTGTCTCACTGGGAGTATCAGTGAGGATATGGGACTGGGCCCAGTGTCTCACTGGGAGTATCAGTGCGGATATGGGATCGGGCCCAGTGTCTCACTGGGAGTATCAGTGTGGATATGGGATCGGGCCCAGTGTCTCACTGGGAGTATCAGTGTGGATATGGGATCGGGCCCAGTGTCTCACTGGGAGTATCAGTGAGGATATGGGACTGGGCCCAGTGTCTCACTGGGAGTATCAGTGAGGATATGGGATCGGGCCCAGTGTCTCACAGGGAGTATCAGTGTGGATATGGGATCGGGCCCAGTGTCTCACTGGGAGTATCAGTGTGGATATCGGACTGGGCCCAGTGTCTCACTGGGAGTATCAGTGAGGATATGGGACTGGGCCCAGTGTCTCACTGGGAGTATCAGTGAGGATATGGGATCGGGCCCAGTGTCTCACAGGGAGTATCAGTGTGGATATGGGATCGGGCCCAGTGTCTCACTGGGAGTATCAGTGTGGATATCGGACTGTGATCTCCCTTGCCTGGGTTTGTCAGCTCACTGCACTCCTCATGAAGGATGCTGCCACTGTTGTCTATAAAGAGCAGGACACCTACGGGACCTGCTTTGTCCGGTGTGGGAGAAGAAAACAACACATAATGGTCGAGGTAGAACAGTCTCTAGTCGTTAACACGATCAGGTTTCGATATTTTTAGTTGAGAGTGTGGTGCTGGAAAAGCACAGCAGGTCAGGCAGCATCTGAGGAGCTGGAAAATTGACGTTATGGGCCCTTAATCAGAGTCTCCCAATTGATTTTGACCTTACTGAAAAGCCTCTTCCAAGAAAGCCTACTTTGAAGAAGTTCTCCTCCTCTCTCAAATCATTCCTGATGACATTCCTGCCCGAAATGTCGATTTTTTCCTGCTCCTCGGATGCTGCCTGACCTGCTGTGCTTTTCCAGCAGCACTCTCTCAACTCTCATCTCCAATTGTCTGCAGACCTCACTGTCTCCTTTTAGATATTTCTAGCCAATCTGTTCAGCTATGCCATGACACACCTCCGGAACAGGTGGGACTTCAACCCAGGTCTGTTAATGTGGATGTGCCAGTGTTGGACTGGGGTTGGACAAAGTCAGAACACTAACACCAGGTTATAGTCTGACAGATTTATTTGAAATCACAAGCTTTCGGAGTGCTGCTCCTTTGTCAGATGAAGTGCTCCCCCGAAGGCTTGTGATTTCAAATAAATCTGGTGTGACTTCTGAGCAAGTCTCCTGACTTAGGGGTAGGTTGCTACCACTGCAACACAGCAGTCCCCTAACAATAGGTCACTGCATGATTAGATTAGATTCCCTATAGTGTGGAAACAGGCCCTTCAGCCCAACAAGACCATACTGACCCTCCAAAGAGTAACCCACCCAGACCCATTCCCCTACCCTATATTTACCCCTGACTAATGCACCTAACACTACAGGCAATTTAGCATGGCCAATTCACCTGAACCACACATTTTTTGGATTGTGAGAGGAAACCAGAGCACCCGGAGGAAACCCACGCAGACACGGGGAGAATGTGCAAACTCCACACAGACAATCGCCCAAGGTGGCAATGTTAGCAACTAGTCTGAGATAGTTGGGTTTTTGATCAGCAAATTATTAAGGACTGTGGGTTAGATGCACGGGAGGTGCAATCTCATTGAACACGGAACAGGCTTGAGGGGTTGAATGGCTTACTCTTGTTCCCATGCTAGTTCTAGGTTGCATTGATATGATAGACATTGTTCCAGGATCTGTGAAGGGGCACCTGATTTTGGGTCTCCTGCCTTCACCATCCAAAGCTGCTCTAGCCATGGGTTCCATTTAATGTCATCACTGTAGGTGGTGCTCAGAGGCGTCCTCAGCATTAACCCTTTCGCACCCAGATCCAACCATCTCTGGAGTGGGATGAACCCCCAGTTTCCAGACTCAGAGTGAAGAGTGATGTTGACCGAGCCCTAGCTGGGGTTCTCATTGAAAATGAGGAGTCCACAGCAAGAGACGGATGTGATAGGACAAGCTTGGAGCTACCAAAACAGAAACTGCTGGAAAAGCTCAGTGGGTCCGGCAGTGTCTGTGGAGAGCCTGAAAGGTTAAAGCTGATTTCTCCCCACAGATGGAACCGGACCTGCTGAGCTTTTCCAGCAGTTTCTGATAAAAATAAACCGAAAGAACTGCAGATGCTGTTAAAGATTGGAGATTGTCACTCAGGAACCCAGTTTAGTGTTGAGTAGGTTTCTACTGAATTCACTCGCAGGATAGTAAACAGTACAAAATCTGAAAGGTGGAATTTGCTTTTCTCTGTCAGTGATCTGTCAAAGTTGGGAGGGATGCCCACTTGTTGGAATGGATCTGTGCAGAACTCAACAATAGTCCATTCATCACCCTTTGGAAATCTTGGAACTATTCAGCAAAGGACAAGCTCATCCTGAAATTCCTTGCATGCCTGTGGAATTTCTGCTGCCACTTCCAAACCAGCCACACTCACTGCTGCCCTGATCTTCAAGCGTTTTAACTGTTTTTAGAGTCATAGAGATGTACAGCATGGAAACAGACCCTTCGGTTCAACCTGTCCCAACCCAATCTAGTCCCATCTGCCAGCACCCGGCCCATATCCCTCCAAACCCTTCCTATTCATAAACCCATCCAAATGCCTCATAAATGTTGCAATTGTACCAGCCTCCACCACTTCCTCTGGCAGCTCATTCTATACACGTACCACCCTCTGAGTGAAAAAGTTGCCCCTTAGGTCTCTTATATCTTTCCCCTCTCACCCTAAACCTATGCCCTCTAGTTCTGGACTCCCCGACCCTAAGGAAAAGACTTTGCCTATTTACCCTATCCATGCCCCTCATGATTTTATAAACCACTATAAGGTCACCCCTCAGCCTCCGACGCTCCAGGGAAAACAGCCCCAGCCTGTTCAGCCTCTCCCTGTAGCTCAAATCCTCCAACCCTGGCAACAGCCTTGTAAATCTTTTCTGAACCCTTTCAAGTTTCACAACATCTTTCCGATAGGAAGGAGACCAGAATTGCACGCAATATTCCAACAGTGGCCTAACCGATGTCCTGTATAGCTGCAACATGACCTCCCAACTTCTGTACTCAATACTCTGACCAATAAAGGAAAGCATGCTACCTGCAACTCCATTTTCTGCTGAAGGATGTAAAATCTTTCTTTTTGCAAACACTTTTCCCTTTTTGCAGCAGCCAGCTTCACCAGCCCTTGACTGATTTCTGGTGAAGATTTACCCTTGTTATAATATCTCTCAGATCATTGATTCCTCCCATGGAATGTTTTGCCTTGTGAAGGATTGTTTCCTTGTTTCGATTTGCCCCTTCCCTGTTGAAGCTATGAACGGTGGAGAGGTTTTCGATGGGCACAGGGTCTCCGTTGGCATCCTACTTCAGCCTCATTCCTGATGAAGAGCTTACACTCAAAACGTCGATTCTCCTGCTCCTCGGGTGCTGCCTGACCTGCTGTGCTTTCCCAGCACCACACTCTCGACTCTGATCTCCAGCATCTGCAGTTCTCACTTTCTCCCATCTTGCGTCAGCGACCAATTGCCATGCTTGAGAAGAAAGACTTTCATTTACATAGCACTTTTCATCACCACGGGATGTGCTAAGCAACATGTTGCAGCCTACAGTAGTTCTGATCAACCACTGTGGTAGTATAGGCAATATGGCCTACACTGTGTGCACAGCATGATCTGCAAGGCTCAGTGTTGGGACCACAAATTTTCACTTTATACATTAGCGATCTAGATGAAGGAACCGACGGCATTCTGGCTAAGTTTGCAGACAATACAACGATAGGTAGAGGGACAGGTAGCATTGAGGAGGCAGAGAAGCTGCAGAAGGATTTGGACAGATTAGAATACTTACAGTGTGGAAACAGGCCCTTCGGCCCAACCTGTCCACACTGACCCACAACCCACCCAGACCCATTCCCCTACATTGACCCCTGCCCCTAACACTACGGGCAATTTAGCATGGCCAATTCACCTAACCTGCAAATTTTTGGACTGTGAGAGGAAACCGAGCACCAGCAGGAAAGCCACGCAGACACGGGGAGAATGTGCAAACTCCGCACAGTCAGTCGCCTGAGGCGGGAATTGAACCCGGGTCTCTGGCGCTGTGAGGCAGCAGTGCTAACCACTGTGCCACCGTGCCGCCCACTCTCTTAACCTGCAACAGGTTAAGAGAGTGGGCAAAGAAGTGGCAGATAGAGTAAAATGTGGGAAAGTGTGAAGTCATGCACTTCGGTCGGAAGAATAGAAGCATTGACTATTTTCTAAGTGGGAAGAAAATTCAGAAATCTGAAGTGCAAAGAGACTTGCAAGTTCTAGTCCAGGATTCTCTCTAGGTAAACCTGCAGGTTGAGTCAGTAATTAGGAAGGCAACTGCAGTGATGGCAATTATTTTGAGAGGACTTGAATATAAAAGCAGGGATGTATGTCTGAGGCTCTATAAGGCTCTGGTCAGGTCTCATTTGGAGTATTGTGCTCAATTTTGGGCCCCATATCTCAGGAAGGATGCACTGGCCCTGGAGTGTGTTCAGAGGAGGCCCTTGAGAATGGTCCCAGGAATGAAAAGGTTCACATATGAGGAACCTTTGAGGTCTCTGGGTTTATACTCAATGGAGTTTAGAAGGAAATGGGGGAACCTAATTGAAACTGAATGAAAACTAACAGAATGGATGTTGGGAAGATGTTTCCATTGGTAGTAGAGGCTAGGACCCAAGGGCACAGTCTTACAGTAAAGGGAGACCCTTTAGAACGGCGATAAAGAGAAACTTCTTCAACCAGAGAGTGGGGAATCTATGGAATTCATTGCCACAGAAGCTGTGGAGGCCAGGTCATTGAGTATATTTAAGACAGAGATAGATAGATTCTTGATTGTCAAGGAGATCAAAGGTTACAGGGAGAAAGCAGGAGGATGGGGTTGAGAAACTTATTAGTCATGCTTGAATGGCAGAGCAGACTCGATGGGCTGAATGGCACAAATTCCGCTCCTATGTCTTTCAATCTTATGATCCCACCAACTAGACTATGATGATGAGCAAATCATCCATTTTTGGTGATGTGTTTGTGAGGTTGCATACTCTCCTGGGCAACAAGGTGGATTTTTCTCTTCCCCTTTCAGCAATTGATGGGAGCCAGTGGGAATGTCAATTGACTAGTAATCCAGAGCCCCAGGCTAATGTTCTGGGGCATGAGTTTGAACCTCACCATGCCAGAATTTTAATTCATGGAAGTCTGGAACAGAGAGCTGGCCTCATGGTGACCATGGAGTCCGTGCAGGTGTCGTAACAACTCATTGGGTTCACTAATGTCCATTAGGGGAGTACATCTACCATCCTTACTTGGTCTGGTCCATCTGTGATTCAAGACCCACTGCAATGTGGTTGGCTGAGTGTACAATGTGTACTTTGGGAATCCATGTTACAGGAGAGATATATCCATCACGATGTTACTTGAGTTGGAGAGCTTTCATTCTGAAAAGAGATTGGACAGCCTGGGGCTGTTTTCCTTGTAGCAGAGGAGACTGAGGGATGTACAGAATTGAGATGTGTAAAATTATGAGTGACATAGGTAGGGCTCTCTTGTGGTGCAGTGGTAGTGTCTCACCCCTTGGAAAGGAAGGCCAAGATTCAAGTCTCACCTGCTCCAGAAGTGTGTCATACCATCTCTGAACAGGTTAGTTTGGAAAAATAGATTAAATAATAAAAAAAGACATAGACAGGAAGCAATGTTTTCCCTTGGTGGAGGGACCAGGGAGTAAGGGGAAGTGAGTAAACATTTTTTAATGCAGAAGGTGATGGGAATCTGGAACCCAGTGCCTGTGAGGGTGATAGAAATGGAAACCCTCATCACATTGAAGAAGGGTTTAGATGTACACTTGCAATACCAAGGCTATTGGCCAAGTGCTGGGAAGTGGGTTAGATTCGTTAGGTAGTTGATTTTGACTGGCACAGATACAATGGGCCAAATGGCCTTTTTCTGGTGACTGTGACTGTATGACTATGACTATTCTTTCACTGCCCTCTGGGCAATTAGGGACCGGTAATAATTGCCGGTCTAACAAGAGATATCCACATTCCATAGACAAATGAAAACAATGTCATGAGATCCCATAAACCTGTCTGAGTGAACAATATAAATGCAAGAGGACCTTTTTTCAGAGATGCTGGAATATACAGCCTTATACATCAGAGAGCTGAGCATATACAACAGGCTGAGCTTTTCCGAATCCCACACCTGGGATCAGGAACTGACTGTGCGATGAATTGAATCATTACTGAGGTGGGAGCAGCTGCTCAGTCACATCCTTCGTTCATTTACAGCAAAGCAGTTTAATATTTAAGTCTAGCTGACTTGATGGAATCTGAGAAACTGCACATCTTGAAGCTGCTGACGTTGTGGATGTTACCTCACAACCTCACCTGAAGTGGAAATGATCTTCAAAAGCACAGTCTTTATTTACAGATTGAGAAATATTTGAAACAAAAACAGAAGTTGCTGGAAAAGCTCAGCAGGTCTGGCAGCATCAGTGAAGAGAAGCCAGAGTTAATGTTTCGGGTCCGGTGACCCTTCCTCTTTCCCTACGATGTTAATATACTTTATTCAGTAAAACATTAATGTAATTCTTCAATTTATGACATGAGATAAAGCGCTGACCAGATTAGTTTTGTCCAGTATAGCATATCAAATGCTGAGGTTCCTTAACTACAATTCCAGGTTCGATTTGCAATATTCATTTCATCCCAAATAGACCAAGGAGCCAGAAGAGCAGGAGATTTTCCCTGGTACCCTGTGTGGAGGTGCTGGTGTTGGACTGGGGTGGGCAACGTTAAAAATCACACAACACCAGGTTATAGTCCAACAGGTTTATTTGAAACACTAGCTTTCAGAGCACTGCTCCTCCATCAGGTGATTGTGGGCAGGTCCGAAAGCTAGTGCTTCCAAATAAACCTGTTGGACTATAACCTGGCGTTTTGTAATTTTTAATTTTGTATCCTGGGTTAATACTTACTTCTCAATCGATATCACTGAAGGGTTGGATTATTCAGGCCACTTAGCACACTGCTGCTTGTGGGATCTTGCTGTGCATAGATTCTTGTGTTTCCAGCAGTTTGCTACACTTCATATAGGGTTGGAAACCAGTTTGTCAGGGCTGGGGTGGACCCTGAAGTAATGAAGACCACTACAGAAATGCAAAGCCTTTCCTTTTTCACTTTGTGTTCACAGTGTAATGTGTTCTGTTTCCCAGGACTGGGCTGAGCCCAAAGACATCAAAATCCCTCCCCTTCAAGAGAGTATTTTGTTAGCTTTTTGAAAGGACAATCTCAGGGAAGGACTTGCATTTATTTAGTGCCTGTCACTTTTGTAGGACATCCCAAAGCATGTGACTGTTTCTCATTATTTACAAAAGCTCTTGTATTTACGATGTCTCTGCTCTAAGGGGAACAATCCTTCTTGCCTTTATATCTCTTGGCTGAAATCTCTCACCCTCCTTTCATTCTGGTTTATTAATTCTGTCTTTATTTTCAAGGGTTGAAGAACAAATCTATTTTAATCAAAATCTGCCAGTGTTTAAATTCACACCTCAGATCACTGAAATTGTACATGTTTACCATAAACAGTGCGAAGCAATCCTTTAACTATTGGCTTCCTCAGTGAGGCATCATGTACAACATATTAAGCTATTCCTTGGCCTCACCCTTCCTGACCTGGGTAATCACCTCCAGACTCTCTAATTCCTGCGACCTCGTCACTCCTTCACTCTGGTCCCTTGAACCAGATTTGCTCACTCCACCATTGGCACCCCCATCATCCACATTCTCAGCTTTTGAATTCCCCAAACTTCTCCCTCCTCAATTCGAGGTGTTCCTTAAAAGCTGCCTTAGTATCTTCTCCTGTGGCTCCGTGTCAAGTTTTGTTTCCTAACTCTCCTGTGAAATGCTTGGGAATGCTTTACAAAGTTGAAAGCGTCACATAAATGCAAGTTATTGTCCGCGATAGGGCAGTGCTGTTTCGGATCAAATCTTGATCAAAATGATAGGAAAGGTCTAGCTGGGGGTCTTGGCCAGTGTTTCCTCTCACCTCAGGAAACAATATGGGTGAGGGAGGAGAACGAATGGGAATTATCCAAGTGCCTTTATCAACATCACTTCAGGGTATTTCAATAATTGTAAATTGCACATTGTAAAAATGATTATAAGCTGCAGAGTTTGCAGCAGGAAACCACATGAAGAAATATCTGTAGCTGGGCCAAACAAAGGTAACTTTTGAAGTGTGCAGTTTACTTTTTTGTCCACTCATGGGGTGTGGGTGGGCCAGTATTCTCCACTCCATGCTTCAAGGGGTATAGCAGTTTGATTGATTGAAAGGGGTATTCAGGTCAATGGTGGGCCATGACCATGACACTGGAAGTTTGCTGTCTCTCGCAATCAGTGACACCCACAGCTCGTGTCCCTATTCCATGCATGTTCCTCCCTGTCTTGCACCATTCTGGTTGGAAATGAGCAAATCGACTTTGTTTAAGAATATTTCAACTGGACAGAGATTGTCATGGCTTCCTGCTCTCATCATTGGGAGGAGGAAGAAGCTTGTACATTGGAATGTTACTAGTCAGTGAGTAGCCCTCTCCTCATCACCTCAGAATGTTGTGGGTTCACTGAAGCAGTGGGATTATCAAAGTGAAGTCTCCAGGGGAGTACTGCGGGTTTGCTGTTCTATCGGGAGTGCAGTCTTCCGGATGGTTTGGTAAACTGAGGCTCCATCTGTCCTCTCGGGTGATATTCAAACCCCGCACCATTACTCTGGAGAAGATTAGGGCAGTCATCTGGTCTGGCCCAGTCAGCATCATACAGTAACAGGTGAAGTGGTCTTTATGACTGCGCTGTTTCTGGGAATGCTGCTGTGTTTCCAACAATCCAACAGTGACGGAAAGTGTATTCATTAGCCATGAAGTACTTTCTCTTGTCCTGAGGTCAGGAAATGAGCTATTTCAATGTAAGTCTTTCTTCTTATAACTAGAAAGTTAATTTGATTGATATTTAGAATTAGAGTCCCTACAGTGTGGAAACAGGCCCTTCGGCCCAAGTCCACACCGACCCTCTGAAGAGCAACCCACCCAGACCCATTCCCCTAACCCACATTTACCCCTGACTAATGCACCCAACCTACATATCCATGAATACTATGGGCAATTTAGCATGATCAGTTCACCTGACCGGCACATCTGGTTTCTTCCAAGAGGAACCCCACGCAGACACCGGGCGAAACTGCAAACTCCACACAGACAGTGGCCTGAGACTGAAATCGAACCCAGGTCCCTGGCACTGTGAGGCAGCAGTGTTAACCACTGAGGCACCGCACCGCCCTAGTTATATCAGGTTGACACAAGTAGAATAATATTTGGCAATCAGAGAGTAGAACTGAGATACAGGAAAATGGAGCAATTGAGCAAGAGTCCACAAGATAACACGTCCTCATTTGCAGAATTATTAGGATTTGAATGAGGTCCGGATCTGATCTTTGGATAACTGGCTCATGTTGCCATGTTATTCAAAACTGCCCCTGCTAGGCAGCGTGACAGGAATCTGGTTAATGAAGTGAGACAGATTACAGGGTACGTATAACTGCTTCGGGGATCTGACACTCTGCCAACCATCCATCCTGAGCTGGTCCTTCCGTCAAGCCGTTAATCGCAAATTATTATTTCTGTTTCTGCTGTGCGTGGGCATGAACCAGCAACAGGTGGAGAGTGAATTCTGGCCTGGGAAAGTTCAGCTGCAGTTGGAGAACAGGCTGGGGAAATGCAGGCTCTCCACTAGCTGTGGCGGAGTGGAGAACTCTAGTTTACTTTCCATCTGAGGTTTTGTCGCTGTGCTATCGCCATTTTTCACGTGCGTTTCGTGGATACTGGGTACAAATCTAGACTGACATTGTGTAAGTAACAGGAAAGCAGTATCCCTGTCCTCGACATGGGAAATAGGTTGGCACTCAGCTGCAAGAGAAGAAAGAATAAGAAGTGGGTTTTGATGCACTTTAAGGTATTTAATTTTTCTTTTAAAATGGTGTTTATTGTTTTTAATTACAGCAGTATTCAAACTTGTTAAAATCATTTTTCTTTTTAATCACTGAAAACCTTTAAAACATTAATATACAAAGCGACAATTAGTGCAGTGCAGAACATCATGGATCTCGAGGTGGCTGGAGATTTTCAATCAGATTCAGTGAAAAATCCAGCATCTAAAATTGAAACTAAAGTAGAAAATGTTGGAAATGTTCGTCAAGCCTGGCAGTGTTTGTGGAGAGGGAAACAGTTCACGTTTCATGTCTGTGACCTTTCATCAGAAACATTGACCTGCCTTATCTCTTTTGGATGGTGAATGGCCTGTCACTGTGTTTACTGGTTTTATTTTTTATTTTACATTTTTAACCAACAGGAATTTGTTGCATTTTGTTATGGAGTGCCAACATTAGCCTTGTACAGACCTGGGCTTGATCTCGTATCCAATTGGCAGGGGCATGGGGTAGGATGGAACATGAGTTTACCAAACATAAAAGCAATTCTTTATTAAATTCTCATGTAAACCAGCAGACAGCAGCATGGGGACAGAGGTCGGCTCATAGATAGTACAGCCCAGACTCTAATACCACTTCGTGTGGCCTGATCAGAGACTATTGGCTTCAGGGATTCATGGTCATATGCTGTGTTAAGAATTGAGAGTACTTTATTCACTAAATGAGTAACACAGGAGCTCTGGAAACTGATCTGGTGATAAGACTTTGAGAGAAAGCAGGAACTGGGTATTGACTTGGAGTGGTGGACTAGGCTTGAACGGCTGAATGGCCGACACCTGCTCCCATTTTCTCTGTTTCGATGAGTCTCACTAGAGCAGCTGGGGAATTTAAATTCAATTCATTATATCAATCTGGAATAAGAAGTAAGTTCTGGTAATGGTGACTATTCAATTATAATTATTGGGTAGACATGACCTGGTTCACTAATGTCTTTTGGGGAATGGAAGTTTGCTGTACTCACCTGGTTGGCCCTATCACAATGGATCAAATGGCCTCCCTGTTAACCATCTATGATCCTGTCACTCCAGTCCCACTGCAGTGTGGCTGACTCTCGCATTTTCTCTGAAATGGTCAGGCAAGCCACTCACTTCAGTGTGGACACACACACACACACTCACACACACACATACCTCAGCCATCACTGAGTCATTCACATCCTCTGCATAAATCTAAAAGTGTATTTGGGGAGAGAGGGGAGGATTGAGTATTCAAAAAAAAAGCCACTTGAGTTTTTACAAGATGCAAGCATTGGCATCCAAACCCATCAACTTGATAATTTTGGTAACAAGTTTCAAAACTACAGAACTGACTGTCTGGGAGTGGTCCAGTTTGATGACTGTTGCGCTAATCCTTTGGAGTTTGCTTGTTGGATTGTGTCTGTGTGTTTGAAATGAAGTGCCCATCAAAATAATTACAGGTGCCAAATATGGGACACAGGCCTAAAGCCTTTGTTTTTATTCTTTCCTTCCGACAGCGCGATGTAAACTTCAGTCAATGCCACCAAATCTTCCCCAAGTGAGTCAAAGTGTTGGTGGTGACAGCCAATGGGTGGGGACCTCACTCTGCCAGATGGCTCACAGTGGCAAACATATCCTTCAGTCCCAGTTGATGGGAAGCAAACAGAGACATAATCCCCAACTAATGCCTTTCACCTCCAATGTCTACAGGGTAGGGAATAGAGATTGAAGCTTCAAACTCCTCTCCAGAGGGAGTGTGGTGTTCAGACTTAGCAGACAGGCAGTTCCTTGGCCCGCTATTGGAGACTGGGCTTTGCCAAATCAACAATGCTATTTTGTAGAAAGAAAGTTGTTGCTGTGCAGATTGATGTGGAGGTGCTGGTGTTGGTCTGGGGTGGACAAAGTCAGAAGTCACATGACATCAGGTTGTAGTCCTGCAGCTTTATTTGAACTCAGCAAGCTTTTGGAGCGCTGCTCCTTCATCAAGTGAAGAGGAGGGAAGCAGACAGGCACAGAATATGTGAGCGGAAAAGGTGGGTCAAGGGATATATGCCCAGTGCCTTTGTCCACAACAAACTTGCACTTCATCTGTACCATGAACAGTTATTCAGTTAACAGACAGGAAGGTTTTTTTAGTGTTTTAAAAATTCCTACTTTGTCTTTTGTTTTCTCTCTCTGGCAATTTCTCATGATAAAAGTCCTCTTTCTGCCAATATTTTGAAGCAAGTATCTCACTCACTTTTTTCTTGTGTGTGTCTTGTTTTTCATTCAGGCTTTACATTAACTCATCTCTCTCTCTCTCTCACTCTCTCTGTGATCTTGCGTCTCATTCACGCTCTTCCCCGCCCTCCTAGTCAGAGATTCAAGGTAGAAGCAGGATTTATAAAAGTTACATATGCTCAGTTTCATTAATATTCAGCAATAAATCCTTCAAGAAAGGTAACATCATTTGGACAGTGTATTTGATAGCACGGAAATCCAAACGGCCTTGGATCAGATCAGGGGGTTCCTGCAGTCAGGATGTCTGATATCCCATTACTGTGGATTGAGTTTATTCGCACCCTCTGAAGTTACTGTGGAAAAAAGTGGTTGTCCTTTCCAGACGGCAGTGCCAAGTGAGGCAGGAAGTATGTGGAGAATACCTCTTCAGTCAAATGTCTAAATTTAACCAGGACTGCTTCACGCCCACAGGAAGTTGGGAAAGGTTTGTCCTGTAACTAAGCACAACTTCATATTACAGACACATTATCCTCAGGGCATCGTGGAAACTGTTTATTAAGAAGACCAGTCTTTTTTTCTTGGAGAGCCTCCTAAGGAGTTTTAGCACTGGGTTGGGTTCCTCTGAGTTGCCGATGCTGGAAGAGCACAGCAGTTCAGGCAGCATCCAAGGAGCTTCGAAATTGACGTTTCGGGTAAAAGCCCTTCATCAGGAATAAAAGCAGTGAGTCTGAAGTGTGGAGAGATAAGCTAGAGGAGGGTGGGAGTGGGGAGAGAGTAGCATAGAGTACAATAGGTGAGTGGGGGAGGGGATGAAGGTGATAGGTCAGGGAGGAGAGGGTGGAGTGGATAGGTGGAAAAGGAGATAGGCAGGTAGGACAAGTCCGGACAAGTCATGGGGACAGTGCTGAGCTGGAAGTTTGGAACTAGCGTGAGGTGGGGGAAGGGGAAATGAGGAAACTGTTGAAGTCCACATTGATGCCCTGGGGTTGAAGTGTTCCGAGGCGGAAGATGAGGCGTTCTTCCTCCAGGCGTCTGGTGGTGAGGGAGCGGCAGTGAAGGAGGCCCAGGACCTCCATGTCCTCGGCAGAGTGGGAGGGGGAGTTGAAATGTTGGGCCACGGGGTGGTATGGTTGATTGGTGCAGGTGTCCGGGAGATGTTCCCAAGATCCTCCTTCCCAAGATCCACCCGCCTGACCACCCTGGCCGACCCATTGTCTCAGCATGCTCCCGCCCCACTGAACTCATCTCTACCTACCTCGACACTGTCCTATCCCCCCTAGTCCAGGAACTCCCCACATACGTTCGAGACACCACCCACGCCCTCCACCTCCTCCAAGACTTCCGTTTCCCCGGCCCCCAACGCCTCACCTTCACCATGGATATCCATTCCATCAACACCTCCATCCGCCATGACCAGGGCCTCCAAGCCCTCAGTTTTTTCCTCTCCAGACGTCCCCAACAGTACCCTTCCACCGACACTCTCATTCGTTTGGCCGAACTGGTCCTCGCCCTTAACAATTTCTCCTTTGAATCCTCCCACTTCCTCCAGACCAAAGGGGTAGCCATGGGCACACGTATGGGCCCCAGCTATGCCTGTCTCTTTGTTGGCTATGTAGAGCAGTTGATCTTCCGTAATTACACAGGCACCACTCCCCACCTCTTCCTCCGCTACATTGATGACTGCATTGGCGCCACCTCGTGCTCCCGCGAGGAGGTTGAGCAATTCATCTACTTCACCAACACATTCCACCCTGACCTTAAATTTACCTGGACCAACTCTGACACCTTCCTCCCCTTCCTGGACCTCTCCATCTCCATTAATGACGACCGACTTGACACTGACATTTTTTACAAACCCACCAACTCCCACAGCTACCTGGATTACACCATTTCCCACCCCATCTCTTGCAAAAATGCCATCCCGTATTCCCAATTCCTCCGCCTCCGCCGTATCTGCTCACAGGAGGAGCAGTTCCACCATAGAACACACCAGATGGCCTCCTTCTTTAGAGACCGCAATTTCCCTTCCCACGTGGTTAAAGATGTCTTCCAACGCATCTCGTCCACATCCCGCACCTCTGCCCTCAGACCCCACCCCTCCAACCGTAACAAGGACAGAACGCCCCTGGTGCTCATCTTCCATCCTACCAACCTTCGCATAAACCAAATCATCCGCCGACATTTCTGCCACCTCCAAACAGACCCCACCACCAGGAATATATTTCTCTCCCCACCCCTTTCCGCCTTCCGCAAAGACCGTTCCCTCCGTGACTACCTGGTCAGGTCCATGCCCCCCTACAACCCACCCTCCCATCCTGGCACTTTCCCCTGCCACCGCAGGAACTGTAAAACCTGTGCCCACACCTCCTCCCTCACCTCTATCCAAGGCCCTAAAGGAGCCTTCCACATCCATCAAAGTTTCACCTGCACATCCACTAATATCATTTGTTGTATCCGTTGCTCCCGATGCGGTCTCCTCTACATTGGGGAGACTGGGCGCCTCCTAGCAGAGCACGTTAGGGAACATCTCCGGGACACCCGCACCAATCAACCACACCATCCCGTGGCCCAACATTTCAACTCCCCCTCCCACTCTGCCAAGGACATGGAGGTCCTGGGCCTCCTTCACTGCCGCTCCCTCACCACCAGGCGCCTGGAGGAAGAACGCCTCACCTTCCGCCTCGGAACACTTCAACCCCAGGGCATCAATGTGGACTTCAACAGTTTCCTCATTTCCCTACCCCACCTCACCCTAGTTCCAAACTTCCAGCTCAGCACTGTCCCCATGACTTGTCCAGACTTGTCCTACCTGCCTATCTCCTTTTCCACCTATCCACTCCACCCTCTCCTCCCTGACCTATCACCTTCATCCCCTCCCCCACTCACCCATTGTACTCTATGCTACTCTCTCCCCACCCCCACCCTCCCCTAGCTTATCTCTCCACGCTTCAGGCTCACTGCCTTTATTCCTGATGAAGGGCTTTTACCCGAAACGTTGATTTCGCTGCTCCTCGGATGCTGCCTGAATTGCTGTGCTCTTCCAGCACCACTGATCCAGAATCTGGTTTCCAGCATCTGCAGTCATTGTTTTTTCCTCTGATTCACCGTCTAAAACGGGCAGCGCACGGTCTCCCCTACAATGTAACGCACGGGAGCTCGCCTCTTGCTCCAGGAGTGCCTCGGTAGAATTTCACTCTCTTATTCCGGTGGCGAAGGCATGTCCATCTCTGATTCTTGACAATGCTCGATGGAGAGGGTGAACCTACAGAGCCTTTCCAACTGTTTTACAGAACACAGCACGGTTTGCTCCCGCACCAGTTGCGAATCTGTGTTGACCCACGTGTTTGTTCAGGACCATCGCACCCACCCGAAATTTATACATCACATCCTCACATTGACCATGCCTCTTCCCTGTGCAGGGACATTTCCGTGATTCTTACACTAAACCTCGTCCCCTGTATCAAACTGTATCTCTCGCTTGGTGGGATCTTGTCACCAGCACTGATGTTCCTGCTGCAGTTTCAGCCTCCAACCCCCCTCTCCCTCCAAGTCCTGATGCAGAGTCTTCTCCCCATTACCAACTCTGCTGGAACTATCGCTGTGGTTGTGAGAGGGGTGGTCCGATAATCAAACAGGACCCAGGACAGTTTGGTATCAAGTAAAGCTGTAGGCTGTTTTTTTTTAGCTTTCCTTCAAAGTTTGGACTGCTGTTTCTGTCAGACATTGGATATGGATGATATGGAGTTGTCCTTCTGTAATAAAATCCTTTCGACTTTAGGAAACACCTAAATACCCTGATGATAAACGAAGGCCCATTATTTGTACCCAACACTTCCAGAACTCTGTGTTGAAAAAGATGTGCACAGTTTTTCTATAGTGAGCTGGTCTCTCCAGGTCCACAAAGGTTTCTATTCTATTTGAGGTGCCTGTTTGAAGTCCAGTTGGGTTTTAGCTACTTGGTATTTTGCATTGTTACATTATTAATTCCACATACAAGCATCTTAGCATCTTATTAAGGGTTAAGCCAAAGCTTTGGCCAGTCAACTTAATCTCATCAAAAATCCCAAAACGGATTCCCCTTGTTCTCGAATTACTGAGTAAAACTGATAGGGTCTCAAAATTGGAGGAAGCTTGGGCTGTAATCTTCCTTAACTGTGTCTATCAACTCCTGAAAGGTTTTGGTATCTGATGCCTCAGGGAATGTTAGACTCCAAATAACTGAAAAGGCTGTCGCTCCACAGGTTGTCAGGAGAATTACTTGTTTTTTTATGTCTGTTGCGAAGTCGTTTGTCCAGAAAAAAGGAACATATTCTTTCCACAAGGCAAAAGTGAGGACTGCAGATGCTGGAAACAAGAGTTTAGATCAGAGTGGTACTGGAACTCTTTGCTACCTTCTCCCCAGCCTCCCCCCCCCACCCCGCCCCATTTATCCCTCCACTCTGGAGGCTTCTTGCTTCTATTCCTGATGAAGGACTTTTGCCCGAAACATCGATTTTCCTGCTCCTTGGATGCTGCCTAACCTGTGCTTTTCCAGCACCAATCTGATCTAAACCCCCATATTCTTTCCACATACTGGGCATAGTGCTCGATGTCAGGATTGAATAGGTCAGACATCCCAAATAACAGCATGATGCCAGAAATGCGTACCACAACTCAAAGACAACTGTTGTGAGTGAGTTTCTTCAGGATCATATTCTCACGCTCGTCACTGAAATAATTCCACAGAGGCTGGTATCTGTCACCAAGTCACCCTTTATTTACCCATGAACGGTCTTTGACCTTAGTCTTGCCTCATTCAGACTCAGCTACCAGAGTGTTGGCATCTCTCACACTCCCCCTTTTGTCCGTCAGCCAGGGCTCCCTGATTGGACCAGGTTAACAGCCCCAATCAGGCAACTCAGATTCTATGAGGTCCACCTGGCTGACCCTGTTACAATCACTGCAGTTACTGGTGGCAGTGAAGGGTTTGTTACCCCTCTATATCAAAACTGTTGTGTGAATAATGTCCCTGAGCCAAAGTTGTGGATGCAGTGACTGTTAACAATTTGTTGACAAGGGACTGCATTTCAGGGGAAGAGGCCTTCCTTTTAGAAAAGGAATGAGGAGAAATCCGTTTAGTCAGTTTGTTTGTGGAATTCCATTCCCAGGCGGTGCTGGAGATTGTGTCACTGAATTTATTCAAAGCTGCGCTTTGTGAATTTTTGATCAATGGGGAAGTCAAGGGTTAAGGTGAGCAGACTGGGAGAGTGCAGTTGAGGACACAGTCACATCAGCTGTGTTCTAATGGCATAGTAGAGCTTGCTTGATTGACTGAATGGCCAACTTCCCCATCTATCTCCCAGCTTCCATTGTCTAGGAGAAAGTGAGGACTGTAGATGCTGGAGATCAGAGTAGGAAGTGTGGTGCTGGAAAAGCACAGCAGGTCAGGCAGCATCCGAAGAGCAGGAGAGTCGATGGTTTGGGCATCAGCTCTTCATCAGGAATGTCCTGATGTTCTGCTTGAAACGTTGATTCTCCTGCTCCTCGGATACTGTCTGACTGGCTGTGCTTTTCCAGCACCGCATATTTTGACTAGGTTCCATTGTCTGTCAGTTGTAGCTCAATAAAGATTCATTGGCCCTGGTCCCACTCTTGACACGTCAGAATAAAGTCAAGGCTGACAGTCCAACTTGATTTCCCGCAGTCGACAGAAGAAGGTTTGGGATCCCAGAGGGGAGGGGAGGTGGGGAGGGATGAGATGTGGGGATAGGTGTAACAGACAGCTGTGTCTGGAGCTCTTCCTGATACATCCAAAGATGTGCAGGCTGGGTGGATTAGCCATGGCAAATGTGGGGTTACAGGGATAGGGCAGGGAGAGGATCTGTGTGGGGTGCTCTTCAGAGGCTCTGTGCACACTCAATGGGCTGAATGGCCTCTTTCTGCACTATTAGGATTCTGTGATTCTATACTTGTACGTTTCTGTCTCCAGCCTTTCTCAGCAACAATTACATCTCTCTCTGGGACAGACAGTGCTCCAACACTGTTGGTCATCTGTCTGATGTCCTTAATAAGATGATGAATGTGGTGTTTTTCTTTCTTTTATTCATTCTTGGGATGTGGCCATCATTGGATGGGCCAACATTTTTGCCCATCTCTTAACTGCCCTGGAGAATGTGGTAGTGAATTAGAGTCATGTGGTGCAGGTACAGGAGAGATTTGCAGGATTTTGACCCAGCACCTCCACACACATCATTTATTGCATATGCTGCACCCGATGTGGCCTCCTCTATATTAGGGAGACAGGCCGCCTACTTGCGGAACATTTCAGAGAACACCTCTGGGACACCCGCACCAACCAACCCAACCCTGATATATTTCCAAACTGGGCAGTAAGGAGGCTGTCTGCCAGGAGATTGCACCAATGGTTGTCTAGCTGGTTAATGTAGACCCAGACTCCTGAGCTGGTGCCAATATCAGAGTCTGGACGAACACAGGGAAGTTTGGGGTTTCCCTATTGTTTGTAGGAAATATGCTGAAAATGTGTTGCTGGAAAAGCGCAGCAGGTCAGGCAGCATCCAAGGAGCAGGAGAATCGACGATTTGGGCATGAGCCCTTCTTCAGGAATGAGGAAAGTGTGTCCAGCAGGCTAAGATAAAAGGTAGGGATGAGGGACTTGGGGTAGGGGCGTTGGAAATGCGATAGGTGGAAGGAGGTCAAGGTGAGGGTGATAGGCCGGAGTGGGGGTGGGGGCGGAGAGGTCAGGAAGAAGATTGCAGGTTAGGAAGGCGGTGCTGAGTTCGAGGGATTTGACTGAGACAAGGTGGGGGGAGGGGAAATGAGGAAACTGGAGAAATCTGAGTTCATCCCTTGTGGTTAGAGAGTTCCTAGGTGGAAGATGAGGCGTTCTTCCTCCAACTGTTGTGTTGCTATGGTCTGGCGATGGAGGAGTCCAAGGACCTGCATGTCCTTGGTGGAGTGGGAGGGGGAGTTGAAGTGTTGAGCCACGGGGTGGTTGGGTTGGTTGGTGCGGGTGTCCCAGAGGTGTTCTCTGAAACGTTCCGCAAGTAGGCGGCCTGTCTCCCCAATATAGAGGAGGCCACATCGGGTGCAGCGGATGCAATAAATGATGTGTGTGGAGGTGCAGGTGAATTTGTGGCGGATATGGAAGGATCCCTTGGGGCCTTGGAGGGAAGTAAGGGGGGAGGTGTGGGCACAAGTGTTGCATTTCTTGCGGTTGCAGGGGAAGGTGCCGGGAGTGGAGGTTGGGTTGGTGGGGAGGTGTGAACCTGATGAGGGAGTCACGGAGGGAGTGGTCTTTTCGGAACGCTGATAGGGGAGGGGAGGGAAATATATCCCTGGAGGTGGCGGAAATGATGGCGGATGATACGCTGTATATGGGGTTTGGTGGGGTGGTAGGTGAGGACCAGTGGGGTTCTGTCCTGGTGGCGGTTGGAGGGGCGGGGCTCCTGGGCGGAGGAGCGGGAAGTGGAGGAGATGCGGTGGAGAGCATCGTCGACTACGTCTGGCGGGAAATTGCGGTCCTTGAAGAAGGAGGCCATCTGGGTTGTACGGTATTGGAACTGGTCCTTCTGGGAGCAGATGCGGCGGAGTCGAAGGAATTGGGAATATGGGATGACGTTTCTACAGGGGGTGGGGTGGGAGGAGGTGTAGTCTAGGTAGCTGTGGGAGTTGGTCGGTTTATAGTAAATGTCCGTGTTGATTTGGTCGCCCGAGATAGAAATGGAAAGGTCTAGGAAGGGGAGGGAGGAGTCTGAGACTGTCCAGGTGAATTTGAGGTCGGGGTGGAAGGTGTTGGTAAAGTCGATGAACTGTTCTACCTCCTCGTGGGAGCACGAGGCGGCGCCGATACAGTCATCGATGTAGCGGAGGAAAAGGTGGGGGGTGGTGCCAGTGTAGCTGCGGAAGATGGACTGTTCCACATATCCTACGAAGAGGTGCCCACCCTCTGACGACCCCTTCTCTCTCCTCCAACACACCCCATCCACCTGGACACCCTGTGCTGGCCTCTTACCTGCCCTCGATCTCTTCATAGCCAACTGCTGCCGCGACATTATCCGCCTCAACTTCTCCACCCCTCTCAACCACTCTAACCTCTCACCCTTGGAATGTGCAGCCCTCCACTCCCTCCATTCCAACCCCAACCTCGCTATCAAACCGGCAGACAAGGGAGGCGCGGTAGTAGTTTGGCGCACCGACCTTTACACCGCTGAGGCCAAACGCCAGCTCGCAGATACCTCCTCCTACTGCCCCCTTGACCATGACCCCACCCCCCACCACCAAACCATCATCTCCCAGACCATCCATAACCTCATCACCTCAGGGGACCTCCCATCCACCGCCTCCAACCTCATAATCCCACAACCCCGCACCGCCCGCTTCTACCTCCTGCCCAAAATCCACAAACCTGACTGCCCCGGCCGACCCATTGTCTCAGCCTGCTCCTGTCCCACCGAACTCATCTCTGCATACCTCGACACAGTCCTGTCCCCCTTAGTCCAAGAACTCCCCACCTACGTTCGGGACACCACCCACGCCCTCCACCCCCTCCATGATTTTCGCTTCCCCGGTCCCCAACGCCTTATCTTCACCATGGACATCCAGTCCCTGTACACCTCCATCCCCCATCACGAAGGACTCAAAGCCCTCCGCTTCTTCCTTTCCTGCCGTACCGACCAGTACCCTTCCACTGACACCCTCCTTCGACTGACTGAACTGGTCCTCACCCTGAACAACTTCTCTTTCCAATCCTCCCACATCCTCCAAACCAAAGGAGTAGCCATGGGCACTCGCATGGGCCCCAGCTATGCCTGCCTCTTCGTAGGATATGTGGAACAGTCCATCTTCCGGAGCTACACTGGCACCACCCCCCACCGTTTCCTCCGCTACATCGATGACTGTATCGACGCTGCCTCGTGCTCCCACGAGGAGGTTAAACAGTTCATCCACTTTACCAACACCTTCCACCCCGACCTCAAATTTACCTGGACCATCTAAGACTCCTCCCTCCCCTTCCTAGACCTTTCCATTTCTATCTCGGGCGACCGACTCAACATGGACGTTTGCTATAACCCGACCAACTCCCACAGCTACCTAGACTACACCTCCTCCCAATCTGCCCCCTGTAAAAACGCCATCCCATATTCCCAATTCCTTCGTCTCCGCCACATCTGCTCCCAGGAGAACCTGTTCCAATACCGTACAACCCAGATGGCCTCCTTCTTCAAAGACTGCAAATTCCCCCCAGACGTGATCGACGATGCCCTCCACCGCATCTCCTCCACTTCCCGCTCCTCCGCCCTTGAGCCCCGCCCCTCCAACCGCCACCAGGACAGAACCCCACTGGTCCTCACCTACCACCCCACCAACCTCCATATACAGCGTATCATCCGCCGTCATTTCTGCTACTTCCAAACAGACCCCATCACCAGGGATATATTTCCCTCCCCTTCCCTATCAGCGTTCTGAAAAGACCACTCCCTCCGTGACTCCCTCGTCAGGTCCACACCCCCAACCAACCCAACCTCCACTCCCGGCACCTTCCCCTGCAACCGCAAGAATTGCAAAACTTGCGCCCATACCTCCCCCCTTACTTCCCTCCAAGGCCCCAAGGGATCCTTCCATATCCGCCACAAATTCACCTGCACCTCCACACACATCATTTACTGCATCCGCTGCACACGATGTGGCCTCCTCTATATTGGGGAGACAGGCCGCCTACTTGCGGAACGTTTCAGAGAACCCCTCTGGGACACCCGCACCAACCAACCCAACCACCCCGTAGCCCAACACTTCAACTCCCCCTCCCACTCCACCAAGGACATGCAGGTCCTTGGACTCCTCCAACGCCAGACCAAAGCAATACGACGGTTAGAGGAAGATCGCCTCATCTTCCGCCTAGGAACCCTCCAACCACAAGGGATGAACTCAGATTTCTCCGGTTTCCTCATTTCCCCTCCCCCCACCATGTCTCAGTCAAATCCCTCGAACTCAGCACTGCCTTCCTAACCTGCAATCTTCCTCCTGACCTCTCCGCCCCCACCCCCACTCCGGCCCATCACCCTCACCTTGACCTCCTTCCACCTATCGCATTTCCAACGCCCCTCCTCCAAGTCCCTCCTCCTTACCTTTTATCTTAGCCTGCTGGACACACTTTCCTCATTCCTGAAGAAGGGCTCATGCCCGAAACGTCGATTCTCCTGTTCCTTGGATGCTGTCTGACCTGCTGCGCTTTTCCAGCAACACATTTTCAGCTCTGATCTCCAGCATCTGCAGTCCTCACTTTTTCCTTTGTAAGAAGTATGGCAGTCCATGTTGTGCACAGCAAGCTCCCAATAATCACACTGAGGCAAGGGCCAGATCAACAGTTTTACTGATGTTGGTTGCAAGATAAACCTTGGCCAGGACACTGGGAATAACCAGTGTCTAAATTATCCACCATCAGATGGCAACATGTGCACCCTCAAATTCTCCAGTGTTGTGTATATGTCTGTTACTGTGTGCAATGTGTGTCCTCCTGTTTGTATACATGCATTAGCTTGTGCACGCGTGTTTTCCTGTTTGTATGTTGGCATGCACGCATGTGTCCTCCTGTTCGTGTGTGTGTGTGTGTTAGCACGTGCATGTGTGTCCTCTTGTTTGTACATATGTTAGCATATACACGTGTCTTCCTGTTTGTGTGTGTGTGTGCAATGTGGGCATGTGTTGATGCTAGGTTAAGATACAGTAATATGCTCACTTTTATCAAACCAACTCTCCAGTTTTCTGGCCAATGCCAGTTGTAGCACAGTGCCCATACACTGTGTTGCAGTACTGTGGGCATTTCAGCTAAATTGAAGATAATTAATTTGTAAACAAAAAGTGTTTCAGTGCGTTTGAATTTTGTACAACCCTGATTTAAAGAAGCTTAGTTAGATTGAGAAACAGAATTTACAATAAAATTTATGTTGGATTTTGTTGAATGAGGTTAATCTGTGACTTTCTATCTCATAACTGCTTGACTGTTATATTAAGTTCTGTTGGGAATAAAAGACAAACAGGGGTGTGTGTCCATGCTGTTTGCAGCCAGGTTGGGAGAGAGGCCGTGTGGGGTTTTCATTTGGCACTGTTGATACTTAGTGCTTACATTTCTCCTTTCTGGCATTTTAAACTGAAGGCCTTTCTCCCTTCAATGAACAAGTGCACTGTTTGCAAATCTTTTTCACATGAATAAAGGCAGCCTTGTTGTTTGGTCAGGGTGGAGGAGCAGGGTCACATTGCTTTAGGCTGGGCTAGTTTGACAGGCAACCCTCAGTCTGAGAGCTCCCGCCTTTGCCAATTGCACCCCCTCTTTCTCTCTTACTAATCCTTCTATCTTCTCACTTGCTTTCTGTCCATCCATGTCTTGGTTTTCGTGGAGAGTACAAGGAGTTTGTTCGCACTGTAAGGAATTGCTAAAAAGGTTAATATTGACACAGGACTTTGGGTGGCTTTTGGAGAATTGATCCATGAGAATAACACCACATGGATGTTTTGGTATTCGAGAAGTGATTCTACAGGAGCGCCTGAACAGAGTGAAAGGTACATTTTTCATCCACTATTTGAATTTTTAGGTACACTGTATCTTTGTCAGGCATTCTAACTTTCCTTAAACAATGTTGTTCTGGTAATTGCAACACCTCTTTTGTCTTTGTAGAGCAATAAATGAGTGTGTTCCGATATTAGATCTTAATCGAACCTCACTTTCCTCCCTTCTGCCCTTTTGTTTTAATATTTAACTATCTGTCTAGGCGTTTTTAAAAAGACAGCACAGTCTGTTTCTTAGATGTGATCTGTACTAACTCATTTCAGGTTGTAATATTAATTACAAAAGTGTATTTCTATGCGTGTGTTTGTGAGATGCTGAACATCTGATTGCAAGAGTATGAGTGCAGATGGTGAATATGTCAGTGTGAGTGTGGGAGTGCGATGGTGAATGTGTGAGTGTGGGAGTGCGATGGTGAATGTGAGAGTGTGAGTGTGGGAGTGCGATAGTGAATGTGAGAGTGTGAGTGTGGGAGTGCGATGGTGAATGTGAGAGTGTGAGTGTGGGAGTGCGATGGTGAATGTGAGAGTGTGAGTGTGGGAGTGCGATGGTGAATGTGAGAGTGTGAGTGTGGGAGTGCGATGGTGAATGTGAGAGTGTGAGTGTGGGAGTGCGATGGTGAATGTGAGAGTGTGAGTGTGGGAGTGCGATGGTGAATGTGAGAGTGTGAGTGTGGGAGTGCGATGGTGAATGTGAGAGTGTGAGTGTGGGAGTGTGATGGTGAATGTGAGAGTGTGAGTGTGGGAGTGCGATGGTGAGTGTGAGTGTGGGAGTGCGATAGTGAATGTGACAGTGCAGATGGTGAATGTGAGAGTGTGAGTGTGGGAGTGCGATAGTGAATGTGACAGTGCAGATGGTGAATGTGAGAGTGAGAGTGTGAATGTGTGAGTGTGTATGAGCATGTAGTTGGTGAATGTGAGAGAGTGTGTGTGCGAGAGTGCAGTGGTGAATGTGAGAGTGTGAGTGCGAGTGTGCTGATAGTGAGTGTGAGAGTGCAGATGGTGAATATGTGAGTGCGAGTGTGTGTGAAAGTGCAGATGGTAAATGTGAGAGTGTGAGAGTGCGGATGGTGAAGGTGTGAGTGTGAGTGAATGTGCAGATGGTGAATGTGTGAGTGTGAGTATGTGTGAGAGTGCAGATGGTGAAGGTGTGAGTGTGAGTGAATGTGCAGATGGTGAATGTGTGAGTGTGAGTATATGTGAGAGTGCAGATGGTGAAGGTGTGAGTGTGAGTGAATGTGCAGATGGTGAATGTGTGAGTGTGAGTATATGTGAGAGTGCAGATGGTGAATGTGTGAGTGTGAGTATGCGTGACAGTGCAGATGGTGAAGGTGTGAGTGTGAGTGAAAGTGCAGATGGTGAATGTGGGAGTGTGTGTGTGAGTGCTGAATATGTACATGTGTGTGAGAGTGGGGGTGCTGAATGTGTGAGTGTGGGAGTGGGATGATGGATGTGAGAGTGAGGGTGTGGTGAGTGTGAGTGCTGTTGATATTGTGTGTATCTTATTTGAAAGTAATTCCTCTGAAACTTGTGACAACAATCCATTGGATTGATAGAAAGATTTACTGTAAGCTCCTCGTATGTATAGAAATAAACTCCATGTAAAGGCAAAGCACATTATCCAGTAAACAACTGAATTAAAACTGCTGCGTGCTGAGCACATCTGCACTAGTATCTGAAAGTTTGAGATTACTATTAACACACTGCAGAAAGTTCCTCTCCTCCTTACCACACATACTATCCATGATGTGCACGAGTATCACTGTATAATACCTCACTCTGTTGCTGGACTGTACTGTCTTGTCTAAACAAGTGCGACCCTTTTCCTTTCTGAGATGTCGTGGGGCTCCAGGTGTGTGGAGTAAATGCAAATTTTCATGTCTGTCAGCTTGCAAACCTGTTATTGTGTTGCTTACAGTTTCAATGGAAAAACGTATTTTCAATTTGAAATAGAAGCATAGACGCATGAGGCACAGTAGGAAGCCATTTGGTCCATCAGCTCTGTGCTGACTCTTTCAAAAAGGAAACCAGTTGCTCCTGGTCCCTCATTCCCCAATTCCCATTTTCACTTCAATCTTAAGGGTTTTTAAAGGACGTGGCTGCAGAGATAGTGGAGGCATTGTTCGAACTATTCCAGAACCACTGGATTTGAGGAGGATTCCAACAGATCACTAAGGCGTCTCATGTGATGCCTGCTCAAGAATGGAGGGAGACAGAAAACAGGAAACTGTAGGCCCGTTAGCCTAATACCTGTTGCTGGCAAAATACTAGACTCCATTGTTATGGGTGAAATAGCAGGATATTTAGAAAAGCTTACTGCATTCAAACTGAATCAACATCGTTTGTGAAAGAGAAATTGGATTTGACAAAATTGTTGGAATTCTTTGAGGATGTTAAAAGTGAATCGGTAGATGAAATGTATTTGATTTCCAGAAGGCATTTCAATAAGATGCCATTTCAAAGGCTTTTGCACAAGATAGGAGCTCACATTGTTAGGGATGGCTGAGGATTGGTTAACACTCAGAAGCCTGTGGGTCAGGATTACTTGTGTTTCAATAAAAGACCACCTTGTTAAATAAAAAATAACTATCAAACATATTTCAGTCTGGGATCTGGCATGTCCAGTAGTAACATTAGCTGGGATCATAACAGTATTGACTTACTAGTCTAGAGTTCTTTGAAGATATAACAAGCAGAGTTAATAAAGGGGAATGGTCAACGCATTTTATTTGGATTTCCAGAAGGTATTCAATGAAAGTGCCATCTAAAAGATAGTAGCTAAGAGTATTGGGGGTAATGTATCAGCCTGGATTGAGAATTGGTTGACACACGAAATACAGAGAATTGGAAATAAATAATCTTTTCAGGTTGGAAAGATGTAACTGGTGGAGTGCCACAAAGATCAGTCTGAGAGCCTCAATTATTTCCTATTGATACTAATAACTTGGAGGACGGGATAAGGGGCATGTATCTACACTTGCTGACAATACAAAAAGGTGGGAGGACACATTGTGATGAGTACATAAGGAATTTGGAAGAGGATATGCGTAGGTTGAGTGACTGGAGTTTAATGTAGGAAAGTGTGAGGTCATGCACTTTGGTAGGAAGAATCAAAAGGCAAACTATTACTTAAATGAAGGAAGACTCCACAAAAAGCAGAGTGCAGAAAGATCGGGTGATCTTGTGCATGAAACACAAAAGGTTAGAATGCAGGTTTAACAAGTAAATAGGAAAGCAAATGGAATTTTGGCCTTTATTGCTGAGGGGTATGGAACATAGAAGTAGGGAAGTCTTGTTCTAACTGTACAGGGTGTTGGTGACACTACACCTATAGTACTGTGTACAGTTTTGGTCCCCATGTTTAAGGAAGAACATATTGGCAATGGAGACAATTCTAGCCTGACTAGAATGGCTAAACAGGTTAGGCCTTTGTTCATTAGACCTTAGGTCTTATTGAAACATACAAATACTGTGGGGTTTTGACAGGGCAGATGTTGAGACAATGTTTATGCTCGTGGGAAATCTCAAGTTGCGGGACATAGTTACAGAATACGGGAACGTTCATTTCAAACTGAGATGTGAGGGAATTCCTTCTCCCAAAGAGTTGTGGAGGCTACATCACTGGAAGGGTCGAAAGACAAGATTAAAGAGTTTTGAAATATCGGAGAGTTGACATAAATGCTGAGCTATTGGGCTTAAATGATGATAATTTATCCCTCATTGGTTCATGTTTGTAGTACCTATAGCTGTCAGGAAATAAACTTTCCCTTGTTATGTGAGGCAAGTGCTTCTTCTTATTAAGATTCTTATATGGTGTATCCTATACCATTGATATTTGGGCAGGCCATTAGACTCAGCAAAGAAAGGAGTTGTTGCAATGTACTATCCCAACATAAAGCCATCAATGGTTGGTGTCCAGAGCCCATTAAGATACCTTTCCTTTGTTGTGGAATTGTGACCCTGTGCAGGGCTAGTACAAAGAACATCAACCTACAAGTAACAATGAGTTTTAGTGGAGCCGATATTGTCTATGTAAAGTCTAAAAACTTTAACTATTTCTCAAGTGCTTGGATAAGTCCAGCAATGACAACACTCAAGATTGACACCATCCAGGACAAAGCAGCCCACTTGATTGGCACCAGATCTACAAGCATCCACTCCCTCCGCCATCGATGCTCAGTCGCAGCAGTGTGTACTGTCTACGAGATGCACTGCAGAAATTCACCAAAGATCCTTAGACAGCACCTTCCAAATCGACAACCACTTCCATCTAGAAGGTCAAGGGCAGCCGACGCATGGGAGCACCTGCAAGTTCCTCTCTGAGCCTCACCATCTTGACTTGGAAATATATCACCGTTCCTTCAGTGTCGCTGGGTCAAAATCCTGGAATTCCCTCTCTAAAGGCATTGTGGGACCTACAGCACATGGACTGCAGCGATTGAAGAAGGCAGCTCACCCCCACCTTCTCAAGGGCAACTAGGGACTAGCAATAATTGCAGGCCCAGCCAGTGATGCCCACATTCCATGAGTAGCTAAAAGACAGTTCCGTACTATCCTGGGTTCCACGTGTTCCTCTGCCTCTGAAAAGAGAAGTCTGCAAATCCTAATTTCTTTACAAATTGAAAACTTATAGTCCAAAGACTGTGATCATAAAAGGTGACATTTCCAGTGACCACTCCCCAAAGTGCACCATCACCCCCTCCCTCCGCACCCTGGACACTGATTGGTCAGAAAGCTCACACTCTGACTCAGCTGCCAGCTGACCTCCATTAACACACCAATGTGGGAGGGAAGGTATCGAAACCTCAGAAATGAACCCATCCCCACAAAACCCCAGCTCTGACTGATGGACACTGTTCATCTTCTACTGCCACACATAGACAATCATTCCTCATCCGGCAGCCTTCACATGGGCCATGCAACAACAGGAGGCTTCGCCTGTAACTCCACTCCTGTCCGCAATGCTTCCAGGTCCTTTTTCATAGGGAGTCATTCAGTGAGAAAGCGTGCACAGAGCCCAGCGTGATTTTCCCTGAGACTGAGGCTGATGGTCTGGATCTTACCTGTCATGGAGTAGACCTCTGTGGCTCAGTACAATATGGACCAGAGCATTGACTATGGCCCCATTGAGAGGCACCAGTGATATCAAGAAGCATTTCCATTTCTGTACCTCTGGGTGCAAAGGGAAAATTAAATACCTCAAGTTTTGAAGGGTTTTGTTTCTATTGGAAAACTCTGAGTGATATTTTCCTTTTTCTGCCTTTTGGACTTCCCAGTGTATTGTGTTATGAATTGTTACGGTTGGCCATCATTTTGAGTGGATTGGACCAAGTGTAATGATGATCCTATTTTCCTATTTACTTAGAGTCAAGTGTTATCCTAATGTCCACAGAATTATTTCTGTTAAATTCAAATGTAGCTTAACCACTGTCTCAAGTGCAGCTTGTTAAAGACCTGGCATATATTTCTCTTTGTGATAAAGTTTGAACCTTACTTTAAGCAGCTTGTGAACTCACATCCGTTCATGTAAGCAGTTATTGTGTCTCGTGCTAGGTTGACTTCCTTTATGTGATATTGTTTATGTCAGACTTTCTTCACCCCAGACTGGTGAATAATGGTGTTTGAGTGTTTTTTACTACATTCCCAGATGGAGCTGTAAGGTCAAACAATTGTTTCCAAGGTATTGCTTTATGCCAGAGACACGACATTCTCTATCTATTTAGCACCTTCAATGTAATGAAATGTCCCAAGGTGCTTTACAGTGATGTTATAAAACACCGAGCCCCAAAAGGAGAAATTACTTTGGTCAGATGGATAGATTTGGAAGTATACTAAAGGAGGAAAGTGAGGTAGAGATGTGGAGAGGTGTAAGGAAGGAATTCCAGATCTTGGGGCCTCAGTACCTGAAGGTACTGTCAGATGGAGAGATTAAAATTGTGGGTGGCGCAGTGGTTAGCACTGCTGCCTCACAGCGCCAGAGACCCGGGTTCAATTCCTGCCTCAGGCGACTGACTGTGTGGAGTTTGCACATCCTCCCAGTGTCTGCTTGGGTTTCCTCGGGGTGCTCTGGTTTCCTCCCACAGTCCAAAAATGTGCAGGTCAGGTGAATTGACGTGCTAAATTGTTAGGTGCAGGGGTAAATGTAGGGAAATGGTTAGGTGCAGCGGTAAATGAAGGGAAATGGGTCTGGGTGGGTGCGCTTCGGCGGGTTGGTGTGGACTTGGTGGGCTGAAGGGCCTGTTTCCACACTGTAAGTAATCTAATCTAAAATCAGGGATGCTGAAGAGGCCAGAATTCGATACCGCAAAGTCAGATGTCACATGACACTAGGTCATAGTCCAACAGGTTTACTTGAAACCACGAACTTTCAGTCAAATAAATCTGCTGGACTATAGCTTGGTGTCGTGTGACTTCTGACTTTGTCTACCCCAGTCCAACACTGGCACCTCCACATCATGGATATTATAGAGAGTTGTGGCATTGGAGGAGATTACAGATGGGGCAAATTCAAGGACAGAATGTTAAACAACGAAGTGAAGATGTTGCTCAGCTAAGAGCAGGATTCAAACTGAATTAGGATGTAGTTGGACGTAATTAACCATCATTCAATCTTACTGTGCAGAAATGAGGCTGCCCACCACATTACGCCTATACTGGCCCTTTGAAAGAGGTATCTAATTACTCCCCGTCCAACTGCTCTTCCTCCAGAGCTCTGCCATTTTTTTCACATATTTATCCCTTCTGCAAATTTTCAGTAAACCTGATTCCACTGCCATTTCAGTCAGTGCCTTCTATAAACTGAAACGCCGAATTCACTCACCCACCAAGCGGATCCCTGTTCACTCTGGATTCATCTACTCCATGTCAAATCCAGCTTAAGTAATTGCAGTTTTCCTTTAACACAGCATTGTTTGTTTGCAAAAGAAGGTCAAAGAATGAGTTTGAGCGTCACATCATTGTATATCATCTTAGTTGCTTGATGATGTCCATGACCAAACTGATATAACTGAATGCTGACAGATGCATCAAAGTCACTGCCCTCTGGGGCTTAATGAGAATTGCAACTTGGAATCAGAAGATTCAAGAGTGTTTTGAGACCTGTGCCTTTGGGATGAAATGATAAAGCAAGCCTCAATTTGATGGAATTAAAAAACTGGACAGCCTTGACTGGATTGCTTTGCAGTGAGCTGGCAAGGATCTGATGGGCCGAACAACCTCCTGAACCAGAACTGACTCTGTGACTGCATTCAAAGAGTAACAGAGTTCCTTCAGTGTCCTGATCACAGGATATTTCCTGCTCAGTGGAGATCATTAAAGCAGTTTGGGTAGTCATGATCTCATTGTTGTTAGTGGGACCTTGCTGTTGTGCAGGTTACCAGCTTTATTGTTAATGTTGCAACAGTAACTGCACTTTAGAAATCATTTAATGAGTGCCAAAAGAAGAGGAAAACTTGCATTTAGAACCCTTACAGAGTGGAAGCAGGCCATTTGGCTCGTCAAAGCCACACCGACCCTCTGAAGGGCATCTCACCCAGACCCATCCCCCATCCCTGTCACCCTGCATTTCCCATGGCTCACCCACCCAGTCTGCACATCCCTGGACACTGTGGGCAACTTAGGATGGCCAATCCCCCTAACATGCACATCTTTGTGCTGTCTGGAAACCAGAGCATCTGGAAGAAACCCACACATATGGAGGGAGAATGTGCAAACTCCAGCCAGACTGAGGGTGGAATTGAACCCAGGTCCCTGGCGCTGTGAGCCAATGTGCCACCCCTATTTATACAGAGCTTTTCATGACCATTGGATATCTCAAAGCATTTTACAAGTAAGAACTCTTTAAGTGTAATAACTGTTTTAATGTAGGAAATCTGGCAGCTCATCAATGCACAATAAGCCCCCATCAACAGATCATTATCAAATGATCAGTTTTTGTGATTGATTAAGAGACAAATATTGTCCAAGATAACAGGGAAAACTCTCCTGCTCTTGTTTCAAATTTTGCAGTGGGTTTTTGTTTAAACATCTACCCAAGAAAAGATGCAGGACCTAAGTTTAACGCTTCATTTGAAACACAGCACCTCTGACAGCATAGCACTCCCTCAGTACGACACTGAAGTGTGACCCTAGACTGTTTTTTTTCCCCTCCTCAAGTACGGGACTGAGACTAGAACTCACAACCAAGTTGAAAGTGTTAGCCATTAATTGAATTGAATTGAATTTATTGTCACGTGTACCGAGGCACAGTGAAAAGCTTTGTCTTGTGAGCAATACAGGCAGATCACAGAGTTAAGTAGCATAGATAGTAAATAATAGGTAAACAGCGGCAAAAACAAAAACACAGGTACAGGTGAATGTTAAGAGTTTGTGAGTCCATTCAGTATTCTAACAACAGTCGGGTAGAAACTGTTTCGAAACCGGCTGGTGCATGTGTTCAGGCTTCTGTACCTTCTCCCTGATGGTAGAGGTTGTAGAAGAACATTGCCAGGGTGGGGTGGATCTTTGAGAATGCTGACGGCCTTTCCCTGACAGTGGGCCTGGTAGATGGATTCTATAGATGGGAGGTTGGCCTTTGTGATTGTCCGGGCTGAGTTCACCACTCTCTGTAACCATCTCCGATCTTGAATGGTACAGTTTCCATACTAGGTAGTAATACATCCAGACAGGATGCTCTCGATGGCGCACCTATAGAGGTCGGCAAGGGTATTCACCGTCATGCCAAATGTCCTCAGCTGCCTGAGGAAAAAGAGACGTTGTTGGGCCTTTGTAACCAGTGCGTCCACATGAAGAGTCCAAGAAGCTTGTTGTGGATGACCACTCCCAGGAGCTTGACACTCTCCACTCGTTCCACCCCTGTACTGTTAATGTGTAGGGGGCATGAGTAACATCCCACTGAAAGTCAATAATGAGTTTCTTGGTTTTGCCGGCATTGAGAGCTGGGTTTTTCTCAGTGCACCATTTTTCCAGGTGTTCCACCTCCCGTCTGTAGTCTAGTTGTCGCCATCTGGGATTCAACTGACTATGGTGGTGTCATCAGCAAACTTGTAAATGGCATTAGTCCGGTATTTGGTGACGCAGTCGTCGGAATACAGTGAGTATAGTCGGGGGCTGAGTACGTAGCCCTGGGGATCTACCAGTGTTGTGTGTTAGTGAGGATGAAATATTGTCTCCAATCTTCACTGGTTGTGGCCTGTGGGTCAGGAAACTGAGGATCCAGTTGCAGAGAGTGGGGCTTAGTCCGAGATCACTAAGTTTAGTAATCAGTCTCAAGGAGATAATAGTGTTGAAGGCTGAACTGTAGGCAATGAGGAGGATTCTTACATAGCTGTTATTGGTGTCAAGATGTTTTAGGGAGGAGTGAAGGGCAAGTGATATGGCATCTGACGTGGATCTGTTGGTCCGATAGGCAAATTGGAGTGGGTCAAGAGTAGTGGGGAGGCTGGAGTTGATTAATGCCATGACCAGCCTTTCAAAACACTTCATGACCACCGAAGTTAGGGCCACTGGGCAGTAGTCATTGAGACATGCTGCATGAGCCTTCTTAGACACAGGGGTGATGTTGGCCACTTGAAACAGGCAGGGACAGTGGCCTGCTGCAGGGAGAGGTTGAAGATGTCCCAGAAGACCTCTGCCAGTTTATCTGTGCATGCTCGGAGTGCACGGCCTGGTACTCCATCTGGTCCCATCACTTTCCTTGGATTCACACGAAGGAAAACTTATCTGACCTCTGATGCAGTGACTGTTGGGATAGGTTCATCAGGACTTGTCGGAATAGGTGTTACCTCTCCGCCGAAATTCTTCTCAAAGCGAGCTTGGAAGGCATTGAGATGATCTGGGAGGGATGTTCATTTTCTGCTACCTTGCACTGTCAGGGGCGTCCTATGTTTATGGGAAGCATTGTATAAATGGAAATACTTCCCTCTTGTATTTGAGAACTTTCTGTCCTGAAGTGGGCTGGAATATTGGTCTTCAGTGTGGGAGTGACTGCATCTCAGCTATATCTTTACAATCTAACTCCAAGTGTCCTGGTGTTAGTTCGACAGTTATGATTGGCTGGGAGATGACATTTCTGATGAAGCTGACTCACAGTCTGTGTCTGACAGACCTGTGACTGAGTCACTATCCTCCTCTCTGACCTCATGCCTAAAAATAGGGAAAGTCTTCAGTGAGGAGTTTAACTCTTCCAAGGCATGTTCAATCTGTGATGCCAATTTTCCTTAGTTTTGGGGCAACACGGTGGCTCAGTGGTTAGCACTGCTGCCTCACAGTGCTGGGGACCTGGGTTTGATTCCAACCTCGGGTGACTCTCTGTGTGGAGTTTACACATTCTCCCCATGTCTGTGTGGGTTTCCTACGGGTGCTCCGGTTTCCTTCATATCAGTCCAAAAGGGGCAGGTTGGATGGATTAGCCATGGGAAATGCAGGACTACAGGGATGGGGTAGGGGGTGGGTCTGGGTGGGATCCACTTCCGAGAGTCTGTATGGGCATGATGGCCTGCTTTCACGCTGTAGGGATTCCATGGCTATCATTTTGGCACCAGCCACACCCCTCACCACACCCCCACTCCCCGCAGCAGCCAAAGGGCACCCAGGAGAAATTGGTTCTGAATCTCACAACAGGTTTCACAAAACCCTTTTGTACACAGAGCCAGGTTCAGTTGCCAGATTACCCTGACAGTGCCCAGGGGACCAGGGTAATAACCTCAGCTTTACGCAGGTGGAGTTGTTGGCCATGCCAGGCCCAGTGACCCAGGACGAGGGCAAAATGTGGTGGCTCTCCGGAGAGCTAGAGAGACAACTGAGACACCTCATCTGTGCTCAGTCACGCTGGAATTTGGGCACAGGAGCTGGGGTGGGGGGCGGGGGGTGGGGGGGAAAGGCACCATATGCCTCAGAGTCGGCCTCCAGGAAAAGCTGAGGGAGAAAAGCGGAGGCGGAAATATTTCTGAATACATCAGAAGGCGTTCAGGCCAGCTGCGGAGTTACACTTGGCTCTTCCCAACAGCGGAATTCTCTGTCGTGGCTGCTTTCCATTGAGTCTTTATGTTTGAGTGGCTACTTTCCAGGAGGAGATGGTTATGTCATTTTAACTACTTGTATAACATTAGTACAGTTTGTTTGGAAAGAGAAGTTATTGGGAACATTTATAAAAACTTGGGAATGTGAGGAGGCCATTCAGCCCCTCCAGCTGGGGCCACCCTGGGGTCAGATGGACCGTGGGAAGGAAATGATCTCTCTAAGATATGCTGTTGAGTCCGTGTGAAAATCTGCCACACAGAGCCACAAACACACCCCAAAGAGGAGTTAAAGTGAATTGAGATGGAGACATTGAGGGCACAGTTGGAGGCCATTCAGTCCATCGAACTGATTCTCCATGGAGCAATCCAATCAATCCCTTTATCTCCACCTATCGTGACAGCAACTCCAAGTTTATTTCCTACAAGTACACATCCATAAGAGAACATTGCTGCCTCCACAGGCAACAGGGGCCAGGTCTAACGTGAAGGAGAAAGAAAATTGCAAGAATACGGCAAAAGAGGAGTCGAGTGGGAGCTGGTGCTGGATTGATCTGTACAGGGTCAATCTCTGATTCCATGATCTGGTTCATGGATTTTTAACAGTATGGAAGGATATGAAGCTAAGGTTGGTAAGAAGAGTTGAGGGATAGGTTGACTATGAGAGGCTGAATGGCCTCCACCAGCTTCCAAAGGCCTGACTGTAACTCTGTGCAGTTGGGTCTTCCAATTTTGAATTTTTGAATGGGTTAAAATCAGGCCCAAATACATTTTTAATTTGGAGTTTGGTAGTATTTGAAGATTTTTATTTAGTATTTATGAAGTTTTGTTTCGGACCAGATTCAAACATTAAAAATGGCCACACTATTAAACAATCAAATTGAGATGGGGTCAGAATGGGGCCAGCAGTTGAAATGTCATGCTCAGAGAGACAGAGCAGACCCAATGGACCAAACATCCTCCTTCTATACCATAACAATTCTATGAGACAGGAGCTCAGTAGCAAGGGGACATTGGACAACTTTCATTGCAATGATTCAGTTCGAGAAATTATTTCATTGGATACTCTGGTCATGAGTACAGCCTCAAGACTGGATAAGGGCCTGTCACTCACTAAATCCATAACACTCTTTGGTACGTAGATGAGTAAAATCTTAAATCATTTTACAAATTACTAACTCCCTCGCTTCCTTACCATTGCATTTTGATGTTGTTAAAGTTAAAAATCACACAACACCAGGTTACAGCCCAACAGGTTTATTTGGAAGCAAGAGCTTTCGGAGCGCCGCTCCTTACCTGAAGCAGGACCACTCTGAAAGCTCCGTGCTTCCACATAAACCTGTTGGGCTGTAACCTGGTGTTGTGCGATTTGTAAATTTGTCTACTCCAGTCCAATACCGGCTCCTCCACATCATTTTGATGTTGAATTGACTTGATGGTACACAGCAGAACATAGAAAAAGATATTGCCTTGAGGTGCAAAATTTCACTATTCTTATATATCATAGAGTCAGACAGCATAAAAACACACCCTTCGGTCCAACTCGTCCATGCCAACCAAGTTTCCCAAACTAAGCTTGTCCCATTTGCCTGCGTTTGGCCCATATTCCTCTAAACCTTTCCTATTTGTGTCCAAATGTCTTTTAATGCTATAATTGTATCTGCTTGGATTGTGAATGAAGCCAAGAATCTTTGGGGTATCTGACACTGGTTCAACTATAAACTGTACAAGACTGCTCTGTGTTTCTCCAATCCTTTTGCTAAAAGTATAATCAGAGATTGCTGGAGAAACTCGGCAGGTCTGGCAGAGAGGAAGAAGTGTTAATGTTTCGAGTCCAGTCACCTTTATAGAGTCATAGAGATGTACAGCATGGAAACAGACCCTTCGGTCCAACCCGTCCATGCCGACCAGATATCCCAACCCAATCTAGTCCCACCTGCCAGCACCCGGCCCATATCCCTCCAAACCCTTCCTATTCATATACCCATCCAAATGCCTCTCAAATGTTGCAATTGTACCAGCCTCCACCACTTCCTCTGGCAGCTCATTCCATACACGTACCACCCTCTGCATGAAAAAGTTGCCCCTTATGTCTCTTTTATATCTTCCTCCTCTCACCCTAAACCCTAAACCCTAACCCTAAACCCTAAACCTATGCCCTCTAGTTCTGGACTCCCTCACCCCACCCTCATCCCTCACTTCCTCCTCTCACCCCTCAGCCTCTGACGCTCCAGGGAAAACAGCCCCGGCCTGTTCAGCCTCTCCTCTAGCTCAAATCCTCCAACTCTGGCAACATCCTTGTAAATCTTTTCTGAACTCTTCAGAACTGACTTCAGTTTTGAATGTCCCCCTTTGTACACTCACCTTGGTAATGTATATTGCTGACTATAACTCACTTCTTTCTAAATCTCTGAATGGAAGATGAGGAGGTTTTTTTTTTGGAAGATACTCTTTGCAACCAGGTTGAGTAACAAACCACAGTTTATCTCTGCTCAGGATAACACTGGGATTTTCAGTTTGAAGTCTACACACGATTTATTGCAAGGAGACAGGGAGTAACAAGATGGGGAGATGGCGATATTACTAGACTAGTGAGCCAGTGGGACAGGCCAATACTTTGGGAATATGGATTCAAATCCCATCGTATCAGTTATTGCGATTTCAATTCTAAGTGAGAAATCTGGAATGTAAAGATAGTCTCAGTCTTGGTTTCCATAGTAGCTATCATTGATTGTTGCCAAAACCTATCTGGTTCACTAACGCCCTTTTGGAAAGGAAATCTGCCGTCCTTACCTGGGCTGGCCTACATGTGATTCCAGACCCACAGCGATGTGGTTGACTGTTAACCACCCTTGAAATGGCCTAAAAATTAGGGCAACAGATACTGGCCTTGCTGGTGAAAACCTCCAACCCAAGAAAGAGTTTTAAAAAAAGTAAGCTTTCACAACTCACCCAGTCAGTGCTATCAATCCTGATAACCACTGCCATTGTAGCTAGTTGTCTCTTTAAATGGGTCCTTATATTTTGTCTCTGGAGGTTTATTTAGAATTGGTTGTACACATTGTGTGAAGAGTGTTCTGATGTCTGTCCTAATATGGGTTACCTCTAGTCAGATTCTTGCTGTTCACTTTCATTTCTTGCCATGATCTAGGTTAACTTTTCCTGTACCTTTGACAATTTTATCAGCGTTCCTCTGATTCAAGTCTCTTGAACATCCAGTTTTTAATCATTGTGTAGCTAATGACCACGTCTTCAACTCCCTGAACCCTGAACCCTGAACTCTGAACTCTGGCCTCTCTATATCTCTCTCCTTCCTTAGGCTAACTGCTTAAAACTCAGCTGTTTGACGGAGCTTCTAAGAGGTGGGTGTGACTACAGTTCCAATGTTTAAAAGACACTTAGATCAGTGCATGAGTAGCAAATGTTTGGAGGGATGTGGGCCAAGTACAGGCAAGTGGGACTAGTTTAGTTTGGGAACGTGGTTGGCACGGACTGGTTGAATTGAAAAGTTTATTTCCATTCTGTATGACTCTATGATTCTCATGTGGCTTGTTATCCAAGTTTTCTCAATCAACACTACTGTGAAGTGCTTGAGATGCTTTTCCGTATCAGAGACTCTATATAAATGCAAGATGTTGTTAACTGTGGGGTCTGTTTGCTCAGTTGGCTCAATAGCTAGTGTAGGATGCGACCAGTGGTGAGGGTTGAACCCCTGCATCATCTGTGCTCATTCTTGGAGGTCTGCTCTTTGGTCTTCCCAGTGCCTCAAATGGAGTGTTGCCCCTCCAACCATAAAACCCTTTCTCTCTCTATCTATCTCTGTCTCTATTTTTCTCTCTATCTCTATCTTTCCATCTCTATCTCTCCACATCTCTCTCTCTCTCTCTACCTCTCTCCATCCATCAGGGAGAGATACCTATAGTCCCTTCTAGGTAGCAGTAAATTACCTGATGCTGAGCACCTCTGTTTCAGGCAATTCATTCATACACAACATGTAGATGTTACTGACCAGGCCAGCATTTATTGCCCATCCCCAGTTGCCTGAAGAGCAGTTAAAAGCCAACCACATTGATGTGGGTTTGGAGGCATGTGTACACCAGACCATGCAGAGTTCCTACCCTAAAAGGCATCAGTGACTCAGGTGGGCTTTTCTGACAATCAAGGAGTGGCACAGTGGCTCAGTGGTTAGCACTGCTGCCTCACAGTGCTAGGGACCCGGGTTCGATTCCAGCCTCAGGCGACTGTCTGTGTGGAGTTTGCACGTTCTCCCTGTGTCTGTGTGGGGTTCCTCTGGATGCTCTGATTTCTTCCCACAATCCAAAGATGTGCAGGTCAGGTTAGGTGAATTGGCCATGTTAAATTGCCCACAGTGTTCATGGATGTGTAGGCTAGGTGCAGTAGCCAACGATAAATGTAGAGTAATAGGATTGGGGAATGGGTGGGGTGGGGTCCTCTTCGAAGGGTTGCTGTGGACTTGTTGGGCCGAAGGACCTGTTCATCTATCTATGAAACAACGATTTCAAGGTTTTTAATTGATTCCAAACTGCACCACCTGCTGTGAGAGCAAATTGCCAAAGTTCCTTGACCTCAGAATGGAGTGAGGACAAAGTTGATCAAAATTAAACTAAAAAACCTTGCTCAGAAATGCAGGCGTGAATTTCCCATGTGAATAGAATTGGACAAGACAAATGACAAAAGGCCAGGAACATTTTCAGTCACCTCCTGGAAGCTCGTGATGGAAACTTTCTCCCTGCAGCACAACGTTTTGTAAGTGCTAATTGCAGGCCTGCTGCTGTTTCGAGAGCTCACTCATTGTACCATCTCCCATAGATCTTCTTAAAACAGCCTGGTAACATTTACTGTGGGCACACTGCTAAACTCTTTGCTCTAAACCTTTTATTAAGCTGTACTGAGCTGGATATGCCTCAGATTAATTTTTGAGAGCCTGATGCTTAGCTGTGTCATTTTCATTCATATAGTGCCTCTAACACACTAAAACAGCTCAAAGATGCCTTATTAGGTCCCAATCTAACAAAATCTGACTCACAGCCATACCATCAGGTATAAAGACAAATGTACACGCTCTAGGTGTACAGGCTCTAGGTGTACAGGCTCTAGGTGTACAGGCTCTAGGTGTATCTAAAAGGAGCAGAGCAAGCTGTAGAACTTTGTGAACGTGAACAGCGAAGGCTTGGCCAGCAGTTATGGAGTGATTAAAATCTGGTCGAGGAGATGGAATTGCAGGAATGCAGAGGTCTTAGAGAGTAATAGGGCTGGAGGATCTGAGTCAAGCATGTGACAGGAAGTGGGAGGCAGGCTGAGATGATAGAATTCATTCTGGTCTCCTAGTGCCTTTCAGGGAAGGAAATCTGCCTGGTGTAGCCCACCCATGAACCCAAACCCACAGCAATGTGGTTCGTTTGCAACTGCTCTCTGGTCACTTAGGGTTGGGCAGTACATTTTGGCACAGCCAGCAAGGTCCACATCTCATGAATGAATGAATCACAACAAAACTCTGAGTGTTTCATCAGACCTTACAGTAGCCAGTGGAGGTCAGTCAGCCTGCATTGGCTGGTTTGTTATAGAGAATGACACCAACAGTGTGGGTTCAATTCTCACAGCAGCTGAGATTATCCTGAAGGACCCTCCATCTCAACCTTCCCCTTTACCTGAGGTGTTCTGACCCTCAGGTTAAACCAACTCTGTCTAATGAGGGAGTGGTCCTCTGGGACTATAGCAACTTTACTTCTGTACACATTGTCCTCCAGCTCCATCACCACTCCCATCAACTCTGAGGGCAAACTGCACAAAGAATCTGAATGTTTTCAGGTAGGGATGAGATGTGGGGGGAGGTTATTGTGTGGGTAGTTGATAAAATACAATACTTGCTTTTGTTCAGCTCACAGGAGAATATTCCGTTCCAGAATGGACTGAAAGGAGTTAAGCTTTTGCATTTCCAGCTTTGTCAAATTTCTCTCCAACTCTTTGTCCACCCACTATGTCCTGTTCCTGTCTGCTGCTCTGTGAATATTCTCTCCAATACAGCAGAGGGTGGGGAAGAGAGAGAGAGAGAGAGAGAGTGATTCGCTCTGGGCTCCAGTCAGGTTTTTACGTTAAAGAGTCGAGCCTGGTTCTGTTATGTCTTCGACGATGAAACAAACTTCCTCAGAGCGAGATTTAGTGCAGTGGTGAGAGATGGCAGCGGAAGAGATTGGGAAGTGAAATTCAAGATCTGTTGTTCAGTCCCAAAAGCAGCAATTCCAGAATCCAGTGACTGTGGTTTAGTCACCCAGCTTCACTCTCTGAACTAGACTGTGCAGTGGGAAAGGAATCGAGGCATTTCAAAAGAGACATTGGCTGACCTGGTGTGTTGGCCCGCTGGAACTATCGCTGGTACAAGAAGCTGGCAGACTCGAAGGTAGGAGCATTTGGCAGTGCCTAGTGCGTTGGCACCAGCTGAAGGCGAGTGACCCCCACATTGACGGGTCTCTGCCCCCCCCCCCGCCCACTGCGTGTGGTGGGACTATGAGATGGAGAAGAGGAAACACATTCGAGCAGATTTCCCTGTGAAAGTAATCACCAGCTTATTGCCCAACACCAGCTTACATGTTATTACCAAAGTAAGTATAATGGCATGACAAAACAAAACTGATTGGAAATCAAAAACAGGGAAATTTTTCAAAGGTGTATTTTAGAGCAGACATTTTTCCTCCGAAAGGGAAAACAGTATACCATGTAGGATTAGCTTTATTTGTGTAGCTCTGCACTTAATGTCAATGGGCTGAATGGCCTTGTGTTATGCTATATCATTCTATAATTCTATGGTATTTCAATATTGCTCAGTAAAGGAGGGAGCTTACTGTCTAGAATCGCTGGGAGTAGGACAGGGGATTAATGTAAGAGGGGATGCAATAGACATCGACTAGTGCTGGATTTAGAGTGAATGACCTCACACGTGGCGCCATGTGCAATGGTCTCACCAAGGGGTTTGCATTCCCGTCCATCCTGACACACTCCATGCTTTTGTTGCATCAGGCATCGACAGTTCCATTGACCTGCCAGGCTGGCTGAGATTCTCCCCTCTCCGTGACCTCGGATTCATTCACAACTCTGCCTGCCCACATACTGACTCATGTTGGGTTACACTCCTGTTTTGTCCTGGTGCTTGCTGATTCCCTTGCGAACATTTTCACTCTGTCAAATGCACCATGTTAATTACAAGGTGATTCCCCATGCTTGACACAATATGGGAGTCAAATGTGATTGGCCTAGGGGGCCACAAGATTTTACTGAGGCGCCATTTTGTGGGAGTGTTGTGGGCAAACATTTTCTCTTTGTTCACTAATAATTCTGTGGGAAAATCCATCTGTTTCAGATTTCTGAGTCATTGCTGAGCACACTACAGAGAATGGCCAATGAGATGCTTTTGAAATGTGGTCCCTTTTTCTAATGTTTACAGAATGTGAGTGTCCCTGGCAAGGCCAACACTGATTGGCCATCTTCAACTGCCCGGGTATTGAGTCACATATATCTTCACCACTGCAATATAATGTCACGTTGGACATTTCTGCACAGCAAGATCCCACCAGGGGAGCAATCCCATAATCTATTTGTATTGAGATTCATTGAGGGGCAAACATTAATCAGGACACTGGAGTAAATGCCCCTGCCCTTCTTCAGAGTAGTGCCATGGAATCTTCACTTCTCGTTGAGAGAGCAGACAGAGCATTGATTTAAAGGCACTGCTGATAGTTCTGAACTTCTGACAGTGCGTCACTCCCTCAGCACTGACCGTCCAACAGTGCAGTGCTCCCTCAGAACTGACCCTCCGACAGTACCGCACTCCTTAAGAACTGACCCTCCGACAGTGTGGCACTCCCTCAGCACTGCTCCTCCGACAGTGCGACACTCCCTCAGCACTGACCCACCGACAGTGCGACACTCCCTCAGCACTGACCCTCTGACAGTGCGACATTCCCTCAGCACTGACCCTCCGACAGTGCGACACTCCCTCAATGCTGATCCTGTGACAGTGCGACATTCCCTCAGCACTGACCCTCCGACAGTGCGACACCCCCTCAGCACTGACCCTCCGACAGTGCGACACTCCCTCAGTGCTGATCCTGTGACAGTGCGACACTCCCTCAGCACTGACCCTCTGACAGTGCGGCTCTCCCTCAGCACTGATCCTCTGACAGTGCAACACTCCCTCAGCACTGACCCTGTGACAGTGCGGCACTCCCTCAGCACTGACCCTCCGACTGTGCGACTCTCCCTCAGCTCTGACCCTCAGACAGTGCGGCACACCCTCAGCACTGACCCTCCGATAGTACAGCTCTCCCTCAGCACTGACCCTGTGACAGTGTGACACTCCCTCAGCCCTGACCCTCTGACAGTGCAACACTCCCTCAGCACTTACCCTCTGACAGTGCGGCTCTCCCTCAGCACTGACCCTGTGACAGTGCGGCTCTCCCTCAGCACTGACCCTGTGACAGTGCGGCACTCCCTCAGCACTTACCCTCTGACAGTGCGGCTCTCCCTCAGCGCTGACCCTGTGACAGTGCGGCACTCCCTCAGCACTGATCCTGTGACAGTGCGGCACTCCCTCAGCACTGACCCTGTGACAGTGTGACTCAACCTCAGCACTGACCCTGTGACAGTGCAGCACTCCCTCAGCGCTGACCCTGTGACAGTGCGGCTCTCCCTCAGCACTGACCCTCCGACAGTGCAGCTCTCCCTCAGCACTGATCCTGTGACAGTGCGGCTCTCCCTCCGCACTGACCCTGTGACAGTGCGACACTCCCTCAGCACTCACCCTCCGACAGTGCGGCACTCCCTCAGCGCTGACCCTGTGACTGTGCGGCACTCCCTCAGTGCTGACCCTGTGACAGTGCGGCTCTCCCTCAGCGCTGACCCTCCGACAGTGCGGCACTCCCTCAGCGCTGACCCTGTGACTGTGCGGCACTCCCTCAGTGCTGACCCTCCGACAGTGCGGCTCTCCCTCAGCGCTGACCGTCCGACAGTGTGGCTTTCCCTCAGCACTGACCCTGTAACAGTGCGGCTCTCCCTCGGCGCTGACCCTCCGACAGTGCGGCACTCCCTCAGCACTTGACCCTGTGACAGGTGACACTCCCTCAGCACTGACCCTGTGACAGTGCGACACTCCCTCAGCACTGACCCTGTGACAGTGCGGCACTCCCTCAGCACTGACCCTGTGACCGTGCGGCACTCCCTCAGCACTGACCCTGTGACCGTGCGGCACTCCCTCAGCACTGACCCTGTGACCGTGCGGCGTTCCCTCAGCACTGACCCTGTGACCGTGCGGCGTTCCCTCAGCACTGACCCTGTGACAGGTGACACTCCCTCAGCACTGACCCTGTGACAGTGCCGCACTCCCTCAGCACTGACCCTGTGACAGTGCGACACTCCCTCAGCACTGACCCTGTGACAGTGCGGCACTCCCTCAGCACTGACCCTGTGACAGTGCGACACTCCCTCAGCACTGACCCTGTGACAGTGCGACACTCCCTCAGCACTGACCCTGTGACAGTGCGGCACTCCCTCAGCACTGACCCTGTGACCGTGCGGCACTCCCTCAGCACTGACCCTCCGACTGTGCGGCTCTCCCTCAGCACTGACCCTCCGACAGTACAGCTCTCCCTCAGCACTGACCCTGTGACAGTGTGACACTGCCTCAGCCCTGACCCTCCGACAGTACAGCTCTCCCTCAGCACTGACCCTGTGACAGTGCGACATTCCCTCAGCACTGACCCTGTGACAGTGCGACACTCCCTCAGCGCTGACCCTGTGACAGTGCGACACTCCCTCAGCACTGACCCTCCGACAGTACAGCTCTCCCTCAGCACTGACCCTCCGACAGTACAGCTCTCCCTCAGCACTGACCCTGTGACAGTGCGACACTCCCTCAGCACTGACCCTGTGACAGTGCGACACTCCCTCAGCACTGACCCTCCAACCGTACAGCTCTCCCTCAGCACTGACCCTCCGACAGTGCGACACTCCCTCAGCACTGACCCTCTGACAGTGCGACACTCCCTCAGCACTGACCCTGTGACAGTGCGGCTCTCCCTCAGCACTGACCCTGTGACAGTGCGGCACTCCCTCAGCACTTACCCTCTGACAGTGCGGCTCTCCCTCAGCACTGACCCTGTGACAGTGCGGCACTCCCTCAGCGCTGATCCTGTGACAGTGTGGCACTCCCTCAGCACTGACCCTCCAACAGTGCAGCTCTCCCTCAGCACTGACCCTGTGACAGTGCGGCTCTCCCTCAGCGCTGACCCTGTGACAGTGCGACACTCCCTCAGCACTGACCCTCCGACAGTGCGGCACTCCCTCAGCGCCGACCCTGTGACTGTGCGGCACTCCCTCAGTGCTGACCCTGTGACAGTGCGGCTCTCCCTCAGCGCTGACCCTCCGACAGTGCGGCTCTCCCTCAGCGCTGACCGTCCGACAGTGCGGCTTTCCCTCAGCACTGACCCTGTGACAGTGCGACACTCCCTCAGCACTGACCCTGTGACAGTGCGGCTCTCCCTCAGCACTGACCCTCCGACAGTGCGGCACTCCCTCAGCGCTGACCCTGTGACAGTGCGGCACTCCCTCAGCGCTGACCCTGTGACAGTGCGGCACTCCCTCAGCACTGACCCTGTGACAGTGCGGCACTCCCTCAGCACTGACCCTGTGACAGTGCGGCTCTCCCTCAGCGCTGACCCTCTGACAGTGCGGCACTCCCTCAGCACTGTCCCTGTGACAGTGCGGCACTCCGTCAGCACTGACCCTGTGACAGTGCGGCACTCCCTCAGCACTGACCCTGTGACAGTGCGGCTCTCCCTCAGCGCTGACCGTCCGACTGTGCGGCGTTCCGTCAGCACTGACCCTGTGACAGTGTGACACTCCCTCAGCACTGACCCTGTGACAGTGCGACACTCCCTCAGCACTGACCCTGTGACAGTGTGACACTCCCTCAGCACTGACCCTGTGACAGTGCGGCTCTCCCTCAGCGCTGACCCTGTGACAGTGCGACGTTCCCTCAGCACTGACCCTGTGACAGTGCGACACTCCCTCAGCACTGACCCTCTGACAGTGCGGTACTCCCTCAGCACTGACCCTGTGACAGTGCGCCACTCCCTCAGCGCTGACCCTGTGACAGTGCGACGTTCCCTCAGCACTGACCCTGTGACAGTGCGACACTCCCTCAGCACTGACCCTGTGACAGTGCGCCACTCCCTCAGCACTGACCCTCTGACAGTGCGCCACTCCCTCAGCACTGACCCTGTGACAGTGCGGCATTCCCTCAGCACTGACCCTGTGACAGTGCGGCATTCCCTCAGCACAGATCTGCAAGAGTCTGGGAAGTGGCAGCTGAACGTTCTGACTCAAACTCCCAGCGAGGCGCGACGTAATATTAAAATGGGAATAATCGTGCTGCCTTCCCTCTGGTAAATGTAAATAAAATATAATTGTCATAACTTTTCAAGAAATTCCCTTTTATGCCTTCCGTGACTGAACATACAGCTCATATGTGTTTCATTTGATTGTGACCAAGATAGTTGGAGAGTGAAGCTCTTAGATAGTATTAATATCCCACTCGTAAACAGTTCCCACCCACTGCCTTCCCATCTCGAAGTCATGAAGTCTTCTTGGTCTGAATAATGTCTTCTCGATCTGAGTAATCTTCCCTCCTCCGCATTTGAACAGCTGCACCAACCTCACATGGAAGTCAGAAATTCCAGTTTTTCCCCTGTGCCCTGCCCACCCTGAATTCAATTGAAGCTTTGAATTGAAGGTCACCTTAAGCTACAGACTGGGTTTATACAGCTGCTGCAGCCTGAAGGATTTGCCCCTCCTGTGTCCCAGCTGTAAACCTAATAACGGGCTTCTCGACATTATTTCCACAACGATATTTGTATAGCCCTGGTGCATTGGATTGTCCAGTGTAAATATTTGTGCAATAAACCTTATGCCGAAACGAAACACTGTGAGGAGTTGGGATTAGGTCTGTGTGCGCAATCGACATGCCATAGATTCCACTGGGGAATTACATGAATATTGAGCAGTCTGGGCCAATCGGGAGTTCTTAGTCTTTGGTAGAATTTGCAATAATGTGGAGAATTCCATTCTCTAGTAAGTGGCTGCACTTTGGGCCCGCTCTATGTAGACAGAATTGTGCCCAAGGTCATTAAAAATTTCTGCAAGTGACCTCTCTGTGTGTTGAGAACTTGCTCCCGAGCATCTGTCATCATTCTCCTGCCTGCCCTTCAGAACGTCCCACACAGTCCTTCAGAATTCTCTCCTTAAACTCACTCTCTCCTCTCCCTTCAATAGTAAGACTTCTTTCTGTTGATGATCCTCAACCAACACCAGCCGAAAACATTATCAGCTCATTCTCAATACTCTTTGTGGGAGCTTGCTGTGTGCACATTGGCTGTTCTGTTTCTTGACATTACAACTGTGAGTACACATTATTGATAGGCTGGCATTGACTGGAAAGCGTTCCGGGACATCATTGCAAAAATATGAATAGACTGAAGATGTTGGAAATTTTTTAAAATTCAATCATGGGATGTGGACCTCTCTACCTGGACCAGCATTTATTGCCCATCCCTACTTGCTCTTGAGAAAGTGGGAGTGAGCTGCCTCCTTGAACCACTCCAGTTCACCTGCTGTGAGATGACCCACAATGCCCTTAGGGAGGGAATTCCAGGCTTTTGACCCAGTGACAGTGAAGGTACAGTGATATTAGCATCGGAGGCTGAGGGGTGACCTGAAAGAGGTTTATAAAATCATGAGGGGCATGGATAGGATAAATAGATAAAGTATTTTCCCTGGGTTGGGGGAGTCCAGATCTAGAGGGCATAGGTTTAGAGTGAGATGGGAAAGATATAAAAGAGACCTAAGGGACAACTTTTACACGCAGAGGGTGGTACGTGTTTGGAATGAGCTGCCAGAGGAAGTGGTGGAGGCGAGTACAATTGCAACATTTAAAAGGCATCTGAATGGGTATATGAATAGGAAGGGTTTGGAGGGATATGGGCTGGGTGCTGACAGGTGGGACTAGATTGGGTTGGGATATCTGGTCAGCATGGACTGAAGGGTCCATGACTCTCTAGAGACATCTCTATGACTCTTTGACTCTTTAACAGGATTAGAAAATGTCTAAGCACTGGGTTGAAGGGCTCTTGTGGTGTAGTGGTAGTGACCCTATCTCTGAGCCAGGAATCCTAGGTTCAAATCGCACTGGATCCAGTGCTATGTAATCACCTCTCAAATCAGGTGAATTTTAAAAAAAATAGCCTGGATTTCCCTCCTTACTTCTCCTCACCTTTGGTTGTCTGCATTGCCCTCAATATGATTAACTGGGAAATGGGGTGGCTCAGTTGTTAGCACTGCTGCCTCCCTGTGCAGGAGCCCAGGTTCGATTCCAGCCTCTGTCTGTGTGGAGTTGGTGTATTCTCTCTGTGCCTACATGGATTTCCTCCCTCAGTTCAAAAATGTGCAGGTTCGGTGGATTGACCATGCTAAATTGCCCATAGTGTCTCGGTGGATTAGCCATGGGAATTACAGGGTAGGGATGGGATGCTCTTCAGAGGTTGGTGTGGGCTGAATGCCCACCATCTGTGTGGTAGGGGCAAATTATTATTCTATAATAGATGGAAACTATCATGGGGGTAGTCTGGTGATGGGGACAAAGCCGTCTGGATATGTGTGATAATGCTTCTGGATTTGAAAAAAAAAATTGGACTTCCTGAAGTGGGTGCTGCAGGGGATGGAATGTATTATCTCCCCCTCTGACATTAACCTTCATTTATGTCCTTCTTGTTTGGGTTTTGTTACTGTAGCTCTGGCCTTAGTGGGCAGTACTTATAATATTTTTTAAAAGGAGTGAAATGTGTGATTTGGTGGTGGATTATTAAAATATAAAGGGCTAGATTTTTCTCACATGAAATTGGTTATGAACAGAGGTCAGACTAGAGTTTGTATTGAAGTATGAAATACAAATAACCAGCTTGCGGAAGACCAACTGACCCCCGGTTTAGTAGATGGAGTGGTTCAGCAAGGGAGATGGGGGAAGGGGATGGGGTCTCGAAGGAGAGGCCTAGAGATGTAGAGGAGATGGGCGCAACTTCAAAGGCCTGGCCTTGGTGGGCAATGCCCAATGTGGAAAGCAGACCCCCTGAGGAACGCAGACCCCTGTATTCTCACCCAAGGTCAAATATGATGGCGAAATAAGCTTCCCCCTTCCCTTTGAATACAAATTGGAGGCCGGGTAGGAAGTGGTTTTTGAGAGGCTAATGATTGGCTACAATGGAGGCTGCCTTAGGCCTTACTCACCCCAAGTAAACTGTGGACAGGTTTTGGGGGGGCATGGGGTGTGGTGTGGACCGAGGAAAGTGGGAAAGCCACCTGTGGAACTGACCAGATCTACATATCCTCTGGCAGGAGACCATGGCCTTCGGCCCAGAGAGTTGTTGTGATATGGAATGTTCTCCCTCAAAGGGTAGTAACAGCAGATTCCATGGGAAACTTCAGAAGGGAACTGGGGATGGCACAGTGTCTCAGTGGTTAGCACTACTGCCTCACAGTGCCAAGAACCCAGGCTCGATTCCACCCTTCAGTGACTGTGCAAACTCCACACAGACATTCTCCCCATGTCTGTTGGGTTTCTTTCAGGTGCTCTGGGTTCCTCCCACAGTCTAAAGATGTGCAGGTTAGGTGCATTGGCCATGGGAAGTTGTCCCAAAGTGTCCAGGGATATGCAGGCTAGGTGGGTTAGCCATGGGAAACGCAGGGTTACAGGGTTTGGATGGGTCTGGGTGGAATGTTGTTTGCAAGGTTGGTACAGACTTGATGGGCCAAATAGCCTCCATCTGGACTGTGGGGATTCTCTGAACTGGATGAATCTTTGAAGGCAATAGGCTTTCAGGACAATGGCGGAAAGAGCAGAGAAATTGAGTTGAACAGAGAGTGAGCACAGGCGCAATGAACAGAATATCCACCGTCCGTGCTGTGATGTGTCACACACAGATCTTTTAATACGTAGTGTGTGTGTGAAAATAACCATATAAAAATACATCCTTGCACTTTGTGTGGGTGAAATTCCTGTCACTTTGTTTTAACAAGGTATCAGCATGCCATCGATGTTACTGTCAGGAGTAACCGCACTCTGCAGGTCACATTGTGTTACCAGCTTTCAAAATAATCAAGAATTCAATTCTGCAATTAATCATCTTTGGAACTTGAACAAGTCAGTGC